>NW_024423319.1:66946985-66995056 GCF_017311325.1 Ursus maritimus
AAGAGAAGGGCCATATGCACCCCAATGTTCATAGCAGCATTATCCACAATAGCCAAATCGTGGAAGGAACCGAGACGCCCTTCAACGGATGACTGGATTAAGAAGCTATGGTCCATATATACAATGGAATATTACTCAGCTATCAGAAAGAACGAGTTCTCAACATTTGCTGTAACGTGGACGGCACTGGAGGAGATAATGCTAAGTGAAATAAGTCAAGCAGAGAAAGACAATTATATGATTTCTCTCATCTATGGAACATAAGAACTAGGAAGATCGGTAGGGGAAGAATGGATAAAGAAAGGGGGGTAATCAGATGGGGGAGTGAAGCATTGGAGACTATGGACTCTGAGAAACAAACTGAGGGCTTCAGAGGGGAGGGGTGGGGGAATGGGATAGACTGGTGATGGGTAGTAAGGAGGGCACATATTGCATGGTGCACTGGGTGTTATACGCAACTAATGAATCATCGAACCTTGCATCAGAAACCAGGGATGTACTGTATGGTGACTAACATAATGTAATTAAAAAACATTAAAAAAAAAGAAATCACTTAAAAATAAAATCTTAAAAAAAAAGGAATAAGTGGATCACCCATTTTGTCTACCTTGTGAGATTATATTCTTTCTCCCCCCACTAACATTTTCTTTGTTTCCTTTTCTTCTGTTTTGTTTTTGTTTGCTTTTCTGGTTTGTTTTCTGACTGCTTCAGATTTTTCTACTCTGTATTTTGCTTGGGTCATGGTTGATATTTTTTGATTCTCCTCACTCGCTCATCCATTGTACTTTGGGCAAATTAACTGCAGGAGGAAATGGCAATAAAAGAAAGAAGTAGAGGTAATATTCTCTGCCACACACCTAACCAATAAGGATATAAGTACGATGTCAGAGATGGAATTCAGGATAACAATTATAAAGTTAATATACAAATAATGAATCATGGAACACTACATCAAAAACTAAGGATGTACTGCACGGTGACTAACATAACATAATAAAAAATTATTATTAAAAAAATAAATAAAAGTGGGGCGCCTGGGAGGCACAGCGGTTAAGCGTCTGCCTTCGGCTCAGGGCGTGATCCCAGCATTGTGGGATTGAGCCCCACATCAGGCTCCTCCGCTGTGAGCCTGCTTCTTCCTCTCCCACTCCCCTGCTTGTGTTCCCTCTCTCGCTGGCTGTCTCTATCTCTGTCGAATAAATAAATAAAATCTTTAAAACTAACTAAATAAATAAAGTTAATAGCTGGGCTTGAAAAAAACAAAAGGCACTAGAGAATCTCATAGTACATAAATGAGATCTAATCAGGCTGAAATTAAAATGCTATAACTGAGATGCAGTCTAAATTGGATGCTAAAACAGCTATGGTGACTGAGGCAGAAGAGAGAGTAAGTAATCTACAATACAGGTTGAGGAAGAGGGAAAAAGATGGCAAAGGAGAAGGGGTCCCCTCTTTCAGCTGGCCCCCTGAGTCGAGCTGAATATGTACCAGACCATCCTGAAGACCCACAGAATCAGCCTTAGACGCAGGAAGATACATCTAGATCTCTACAAATGAACATCTCCAGCATTGAGTATTGAGGTATGAAGCAGGGAGCTGTGAATCTGCGCACAGATATTGGAAGATAAATGGAATGGGGAGGGAGCCGCCATGTTCAGATGCCGGGGAGCAGTAGACTCCTGCACTGGGGAGCTGGCCGGACTGGTGGACTGGCACCCTCAAAAAAACAGATGGAGACCGTGAGCCTAGGAATGTATGTGACCATACTGAAAACTGGAGCTCCGGAGCGCTCACTAGAACTGGACTAAAACTGGGAGCTTGGGAGCATGCACTTCCAAACTAAAAACTGGAGCTCTGGAGCGCTCACTCGAACTACACTGAAACCGAGTGCTCGGGAGCGGGCGCGCACACAACCAGACTGAAAACTGGAGCTCTGGTTTTAGAAACTTTCATCAACAGCTTTCTGCCAATAAATTAAACAATCTGGAAGAAATGGATGCCTTCCTGGAAACCTACAAACCACCAAGACAAAAACAGGAAGAAATTGATTATTTAAACAGATGGATTAAATATGAAGAGATTGAAGCAGTGATGAAAAACCTCCCCAAAAACAAGAGTCCAGGGCCTGATTGATTCCCTGGGGAATTCTACCAAACATTCAAAGAAGAAAAAATACCTGTTCTTCTGAAACTGTTTCAAAAAATAGAAACAGAAGGAAAACTACCAAACTCATTCTATGAGGCCAGTATTACCTTGATCCCCAAACCAGGCAAAGACCACATCAAAAAGAATTACAGACCGATAACCCTGATGAATATGGACGCCATAATTCTCAACAAGATCCAACAGTACATTAAAAGGATTATCCATCATAACCAAGTGGGATTCATCCCTGGGGTGCAAGGGTGGTTCAACATTCACAAATCGATCAGTGTGATAGATCATATCAACAAGAGTCACGAACCATACAATACTCTCAATTGATGCAGAAAAAGCATCTGACAAAATACTAGCATCCTTTCCTGATTAAAACACTTTAGAGTGTAAGGATAGAGGGTACATTCCTCAATTGCATAAAAACCATCTTTGAAAAGCCTACAGTGAATATCATTCTTAATGGGGAAAAGCTGAAAGCCTTTCCGTAAGATCAGGAACACGACAAGGATGCCCTCTCTTGCCATTATTATTCAACATAGTACTAGAATTCCTTGCAACAGCAATCAGACAACAAAAAGGGATAAAATGTATTAAAATTGGCAAAGAGGAAGTCAAACTGTCTCTCCTCACAGATGACATAATACTCTATATGGAAAACCCAAAAGAATCCACTCCCAAACTACTAAAAGTTATAGAGCAATTCAATAAACGGTGGGATACAAAATTAATGCTCAGAAGTCAGTTGCATTTCTACACATGAACAATGAGACTGAAGAAAGAGAAAAATCATACGATATCTCAGAATTAACTTAACCAGAGACGTAAAGGAACTATATTATAGAAACTACAAATCACTCTTGAAAGACATTGAAGAAGACAGAAAAAGATGGAAAAATATTCCATGCTCATGGATCGGAAGAATAAACATAGTTAAAAAGTCTATGCTACCCTTAGCAATTTACACTTACAATGCTGATCAAAATACCAATGACGTTTTTCAAAGAACTGGAACAAACAGCCCTTAAATTTGTGTCAACCAGAAGAGGCCCTGAATCGCCAAGGGACTGGTGAAAAGGAAAAACAAAACTGGGGACATCACAATGCCGGATTTCAAGCTGTACTACAAAGCTGTGATCACAAAGACAGCATGGTACTGGCACAAAAACAGACACATAGACCAATGGAACAGAAGAGAGAACAGAATAGAGAATGGACCCTCGGCTCTTTGGGCAACTAATCCTTGACAAAGCAGGAAAAAACATCCGGTGTAAAAAGGACAGTCTCTTCACTCAATGGTGCTGGGAAAATTGGGCAGATATATGCAAAAGAATGAAACTTGACCACTCCCTCACACCATACACAATGATAAACTCCAAATGGATGAAAGACCTCGATGTGAGACAGGAATCCATCAAAATCCTAGAGGAGAACATAGGTAGCATCCTCTACGACATCAGACAAAGCAACCTTTTTCATGACACATCTCCAAAGGCAAGAGAAAAAAAAGAAAAAATGAACTTGTGGGACTTCATCAAGATAAAAAGCTTCTGCAAAGCCAAAGAAACAGTCAAAAAAACTAAGAGGCAGCCCACGGAATGGGAGAAGATATTTGCAAATGATACTACAGATGAAAGTTTACTATCCAGTATCTACAAAGAACCTCTCAAACTCAATACAAGGGAAACAAATAATCAAATCAAAAAATGGGCAGAAGATATGAACAGACATTTTTCCAATGAAGATGTATGGCTAACAAAATGGGCAGAAGATATGAACACTTTTCCAATGAAGACATACAAATGGCTAACAGACACATGAAAAAATGTTCAAAATCATTAGCCATCAGGGAAATTCAAATCAAAACCACATTGAGATACCACCTTATGTAGAACAGAACGGCAAAAATTGACAAGGCAAGAAACAACAATTGCTGGAGAGGATGTGGAGAAAGGCCTCCCACATCACTCTGGAAAACAGTGTGGAGGTCCCTTAAAAAGTTAAAAATTGAGCTGCCCTATGACCCAGCCATTGCAATACTGGGTATTTACCCCAAAGATACAGACGTAGTGAAGAGAAGGGCCATATGCACCCCAATGTTCATCCACAATAGCTAAATTGTGGAAGGAGCTGAGATGACCTTCAACTGATGACTGGATGAAGATGTGGTCCATATATACAACGGAGTATTACTGAGCCATCAAAAAGAACGATTTCACAACATTTGCAGCGACATGGATGGGAGTGGAAGAGATAATGCTGAGCGAAATAAGTCAAGCAGAGAAAGAGAATTATCATATGGTTTCACTCATTTGTGGAACATAAGAAGTAGGAAGATCGGTAGGAGAAGAAAGGGAAGAAGAAAGGGGAGTAAACAGAAGGGGGAATGAGCCATGAGAAATTATGGACTCTGGGAAAAAAACTGAGGGCTTCAGAGGGGAGGGGCCTCGGGGAATGGGATAGGCTGGTGATGGGTAGTAAGGAGGGCACGTATTGCATGGTGCACTGGGTGTTATATGCAACTAATGAATCATCAAGCCCTACATCGGAAACCAGGGATGTACTGTATGGTGACTAATATAATATAATATAATATAATATAATATAACATAATATAATAAAAAATCATTAAAAAAAAGAACACAAGTTGATAGAAATAAAGGAAATTGAGAAAAAGAGAAAAACTACTAATAGCCCATGAAAATAGACTTCAAGAAATCAATGATGTCCTGAAACGTACCAATGTTAAATTAATGGGGTGCTGGAGGGTGAAGAGAGAGAGAGCCAGAAGGTATATTTGAGCAAATCATAGGTGAGAACTCCCCTAATATGGGGAAGGAAACAGGTATTTATGTCCAGGAGGTAGAGAGGATTCGCTTCCCACGTCAGTAAGAATAGATCAACACCCTAATATACAATAGTGAGGCTTGCAAATTTCAGAGAAAAAGAGAAAAATCCTAGAGCAGCTCAAGACAAAAGTCTCCTTAGCTACAGAGGGAGGAATTTCAGAATAACATGAGACCTATTCACAGAAACCTGGCAGGCCAGAAAGGGCTGGCATCATATACTCAGGGTACTAAATGAGAAGAACATGTAGCCAAGAATACTTTATCCAACAAGGCCGTCATTCAGAATGGAAGGGGAGATAAAGAGCTGCCAGGACAGACAGAAACTGAAGGAATACGATACCACCAAACCAAACTTCAACAAATATTAAGGGGATTCTGTAGTCTGACAGCCCGAGAGAAAACAGACCAGAAAGAAACAGACAAGCTACAGAAACAGGGACATTACAGGTAATACAGTGACACTAAATTCGTATCTTTCAATAGTTACTCTGAATGTAAATTGGCTCAATGCTCCAATCAAAAGACACAGGGTATCAGCATGGATAAAAAAGCAAGACCTATCTATATGCTGTCTATAAGAGACTCATTTTAGACCTAAAGTCATCTCCAGACTGAAAGTGGAGAACCAGTTATCACACTAATGGACCTCAAAAGAAGTTGGGGTAACAATCGTCATATCAGACAAATTAGATTTTAAACCAAAGACTGGAGTAAGGGATGAAGAGGGACACTATATCATCCTTAACGGTCTATCCAACCATAAGCTCTAAAAATTGTAAATATTTGTACCCCCAACATGGGAGCAGCCAATTATACCAACCAATTAAAAACCAAAGTAAAGAAATATATTGAAAATAATAAATTAATAGTAAGGGACTTCAACACCTCACTCACAGCAATGGACAGATCATCTAAGCAGAAGATCAACAAGGAAACAAGGATTTTGAATGATATAATGGACCAGATGGACTTCACAGATATATACGGAACATTCCAAACTAAAACAACAGAATACTCATTCTTCTCCAGTGCACATGGAATTTTCTCCAGAATAGATAACACACTGGATCACAATTCAGGTCTCAACCAATACCAGAAGACTGGGATTATTCCCTGCATATTTTCAGACCACAATACTTTGAAATGTGAATTCAGTCATGAGAGGAAATTTGGAAGGAACTTATACACATGGAGGTTAAAAAGAGTCCTATGAAACAAAGAATGGGTCAAAACAGAAATTAAAGAATTTCCATTGAACACTACACCAAAAACTAATGATGTTGGCTAATTATATTTAAATAAAAAAGGAAGAATTTTAAAATTTCGTGGAAACTAATAAGAATAAAAACACATCTGCTCAAAATCTTTGGGATACAAGAAAGGCAGTCCTAAAAGGGAAGTACATTGCAGTACAAGCCTCTCTCAAGAAATTAGAAAAATCTGAAATACACACGCTAACTTTACATCTAAAGGAGCTGGAGAAAGAACAGCAAATAAACCCTAAACCAAGCAGTAGAAGACAAATAATGAAGATTGGAGGCAATTTCAATGAAATAGAAACCAGAACAACAGTAGAACAGATCAACAAAGCACCCAAATTGCTAAACTGATGAATGAAAGGAGAGAGATCATGGCCAAAACCAAAGAAATACCAAAAATCTTAAGTATTATGTGCAAGTATATGGCAAAAAATTAAGCAATCTGGAAGAAATGGATGCATATACGGAAACTTATAAACTACCATAACTGAAACAAGAAGAAGTAGAATATCTTAACAGACCATAATGAGCAAGGAAATAGAAGTATTCAAAACCCTCCAAGAAAACAAGGCTGCAGGGCCAGATGGCTTTCCAGGGGAACATTTAAACAAATGTTTAAATGAGGAAATAATACCTATTCTACTGAAGCTGTTTCAAAAAACAGAAATGGAAGGAAAACTTCCAAACTCATTCTTTGAGGCCAGCATTACTGTGATACCAAAACCAGAGAAAGACCCCATCAAAAAGGAGAATTATAGACAATATCACTGATGGACAAGGATGCCAAAATACTTACCAAGATATTAGCCAATAGAATCCAACACTGCATTCAAAGGTTTATTCACCTCGACTATGTGGGACTTACTCCTGGTGTGGAAGGGTGGTTCAGCATTCACAAACAAATCAATGTGATAGAGTACATCAATAAAAGAAAAAACAAAAACATATGATCCTCTCAATTGATGCAGGAAAAACATTTGACAAAAAATAGCATCCCTTCTTGATTAAAACGGTTAAAAGTGTAGGAATAGAGGCAACATACCTCAATATCATTAAAGCCATCTATGAAAAACCCACAGTGAATATCATTTTGAATGTGGAAAAACTGAATGCATTTCTCCTAAGGCCAGGAACATGACAGGGATGCCCACTTCCACCACTGTTGTTCAACATAATACGAGAACTCCTAGCCTCAGCATAAGAAAATAAAAATAAATAAAAGGCATTCAAATAGGAAAAGAAGAAATCAAACTCTCATTCTTCACCGATGACATGATACTTTATGTGTAAAATAAAAAAGACTTCACCCCAAAATTGCTAGAACTCATACAGGAATTGAACAATGTGGCAGAATATAACATCAATGCATATAAATCAGTTGCAATGCTATACATTAACAATGTGACTGAAGAAAGAGAAATCAAGGAGTTCATCCAATTTACAGTTGCACCAAAAACCATAATACACCTAGGAATAAAAGTAACCAAAGAAGTAAAATGTCTGTACTCTAAAGACTATAGAACACTTATGAAATAAATTAAGGAAGACACAAAGAGATGAAAAAACATTTCATGCTCGTGGGTCAGAAGAACTGATATTGTGAAAATATTTATGCTGCCTAGAGCAATCTACACATTCAATGCAATCCCTGTTAAAATACCATTGACAATTTTCACAAAGCTATAACAACCAATCCTAAAATTTCTATGAAACCAGAAAAGACCCTGAATAGCCTGGGTAATGTTGAAAAATAAAATCAAACCTGGGGCAATACAATGCCTGACTTCAAGCTATATTACAAAGCTGTGCCCATCAATATAGCATGGTACTGGCACAAAAACAAACACATAGATCAATGGGACAGAATAGAGAACTCAGAAACGGACCCTCAAGTCTATGGTCAATTAATCTTTGACAAAGCAGGAAAGAATTTCCAATGGAAAAAGACAGTCTCTTCAATAAATGGTGCTGGGAAAATTGGACAGCCATATGCAGAAGAATGAAACTGGACCATTCTATTACACCATATACAAAGGTAAACTCAATATGGATGAAAGACATGAAGCTGAGACAGGAATTCATCAAAATACTAGAGGAGGACACGGGCAGCACCCTCTTCGACCTCAGCCACAGCAACAATCTTGCAAAAGACGTCTATAAAGGCAAAGGAAACAAAAGCAAAAATGAACTATTGGGATTTCATCAAGATAAAAAGTTTCTCCACGGCAAAGGAAACAGTCAACAAAACTAAAAAGCAACTTATGGAATGGGAGAAGATATTTGAATATGACATATCACATAAAGGGCTGGTATCCAAGATTTATAAAAAACTTATCAAACTCAACACCCAAAAAAACAAATATTCCAGTCAAGAAAAGGGCAGAAGACATGAACAGACACATCTCCAAAGAAGACACACAAATGGCCAATAGAGACCTGAAAAAATGCTCAAAATCATCTGTCATCAGGGAAATACAAATCAATACCACAATGAGATACCATCTTAGACCAGTCAGAAGGGCAAAAATTAAGAAGACAGGAAACCACAAATGTTCACGAGGATGTGGAGAAAGGGCAACCTTCTCACAGTGTTGTTGGGAATTCAAGCTGGTACACGCACTCTGGAAAACAGTATGGAGGTTCCTCAATAAGTTAAAAATAGAGCTAAATGAAGACCCAGCAATCGCAGTACTGGGTATCACACAAAGATAAAGATAGAGTAAAATGCTGGGGTACAGGCACCCCAAAGTTCAGAGTAGCAATGACTACAATAGCCAAACTGTGGAAGGAGCCGAGACATCCTTCAAGAGATGAATGGATAAAGAAGATGTGGCTCATACATACAATGGACTATTACTCAGCCGTCAGAAAGGATGAATACCTACCATTTACGTGGATGGAACTGGAGGCCATTATGCTAAGTGAAATAAATCAAGCAGAGAAAGACAATTATCACATGGTTTGACTCATATGTGGAATATAAGAAATAGCACAGAGGATCATAAGGGAAGGGAAGGAATGGTAAGAAATCAGAGAGGGAGCCAAACCAAAAGAGACTCTTGACTCTGTGAAACAAACTGTGGGTTACAGAATGGGAGGTTGGTGGGTAGATGGGGTAACTGTATGATGAGCATTAAGGAGGGCACAGGATGTGATGAGCCCTGAGTGTCATATGCAACTGATGAATCATTGAACACTGTATCTGAAACTAATGATGTTGGCTAATTGAATTTCAATAAAAAAGATTAATAATTCCCCAGCCAGACTTATTAAAAGAAGAGAAAGTACCCCAATTAATAAAATCATGAACATAAGGAGAGATCACAACCAACACCAAGGAAATACAAACAATTTTAAGAATCTGTTATGAGCAATTATATACCAACAGATTAGGCAATCTGGAAGAAATGGATGCATTCCTAGAAAATTATACCCTACCAAACTGAAACAGGAAGAACATCTGAACAGACCCATAACCAGCAAGGATATCGAAGCAGTAATCAAACATCTACCGACAAACAAGGGTCCAGAACCAGATGGCTTCCCAGGGGGAATTCTACCAAACCTTTAAGTAAGAACTAATACCTATTCTTCTGAACTGTTTAAAAAAATAAAAAGGGAAGGAAAGTCATTCTATGAGCACAGCATTACCTTGATCAAAAACCAGAGAAAGATCCCATCAAAAAGAATTACAGATCAATATCCCTCATGAACATAGATGCCAAAATACTCAACAAGATCCTAGCCAATAAGATCCAACAGTACAATAAAAGGATTATTCACCACAACAAAGTGGGATTTATTCCTGTGATGCAAGGGTGGATCAATATTCACAAATCAATCAACATGACATCACATTAATAAAAGAAAGGACAAGAACCTTATGATCCTCTCAATTGATGCAGAAAAAGCATTTGACAAAATACAGCATCCTTTCTTGATAAAAGCTCTTCAAATTGTAGGGATAGAGGGAACTTACCTCAATATCATAAAAGCCATCTACAAAAGCCCACAGCAAATACCATTCTCAATGGGGAAAAACAGAGCTTTTCCCCTAAGGTCAGGAACATGACAGCAATGCCCACTCTCACCACTGTTGTGTCATAGTACATCAATCAGACAACAAAAAGAAATAAAAGGCATTCAAATTGGAAAAGAAGTCAAACTCTCACTCTATGCAGATGATATGATACTTTATGTAGAAAACCCAAAAGACCCTACCCCAAAATCACTATAATTCATATAGTAATTCAACATCGTGGCAGATTACAAAATCAATGCACAAAAATCAGTTGCATTTCTTTTTTTTTTAAGATTTTATTTATTTGACAGAGAGAGAGACAGCCAGCAAGAGAGGGAACACAAGCAGGGGGAGTGGGAGAGGAAGAAGCAGGCTCCCAGCAGAGGAGCCTGATGTGGGGCTCGATCCTAGAATGCCAGGATCATGCCCTGAGCCGAAGGCAGATGCTTAACAACTGAGCCACCCAGGCGCCCCGCTTTTCTATACACTAACAATGAGACAAATGAAAAAGAAACTAAGGAATCAATCCCATTTACAATTACACCAAGAACCATACGATTCCTAGGAATAAGCCTAAGCAAAGAGGCAAAGATCTGTACTCAGAAAACTAGAAAACTTATGAAAGAAATTGAGGAAGACACAAAGAAATGGAAAAACAGTCCATGCTCATGGTTTGGAAGGACAAATATTGTGAAAATGTCTATGCTACCCAGAGCAATCTACACATTCAATGCAATCCTTATCAAAATATCATCGATTTTTCTCAGAGCTGAAACAAATAATCCTAAAATTTGTATGGAACAAGAAAGGACCATGAATTGCCAGGGAAATGTTGAAAAATAAAACCAAAGCTGGGCACACCACAATGCCAGACTTCAAGCTACATTACAAAGCTATGAGCATCAAGACAGTATGGTCCTGGCAGAAAAAGAGGCACATGGATCAATGGAACAGAATAGAGAACCCAGAAAGGGACCCTCAACTCTATGGTCAACTAATCTTCAATAAACAGGAAATAATATCTAAGAGAAAAAAAATGTCAGACTCTTTAATAAATGGTGTTGGGAAAATTAAACAGCCACAAGTAGAAGAATGAAAGTGGACCATTTTCTTACACCATACACAAAGATAAACTCTAAATGGATGAAAGATGGAAATTTGAGACAGGATTCTATCAAAACCCTAGAGGAGAACACAGGCAGCAACCTCTTCCACCCTGGCCCCAGCAACTTATTGCTAGGTATGTCCCTAAAGGCAAGGGAAATAAAAGCAAATTAAACTATTGGAACTTCATCAAGATAAAAGGCTTCTGCACAGCAAAGGAAACTAAACTAAATGACAACCTATGGAATTGGAGAAGAAATATACAAATGACATATCAGATAAAGGGCTGGTATCTAAGATCTATAAGGGACTTATCAAACTCAACACCCAAAAAACAAAAAAATCCGGCCAAGAAATGGCAAAAGACATGAACAGACATTTATCCAAAGAAGACATACAAATGGCCAACAGAGACCTGAAAAATTCTCAAGATCACTTGTCATCAGGAAAATACAAATTAAAACCATAGTGAGTTACCACCTCATACAAGTCAGAATGGCTAAAATTAACAAGATAAGAAAGAACAAATGTTGGCAAGGATGTGGAGAAAGGGGAAACCTCTTACACTGTTGGTGGGAATGCAAGCTGGTACAGCTACTCTGGAAAACAGTATGGATGTTCCTCATAAAGTTAAAAATAGTGCTACCCTATGGCCCAGTAATTGCACTACTAGGTACTTACCCCAAAGATAGAAATGTAGTGACCCAATGGGGCACCTGCTCCCCTATGTTTTTGGCAGCAATGTCCACAATAGCCAAACTGTGCAAAGAGCTGAGATGTCCACCGACATATGAATGGATAAAGAAGTGGTATACATATACAATAGAATATTACTCAGCCATCAAAAAGGATGAATACTTACCATTTACATGGATGTGGATGGAACTAGATGGTATGCTGAGCAAAATAGGTCAGTCAGAGAAAGACAATCATCATATGCTTTCACTCATATGTGGATTATAAGAAACAGCACAGAGGCCTGTAGGGGAAGGGAGGGAAAACTGAATGGGAAGTCATCAGAGAGGGAGAAAAAACATGAGAGAACCTGAGGCTTGCCAAAAGGGGTAATTGGGTGATGAGCATTAAGGAGGGCATGTGATGTGATGAGCACTGGGTGTTACATGCAACTGATATTATTGAACACTACATCTGAAACTAATGAGGTACATATAGTAGTTGATGGCTAGTTGCATTTAAATAAAAATATATTTAAAATATTTTTTAGATGCTACTGGCAACTGATTAATCTTCTCATGAAACATAACATTCATGACCTGTGTTTTGAAAACTATTGCTATAGGCAATGGGAAGTTAATAAATGTGTTTCAGGGAGAACATAACAACACTAATGCTTTAGGAAGATAGTTCTTATAGCAACATGGATGGCATTGAATACAGGGAAGGAGAATGAAGACAGGAAAGAATTCTATAGGTAGAATTACAAATATGCAGTTCAGTCATGATGAAGGCATAAAATGTGGCAGTCATTGTGGAAGTGGAGGGTGAGGCAGAAATTTGACCCATATGGCAAACATAGAAACAGTATGACTTGCTAAGAGACAGAGATAGAGATAAACTGTAAAAAAGAAAGTGTAAGCAACACTGACACTTAGGTTTCAGTAGTTATATTCAGAGAATAATGGCATTAAACCAGAACCTGGACTGGGGTAGGGAGAGACAAAGTCATAAGAGTTGGCCAACTTAAGCAGCATCTGTGGAACAACCAGGTGGACAAAGCCACTACAGTGTGGGATGTATTGGGCTGAAGTTTGAAAGGAAGCTAGGGGAATAGAGATTGGGGATTTGAAGATAATATTTGAAGCCATGGGAGTATAGCTGGTCATCCAGGAGAATGTATAAAGAAAGAAAAAGAGAGGACTCAGAGTAGAAACTTACACTTAAGGGAATCTACTTCACACCACAAAACAGACATGTCTCTGAGATAGTGTGGGTTCTATTCCAGATCACTGCAATACAGTGAATATTGCAATAAGAAGAGCCAATATATTTTTGTTTCCCAGTGCATAAAAAGCTGTGTTTACACTGTACTGTAGTCTATTAAGTGTGCAATAGCATTATGTCTAAAAAAGATGTACATACATTAAGCAAAAAATACTTTATTGCTGGGGCGCCTGGGTGGCACAGCAGTTAAGCGCCTGCCTTCAGCTCAGGGCGTGATCCCGGCATTGTGGGATCGAGCCCCACATCAGGCTCCTCCACTATGAGCCTGCTTCTTCCTCTCCCGCTCCCCCTGCTTGTGTTCCCTCTCTTGCTGGCTGTCTCTATCTCTGTCAAATAAATAAATAAAAATCTTTAAAAAAATACTTTATTGCTAGAAAACTGCTAACTATCGTGTGACCTTTTAATGGGTCATAATCTTCTTGCTAATGGAGGGTCTTCCCTTGATCTTGATGTCTGCTGACTGATCAGGGTGATGGTTGACAAAAGGTGGGGTTGCTTTGGCAATTTCTTAAAGGAAGACAATGAAGTTTGCCATATCAATTGACTGTTCCTTTCATGAACGATGTCTCTGTGGCATGTGATGTTGTTTGATACCATTTTGCCCACAGAAGTTGTTTCAAAATTGGAGTCAATCCTCTCAAATGTTGCTGCTGCTTTAACAACTAATATTTATGTACTATTCTAAATCTTTTGTTGTCAATTCAACAATCTTCACAGCATCTTCACCAGAAGTAGATTCCATCTCAAGAAACCACTTCCATTCCTTGTCTATTTAAGTTCTATCATGAGATTGCAGCAATTCAGTCATATCTTCAGGTCTTATTTCTAATTTCAGTTCTCCTGCTATTTCTACTACATCTGCAGTTACTTCCTTCATTGAGGTCTTGAACCCCTCAAAGTCATCTGAGAGGGTGCAATTAATTTCTTCCAAACTCTTGTCAATGTTGATATTTTGACTACTTCCCATGAACCATGAGTGTTTTTAATGACATCTAGAATGAACCTTTTCCAGAAGGTTTTCAATTTACTTTGCCCAGATCCATCAGAGGAATCACCATCTATGGCAGCTACGCCCTTAGCAAATCTATTTCTTAAAGGTGAAATTACTCCTTGATCCATAGGCTACATAATGGATGCTGTGTTAGCAAGTATGGAAACAATATTAATCTCGTCATTTGTTTCCATCAGAGCTCTTGGATGACCAGGTGCATTGTCAATGATTAGCAATATTCTGAAAGGAATTATTATTTTTTCTTAATAGTAGGTCTCGACAGTAGGCTTAAAATATTCAGTAAGCCATATTGCAAACAGATGTGCTCTCATCAAGGCTTTGTTGTTCCATTTACGGACCACAGGCAGTATAGATATAGGATAATTCTTAAGGGAACTAGGACCTTCAAAATGGTAAATGAGCCTTGGCTTCAACTTAAAGTCACCAGCTGCATCGGCCCTTAACAAGAGAGTCAGCCTGTTCTTTGAAACTTTGAAACTAGGCATTGACTTCTCTCTAGCTATGAAAGCCCTCAATGGCCTCTACTTCCAATATAAGGCTATTTAATTTACATTGAAAATCTGTTTTTTTTCATGTAGCCACCTTCATTAATGATCTTAGCTACATTTCTGGATAACTTGCTGCAGCTTCTAGATCAGTTCTTGCTGCTTCCCTTATATTTCTGTGTTATGGAGAAGGCTTCTTTCCTTAAACCATATGAACTAACCTCTGCTAACTGCAAACTTCTTCTGCAGCTTTCTCAACTCTCCCAGCCTTCACAGAAATGAAAAATGTTAGCATCTTGCTCTGGATTAGACTTTGGCTTAAGGGAATGTTGTGACTTGTTTTATCTTCTATCCAGATCACTAAAACTTTTTCCATATCAGCAATAAGGTTGTTTTGCTTTCTTATCATTCACTGGAGCAGTACTTTCAACTCCTTCAAGAACTTTTCCTTTGCATTCACAACTTAGTGAACTGTTTGGCACAAGAAGCCTAGCTGCTGGCCTATCTCAGCTTTTGACTTGCCTTCCTCAATAAGTTTAATAATTTCTAGCTTTTGATTTAAAGTGAGAGATGCATTCCTCTCACTTGAATACTTAGATCATTGTAGGCTTATTAATTTGCCTAATTTCAATATTGATGAGTCTCATTGAATAGCGAGGCTCAAGGTGTTGGAGAAAGGTGGAAAAACAGTTGGGCAGTATTACAGTCAAAACAGACATTGGTTGATTAAGTCCACCATTTTATATGGGTGCAGTTCAGGACACCCTGAAACAATTACAATAGTACATCAAAGATCACTAACCACTGATCACCATAACAAAAACAGTAATAATGAAAAAGTTTGAAATACTACAAGAATTACCAAAATATGACATGGAGACATGAAGTGAGCAAATGCTATAGGAAAAACGTCACCCAAAATCTTGCTTGATGCAGGGTTGACACAAACCTTTAATTTGTAAACAAAGGAAAACAAACAAAACTCTCTGCAAAGCACAATAAAATGAGGTACACCTGTTTTTACTTCCAAAATGTGTTTTTCTTTCCTAAGTGGGGAAAACTTATTGTGTATAGATATGTGTGCACCAGGGCATGGGAGAATGTAATGTGTGTGTATGAATGGAATGTGCATGATAAGGGGATACTAGTATGCATTTCTGGAGCTGGTGAAGGTCTTTGGTTCATCTAGTGGTGGCTGTATTCGCTTTCTCTGCCTCAGCTTCTTTTCTCCTTTTCTTTCCATCTTTTCTTTTGTTCTTGTCTCCTCCTCCCCTTTCTACATATCTGCATGCTCCTTCACCACCAATTGAAAGCCTAATGAATGGGTTGGCAAAACAGACCAGTGTGAGATTTGGGGGCTGTGTTTTGAAACACAGTATTGGGAGTGTGGTTGGGACTGGAAGGAAAGACAGGGCTGGACATGTGGTCAGAGTCAGGAGTGGGGAGTGGTATGTGGTTGGAGAATTTGAAACATTTCCCTTTTTTTAAATATTTTTTATTATGTTATGTTAGTCACCATACAGTACATCCCTGGTTTTTGATGTAAAGTTCGATGATTCATTAGTTGCATATAACACCCAGTGCACCATGCAATACGTGCCCTCCTTATTACCCATCACCAGCCTATCCCATTTCAAATTCTGCCATTGTTATGCATTAACACTGAGTATGAATGTGTTTCTTTCTGGACCTGGGCCTGGGGGTCTGTCTAGCTTCCAGTTTGTTTTAATCAGGCCTTTTGGTGAGGTTGCCCTCATCACTGCTACTTAAGCTCAGAAGTGACATTATTATTTTTTAGCAGAAATAGGCTGCTCTGCTCATACCTTCTAGGGATTTCAGACTAGAGCAGTTGAAGAACTGTAAATAATAGTTAATGAGAGTATCAGCATTTACTGAAATGCATATGCCATGTGAATAGGAGGATATATTCTCTCTTCCTTTCTAGCTGTGTGACCATAGATAGGTTACCTCACCTCTCTGAACCTCAGTATCCTAAATGTAAAATGGGGATAATAATTCCTACCATAGATTTCTACTACAAAGATTAAATATAAATGAGCCAAGGGCTCTGAAATTAAGTGATTGACAAATGTGAGTTCCTTTCTCCAGTTCCTTCTACCCCTTCCTTTGCTCCCTCCTTCTTTCCCCCTCCCATTACATGTTTACCTGTGCCACGTGTGAACATACGTATTTATAGTACTTTTCCCCACTTTAAATTCTTAAACAAAGTGACGTAACCTTTGTATATTACTGTAAAATTGTCTAAAGCAAGCTGTCTGATGAGAAATCTGTTGTCTTCTAAATTTTTCCCCCTGAAGGTTTAAAGTGTTGTTTCTCTTTGGTTGCTTTCTAGATCTTTTCTTTGCCCTTTGTTTTCAGAAGGTTGATTATGATGTGTCTTGGTGTGAATTTCTTCATGTTTATCCTGATGGTGTTTGTTTTGCTTGTTGAATCTGGGGGTTCATATCCTTTGCTCAATTTGGGAAGTTTTAGCCACTATTTCTTTAAGTACTTTCCTAGTCCTGAATCTTTCTCTTCTCTTCCTGAGAGTCTGTTGACATATATGTTAGATCTTTTGTTATAGTTCCAAAGGCCTGGAGGCTCTGCTTAATTCTTTCTTTTTTCTGGGGGGAGAATCTAATTCTCCTTCGTTTGGATTGTGAGATGTCTACTGTTTGATGTTTAAGTTGTCTGACTTTTTTCCTTTGTCTTCTCCATCTTGCTGTGGAGCCCATCTATTCGGTGTGTGTGTGTGTGTGTGTGTGTGTGTGTGTGTGTATTTTGGCTATTGTATTTTTTTCAGTTCACAAATTTCTATTTGGTTCTCCCTTATGTTTGATATAACCTTGCTGAGACTTCCTATTTATATGCTGAGATATTTGATTTTACTATTTGTTTTAAGTATGTTGCAATCACTTAGTGAATCATTTTTGCAATAGCCTTTAAAATCTTTGTAAGATAATTCTTATATCTGTGTCATCTCAATATTCTCAAGGGTTTACTTTCTCTTGTCATTGAAATTGATAATCTTGGTATGGCAAGTGATTTTTCTAAAAATTAAATTTGGACAATAGATCTCTTTTAAATCTTTTGGTTTTGCAGACCTGACATGTTCCTTGTGCAGGAAATGAGGAGTATAAGTTCAGGTTCTTCACTAGGTCTCTGGTTGACCCCCAGGTTTGCAAGGGACTCCTTGTTATTGCTGGTTGCTGGTGGGAGTTCAGCCCTCTCTGCAGGACTCTGATGTAGCCATCCCAGCTAGCAGTAGGAATGCCTGGTTTATACTGGTGAGGGTAGTCTCCCCATGTGGTCTCCACTAGGAAGGGTTACTTCTTCTCCCAACCATACCTTCTTTTGGGGGTTGGGCAGAGGCTTCTTTAAAGTTCAGTAAGAGTAGAAATCTAGTCTCTTCACTTGCAGGCCTAAGCTTCTTACTAGCTACATTGTTATTATGATAGCTGGCCTTTTGGCACACCAAAGTAACTCACTCCTTATGATTCTGCAGAAAAATATTGCAACATAACCCCCCTCTCCAGCCTTTCCTAGACCCTCTGTGGGATAGAGTGTGAAAACCAGAGCCTCTGCACACAAATTGACTGGGTTCCTGTCAAAATCTGGCATTTTCAAGCTGTTTGGTTCTGGGAGAGTTACCTAAATGTTCTGAGTTTCCATTTCCCAGTTGTAATGAGGTGTAGGAAGCTCTCAGGACTCTTGCTGAAATAAGCAATAGTGGGTCAATGAACTGGGCACACCAGGTGCTCAATAAATCACAGTTCCCTTCCCTTTACACCCCTGCAGAAGTAGAGATGCAATCCCTCCAAAGGACAAAAAAGCTCAAGTGCTTCCCTACACCACCTACAATGTGTGAGTCTCACCAAAGACATTCATTCCAAGGGTTAAGTCTCTTGATCCAAAGTCTTATTTCTTAAAGAGACACATTTGATATCCACATCCTTTTCCCCAGGTTCGATGAAAACACTAAAGGGAGACTGTCCAACCCAGGCCACTCTCAGAATGAGGGTGGAAGCTGGGGCCGGCGAGGACTGGTTCTGGCAAAGCAGAGTAGGTGAAGGAAAAGCCTGGCGCCAGCCCAGACAGTCCACTTGTCCGGCGATATTGTGTTCTGAGCAAGGACAACATCATCTCCTGCCAAAGCTGTGCCTGGAAGGAAGGGGTCGCAGGCAACTTCCACTTTGCTGGCCTGCCCTTGACCTCTGGCACCTTAGAGCTGCAGCTGAGCTCCCACCATCTGGCGCAGCCACCGCCTCCCCCGTCCCCATTGCTCCCATCCCCCTTACAGAGCACCGGGTAGGAGAGGAAGAAGGTGGTGAATGAATGCAAAAAATACACACGCGCGAGTGCTTGCCTTCCTACCAGTCCCAGCCTGCAGGCTACTTCTGCACCCCCAGCTCTCAGTTCCTGGCAGCGACCACCAGCCCCAGTGCGCTGGACTTTGCTCTCTAAAAGGCTAGCTTGAGCTCTAGGTCCTGAAGTTGATCAGGAGATTGGAAAAAATCTTGACTCCGAAAGAGCAAGGAGTCACATACACCATGGAGCAAACAAACACTAAAAAAAAAAAATGGATCTAAGAATGCTGTCCCCCAACTCCCACCCCAAGATGAAAAAAGCTGTCTTGGAACCAACACTCCCACCACCCACCGCCCACTCCCACCCCCGCCCCGTCCTCCCCAACTCCCTTGTGTCTCCATCTGGCTTTCTCTCTGACATCTGGCAAGAAGTCTCTCCTGGTCAGTCTCTCCGCTAGCCTCAGTTCCGACACTTTCCAGCCTCCCTCCCATGCTTGAATTCCGTAAGGTGTTCCTTTCCGGCCCCTCTCCACAAGTAGCTTAACAATAGATACTTTCCATAGGCAACTCAGCTCTCTCCCGCAGCGGGGGATTTGGGGGGCCTCAAGGGGTCTGAGGGGCACTGCAATGTTCCACTTACCTGATCTCTTTAATGCTTTCCAATTTGCACATGATTTCTTGCTCATCTGCCATGCTTTTCACTCTCAATTTCACCTCCCGAGAAGTGTACAAACACACAGGACCAGGGATACAATAGACACAGCGTAACCACCGCCTCCGGGCATGGGGCTCTGAGCCTGTGCGGTAGGGATTCAGAGCAGCCCTGGGAGCTGTAGTCCTCAGCTCCAGGACCAGCCAGGCAGCCCAGGGACCAGCGGGACTACAACTCCCAGAAGGCCAAGCGAGACAAGCCTGTTTCTCTTCCTGCAGTCACATTTTAAATCAATTTGTCACAGATTATCATGTCAAAGGTTCTGAGGTGTTCAAGGGAACGAGGATATTCGACTGGCCTGTGCGGAAAAAAATGGGGAAAAAATACCCCAGAATGCAACTGGAGATATAAAAGATGTACTCACACCCTTCCCGGGGCCCTTACGCCTACCCACTCCCAAAAAGGTAACCAGGAGTCCCTAATTAGTGGACGCTTTCCTGCTGGTGAAAAACTCTGTAGAAGAATTCTGTTTTGAGATGTTGAGTGTTCCGGCTGCTGCCTGGGAATTAGTGGCTTTGGCATTCAGATGGAGATGGGGGGGGTGGGATTAGAGAAGAGGCGGGGGAGGAAGGAGGGAGCAGATGCTAAAGCTGGGGGAATGGGGGAGTGACCTAGTTCCTTTCAGCCCTCCATCCATTCTAAAAACAGTTACTGAGCTCAGATCTTTTTATTCTTTTTTTAAAATTCAAAGTAGTGTAGTGTTCAATGATTCATTAGTTGTGTATAACACCTAATGCTCATCAGATCAGGTGCCCTCCTTAATGCCCATTACCCAGTTACCCCATCCCCCCACCCACTCCTTTTCTACAACCCTCAGTTTGTTTCCCAGAGTCAAGAGTCTCTCATGGCTTGTCTCCCTCTCTGATTTCTTCCCATTTAGTTTTCCTTCCCTTCCACTATGATCTCTGTGCTATTATATTCCACATATGAGTGAAACCGTATGATAATTGTCTTTCTCTGAATGACTTATTTCACTTAGCATAATATCATACCCTCCAGTTCCATCCATGTTGATATAAATAGTAGGTATTCATCCTTTCTGATGGCTGGGTAATATTCCATTGTATGTATGAACCACATCTTCTTCTTCCATTCATCTGTTGAAGGACATCTCGGCTCCTTCCACAGTTCGGCTATTTTGAACAGATTTTGCCAGTCAATGAAGGAGGTACTTGGGGGGGGGGGTCACTGGGTGAGGCAAAAATAAATAAAAACAAGTCCTCAGCTTTGAGGAACAGGAGACTGTAAGGTGACCCATTAATTACAGTGCAGTGTTCTATCATAATACAGGAATGGATAAGGAGTAACCGGAGCAGAGAAGATGTAAATAGGTCTCAAAAGATGACTGAGAATTTGTCAGACCATTGAGGAGGATGGACTTTCCAGGGGAGGGCACAATACATATAGAAAGGAAAGGATAAGTGGGCCATGGTGTCTGAGGTATAAGGTTCATATATGGGGTGTGGAGGTGGGAAAAGTATGTAGAAAAGATAAGTTGGAGCCAGAATGTGAAAGACTTTGAATGTCACACTAAAGAATTTGGTCTTAATCATATAAGCACATATTTATTCAATATGCATTTATTAAGTGCTTACTGTGTGCCAAATAATGCCAAATTATTTTCTGTTTCAAAGCATGGGAGTAGTAAGATTGGAGGGATGTCTTAGGGAGGTGACTCTAGTGGCAAAGTGGAAAATGATTAAGAGATGATGAGAGCATGTAAGAAACAGTTGCTCTGAGAGCACAGGCCCAGAGAGCTGGGCTTCAGATAAAAAGAGGACTTTGGTTCACTCCCAACTAAAGGTGAATCAGAACTCTCTCTGAGCTTGTTCTTTCTTTTTCTTGGTCTCAGTTTTCTCATTTGAAAAATGAACCTATTTAGCCCCACTTTAAAGGCTTGCTGTGAGTGCTCAATGAAAACATCCCCAGTGGTGCAGAATACAGGGCTTGATATTTTTTAGATGCTAGAGAAAAGTTAGTGGAATATAAATCTCAGGACATTCTGAATATCCACACTGAGTTAAAGAGTTCTCTAGGGAAAAAATTAAAGGCCTTCTCTTCTTTGGATCCCAGACATACCTTTCACAACCAGGAAATTCTCAGCGGTATCGTCTAATACTTTCTTCACAGTCTTGAAGATCCCTGTCATATAGTGCTACTAGCAAGCATTTGAAGACTATAGAGTTAGTTGGTCACAAAGACTGTGGGTATGAGCTACACTACCATAGAGTCCAGAGGCAAGAATTGGCCCCAGTCCTGTCTTGCAAGAGGAGGGTGAAGGGAACAAGTCCGTGTAAATGTGTGACCTACATCAGCTACTGTGCTGAGAGGTGCATGTGCAGTCCTTCATTTCATCTTCACAACCACTATGAAAGTGGTAAGTAGATTCATCCCCCTTTACAAGGAAGAAAACTGACTCATATAGGAAAAGTGGCTTGGCCCAAGGTCACACATTAAGTTATAAAACTAGAGCCTGGGCTCAGGTTGAACCAAGTTAGTTGTAGATTAAAAAGGAAATCTGTATGAAAAAAATATGTATATCAAAAGTAAAATGGGGTCTTAGATGTATGTATTTATGTCAAACATAAATTGCTTAATAATATGAATTAACTCTGGTTTAAGGAGAAATGGAAGGTGTGTATGGTGATGTGTGGGAAGCAATTTTGGAATTTCCTTATAGATTTTAAAACTAATGTTTCTTCTTTCACTATCCACTTACTCTTAGAGTATTAATCTTGCTCTGTTCACATATCTGGTAAGGGTCTAGACGTGGCTTTGCATCTGTGTAAATGAAATGTGTTGATAGCTTCACAGTCTGATTTTGAAAGTAATTTTGCAAATATCTTGTCTTTCAAGCCTCACTAAAACCCCATTTCACAGATGAGGAAACAGGCCAAGAGAGGCAAAGGACTGTCCAAAGTCACCCACCCTGTCTGACACAGAAACAAGACTCCCAATTCAGGGTCTTCTACTCTTCCTGTAGCCCCCACACTGCCTGTATCAAGCTGCTGTGGTCCCCATGGAATCCAAATATCTGTTATTTCAGGAAAATGGTATTCTCCAATATGGGTAGCCTGCAGAGGGCCAAGTATGTCCTATGCACCCAATCCATAGACATTAAAAAGAGATGACAGTTAATCTAGGAGGAGGGATCTTGGGAGCACCTAGAGCTTGGAAGGTTTGTGCTATGTGTAACAATCAAGGTGTCAAATTAAGGAAAGTGTTCATCTATGAGTTTATCTTGACTTCTTGACCTCTTTAATGACAGGTATCTCACCTGCTCTTTACTGAGTTGTAAGAAA
This sequence comes from Ursus maritimus, assembly GCF_017311325.1. Lineage (NCBI taxonomy): Eukaryota > Metazoa > Chordata > Mammalia > Carnivora > Ursidae > Ursus > Ursus maritimus. The sequence goes on from NW_024423319.1 coordinate 66,970,153, forward strand.
CCAGGCTAGCAAGGAAGGGGAGGAAAATTTTAAAGATAAGAGAGGGGAATAGAAATAAATTATAGCCTTCTTCCCCTTCTCCTGAAGCAGTACTTAAAACAATACCTTCAAGCCAAGCTGGTAGTCTTCCTATAGCAAGTGTTCAGTAACTCTCAGTTGATTAGGAGTCTGTGATGGATGAGAGGACATTTATAAGATGTGCTAGCAGTGGGTTCTAATGCATTATTTTATTAGAAAAACTGATTTGAGGTGGCAGGGGAAAAAAAAACCTTAGTCCTATCAGGACCAACATTGTCCTTCTTTGTAAGAAACAAGTAAGAAGGGCAAGGGATGTTGGGGTGAATACCATTAAAATGCAAGGAATTGGCAAAGGAGAAGCCAGCCAGTTGCTTGTTGACATGATGCTTTCAGGAAATAGATCAAGATTTAAGAGGAGAGCCAAAATGTTTGAATTCATGTGTCTTTTCCTGTGCTTCAATACTGAACTGAACCAAAAGAGGAGGCAGAGATGCAACAACAACTTTAAATCTGAATTGCATTTCAAAAAGTACTGCAAACTGAGGGCTTCAGAGGGGAGAGGGGTAGGGGAATGGGATTAAGGAGGGCACGTATTGCATGGTGCACTGTGTGTTATACACTAGTAATGAACCATGGAACTTTACATAAAAAACTAGGAATATACTGTACGGTGACTAACATAATATAAAATATTATTTAAAAAAGAAGAAGATGTGGTCCATACATACAATGGAATATTACTCAGCCATCAGAAAGAACGATTACCCAACATTTGCAGTAACATGGACAGGACTGGAGGAGATTATGTTAAGTGAAATAAGTCAAGCAGAGAAAGACAACTATCATATGGTTTCACTCATTTATGGAACATAAGAAATAGCAGGAAGATCGGTAGGAGAAGGAAGGGAATGAAGGGGGGTAAACAGAAGTGGGAATGAGCCATGAGAGACTATGGACTCTGGGAAAAAAACTGAGGGCTTCAGAGGGGAGGGGGTGGGGGGATTGGGATAGGCTGATGATGGGTATTAAGTAGGGCACATATTGCATGGAGCACTGGGTGGTATACGCAAATAATGAATCATGGAACACTACATCAAAAACTAATGATGTACTCTATGGTGACAAACATAACATAATAACAAATTATTATAAAAAAATTTTTTAAAAAGTACTGAAAAGTACTTATTAAGTTTCTCAAATCATGTTTCTTAAGTAACATTTATTTTTTTTAACGATTTTATTTATTTATTTGACAGAGAGGCAATGAGAGAAGGAACACAAGCCAGGGGAGTGGGAGAGGGAGAATCAGGCTTCCCGCTGAGCAGGGAGCCCGATTCAGGGCTCCACGCAGGGCTCGATCTCAGAACGCTGGGATCATGACCTGAGCCAAACGCTTAACAACTGAGCCACCCAGACGCCCTTTAAGTAGCATTTCTAAGAGAAAAATGAGTCAAAGTTTTTTGGTCATTCAGCTAAAAAATATTTATTGTGTACCTATTATGTCAGGCACTATGGTATGTAAGCGAGATCCCATAGTAGATATAACAGACATAGGCCCTGGCCTCAGCAAGATTGCAGGTTTTTTTGGAGACAGAGCAGTTATATTACAAAGATCACACACAAATATATAGCTATACCCAGCAATTAGGGATTGGAAGAAGTCTGGGTTCTGTGAGTAGACATAACAGGAGGACAAACTTAGTCCTGGGCAGAGGGCAGGGTTATAGTCAGAGAAAATCTTCTCAAAGGAAACAAGGCAGGAAAGGAGGGAAAGAGTAGGAGGCATCAAGGATTCATTCATGCAGTCAGCCCTCAAATATTTCTTGGGCATTTACTATATACCAGACACTCTTCTAGATACTGAGGATATAGTGCTTTGCATGTATTAATTCAGATTAATTTTTGCAACAACTCAAGGAAGTATTACTGTTATTATCCCCATTTTTTGGCTGATTGAGGGGAGCATGAGTAGATTGAAGAGATAGGTGGAGATAATATCTTTGTAAACCCATAGAGAGAAGTGCGGACTTTATTTTAATTACAATGGCATCCATTGAGGGTTTTAAGTAGTGGAGTAACATGATCTAGTTTTTTGTTTTTATTTCTACTTTTATTTTTTTAAGATTTTATTTATTTGAGAGAGAGAGAGAGAGCATGAGCACCAGCAGAGGGAGGGGCAGAGGGACAAGCAGACCTCCCACTGGGTGTGGAGCCCAATGAGGGGCTCCATCCCAGGTCCTTGAGATCATGACCTGAGCCAAAGTCAGACTGAACCACCCAGGCACCCCATGATCTAGTTTTGAAAGATCACTCTGACTGCTATGAGAATAATAGATTCTACTGGGTCAAGAGTGGAAGCAGGAAAACCATTGAAGGACTATTGTAGTTATCCAGGAAATAGATGATGGTGGCTTGGATTGGGGTAGTAACAGTGGGTATGAAGAAAAACAGACTGATTGGAAACATATTATTGGGTCCAGAACTGGTACGATTTGCTCACAGATTGGATAAAGAAGTACAGAAGGAAAGATAGGGCATCTAAAATGATTCCTGGATTTTTAGAGTGGATAATAGGGTAGTGCCATTCATTGAGACAGGCAAGAATGGAAGAGAATAATAGTACATTAGATTTAGAAGGGGTCCCACATGTGGCATATAAAAAAACTGAAGATCAGAAATGGTAATTGACCTGTCTGGGGTCAACCAGTAAGTTGGGAGCAGAGATAGGCAATCCCATATTCACAGTCTTCCAGAAACGTTTATGTTCTTCATCTCTTCAATTATTCTGGCCTAATAATTCTTATAATGTGTGTGGGGGGGTAATTGAAGACATACTCAAGATTCCCTTAGGAGATGGGAATTGTGGGTGATTAGTATATAATTTGCATCTGCCTACCTGGATTGTGCTAGGTATTTTCAGGCAATGTTTCAGTTGAGATTCTTGCTACTTTTGATGGCTTTTTGTCACTGAACTTTCTTGCTCCTCTATCCTTTCTCACCTACCCAATGTTACTGACCTAAATTCCCCAAAATGAAAGTGCAGAGTATAAAAGAAATGCTGTCAGAATAGGGAAGCTCCACGCCAAGTCTGTGAACCCTATTGTGAAAAACCCTATTATAAAAGTAACCAAGTGTACCTCTACTGAATTTTCTTAGTAAACATTCATCAGCTTCCTCCAGAACTCAAGGAAAAAGATACACTGACTACTGAGTCTATGACCTTGGATTCAAATTCCACCTTTCACACTACCGCCCTGTGTCTTGGGAAAGTATCTTCCCCTACTGGGTCTTAGTCTTCCCATCTTTAAAATGATAGGATGGCACTCTCTAATGTACCTTGGAACATAAAAGAAAATATCTAACAGAGTATACATGCTTAAAAGCCCCATTTTCTAAGCCCAACAAGATGTGAACCTAGGGCCCTCTCTTATTTGTTTCCCTGTGTCATCCATTCCCCCAACTCCCAGTAGATGTGAGTCATTTAAGCCATCGGCCCTTGCTCTTTCCTGTTTATCCTGTTCTAAAGGATACAGTCATTCATTTCCTTGAACTTTCTTCTTATGTGCTTGTTCCCATAGTACTTGTATTCTGACTAGGACCGGTGAGAAATCATGTGAACAACTGCTTTGTTGTATTTATTTCTTAAATGTATTGCAGGTTTTCTAAATCTGTATGGATCAGCTTCCATGAAGGGACAAGCTAAGGATGTAGGAGAGCTGTGTTGAGGAACTGGCTGCACCGGTAACCAGCCAAGTACTCTTTGGGCCTCAGTTTCCTTATTTGTAAAATAACCTCACACTAGATGATGAACTCCAGGGCCTGTTCTATTAATGACATTCTGAGATTCTATTTTCTACCACATATGCTTTTAAAAATTCATCAACTTACTGGGAACATTTGCCAACATTCCTTCCCTCATTCTTTTCTCATTTACTCTGAATCATGCAAAGGAGAGAAGGAGACAGGAGACCTGGCTTCTCTGCCCAGCTTTACCATGAACTCTCTGTGTGACCTGTGCAGGTCTGTTTCCTTTTCTCTGCTTCCATTCCAACATTTCTAACACAAAGGGGTTTGACTAGCTGGTCTGGTATTCTAGTTTAGTGACTTTGGGATACTATGATGCTGTACTTGAGTATCTTTGAGGATTGCTGGGTAGACAAAAGAGCTGGATAACTATATTTGTCTCTTTTCTTACTCCTTGAATATTACCCCCAAACACATAAGCTGATAATGGTCAGAATTTTCCAAGATGTGTGTTCACTTGTGTGTGAATATGTTTGCTGTTCTACTAAATGCTTTCATCTGTATGTTTCATTTTTGCTGCAACCTGTCCTAGTTCTCATTTGGCTTCTATGATAGAGGAGCAGCAGGCTTGATGCTGGGCTTTATCTATGTTGCTGCCCGGAGAGATGGCCAGAGCATTGTTCCCGGAATGACATCATACTGAAATGACATTCCTTCCCTTGGCTTTCAAGCCACAGCACTGCTTTTACTGCCTTTTTCTCTGAGTGTGTTTCTCCTTTGCTCCTTTTCTTCCTCCTGACTTCAAAATAGAAACAATCCCTGAGGTATTGGCATGAAATCTCTTCTTTTTTTCTGCTTTCTCCGTCAGGAAACTGACAACAGCCCTCCCTCTTCCTTCAATTCTTACCTCTTTGAGGATGATCAAACTGTCTAGCTCAAATGGCCTTCAGACCCTCATTACCAAATGCCTGCTTTATATCTCCAGGACGAGGTATGGAGCTGGGCTGAGTGTTACCAGGGTCCTCTCACATTTTTCCCAGTTTGGGGCACCTTGGAACCATCCATAGATCCCCCCTCATTCAGCTGTTTAAGGATTATATGAAAAAAGATAAGGTGTGAAAAAGCACCCAGCATAATGGCTGAAATATAGTAGGCATTCAGTACCTATTAATATAATCACTGTCCTCTCCACTTCTCCTAATTCTCAGAGTTGCTTTGTGCCCCCAAATTCAGAGATAATTTAATGAATAGAAATAGAAGCAGAACACGAAAAATGATAGTTTTTCTTGCATGAGAAGACAATGATAGAGGTTTCACTTAGAGATCTCAAAATGGACAGGGCAACATATGATATGAAGGTTGGAGTCATCATCTCTTCCTGAATATAAGGCAAAAAACAGTTTTAATTATAGTAGAGGCTTAGAGGGATGGTAACTTTAAAGCCACAGTGACAGAGAAACAACCCCAAAGGAAAATATGGACAGATTCAACTACATAAAGATTGAAACTGTACAATAAAAAGTAATATTCACAAAATAAAAACAGACTAGGAAAATAAAAATAACTCTTAAGTCTAAGTGTTACCTCACCAAAGGATTGGCTGCATTATGAACAGCAGACCAAATCTTAAGTTAAAGGAATGAATCTTAATTAATGAAACATCTTCAGTTATCTTCAAGTGAATGGATTGAGAGATGAGTGAAAGGCAAATGTCTTTTCCCTGAGTTTTCAAAATCCCCTTGCATAGAGCCCATATAATTGCCCAGCTTGACTGTACCATATATCCCTTCCTTTCTTAGCACAAGTGGCAGTATGCAGAGTGCTGAGACACCCAGACTTTGCAGGTAGGCTGCACGTCTGTGCCTCAATGTTTAACTATTTGACTTATGGACAAATCACTTGCTTTCTCTAAATGTTGTTCTTCTCATCTGGAAAAAGTGGATAATAGTAATATTATATACCAGGACACCGGGATCACGCCCTGAGCCAAAGGCAGATGCTTAACGACTGAGCCACCCAGGCACCCCAGAAACATTTTTTTTCTTGATCCAACATTTCACTTCAACGAATGTTTATTGAATAAGCTCTCTATTTTGGGTGTTATTCTAGGTGCTGGAGGTCCAGAGATATAAGAACAGTCCCTACTTTCAGAAAGTTTAAAGCCTAATTTGAGATGGGCTGGTAAACAAGCAACAGCAATACATTGTGAGTTGTGTTATAATGGAGAAGTGGATAGCATGCTCTGGGATCACACACAAAAGATGAAGGAATTCCAAATTGAAGAATCAGGAGGGTTTTCCCAGGCAGGTATTATCAGAGCTGGGTCTTCTGCAGGCACCATTAGAAAGCTTGAATCAATTTCCCTATGGCAGGCAAAGGCATGCATGTTCCTAGAACCCATGCCCCTCTAAACCAACACATCTTGAATAAAGACTGACTCAACATTTCTCCTCCTCTTGACCCTCTTACTTCTTGGTTTATTTAATGCTACAAAAGCTAGTGAATATCAGCTCTGGAAAGGCCTCTCGAAAGTCAATGGTTTTCAATGGTTTTCAAATTGGGTTTGAGAAAGCCCTAAGATTTCAGAATAAAGGGAAGTTACCCCATTCCTGGTTCAACTAGAGCTCAACTGGTATTGTTTTTATATTTGGGGTTTTCATAAAAGAGATTTTTCAACGTAGTGTTCTGTTGCTTAAAAAAAACCCTGGATTTTAAAGAAAAACAGTAATTTAGTCCTACTTGTCTTTATTTTAAAGATAGGTAAACTGAGGATTAGAGTAAGCAGGACCTGGCCAAAGACCAAAGAAATGCAAGAAGAAAACAAGTGCTATTGAGACAAACATGTTTATCTTCTATTTGTCAAAAACAGCTTTGTCAAAGTGCCTTTTTTAGACTCTAAGTCCTCCAGTCCCAAGCTAGAAGCCCTGCCTAGGAGTACCTGGGTGGCTCAGTTGGTTAAGCATCTGCCTTTGGCTCAGATCATGATCTTAGTGTCCTGGTATGGGATCCAACCCTGGGTCAGTCTCCCTGCTCAGCAAGAAGTCTGCTTCTCCTCTCCCTCTTCCCCTCCCCCAACTCCCTCTCTCAGGTACTCTCTCTCTCTCTCTCAAATAAATAAATAAAATCTTTATTATTTTTTTAAAAGAGGCCCTGCCTAGTGTGGCCTTGATAGCAGTGGAAAGCCAGGTAAAGCTAAAGAAGACCAGAATCCAGGGCCAAGAATTTTCCCCATTCAGCTGTTACCACATATGCACATTGGTGTTAGATGAGCGTTTGAGGGAAGACTCAGGTCCCACATAGAAAGCTGGACTAGGCACATTAACTGACAAGCCACAGACCAGAGAGTTAGTTGGAGTGTGATGTGAATTAACAGAAATATCCCCACAGGTGGAAGATGCAGAGCAAGAAGCCTCCAAAGGAGTAACATATTTGAAGATCCCGGTAGGCGGCTGACTCCAAAATGGTGTGTCCATAAAGACAAGGGATCTAGCCACTAGACTTCAGTTAGTCTCTGATATGAAAGCAATGGAGTAAAGTAGATACATTGTCCAGTGAGATAAAAGCAGGTCTCTGTTGTGGAGGGACTGGTGACCTGAGCAACAAATTAAGGCATAGGGAACAAGGTGAGAGCCTAATGATTAGCACTGGGACAAAATGTTGACACTTTCCAGATTGATACATAAGTTTAATGCAATTGATACCAAAATACAGGGGGAAAATGGGAGTAGCTAGAGGCAAGATAATTCTAAAATTGATATGGAAATGTAAAGGAACTGGAATAGCTAAAAACAATTTTGAAAGAGAAGACTAAAGTGAAAGAAATCACTGTAACCTATTTCAATACTTATTAAATAGCTACAGTCTTTAATACTATGTAGTATTTGTGGAGGAATAAACACAGAAATCAATGGAATAGCATAGAGAGCCTAGAAATAGACCCAGACAAATATACCCAACTGATTTTTGGCAAAGGTACAAAAGCATTTCAGTGGAATAAAGATGGGATTTTCAATACATGATGCTGGACCAAGTGGCCATCCAATGGCAAAACAACAATAACAAAAAAATAATCTTGACATAAACACATCTTATGCAAAAATTAACTCAAAATTGATGATGGACTTAAATGTAAAATGTAAAACTATAAAAATTTTAGGAAAGAAAAACAGGAGAAAATCCTTGGAATCTAGGGCTAAGCAAATACTTCTTAGATTTATGCCAAAAGCATAAACCATAAAAGGAGAAATTGATAAATTGGACTTTATCCAGATTTAAAACTTCTGTTGAGAGAAGATGAAAAGGCAAGCTATACAGCTGAGCCACCCAGGTGCCCCGAAAACGATATTCAACAAAGGACTAGCATCTAGAATATATAAAGAATGCTTAAAATTCAACAGTAAAAAACAACCGATCTGATTAGAAAATGGACAAAATATACGAAGAGATATTTCACGGAAGAGGATATACAGCTGGCAATTAAGTACATGAAAAGATGTTCAACATCATTAGCCATTTAGGGAGTACAAATTAAGACTACAATGAAATATTGCTACACACTGATCATAAAGGTTAAAATTTTAAAAATGGTGATAATACCAAATGGTGGCAAGGATTCAGAGAAACTGGATCACTCATATATTGCTGGTGAGCGTGCAAAATGGTATGACCATACTGGAAAACAGTTTGGGAGTTTCTTTTTAAAAAGGAACATGTAACTATTATACAACATGATAATTACACTCTTGGGTGTTTATCTAGAAAAGTGAAAATTTATGTTTACACTAAACCCATACATTTATAGCCATTTTATTTTTAATAGCCAAAAACTGGAAATAAACCAAATGTTCTTCAACACATGAATGTTTAAACAAGCTGTGGTACATTCATGCCATGGAATACTACTCAGCAATAAAAGCATAATTATGCTGAGTGAAAAAAATGATCTCCAATGGTTACATACTATATGATTTTATCATGTAACATTCTTGAAATGATAAAATTATAGAAACAGAGAACAAATTAATGGTTGCCAGGGTTAAGAGAGGGGATGGTAGTAAGAGGGAAGTGGGTATAGCTATAAAAGGGCAACACGAGGGATCCTTGCAGTGGTAAAAATGTTCTGTATCTTGACTATATCATCAGTTTCCTCTTTGTGATATTGTACTATAGTTTTTGCAAGAGTTACCATTGGGGAAAACACAGTAAAGGGTACCCAGGATCTATCTGTATTATTTTTGCAACTGTATATGAATCTACAATTAACTGAAAATAAAAAAATCAAGAAAAAAAATACTGTTTATCTTGATTATTATGTTTGTTGGATCCCCTTAAAATTCTTCCCAAAGCAAATACCTCCCTCATTTCACCTTAGTTCCAGCCTTTTTCCTTTTCTTCTGTATCTCAGGGCCTAGCATAGACCAGGCCCTCAATGGATTCACACTGTACAGGTGAGGAGTGGATAACTCCCTTTAGAAAAGTTATACCCAGTAATGCTACCTTCACAGGGAAAAACAGAATTCCTTTTCTCCTTCTGTCCATGTCTATTTATTTTCCTTTTGGCATAAAGATTAATTTTCAACATTGTTGAGACAATCTGGATTCAGTTTATGAGCCCAAATACATCAGTGATCTTCTACCTTTTCTAGAGATGTTAAAGAGCATACACTTCAGTGTCAAGGCGCCTAGACCAGGTGTTGAAAGCCTTAGCATCTAATGCAAGACCAGAAACTCACTGACTTTAGGACATTTGACAAGTCACTACTTCTTGGAGCCTCAGTTTCTTCATCTGTCAAATGGGAATAATAATGCCTTCCTGTCTAAAAAGCTTTGTAACCTGGAAAATACAGTGTATCTGAAAGACATATAAAAATCCATTTTACACCTCTCTATCTCCATGAAGTAAATAGATACAAGAAAGAAGGTGTGGGGAAAAAAGTAAGTAAGACTCCATTTGGGGGTGGCAGTTTTATATTGGTATAGTTCTTTCCGTTGCACCTTAAAGATCATCCCAGTAGTGAAAGCTGGTTAAGGACTGGATTTCTCAGTGGTGAAGAGCCTCAGATTTATTTCCATTTTTGAAGGCTCTTGGGAATATTAAAAAGGAAAAGTTGATAGTTCCTCAATAAGTCAAAGTTACCATGTAACCCATTAATTCCACACCTAGGCATATGCCCAAGAGAAATGAAAATTAAATTAAAAAATAAAAAGAAATGAAAACCTATGCCTATGTCTACACAAAAACCTGTATATGAATATAGCAGCATTATTCATAAAACCCCAAAAGGTAGAAATAAGTCCCCAAAGTCTATCAACTGACAAATGGATAACTAAAATATAGTCTATCCTTACAATGAAATATTATTTATCCATAAAAGAATGAAATACTGATCACCTGCTAAAACGTGGATAAAACTTGAAAACATGCTAAGTGAAAGAGCCCAGATTGAAAAGGCCACATATTGTATGATTCCATTTATATGTAATATTCAGAATAGGCAAATCCATAGACAGAAGGTAGATTGCCAGAGGATCAGAGGGGTGAGGAATACAGAGTGACTTCTTAATGGGTATGGGTTTTCTTTTGGTGGTTATGAAAATGTTCTAGAATTAGACAGTGGAAATGGTTGCACAACACTGTGAATGTAATAAAAGCCACTGAACTGTACATTTAAAAAGTAATTGTACCTTTTTAAAAGGGTGAAATTTATGCTATGTGAGCTATATCTAAAAAAAATGTCAAATCATGTCTTACATCAGTGACAGTATTTAAACTTATCTGGAGATAATGCCAAAAGTCTCAAGACCTTACATGAATGTGACTTTTAAGCCAACTGGGTCTTCTCATCCCATATACCTCCTGACCCTGCCCTGTGATAGGCTGTGATTGAGAATCCCTCAATGTATGCCATCCACATGACTTAAAATTGTAGCTGAATCCACTAATGCTGCTATCCAGGCAATCTCCTTGTGTCTGAGAACTTGGCAAGACATAGAACCTTGCCCACTGCTCTATGGGGTTTAGAATTACTCACATTCTCAAATTTGGATGTCCCTTCACAATAGCTGAAGGCCCTAAGCCTTCTTTCTCCCAGGCATACTCACTACGACTTGGTCATGTCATTGATGTCATTCCCTAACTCCAACTTGCTGGCTCTGCCCTACTTGTGCTCAAGTCTGCAGAGTGAAGTTTCTGCTATTTTCCCATTTTCCCATTACTGGTTACTGTGGCTGATGCTGCCAAGTTTCACTTCCTCTTTTCCTTCCACACATACAAAACACTACCATGGTACATCATTCTTCACCCTGCTTTTATTGATGGCCAGTGCCTTTACTTGGGACAGATCTGACCCCCACTCTTCCTGGCCACTGATTATGTCCTGAAGTAGACTATTCCAGAGCCCCAGAGGCTACCTCCCTGCTGATTCCTTAGTATTGTGCAAGAGTCTGGATATATGGCTGCCTGACCCACCTACTGCAAGGCTTAACTTAATATTGCCACTTCAGGAATTGGACCTTGGTCTTAGACCATTTAACTGTGCAATCTTTAGCCAACCTCTGCAAATGAGACTATTTCAACCCTCCCGCCAGACAGGATTATTAGATTTAGCAAATAAAGTATAGGACACCCAGTCAAATTTAAATTTCAGGTAAACAATACTTCTTTAGTATGCCTCATGTAATATCTCAGACATACTAATTTTTTTGTGGTTTATCTGAGATTCAAAGTTAGCTGAGCATCTTGTATTTTATTTGGCAACCCTGTCACCATGGGAGTTGGCATCAGCTTAGCCACCCCATCCCTTCAAGCTCCTTATCTTTTTTTTTTAATTTTTTTATTATATTATGTTAGTCACCATACAGTACATCCCTGGTTTTTTATGTAAAGTTCGATGATTCATTAGTTGTGTATAACACCCAGTGCACCATGCAATACGTGCCCTCCTTACTACCCATCACCAGCCTATCCCATTCCCCCACCCCCTCCCCTCTGAAGCCCGCAGTTTGTTTCTCAGAGTCCATAGTCTCTCATGTTTCATTCCCCCTTCTGATTACCCCCCCATTCAAGCTCCTTATCTTGGTGTTAACCCCACTCCCTCTATACGCTGCCTGATTTATTTATTTAATTCTTAATCTCAAGCTTACTGGTTATTGCTAAGGGTTCTCTTTTTCCCCACTCTCCTTGGGCTCCTCTCTTCTCTATTTTAAACCTGCCTATTCCTTATTCCAGAATAATAACAAAAGCTATTTGAGCACTTATGTGTCAAGCACTGTGCTTGGTACTTTTATTTCATCCTCAAAGTAGTTATTATTTCAATGCCCACTTTACAGATGAGGAATCTTAGGTGCAAATACATGAAACAAATTTACCCAAAGACTCACTAAATGGCAAAGCCAGGATCTTAGCCATACTTATTTTCATGATTCTAATATAATTATTTACCATTAAAAGGGGTCTATATCACAATTTTTTAAAATTTTGTGGTTTCATTTTAAAAACAATTATCATATGGTTTCTCTTATCTATGGAACATAAGAACTAGGAAGATCGGTAGGAGAAGAAAGGGATAAAGAAAGGGGGGGTAATCAGAAGGGGGAATGAAGCATGAGAGACTATGAACTCTGAGAAACAAACTGCGGGCTTCAGAGGGGAGGGGGTGGGGGAATGGGATAGGCTGGTGATGGGTGGTGGGAAGGGCATGTATTGCATGGTGCACTGGGTGTTATATGCAACTAATGAATCATCGAACTTTACATCAAAAATCAGGGATGTACTGTATGGTGACTAACATAATAAAAAATACTTAAAAAATTAACTCTTTTATTTGCTAGTTATAGAAACACAACTTCATTATTTGCATGATGATTCATCATTGAATAATAATTAACATTTATTGAGTACTTACTATATTCTAGGTACTATGTTAAGCCTTTGCATGTATAAATAAATTTATCACAAAAGAACTTTATGAATTATGCATTACCATTATACTCATGTTAAAGCTGCAGTAACAGAGTCAGAGAGAGGTAGGTAATATAACTAGCCCAAGGTCACTTTGTTAATAAGTGATGTCCCTAGGATCAAACCTAGGCAAACTGGCTGAAAAGTTCATGTGCTCAACACTATGTCATACTCCATATGAATAAGTTAAATAAAATTTTAGTTTATTAGATCTGTGTTTTTTAAAATCAGGGTGTTCTTAGGGACCCAAAACACATTTTTGTTTATATTAATGTCCAGAAACTTTGTATTATTTTGTATTGTTGAGTTGTTGCAGTAATCATCTTTTCCAGCTTATGGACTTTAAGTTGAAAGGCAGGTTGAGGAACACAATTATGAATTATTAGCTATGATATGCTTTTTGTCTCTTCTTGGATTTTTTGGTGCAATGATATAGTGTTAAAGCAACAGCACTTCAACAGATACTTAAAATGAATTCTTTCCCAGTTTTAAGATGGCTAGGTAGTAAGTGAAAATACTGGAATTTAAATCATATTCTCTTCTTTATATCTCACCTCCTTCCACAAAAAAATTTTTTTTTCATGCAGTTTAAGGAGTTACACACATTGTGAAAAAATAAATAAAGTGAAAAAGGAAAGAGGAACAAATAAATGAATACATAAGATAAAGGCAGAGGTAAATACAGAAAAACAAATTCTTGAATAATTGTTAGTGATAGCCATAACCTATCTGAGTTTCTGAGCAGCCAAGGTTAAAATGAAATTACAAACTCAATCATGCTTCCCATAGGATTCATTGGAGAAAACAACAACAACAAATTAGTTTCTCAGGATTCCTTTTTCCTTAAAAAAAAAAAAAGATTCTAGGCGACATCAAGAAAATGACAGAGCAGACAGCTCCATTCCCATCCCATTAACAAAACAAGGAAAAACAAGCAAAATATTGTTAGAACCAACTTTGTTAGAATTCTGGAAGACAGTCAAAGGTTCACAATAATCAAGAGAATTTTAATCAAGAAATTCATGTGGAAAATTATTGTAGGACAGTTTGTGGTGTTTTTATTTGTCATTGTCCCACCCTCTCCTCAGATTGACAATGATCTTGAGGAGGGCAGTTGCATTTGCAGAGTGAGACTCTGGTACCTGGTTCCAGAAGAAGCACAAGAGACCTCATTTGCAATTTATCATATAGGCTGTTATAACCTATCTGGGGGCTAACTAAAAGACTGATAAAGGCATTCATGTCTGTTTCATCTAACTTGGAATTTATCCAGGCTAGAAAACTGGTGAATGTTGCTTGAAAACATTGTAAGTCACGGTAGACAAACCACACATTACTGGGTCAAAAGATTACTGTTGAGATAGGCAATAGACCTCCTGAGGCCTGGGAGAAAAAGCTGGAGGAGAGTTTCCTTGGGAAATTAGGGCAGTCAAAAGAACCTCTGTAGGGGCGCCTGGGTGGTGCATTCAGTTAAACATTGGACTCTTGGTTTTGGCTCAGGTTGTGATCTCAGAGTTGTGAGATTGAGCCCTGTGTAAGGCTCCATATTCAGTGCAGAGTGTATTTAAGACTCTCTCTCCCTCTGCCCCTCCCCACTCTCTCAAATAAATAAAAAATAAATATTTTTAAAAAAGTACCTATGTATATGAAAGAATTTAGAAAGCCACATAGTATACAGGGCAAGATGCATGCTCACAAAAGACCTGTGAAGACCTTAAGCTTACACTTGCAGCTGATTCTTAGGTTTGATGATTAAAGGTGGGGTGCAGGCTAAGTGTCAAAGAAAGGACCCACCACAGGGGAGGGGCAGGTGAGTGCATGCATGACTGGGGAAAAGCTCTCAGGGCGGGGTCCCTGTAAAGGACAGTACAGGGTGACCCTCCATCTTCCCAGGGAGAGGCAGAGCAGTACATGCAAGATTCCATGACTGCTTTCAGCGCTGGGGCCCTACAAAGGGCAGTAATAAGGGACTCTCCAACTTCCCCCAGGAGGATCACTGTGGGCCTGCACAGCAGGAGTCTGCAGAGTTTGGCACACACAAAAGTGAAGACCATTTATCCCAGAGGGTTTACTAAAGAAAGGGGACTGTGATCTTTTGACTCTGGGGCTGGAGAGATCAGGGCATGGCCATTTTTATTTTGATCCTCTCAAGAGGCAAAGAAAGCCTTCAGGGAACAAAAGCCACACAGAGGACCAGCTTACACTGAGCCCAGCCCCCTGGTGAGGGGCAGTGCAACTTAAACCAGGCAAAGACACCTGAGAAGCAGTGCAGCAGGCACCTCCCCAGAAGACCAACTGGAAGAACAGGTGCACAGCAGGTTTACAAATCCCACAAAACTGTAAAACTCCAGTGCTAGGGGAAAATAGTATATAGAATTCTAGGTTTCTTCTCATGATTAATTTATCTTTCATTAAAAATTTTTCCATTTCTTTTTTTTCTTTTTTCCCTTTTTGACTAGTTTCCTATTTTTTTAAATGATTTTTTATTATATTATGTTAGTCACCATACAGTACATCCCCGGTTTCCGATATAAAGTTCGATGATTCATTAGTTGCGTATAACACCCAGTGCACCATGCAATACGTGCCCTCCTTACTAAGCTTCCTATTTTTATCAGCTCTTTGTTTTAGGTCTTTTTTTAACTTTCATTTTTTACATCTCTGTTTTTATGTCACTTTTTAACTTTATTTCTTACATCTACACTTTATAGATATATGTTTCATTTTTGGCATATATATATATATATATGCAAAGTTACATAACTTTATATATAAGTTTTGTTTTCTTTGCAATTTTGGGATTAGTGTCTTCTAACACAGAGACCAAAATACACTCAGGAATAATTGGATCACCCTGTTTTGTCCACCCTGTGAGATTATATTCTCTCCCCCCACCCCTCTTTCATTTTTGTTTGATTGTTTTTCTGTTTTGGTTTTTGACCTCCTCAGAATTGTCTGGTGTGTATTTCATTTGGGTCGTGGTTGATATTTTTGATTCTGATCCCTTGCTCATCGCATTCTTCTCTGGGCAAAATGACTAGGAGGAATTCACAACAAAAGAAAGAAATAGAGGTAATGCTCTCTGCCACAGATCTAATCAATATGGATATAAGTAAGATGTCAGAGATGGAATTCAGGATAACAATTATAAAGTTAATAGCTGGGCTTGAAAAAAGCATAAAAGCCACTAGGAAAACTCGTAGTACAGAAATGAGATCTACTCAGGCCAAAATTAAAAATGCTCTAACTGAGATGCAGTCTAAATCAGATGCTCTAACAGCTTGGGTAAATGAGGCCAGAAGAGACAGCAAGTGACATAGAAGACAGGTAGAGGTAAATAAAGGAAACTGAGAAAAAGAGACAAAAACAACCAATAGATCATGAGGAGAGGTTTCGAGAAGCCATTGATGCCATAAAATGAACCAACATCAGAATTATCAGGGTGCCTGAAGGTGAAAAGAGAGAGGGGGTCAGAAGATATATTTGAGCAAATCATAGCTGAGAACTTCCCTAATCCAGGGATGGAAAGAGGCACACATGTCCAAGAAGTAGAAAGGACACCTCCCAAAATAAATTAAAATAGTGAAGCTTGCAAATTTCAAAGATAAAGAGAAAATCTTGAAAGCAGCTCGAGAAAAAAGGCTCCTTACCTACAGAGGTAGGAACATCAGACTAGCATCAAACCTATCCACAGAGACCTGGCAGGCCAGAAAGGACTGGCATGATACGTTCAGAGTACTAAATGGAAAGGACATATAGCCAAGAATACTTTATCCAGCAAGGCTGTCATTCAGAATGGAAGGAGAAATAAAGAGTTTTCAGGACAACAGAAATGGAAAGACTATGTGACCACCAACCCAAAGCCCTGCAAGAAATATTAAGCAGGATCCTGTAAGCAAAGAAAGACCCCAAGAGCAACATAGACTAGAAAAAAAACAGAGACAATCTACAGAAACAGGGACCTTACAGGTAATACAATGGCACTTTTGGGATGCAGTAAAAGCAGTCATATGAGGGAAGTATATAGTAATATAGGCATACATCAAGAAGCATGAAAAACCTCAAATAAACAACATAACCTTACACATAAATAAGGTAGAAAAAAAATGAAGCCTAAAGCAAACTGAAGGAAATAAATAATAAAGATTGGAGCAGAAAAGCAAAGGAATAATCAACAAAACTAAGAGGCAGCCCACTGAATGGGAGAAAATATTTGCAAATGATGTATATGATAAATGGTTAGTATCCACAATCTATAAATTTTACTAAACTTAGTAAATTGAGATTTTACTAAACTCAACACTCAAAAAACAAATAATCCAGTTAAGAATTTCAATTAGCCAATTTGTTGTACATCATTGGTTTTTGATGTATATATATTTTGTGTATATATATATATATATATATGTTGGCTAACTGAACTTAATTTAAAAAAAGAAAAGGAAAAGAAACAGGCAGAAAACATGAACAAACAATTTTGCAAACAAGACATCCCAATGGATAACAGACACAGGAAAAGATTCTCAACATCATTCATCATTAGGGAAATACAAATCAAAACCACAATGAGATACCACTTAACACCTGTCAGAATGGCTTAAATTAACACAGGAAATAACAGGTGTTTGTGAGGATGTGGAGAAAGGAGAACTCTCTTGCACTTTTGGTGGGAATGCAAACTGGTGCATCCACTCTGGAGAACAGTCTGGAGGTTCCTCAAAAATACTAATAAAATTGATAAACCCCTAGCCAGGCTTATCAAAAAGACAAGTGAAAGGACTCAAATAAATAAAATCACAAATGAGAGAGGAGAAATAACAACCAACACCAACGATATACAAACAATTTTAAGAGATCATGAAAAACTATATGCCAACTAATTGGACAAACTGAAAGAAATGGTTAAATTCCTAGAAACATATAAATTAGCAAAACTGAAACAGGAAGAAATACAAAACTTAAATAGACCAACGACCAACAAAGAAATTGAATCAGTAACAAAAGAACTCCTCAACAAACAAAAGTCCAGGGCCAAAGGGCTTCACAGATGACTTGTATCAAATATTTTAAAAAAGAGTTAATACCTACTCTTCTAACATCATTCCAACCATAGGAAGAAAACTTTAAAACTCATTCTATGAGGCCAGCATTACCCTGATACCAAAACCAGATAAAGACTTCACTGAAAAAGAGAACTACAGGTCAATATCCCTGATGAACATGCATGCAAAAAATTTCAATAAAATATTAGCAAATGAATCCAACAGTACATTAAAAGAAACATTCATCATGATCAAGTAGTATTTATTCCTGTGCTGCAAGGGTGTTTCAATATGTACAAATCAATCAACATGATATCACATTAACAAAGGATACAAACCATATGACCCTCTCAGTAGTTGCAGAAAAAGCATTTGACAAAGTACAATATCCATTTATGATAAGAACCCTCAACAAAGTATGGTTAAAGGAAACGTACCTCAACATCATAAAGGACATAAACGAAAGACCCACAGCTAATATCATCCTTAATGGGGAAAAACTGAGAGCTTTTCCTCTATGGTCAGGAACAGGACGGGGATCTCTACTCTCACCACTGTTATTTAACATAGTACTTGATGTCCTAGCCACAGCAATCAGACAACAAAAAGAAATAAAAGTCATCCAAAACAGCAAGGAAGAAGTAAAGCTTTCACTGTTGGCAGATGACATGGCACTCTATATAGAAAATCCTGAAGTCTTCACCAAGAAATTGCTAGAAGTGATACACAAATTCAGTAAAGTCACAGGATAATAAATAAACCTACAAAATCTCTTGATGCCAATAATGAAACAGTAGAAAGAGAATTCAAGGAATTGATCCCATTTACAATTGCAACAAAAACCGTAATATACCCAGGAATAAACCTGACCAAAGAGGTGAAAGACCTGTACTCTGAAAACTATAAAACAGTGATGAAAAACACTGAAGATGATACAAAGAAATAGAAAGATATTCCATGCTCATCAATTGGAAAAACAAATACGATGTGTATTTGTTATACATTGTGTTATAGTGTGTATACTACTAAAAGCAATCTATGCTTTTAATGCAATGTGTATACTAACTAAAGCATGCTTTTAATGCAATCCCTATCAAAATACCACGAGCATTTTTCACAGAGCTAGAACAAACAATCCTAAAATTTCTAACAGAGCACAGAAGACCCTTAATAGCAAAAGTAACCTGGAAAAAGCGAAGCAAAGCTGGAGGCATCACATTCCAGACTTCAAGTTATATTACAAAGTCATAGTCATCAAGAAAGTATGGTACTAGCACAAAAAACAGACTCATAGATCAATGGAACAGAAGAGAAAACCCAGAAATGAACCCACAAGTATAAGGCCAATTAACCTTCAACAAATCAGGAAAGAATATTGAATGGGGAAAAGAGAATCTTTTCAAAAAACCATGTTGGGAAAACTTGACAGCAACATGCAAAAGAATGAAACTGGATGACTTTCTTACACCATACACAAAAAATATTTCAAAATGGATTAAAGACTTAATCTGAGACCCCAAACCATAAAAATCCTAGAGAACACAGGTAGTAATGTCTTTAACATCAGCCATAGCAACTTCTTTCTAAGTATGTCCCTTGAGGCAAGGAAACAAAAGCAAAAATAAACTGTTGGAACTTCATGAAAATTAAAAACTTCTGTATAGCAAAGAAAACAATCAGCAAAACTAAAAGGCAGCCTACAGAATGGCAGAAGATATTTGCAAATGACATATCTGATAAAGGGTTAGTGTCCAAAACATATAAAGAACTTACAAAACTCAACACCCAGGGACACCCGGGTGGCTCAGTTGATTGAGCATCTGACTCTTGGTATTGGCTCAGGTCATGACCTCGTGGTAGTGAAATTGAGCCTTGCATTGGGCTCCACACTCAGCATGGAGTCTGTTTCAAATCTCTATCTAGAATAAATAAATAAAACCTTAAAAAAAAAAAAACCTCAACACCCCAAAAATCCAATTAAAAAATGGGCAGAAGACATGAATATATATTTTTCCAAAGAAGACCTACAGATGGCCAACAGATACATGAAAAGATGCTCAACATCACTCATCATCAGGAAAATACAAAACGGAAGTACAATGAGATATCACCTCACACCTGTGATGATGGCTAAAATCAACAACACAGGAAAGAATAGGTATTGGCGAGGATGTGGAGAATGGGGAACACTCTTGCACTGTTTCTGGGAATGCAAATGGGTGGAGCCACTCCGAAAAATCATATGGAGATTCCTCAAAAAGTGAAAAATGGAACTACCCTATCGTCCAGCAATTTCACTACTAGGTATTTACCCACAGAATACAAAAATGCTAATTCAAAGGGATACATGCATCCTGATATTTATAGCAGTGTTTTCTACAATAGCCAAATTATGGCAAGAGCCCAAAAGACCATTGACTGATGAATGGATAAAGAAAATATGTAAATATATTGTATATTAATGTTTATAATATTAATATTAATATATTAATATTTAATGTTATATATGGACTATTACTCGCCCATAAAAAAGAATGAAATTGTGCCATTTACAACAATATGGATGGAGCTACAGTGTATTATGGTGAGAAAAATTAGTCAGAAAAAGGCAAATATATGATTTCAGTCATATGTAGAATTAAGAAAGAAAACAAAGGAGCAAGGTAGAAAAAAGAGAGAGAGGCAAACTGAGAAACAGACTTTCAACCAAAGAGAACAAACTGATGGTTACCAGAAGCGAGGTAGATGTGGAGACAGGTTAAATAGGTGACAGGATTTTAGGAGTGCATTTGTTGTGATGAACATCAGGTGTTGTATATAAATGTTGAATCAGTAAATTGTACACCTGAAATGAGTATTACACTGTATGCAATCTAACTTAAATTTGAATAAAAACCTGGGTGAGTTTTTTTCTATTGGATATTTTTTCCTGATTTGTCAAAGATTAGTTGACCATAGAGTTTAGAGACAGCCTCTTCAATAAATGGTGCTCGGAAAATTCGACTGCTATATACAGAAGAATGAAACTCAGCCATTCTCTTACACCGTACACTTTAAAGATAACTCTAAATGAATGAAATACCTCAGTGTGAGAAAGGAATCCATCAAAACCCTAGAGGAGAACATAGACAGTAACCTCTTTGACATCGGCCACAGCAACTTCTTGCCTGACACATCTCCAAAAGCAAGGCAAACAAAAGCAAAAATGAACTGTTGGGACTTCATGAAGATAAAAAGCTTCTGCGCAGGGCCACCTGGGTGGTGTAGTCGTTAAGCATCTGCCTTCAGCTCAGGGCGTGATCCTGGTGTTCTGGGATCGAGCCCCACATCAGGCTCCTCTCCTGGGAGCCTGCTTCTTCCTCTCCCACTCCCCCTGCTTGTGTTCCCTCTCTCGCTGGCTGTCTTTCTGTCGAATAAATTTTTTTTTAAAAAAAGCTTCTGCACAGCAAGGGAAACAGTCAACAAAACAAAGAGACAACCCATGGATTGGGAGAAGATATTTGGAAATGACACTACAGATAAAGGGCTGGCATCCAAGATCTATAAAGAACTTCTCAAACTCAACACCCAAAAAACAAACGATCTTCTTTTCCAAAGAAGACATACAAATGGCCAACAGACACATGAGAAAATGTTCCACATCATTAACCATCAGGGAAATTCAAATCAAAACCACATTGAGATACCACCTTATACAAGTTACAATGGCAAAAATTAACAAGGCAGGAAACAACAAATGTTGGAGAGGATGTAGAGAAAGAGGAACCCTCTTACACTGTTGGTGGGAATGCAAGTCGGTAAAACCACTCTGGAAAACAGTATGGAGGTTCCTCAAAAAGTTAAAAATAGAGCTACCCTATGACCCAGCAATTGCACTCTTGGGTATTTACCCTAAAGATACAGATGTAGTGAAAAGAAGAGACACATGCACCCCAATATTCATAGCACCAATGTCCACAATAGCCAAACTGTGGAAGGAGCCAAGATGCCCTTCAACAGATGAATGGATAAAGACGTGGTTCATATATACAATGGAATATTACTCATCCATCAGAAAGGATGAATACCCACCATTTGCATCGACATGAATGGAACTGGAGGGCATTATGCTAAGTGAAATAAGTCAAGAAGAGAAGAACAATTATCATATGGTTTCACTCATATGTGGAACATAAGGAATAGCACAGAGGATATTAGGGGAAGGAAGGGAAAAGTGAAGGGGGGAATCAGAGGGGAAGACAAACCATAAGAGACTATGGACTCTGGGAAACAATCTGAGGGTTTCAGGGGGAGGGGGGCGGGGGGATGAGGTAGCCCAGTGATAGGTATTAAGGAGGGCACATATTACATGGTGCACTGGGTGTTATACGCAAATAATGAATCATGGAACATTACATCAAAACTAAGGATATACTGTATGGTGACTAACATAATATAATAAAAAAACATTAAAATAAAAAAAAACATTAAAAAAACCTAAGGCTATACTCTATGGTGACTAACATAACATAATAAAAGATTATTATAAAAAATGTTTGTTTTAATAAAATCAGAGTGATACTACCAAAGAAAAGTGCAATGAATAACCAAACACCCATGGAAATCCACTTAGCATCCCAAAAATAAACCCAGGAGTCATCATCACCAAACCTTCCTTTGCCCTCATGACTCATTTTCAGTAAGGCCTAAAGTTTGTTAATTATTACTCTTTTAAATCTCATGAATCTACTCAGTTATATTTGACTCCAAATCCTTTATTTTAAGACTTATCATCTCACATCTTGATTAATGTAACAATTTCTAGTCTTGTTTACCTTCTCTTTCTTGCCTCCAATTCATGCTCCACACAACTGCGGTGGGCTTTCTAAAATGTTAATCTTATGCCACCCCAGTAATCCTGTAATCCTTCTTCTATCTTTCCTTCTGCCCATCAAATTCCATCTATGGATCCTTATAGCTTTCAGGATAAAATTCAGAGTAATTTGTTGGCTTTTGCCTAACTGTCTAGCTTCATGTAACACCACTTTCCAGAAAACCCCTTATCTCCCGCCATAAGTAACTACTTTTTATTAGTAAGGACATCCAAACAGAATTAGACATCTTAATGACACCATCCTGAAAAGTGTCCTACCTGGTTTTATTATCTCTGGGCATCAGAATCTTGGCTATAAAGTTAAGGAAGAGTCTACATGTTAGGAGATAACTCTTCATGGGATTCTTATACCTCTACACATTTTGTAAGCAGAGGTACAAATGGCCCTTTTGTTTTCAACTATCTTTTCAAGGATATTTGTACAAAAAACAACCTTGAAAATTAGAGATATTGTCTTCTTCCAGATCAAAGAACAAGTTGGTTTATTGTCCAGTATAATAAAGGTAATGTCTCCCTTCAAAGCAAAAGTCAGGCAAGTTTGCTTACCACCCATTATACAAACTAAGGATTCCTCAATCTGAACCACCTATTATAAATCAAAGGATTCCTCAACTTGATACAAATCCACTGCATGCACAGTATCCACCCTGGCCCCTCTATATGACCCCTTTGGGACTTGGGTGGCAAAGGGAACCAACACAAACATGATACTCATTATGCTCGTTATGCTGTAATAAATTCCTTTGTCTTTAACACAGGAGTTCCATGTCTTCTGTCAATACCTATGAAACAGTGTCATGATAAGCCTTATAAGGTAGGGTAAAATTCTCATATTCTTTATAGTTTTTGGCATTAAACAGCCTAGGTAGGAAAGACTGGAAGAGTCACATTTAATTCCATAATTTACGAAGACACCAAAGGGATATATTGAGAATTATTAAACCTATTCTCTTGAATAAGAACAATATGAATTTTTCCTCTCTGTTAACCTAAGCTAATGTATAAAACAACAATTAAAAGATGTGCATCAACTTGCAAGTACTCACAAATTTGTGTTAACCCTTATTTTCTCTTTTGGTCCTAGCTAAATTTCTCTTTCTTTTGGTTCTGTTGATCTCAACCCTGGAATTGGATGTCTTATTACTTCAGGATCCTTATGTGTAATAGACATGATTTTTCAATCTGTATACTCAGATGTACAAAAAAGTTTAAATTTGTTGCTCCATAACCAAACTTATGTTAAGTCACCTCAGGGTTTTCTTCAGTCACACTCAAACAATTCAGGATTTTCTAATCTTCTTTTTCATTTTTTCATTGGGTTTGATTTAAGTTCCAAGAACATATGTAAGGAATGCATTTGGCATTCTCTTCTGGCATCTGCTGAGAGGTATACCTTTTTGTTCCTTGGGCATGGTCAGGAAAGGTCAGGTGTTCTTCCTACCACTCCAGATGTATGGAATATTTTACTTTAGGCTATCTGTTTCTATAACCATATTTAGGCCCCTCCGTTTTGAGTTTTTATACCTAATATCACAGAAACCCTTACAAGGTGGTTTTCAGATAAAAACCAGGTATGAGTGTTGTCTGTTCTTGATTCCCAATCTTTCTGTAGGCTCCACTCTACTGAACCCGTTCCTTGGTAGGAATACAGTAGGATTAGAAAATGGAGTACGTTTTAAGAGAGCCCATGAGCTACCTTGTTTTCCTCTTCAATACAGTCTTCCTCTTACTGAAGCTCAGAGGCTATCTAGTCTTTTAAAAAAGGTAGGTAAGCAAAAATTTTTCTGAAATATTTATGTTTGAGCCACATAAATCATTTAATTTAATTTGGGTGAATGATCACATGTTCATTTATTGACAGCTTTAAAAAAAAATACATTGACCTTTCTTTTTTTCTTTTTTTTTTAATGATTTTTTATTATATTATGTTAGTCACCATACAGTACATCCCCGGTTTCCAATGTAAGGCTCAATGATTCATTAGTTGCATATAACACCCAGTGCACCATGCAATACGTGCCCGCCTTATGACCCATCACCAGTCTATCCCATTCCCCCACCCCCTCCCCTCTGAGCCCTCAGTTTGTTTCTCAGAGTCCATAGTCTCTCATGCTTCATTCCCCCTTCTGATTACCCCCCTTCTTTATCCCTTTCTTCTCCTACCGATCTTCCTAGTTCTTATGTTCCATACATGAGAGAAATCATATGATAATTGTCTTTCTCTGCGTGACTTATTTTACTTAGCATTATTGCCTCCAGTGCCGTCCA
>NW_024423319.1:66996103-67043797 GCF_017311325.1 Ursus maritimus
AATTATGTTAATTCTTCTGATCCATGAGCCTGGAATATTTTTCCATCTTTTTGTGTCTTCTACAATTATTGACAGCTTTTTTTAAATTATGTATTTCCTTCAATATATTTAGTAAAATGCATAATTTAAAGCCAATATAAAGAAAATACTATCGATAGAACATAAAAGGGTTATTTTAGAAAGAGAGGCGAGGAGTTAAGATGGCGGAGGAGTAGGGGTCCCCTTTCTTCAGCTGGTCCTCTGAGTCGAGCTGGATAGGTACCAGACCATTCTGAACACTCACAGAATCAGCCTGAGACGTAGGAAGACACATCTAGACCCATATGAATGAACATCTCCAGCACTGAGTATTGAGGTACGAAGCGGGGGGCCGTGAATCTGCACACAGATATTGGAAGATAAACGGAAGGGGGAGGGAGCTTCTGTGCTCAGCTGCTGGGAAGCGGTAGCCACCTGCACTGGGGAGCGGGTGGACTCTCAGACTGGCACCCGCGAGAGAGCAGACTGAGACTGTGAGCCTGGGAAGGCTTGCGACCAGTCTGAAAACCGGAGCTCCGGAGTGCGCGTGAACAACACTGAAATGGAGCTCCAGAACACACAGGGTGGCTGGTGGTTGGCAGCTGGCAGCTGGCAGCTGGCGGTGTTAGAAACACAAAGGACAGAGATGTGCCAGCCCTGGAAGTGAGGGCTGGGAGAGTGGCTTTGGGCAAACAACCCGGGACACTGCAGGGTTTAGCAGAAACAACAGAAACAGAGGTAAAGTGACCAGAAGAGCTCAGTGGAGAGTGGACTGTGATCCCTCTGTTCTGAGACAGAGGCTGGGATTCAGCCACTGATGCTCTGACTCTCAGAGGAGGCACAGCTAACCGCCAGGGAAAGCCACCAGAGAGCAAAAGCCTGGAAATACTGGCTCACATTGTGCCCATCCCCAAGCCTCCTCGCAGGGGACAGGGAGACTCTACCTAAACAGGGTTGCCTGAATATCAGCACAGGAATACCCTCCCCCAGAAGGTATCTAAAAAATCAAGAAGCCCACATCCCTAAGGTCCCTATAAAACAAGTGCACACTGCCTGGGTCCTGGTCAATAATTTGGGCTCTGGACAACTCCGCAACCTCTCCGCATCAGAATGACAAGAAGGAGAAATCCCCCCACACACAGCAAAAAAAAAAAAAAAAAGACAATGAGTCTGTGGCCTCTGCCAAAGAACTGATGGATATGGATATAACCAAATTATCAGAAATGGAGTTCAGAGTAACAATGGTGAAGATGATGTGTATACTTGAAAAAATATTAATGAAAATATTAACAAGAATATAGAATCTCTAAGGGCAGAAATGACACTGAATCTGGCAGAAATTTAAAATGCTATGAATCAAATGCAGTCAAAACTAGATGCTCTGACACCCAGCATAAATGAGACAGAACGAATCAGCGAATTGGAGGATGGGATGGTAGAAGAGAAAGCTAAAACAGAAACTTGGCTCAAAAAAAATCCAATCTCAAGAATGTAGGTTATGGGAGATGACTGACTCAATGAACCGTTTCAATGTCAGAATCATCGGCATCCCCGAGGGGGTGGAGAAAAACAGAGGTCTAGAAGAGATATTTGAACAAATTGTAGCTGAAAACTTCCCTAATCTAGCAAAGGAAACAAGCATTCGTTTCCAAGAGGCAGAGAGGACCCCTCCCAAATTCAACCACGACAAAGCTACGCCATGTCACGTCATAGTGCAATTCACAAATATTAGATCAAAGGATACAGTATTGAAAGTGGCCAGGGCAAAGAAATTTCTCACGTACCAAGGCAAAAGTATCAGGATTACATCAGATCCATCTACACATACCTGGAATGAAAGAAAGGGTTGGGGGGCATTTTAAAGCTCTTTCAGAGAAAAATATGCAGCCGAGGATCCTTTATCCAGCAAGGCTGTCATTCAGAATTGATGGAAAGATAAGGACCTTCCAGAATCACCAGTCACTGACCAATTTCGTAACCACAAAACCAGCCCTACAGGAGATATTAAAGGGGGTTCTATAAATGTAAAAAGGCTCCAAGAGTTATACAGGACAGAACGTTACAATCTATAGAAACAAAGACTATAAAAGCAACATGTCATCATTAAAATCATGTCTATCAATAATCACTCTCAATGCGAATGACCTAAATGCTCCCATAAAATGACACAGGGTTGCAGATTGCATAAAAAGACATAACCCATCCATTTGCTGTCTACAAGAGACTCATTTTGAACATAAAGATACACCCAGACTGAAAGTAAAGAGATGGAAAACCATCTTTCATGCCAATGGATCTCAAAAGAAAGCTGGGTAGCAATTCTCATATCAGATTGGTTTTTAACCTAAAGACTGTAGTTAGAGATACAGAAGGGCAATATATTATTCTTAAAGGATGTATCCAACAAGTGGATATGACAAGTATAAATATCTTTGCCCCCAACAGGGGAGCAGCAAGATACACAAGCCACCTCTTAACCAGAATAAAGAGACATATAGATAAAAATACATTAATAGTGGGGGGCCTCAACACTCCACTATCAGCAATAGGCAGATCACCTAAGCAGAAAATCAACAAAGAAACAAGAATTTTTGTATGATTCTTTGAATACCATACTAGGCCAGATGGACCTCATAGATATATATAGAACACTAAACCCCAGAACAAAGGAATACTCATTCTATTCAAATGCACATGGAACATTATCCAGAATAGATCATGTTCTGGGTCACAAAACAGGTCTCAACTGATACCAAAACACTGAAAGTATTCCCTGCATATACTCAGGCCACAATGCTTTGAAATTGAAACTCAATCACAAGGAAAAATTTGGAAGAAACTCAAACATTTGGAAACTAAGAATCATAGGGTTCAAGATTGATTCAATAAGCCAGGAAATCAAAAATCAATTTAAAAAATTTATGGAGACCAACAAGAATGATAACACAATGGTCCAAAACGTATGGGACACTGCAAAGGCAGTCCTAAGGTAACCGATGTAAAGTCGATGATTCATTAGTTGCGTATAACACCCAGTGCAGCATGCAATACGTGCCCTCCTTACTACCCATCACCAGCCTATCCCATTGCCCCGCCCCCCTCCCCTCTGAGGCCCTCAGTTTGTTTCTCATAGTCCGTAGTCTCTCATGCTTCATTCCCCCTTCTGATTACCCCCCTTTCTTTATCCTTTTCTTCCCCTACCGATCTTCCTAGTTCTCATGTTCCATAGATGAGAGAAATCATACGATAATTGTCTTTCTCTGCTTGACTTATTTCACTTAGCATTATCTCCTCCAGTGCCATCCATGTTACAGCAAATGTTGAGAATTCATTCTTTCTGATAGCTGAGTAATATTCCATTGTATATATGGACTGCAACTTCTTAATCCAGTCATCTGTTGAAGGGCATCTCGGCTCCTTCCATGATTTAGCTATTGTGGACATTGCTGCTATGAACTTTCGGGTGCATATGGGCCTTCTCTTCACTACGTCTGTATCTTTGGGGTAAATACCCAGTAGTGCAATGGCTGGGTCATAGGGTAGCTCAATTTTTAACTTTTTAAGGGACCTCCACACTGTTTTCCAGAGTGGCTGTACCAACTTGCATTCCCACCAACAATGTAGGAGGGATCCCCTTTCTCCACATCCTCTCCAGCAGTTGTTGTTTCTTGCCTTGTCAATTTTTGCCATTCTAACTAGCGTAAGGTGGTATCTTAGTGTGGTTTTGATTTGAATTTCTCTGATGGATAATGATTTTGAACACTTTTTCATGTGTCTGTTAGCCATTTGTATGTTTTCATTAGAAAAGTGTCTGTTCATATCTTCTCCCCATTTTATGATTTGTTTATTTGTTTCTCGCGTATTGAGTTTGAGAAGTTCTTTGTATCTCTTGAATACCAGTCTTTTATCTGTAGTATCATCTGCAAATATCTTCTCCAATTCCGTGGGCTGCCTCTTACTTTTTTGACTGTTTCCTTGGCTGTGAAGAAGCTTTTTATCTTGATGAAATCCCACAGTTCATTTTTTCTTTTGTTTCTCTTGCCTTTGGAGATGTGTCATGAAAAAGGTTATTTTGGCTGATGTTGTATAGTTTGCTACCTATGTTCTCCTCTAGGATTCTGATGGATTCCTGTCTCACATTGAGATCTTTCATGCATTTGGAGTTTATTTTTCTGTATGGTGTGAGAGAGTGGTCAAGTTTCATTCTTTTGCATATAGCTGTCCAATTTTTCCCAGCACCATTTATTTAAGAGACTTTCTTTTTTCCTCC
Source organism: Ursus maritimus (assembly GCF_017311325.1). Lineage (NCBI taxonomy): Eukaryota > Metazoa > Chordata > Mammalia > Carnivora > Ursidae > Ursus > Ursus maritimus. The sequence goes on from NW_024423319.1 coordinate 67,000,392, forward strand.
AGATGTTTTTTCCTGCTTTATCAAATATTAGTTCCCCAAAGAGCCGAGGGTCCATTTCTGCGTTCTCTACTCTGTTACATTAGCCTATATGTCTGTTTTTGTGCCAGTACCATGCTGTCTTTGTGATTACAGCTTTGTAGTACAGCTTGAAATCCGGCATTGTGATGCCCCCAGCTTTGTTTTTCCTTTTCAACTGTTCCTTGGCGATTCGGGGCATTTTCTGGTTCCATACAAATTTAAGGACTATTTGTTCCAGTTCTTTCAAAAATGTCATCATATTTTGATCGGGTTATCATTGAAAGTGTAGATTGCTCTGGGTAGCATGGACATTTTAACTATGTTAATTCTTCCGATCCATGAGCATGGAATATTTTTCCAACTTTTTGTGTCTTCCTCAATGTCTTTCAAGAGTGATTAATAGTTTCTAGAATATAGGTCCTTTACATCTGTGGTTAAGTTAATTCCAAGGTAACGTATGGTTTTTGGTGCTATTGTAAATGGGATCGATTTGCTAATCTCTCTTTCTTCAGTCTCAGTATTCGTGTATAGAAATGCAACTGATTTCTGAGCATTGATTTTGTATCCCGCCACATTCCTGAATTGCTCTATAACTTCTAGTAGTTTGGGCGTGGATTCCTTTGGGTTTTCCATATAGAGTATCACGTCATCTGCGAAGAGAGACATTTTGACTTCTTCTTTGCCAATTTGGATACCTTTTATCCCTTTTTGTTGTCTGATTGCTGTTGCAAGGACTTCTAGTACTATGTTGAATAATAGTGGCGAGAGTGGGCATCCTTGTCGTGATCCTGATCTTTAGGGAGAGGCTTCCAGCTTTTCCCCATTGAAAATGATATTCACTGTAGGCTTTTCATAGATGGCTTTTATGAGATCGAGCAATGCACCCTCTATCCCTACACTCTGAAGGGTTTTAATCAGGAAAGCATGCTGTACTTTATCAAACTCTTTTTCTGCATCAATTGAGAGGATCATATGGTTCCTGAGTCTTTTCTTATTGATATGATGTATCACACTGATCGATTTGTGAATGTTGGACCACGCTTGCATCCCAGGTATGAATCCCACTTGGTCATGATGGATAATCCTTTTAATGTGCTGTTGGATTCTATTAGCCAGGATCTTGTTGAAGATATTGGCATCCATATTCATTAGGGAAATCGGTCTGTAATTCTCCTTTTTGATGGGGTCTTTGCCTGGTTTTGGGATCAAGGTAATATTGGCCTCATAGAATGAGTTTGTTAGCTCTCCTTCTGTTTCTATTTTTTGAAATAGCTTTAGGAGAATAGGTATTATTTCTTCTTTGAATGTTTGGTAGAATTCCCCAGGAAAACCGTCCAGTCCTGGAGTTTTGTTATTTGGAAGGTTGTATATCACTGACTCAATCTCTTCATAATTAATTGGCCTGTTGAAAAAATCAATTTCTTCCTCTTTCAGTCTTGGTAGTTTATAGGTTTTCAGGAAGGCCTCCATCTCTTCCAGATTGCTTAATTTATTGGCATACAACTGTTGATAAAAATTTCTAATAATCCTTCCAATTTCACTGGTGTTGGTCGTGACCTCTCCTTTTTCATTCATAATTTTATTAATTTGGTTCCTTTTTCTAGTCTTTTTAGTCTTTCCAGCGGTTTGTCAATTTTATTGATTCTCTCAAAGAACCAGCTTCTAGTCCTGTTGATCTGGTCTACTGTACTTCTGGTTTCTAATTCATTGATTTCTGCTCTAATCTTGGTCAACTGCTTCCTCATGAGTGAATTAGGCCTGTCCCTCTGTTGCTGTTCCAGCTTCTTGAGGTGAGAATATAAAAACTGAATTTTAGATTTTTATATTCTTCTGAGTGAGGCTTGGATGGCTATGTATCTCCCACATAGGACTGCCTTAGCAGTATCCCATAGGTTTTGGACTGCTGTGTTTTCATTCTCGTTGGTCTCCATAAATTGTTTAAGCTGATTTTTGATTTCCTGGTTTATTGAGTCATTCCTGAGCAGGATGGTTCTTAGTCTCCAAGTGTTTGAGTTTCTTCCAAATTTTCCCTTGTGGTTGAGTTCCAATTTCAGAGCACTGTGGTCTGAGAATATGCAGGGGATAATTTCAATCTTTTGGTACCGATTGAGACCTGTTTTGTTACCCAGAACATGGTTTGTTCTTCAGAATGTTCCATGGGCATTAGAATAGAATGAGTATTCTTTGGTTCTGGTGTGTAGTGCTGTATATATATCTATGAGGTCCAACTCGTCGAGTATGGCATTCAAAGCTCTTGTTTGTATGTTGGTTTTCTCCTCCAGTGCTCTGTATATTGCTGATTGTGGAAAGTTGAGGTCCCCTACGATTAACGTATTTTTATCTATATGTCTCTTTATTCTGGTTAAGAGTTGGCTTGTGTACCTTGCTGCTCTCCTGGTGGGGGCATATATATTTATAATTGTCATATCCACTTGTTGGATACATCCTTTAAGAATAATATAGTGCCCTTCTGTGTCTCTAACTATAGTCTTTAGTTTAAAATCCAATTTGTCTGTTATGAGAATTGCTACCCCAGCTTTCTTTTGAGGTCGATTGGCGTGAAAGATGGTATTCCATCCTTTTACTTTCAGTTTGAATGTATCTTTAGGTTCAAAATGAGTCTCTTGTAGACAGCAAATGGATTGGTCATGTCTTTTTATCCAATCTGCAACCTTGTGGAGTTTCATGGGAGCATTTAGGCCATTTATGTTGAGACTGATTATTGAGAGAAATGACTGTAATGATGCCATGTTGCCAGTAATGTCTTTGTTTCTATAGATTGTGATTTCTGTTCTGTATCACTCTTGGGGCTTTTTTACTTTTATAGAACCCCCTTAATATCTCCTGTAGTGCTGGTTTCATGGTTACGAAATTGGCCAATGACTGGCTATTCTGGAAGGTCTTTATTTCTCCATCCATTCTGAATGACAGCCTTGCTGGATAGAACGTCCTTGACTGCATGTTTTTCTCTGAAAGAGCTTTAAAAATGCCCCTCAACCCTTTCTCTCATTCCAGGTCTGTGTAGACAGGTATGACTTATATCTGATACATTTGCTTTGGTACGTGAAAAATTCTTTGCCCTGGCCGCTTTCAATACTGTATACTTGGATCTAATATTTGCGAATTGCACTATGACGTGACATGGCGTAGCTTTGTCGTGGTTGAGCTTGGGAGGGGTCCTCTCTGCCTCTTGGACACGAACGCTTGTTTCCCTTGCTAGATTAGGGATGTTTTCAGCTACAATTTGTTCAAATATCTCTTCTAGACCTCTGTTTTTCTCCACCCCTTCAGGGATGCCGATGATTCTGATATTGGATCGTACCATTGAGTCAGTGATCTCCCATACCCTACATTCGTGGGTGTGGTTTTTTTTAAAGTCCAGATTCTATATTCGCTTTTTTTTCTACTAACCCATCCTTCAATTCACTAATACGTTCTTCTGCCTCAGTGACCTTGCCTGTCAGAGCCTCTAGTTTTGACTGCATTTGGCTCATAGAATTTTTAATTTCTGCCAGATTCACTCTCATTTCTGCCCTTAGAGATTCTATATTCTCATTAATATTTTCGTTAATACTTTTTTCAAGTCTACACATCATCTTGACCATTGTTCCTCTGTCTTCCATTTCTGGTAATTTGGTTATATCCATATCCATTAGTTCTGTGGCAGAGTCCACAGACTCATTGTCTTTTCTTTGCTGGGGGGACTTCTCCTTCTCGTCATTCTGATGAGGGGAGGTTTTGGGGTTGTCCAGAGCCCAAATTATTGACCGGGACCCAGGCTGTGTGCCCTTATTTTATAGGGATTAGGAATGTGGGCTTCTTCTTTGAAGATTTTATTTATGTTGCAGAGAGACCGCTAGCAAGAGAGGGAACACAAGCAGGGGAGTGGGAGAGGAAGAAGCAGGCTCCCAGCAGAGGAGCCCAATGAGGGACTCCTTTCTGGAATGCCAGGATCACGCCCTGAGCCAAAGACAGGGGCTTAATGACTGCACCACCCAGGCGCCCCAGGATGTGGGCTTCTTGATTTTTCAGCCTGCCTTCTGGGGGAGGGGCTTGCCACGCCAATACTCAGGCAATCCTGTTTGGGTAGAGTCTCCGTGTCCCCTGCGAGGGGGAGTGGGGATGGGCACAGTGTGAGCCGGTATTTCCAGGCTTTTGTTCTCTGGCTGCTTTCCTTGGCGGTTTGCTGTGCCTCTTCTGAGAGTCAGAGCAGCAGTGGCCGAATCTCAGCCTCTGTCTCAGAACAGAGGTATTGCAGACCATTCTCCACTGATGTTCTGGCCACTTTAACTCTGTTTCTGTTGGTGCTGCTCAACCCTGCAGCATCCCGGGATGTGCGCCCCACACCCGGCGTCCCAGCCCTCACTTCCAGGTACGGCGCTTCTCTGTCCTTTGTGTTTCTAATACCACCAGCTGGCCCTGCATGCTCCCGGAGCTCCCGGTCTCAGTCTGTTTCCAGTGAGCACACCGGAGTTCTGGAGTTCCTTGAGAAGTCTTGTGGTGCGTGCTCCCGGCTCACGGTCTCAGTCTGCTGTCTCGTGGGTGCCGTCCTCGAGTCTGCCTGCTCCCCTGTGCAGATGGCTACCACTTCCCAGCACCTGAACGCAGCGGCTCCCTCCCCCTTCCATTTATTCTGATACCTGTGTGCAGTTTCATGGCTCCCCGCTTCGTACCTCAATACTCAGTGCTGGAGATGTTCATTTGTAGAGATCCAGATATATCTTCCTGCATCTCAGGCTGATTCCGTGGATGTTCAGGCTGGTCTGGTACCTATCCAGCTCAACTCAGGGGACTGGCTGAAAAAGGGGTCCCCTACTCCTCTGCCATCTTAACTCCTCCCAATGATACAGCTTTTTGATAGACTCTAGCCAAAGATGCTTCTAGAGCTATAGAAGCTATTGGGAAATTTAGTGCATTGGACTAATTGCAATCTTTCAGTCTCCTGCCTTTTTTTTTTTATTAACTCAAGTATTCCTAAAAGGCATATTTGGTTGCCAGTTACAGAAATTAACTGAAGTAAAAAGGATATTATTGTAATGATATGGTAGACAATCTTGTGGAACCCAATTAGAGGAACTCGATCATGTCTCAAGGGACTGGAAACCTTTTTCTTTTATTTTTAATGTTTTTTTTATTATATTATGTTAGTCACCATACAGTACATCCCTGGTTTCTGATGTAAAGTTCGATGATTCATTAGTTGCGAATAACACCCAGTGCCCTCCTTACTACCCATCACCAACCTATCCCATTCCCCCACCCCCCCTCCCCTCTGAAGCCCTCATGGAAACCTTTTTCTAGGGTGCCTGTGTGGCTCAGTCAGTTAAGCATCTGCCTACAGCTCAGGTCATGATCCCAGAGTCCTGGGATCAAGTCCCGCATTGGACTCCCTGGTCAGCGGGAAGTCTCCTTCTCCCTCTCCTGCTGCTCCTGCTCTCTCTCTCTCTGTCAAATAAATAAATACAATCTTTAAAAAAAGACTTTTTCTATCTCTTACTCTCATTCACTCTCTTGGACTGGGTGAAATGGGTGAACTGTTTTTCGTTTTGTTTAAATAAATTGAATTAAATAAGTCTAGATTCAGGGGGTTATTGCTGTTGATAGACTATTTCAATGATGTCAGAGTCAATATTTCAGGGTCCTCCCTCACATGGTTTCAAGATGGTTGCTTGAGTTCCAGTTACCATAGCCATGATCATGGCAGGGAAGGGGAGGACAGGTATAGAAGAAAGTGCTAACTGTTTTTGTCCCTTTTTATCAGGAAAACAGAGCATGCCAATAAATGCTTATCAATGCTTTTTCCTTACATTTCACTGGCCAGAACTAAGTCTTATAGCCACCCCAAGCTACAAAGGGGGCAGAGAAAAAGAGGTAGGCACATTGTTGTCCTGAACAAAAATTTCAGTTCTGCTATCAAGAAAGAATATGAAAATGGATATTACCAGCAGCTGAAGATCTCAGCTACAATGAGCTGCAAAGCTCAGTTCCCTGCATCAAGCGACCCAGTCTCTGTTTACCCTAATCTAAGTCATTGTCCAACTCAGGGAAATGAGAGAACATAGTGATAAGTGCTGCCTTGTTGGGGCTGCGCCTGGGGTAGTTTCCCTAAGAAGGAATATAGAAGAGTCTGGGTAGTAGATGGACTTCTACAAGGGCCCCAGTAATCCCTCCTCTTAGTATCCATCGCCTTGTGAAATCTCCTGTCCTTGAGTGTAGGCTTGGTCAAGTGACTTGCTTCTGATGAATAGAATATGGTCAAAGTTATGGGATGTCTCCTCCAAGATTATGTTACAAAAGATTGTAACTTCTATCTTACTAGCCGACTCTATCAATTTCTTAGCGTACAACTTTTATGAAACACATGTCTATGTTGAAAAGACTCGCGTACTAAGGAACAGAGAGCAGTCTCTGGCCAAGTACTAGCAAGGAACAGAGGCATCCCATATAGCCCCAAATACACAGTTGAATCCTGCAACAGCCATGTGAACTGGGAAGTAGATGTCTCCAAAGTTGAGCCTTGAGATGACTACAGTCCAGCCAATATCTTGATAATTGCCTTTGGAAGACCCTGAAGTGGTAGACCCAATCAAGTTGTGCCTAGATTCCTGACCTACAGAAACTGTGAGATAGTAAAAGTGAACTGTTTTAAGCTTCCAGATTTTAAGGGCAATTGCTTTTAGAGCAAAAATGATACAGAAGGAAATTATAGACATCTCCAAAATATCAAATTCTCCCATAGACTGAGAAATCATGATTTAGATATTTTCTCTTCTATTCTCTATTACCCCAGGTTTCTGTTTATGTAGAGGGAAAAAAAATCTAACATTTAGGTTAGAGAAGTCTAAAATGAAACTGAATAAAAATAGGTGAATGATTTCTCCATCTCTGGAGGTATTTAAGCAAAAGTTATATAAGCATCTGATTTGGGGAACAAAGGCAGAAGAAAAATTAAGTTTCCTTACTACCTACAGCCCACTGACAAGTCCTTGAAACATGCAGAATGACATCCCTCTGGGTACTCAACTGCCTCAATGTTAATACTTTGGTAAGGGCAAAGGCAACCTTAGCCTGACCCCCAGGATCCTATAAGTCTACTTTAACTTATAAAAATTCCTTTAGAAATTTCCTTTATCTCTAGCCCCCCAAAATACGCGTTGGCAGTCATCCTCCAAACTTACGGCTCACTGATATACATCTGAAGGGTCTCGTGACTAAAGTTTTATTAGACAGTAATAAATGACCCTTTCCCAACAATAGCTAGTCCCCCCAAGGCCCTGGAACCTTGCTTCCAAAATTCCTTAGAGACTTATGCTATGCTTAAACCCCTCCCAATTTGAAAGTATATAATGGGCCACTCTTCATCATCCAGGTGCAGCTCTTTCTACCCAAGTGTCTTGTCCCCATGTTTTAATAAAACCACCTTTCTGAACCAAAGATGTTTTAAGAATTATTTCTTGTCTTTCAGCTTCAAACCCTAATGTCTTTCCTACATTACATGGTGCCCAGACGTGGGGCTTTGAGTCCAGAGTTTCATCTGGACTCTGAGCCTTGGTGCAAACTTAGTGAGTACTTTCTCTCCTCTTCCTTTACTTTCATTCCAGGGACCCTTCAAGGAGTACGGTCTTATTGGAACACTTTCATGTTGTTTGTTCAGGCTGCAATCCTCTAGCCCATGGCTACTCTATGGAGGGGAGAAAGCCTGCCTTTTGGTTGGAAGTTAGTATCCTTGCCAGGATGGTAATAAGACCAGAAACTTGATGCCCTCTCTATTCCTGTGCTTATACAAAGTTGTCTATTTTGGGTATGGGACAGCCACCTAAGTCACCAGGATGGCTGCCAATCTACACCCTCAGTGCCATCCCAATCAAAATACCAATGACATTTTTCAAAGAACTGCAACTACCAGCCCTTAAATTTGTGTGGAACCAGAAAAGGCCCTGAATCACCAAGGAATTGTTGAAAAGGTAAAACAAAGCTGGGGGCATCACAATGCCGGATTTCAAGCTATACAGGAAAGCTGTGATCACAAAGACAGCATGGTACTGGCACAAAAGCAGACATATAGACCAATGGAACAGAATAGAGAACCCAGAAATGGACCCTCGGCTCTTTGGGCAACTAATCTTTGACAAAGCAGGAAAAAATATCCAGTTGAAAAAAGTCTCTTCAATAAATGGTGCTGGGGAAATTGAACAGCTATATGCAAAAGAATGAAACTTGATCACTCTCTCACACCATTCACAAAGATAAACTCCAAATGGATGAAAGACCTCAATGTGAGACAGGAATCCATCAAAATCATAGAGGAGGACATAGGTCGTAACCTGTTTAACATCGGCCAGAGCAACTTTTTTCATGACACATCTCCAAAGGCAAGAGAAACAAAAGAAAATTGAACTTGTGAGACTTCATCAAGATAAAAAGCTTCTGCACAGCCAAGGAAACAGTCAACGAAACTAAGAGGCAGTCCACGGAATGGGAGAATATATTTGCAAATGACACTACAGATAAAAGACTAGCATCCAAGATATATAAAGAATTTCTTAAACTCAATACACGTGAAACAAATAAAAAGCAAAAATGGGTAGAAGATATGAACATTTTTCTAATGAAGACTTACAAATGGCTAACATACACATGAAAAAATGTTCGACATCATTAGCCACCAGGGAAATTCAAATCAAAACCACATTGAAATACCACCTCACGCCAGTTAGAATGGTAAAAATTGACAAGGCAGGAAACAAAAAATGTTGGAGTGAATATGGAGAAAGAGGATCCCTCTTACACTGTTGGTGGCAATGCAAGTTGGTACAGCCACTTAGAAAAACAGTGTGGAGGTCCCTTAAAAAGTTAAAAATTGAGCTAGCCTATGACCCAGCAATTGCACTACTGGGTATTTACCCTAAAGATACAGACATTGTGAAGGGTTAGGCCATATGCACCCCAATGTTCATAGGAGCATTGTCGACAATAGCGAAATCATAGAAGGAGCCAAGACGCCCTTCAACAGACAGCTGGATTAAGAAGATGTGGTCCATATATACAATGGAATATTACTCAGCCATCAGAAAGAATGATTACCCAACATTTGCAGCGAGATGGACGGGACTGGAGGAGATTATGCTAACTGAAATAAGTCAAGCAGAGAAAGAGAATTATCATGTTTTCACTCATTTATGGAACATAAGAAATAGGAAGATCGGTAGGAGAAGGAAAGTAAGAATGAAGGGGGTGGGTAAGCAGAAGGGGGAATGAACCATGAGAGCCTGTGGACTCTGGGAAACAAACAGAGGGCTTCAGAGGAGAGGGGAATGGGGAATTGGGATAGACCAGTGATGGGTAGTAAGGAGGGCATGTATTGCATGGTGCACTGGGTGTTATACACAAACAATGAATCATGAAACGTTATATCAAAAACTAGGAATATACTCTATGGTGTCTAACATAACGTAATAAAAAATTATTATAAAATTAATGTAAAAAAATCCTTTTAAGCTTTTAACAAACTTCCCCAAGATTTATGTCATGAACAAAGACTTGGTTTTTAGGACAAATACACGTATTCAATATCTTTAAGATCATTAGAGTAAAATGGGTGAGGATTTCCAGAACTAACTAAAAGTTGCACTGAGACTGAACAAATAGTACTATGGGACTAAATGAACTAAAAAGATGATTATAGTTTTGTGACTCTTGTTTGAAACATTGCTAGTTCTCTAATGTTTACTCTTCCAGATTAAGGAAACTTTCTCTTAATGTATCTATGACTTTCAGAAACATGATAAAGTATTCATTTGTGAAGAAACTGCAGCATTTAACTTTTGTCTCTACCTTAACCCTCTGAAATTCAAAAGGTCTCAGTAATTAATATTTCTTCTATGGCAATCATAGTCATTTGCATGAGTTCAATAAGAATCTGTTCTTGTTAACAGGACACCATTGGAAACATTGGTTATTTTACCAAGGCTTTGACTGGAATGTCATATTTTATAGAGATGTGCATTGACTCAGATATGACCAAACAGCTTTAAGGAGCTAAGGATGACTTTATGAAACCTGGAGCCATAAAATTTCTTGGAAATGTTGGCCTGACACCTTGCTTACAGAGTTCCAGGAACCTCACTAGGTGAGTAAAGACTGTCACTTCCTGGCAGGTGCAGGAACCTCAGGATATATTGGGGACCTTGTGAAGAGGAATTCTCCCAAATCCACAGGTATTACAGGCATGTCTTATGGCAATTACTTGGATTGGCTTCTAGCCTGGAGAGGCTACTAAAAATTCAACCTAGAAATTCCTTATAAAAGTTCCAGCAAAGCAGATCTTAAAAGATCTATATGATCAATCATTATTCTTGCTGAGCATAAGTGATTAGGCCAAGTTTGTTAAAACTGGACTTGTTTTTCAAATAAATTAGTCTTGATTTGGCTATCTCTATAAACAAGGGTGACTTAAGAGAGAAAAATTATGTTTCAATAACCCACTTTTGCAGATGTTAAATCCTAGTTTTGATTACCTGTAAATGTTGTTTCCCTAAGCTAGACTACTTGAAGTTAACTTCAGAGAAATTGCCACAATGGCTCATATATAGACAATCTTCTTGCTTGTTATTCTGTGGGGATATAACAGGACCCCATCGGCATATGGTTATTTAGGATTGATTCCCCAACAGTTGTATAACCCAGCTAGCACCTTGACCAATTCTGTGTGGCTGGAATGACAGAATCACTCCTTAAAAGCCAGAGAATACCCCACTCTATGCGGTTAACTATGGACTTGTGGAGATAATGGATGACCTCACTTTCCTTATGATTAGATTGGATGATGCACTTGGGGATGCCCTTATCTCTTGACAAGCCTTCTCCCACTTGCCAGTAATTCCTTATAATTAGGATATTGTTAACACTGGACCTCAAACAAAGAGGACTTCTTGCTGGCTTCATCCCTCATAGTCATATTTACCCTAGAAGCCACCTCTGTTGAGGTACAACTACAAACAAAGGCTTTAGCCAAGCATACAGCAGCTCTCCTGGTAAAAGGAGCTTCAAAGCTCACTATGGGACAATCCCTGAGTGTAACGACTTCACATCAGGTCCAGAGTGTCTTAGAGACCAAAAGCCACCAATAGATGATGGGAAGCCAACTTATCAAATACCAGGCTATGCTTATAGATATGGCTGAAATATACCTAAAACCTGTCAAACTTTAAACCTAGCTACCCTTATGCCTGGACCTGACCATTGTACATCTACAAAGCATAACTGTTCAGAGGTTATTGATCTTGTTTGTTCTAGTCAATCGGATTTAAAAGATTCCCCTATCAAAGACCTCGATGTGAGACAGGAAACCATCAAAATCCTAGAGGAGAACATAGGCAGCAACCTCTATGACATCGGCCAAGGCAACCTTTTTCATGACACATCCCCAAAGGCAAGAGAAACAAAAGATAAAATGAACTTGTGGGACTTCATCGAGATAAAACCTTCTGCACAGCCAAGGAAACAGTCAAAAAAACTAAGAGGCAGCCCATGGAATGGGAGAATATATTTGCTAATGATGCTACAGATAAAAGACTGGTATCCAAGACCTACAAAGAACTTCTCAAACGCAATACGTGAGAAACAAATAAACAAATCATAAAATGGGCAGAAGATATGAACACTTTTCCAATGAGGACATACAAATGGCTAACAGACACATGAAAAAATGTTCAAAATCATTAGCCATCAGGGAAATTCAAATCAAAACCACACTAAGATACCACCTTACACCAGTTAGAATGGCAAAAATTGACATGCAAGAAACAACAATTGCTGGAGAGGATGTGGAGAAAGAGGATCCCTCCTACATTGTTGGTGGGAATGCAAGTTGGTACAGCCACTCTCAAAAACAGTGTGGAGGTCCCTTAAAAAGTTAAAATTGAGCTACCCTATGACCCAGCCATTGCACTACTGGGTGTTTACCCTAAAGATACAGACGTAGTGAAGAGAAGGCCCATATGCACCCCAATGTTCATAGCAGCATTGTCCACAATAGCTAAATCATGGAAGAAGCCAAGATGCCCTTCAACAGATGACTGGATTAAGAAGTTGTGATCCATATATACAATGGGATATTACTCAGCTATCAAAAAGAACGAGTTCTCAACATTTGCTGCAACATTGAAGGCACTGGAGGAGATAATGCTAAGTGAAATAAGTCAAGCAGAGAAAGACAATTATCATATGATTTCTCTCATCTATGGAACATAAGAACTAGGAAGATTGGTAGGGGAAGAAAGGGATAAAGAAAGGGGGGTAATCAGAAGGGGGAATGAAGCATGAGAGACTATGTACTCTGAGAAACAAACTGAGGGCTTCAGAGGGGAGGGGCGTGGGAGAATGGGATAGACTGGTGATGGGTAGTAAGGAGGGCACGTATTGCATGGTGCACTGGGTGTTATACGCAACTAATGAATCATTGAACTTTACATCAGAAACCAGGGATGTACTGTATGGTGAGTAACATAATATAATAAAAAAAACATTAAAATAAAAAAATATATTAAAAAAGATTCCCCTATCAAAAATGTAGATGACAGTTTGTTTACTGATGGCAATAGCTTCATGGGGAAAGGAATAAGAAAAGCTGAGTATACTATAGCACTCACTTGTGCTCTGCAATTGCCAAAGCCTTAAAAATTAATATTTGAGCTTATTCCAAATATGCTTTCCTAGTCCTGCATGCTCATGGAGAAATTTAGAAGGGAAGGGGATTATTATCATGCCATAACTCCCCAATCAAATATGGGTCTGAAATTATTGCTCTTCTTGAAGCTGTACACATACCTAAGGAGGTAGATATAATTCACCTCAAAGGACATCAAAGTATATGATCTTAGAATCTAAAGGAAACCAGTCAGTAGACCATGCAGCCAGGCAGGCACACAAAATAAACAAATATTAAGTCTTTTACTAATCTTAACTCCAATCAAGCCCATAAGCCCAGTCCATTCAGATCAAGAAATTCACATAGTACAAGAAAGAAGATATTAAAAAATGCACAGGACTGGTTTGTTAATAAGGAGGGCACATATTGCATGGAGCACTGGGTGTTATACACAAACAATGAATCATGGGGCACTATATCAAAAACTAATGATGTACTGTATGGTGACTAACATAACATAATAATATAAATAAATAAATAAATAAATAAATAAATAAATAAATAAATAAATTTTAAAAATAATGAAGAAAAAAAATCTTTATACCCAAAAATAACCAATAGAAGGTAATACAGGTTTTACACCAGGCTACGGATTTGGGTAAAAAGGCCGCTGAGTTGATAAAAGCTTTGCTAAGTAAAATTGTCCCTAGATTTGGATTTCCTTGGTCCCCACAAAGTAACAACAGAATGTCTTTTATTACACAAATTTAAAAGATGGACCTCCAAAACTGAGTAGACCTTGATAACTTGACTGCAGTTAAAGGAGGCCCAGAAGGATCCAATGGCTATGTGGCTCTAATTTGTGTCCATGGCTTCCCTCAGGCTGGATAGGCTGCTGTACTCTGGAATTTGCCTGGATGCATGGACACATTGTTAAAACCATTATCAATCTAGCCAATCTTCCAAATTTAAAACAATGGTGGACATGTTCTGTGTCTCATTGGTATGACTACTTAACATCCATCTTTGTTCCCTCTTTGGTACCGGAGGATGTTGTTTGGCACATGGAAGCTCTTAATAAGTACATGGTCAAAGCCCTAAATGACACTAAAAATAGCATTTCCCTATTAAATACTGAAGTAACACAAATGTGTAAATTAATTTTACAAAATAGAATGGAATTAGATGTTTTAACTGCTACACAAGGTGGAACTTGTGTTAGCATAAAACCAGAATGCTGTATATACATTCCAGATTACCACAAAAGTATTTCTGGGTTTCTAACTGGCATAAATACTCAAATTGGTTCTTTAAATAATCCCTCTTTCCTTTAATTGTTGGCTAAACTCCTGGATTGGAGAAGGACTGTTGTCAACAATCAAAGGACTCTGAATTGGGTTTCCTTTACTTTTTGTTTTACTAATCATATTTTGCTGTTTTCTCCCTTGTCTCTCCACTTGGTGCTGAGACTCCTTCACTGCCATAACTTCAAGCCAACAGATGATCCTTTTCACTCGGGGAGATCCACACACGTGGTCTCCCTTGGATTCAACTGCCTCTGCCTTTAGAAATTCTTATATCCATATAAGCCCCAACTGACCAATGTTGACCCATAGGTAGGGACATCTCTATGCTCCTATTATGCAGGAAGAAGTTCATATATACATTGGAACATTACTTAGCCATCATAAAGGACGAATACCCACCATTTGCATCGACATGGATGGAACTGGAGGGATTATGCTAAGTGAAATAAGTCAAGCAGAGAAAGACAATTATCATGTGGTTTCACTCATATGTGAAATGTAAGGAATAATGCAGAGGATCGCAGGGGAAGGGAGGGAAAACTGAATGGGAAGAAATCAGAGAGGGAGACAAACCATGAGACACACTGGACTCCAGGACCAAACTAAGGTTTACAGAAGGGAGGTGGTGGGGGGATGGGGTAACTGCGTGATGGGTATGAAGGAGGGCACGTGTGGTGATGAACACTGGGTATTATACACAACTAAGAAATCATTGAACACTACATCGAATGATGTACTATATGTTGGCTAATTGAAAATAATTAATAATAATAATAATAAAGAAATTACAGAAGATGAGACCTTCCACTCTCAGCAACCTTAAAGATTTAAGGGTCAAAATTGTTCAGGGGGCAATGATGTGGGAAACAAAGGCAGAAGAAAAAGTATTAAATTTCCTTACTATCTACAGTCCACTGACAAGTCCTCTAGGGAATCAACTGCCTCAATATTAATACTTTGCTAAGGGCAAATTGTAAACTTATCCTGACCCCCAGGATCCTGTAAGTCTACTTTAACATATAAAATTCCTTTACAAATTTCCTTTATTCCTAAGTCCCTCAAGGTACGTGTTGGCAATCATCCTTCAAGCATAAGGCCAACTGATATACATCTGAAGGGTCTCATGACTAAGGTTTTATTAGACAGTAATAAATGACTCTTTCCCCAAAAGAGCTAGCCCCCTCAAGGTCCTGGAAACCTTGCTTCCAAATTCCTTAGGGACTTATCCTATCCCTAACCCCCTCCCAAGTTGAAAGTATATAATGGGTCACTCTTCACGACCCAGGTCCAGCTCTTTCTGCCCAAGGGTCCTGTCCCCATGCTTTAATAAAACCACCTTTCTGCACCAAAGATGTCTCAAGAATTCTTTCTTGGCTGTCGGCTTTGAACCCTAATGCCTTTCCTATATCACACTTATCATGATGAACACTGAGTAATGTATAGAATTGCTAAATCACTATATTGTACACCTGAAACTAAAGTAACACTGTATGTTAACTATACTGGAATTTAAAAAAAAAGACTTAATTAAAAAAAGAAAGAAATGGGTCGGATAATGTACTACCAAAGATTAAATAATATAACATTTATAAAGTGCCTAGCACAGTGCTTGACATATAATAAGCATTCAATAAATGTTAGTTCTATTCTTGTTGACAAAAATAAACTGAATTTATTTTTAAAAGCATTTATGGACATATTCTACAGTTTACAATTTGCATAAAAACAAAAAAAAAATCACATAATTTTACTTCATAATGATTTTCACACTCAACATTATAATCCCTATCATTCCAGTATTTTTCTACACCTAGTTACACTTATAATAAATGAGTTACAATTTCTTTTTTTTTTTTTTTTTTTAGATTTTTTTTTTATTTATTTATTCGACAGAGAGAGAGACAGCCAGCGAGAGAGGGAACACAAGCAGGGGGAGTGGGAGAGGAAGAAGCAGGCTCATAGTGGAAGAGCCTGACGTGGGGCTCGATCCCAGAACTCCAGGATCACGCCCTGAGCCGAAGGCAGACGCTTAACCGCTGTGCCACCCAGGCGCCCCATGAGTTACAATTTCTAATTTCTAGTTTCTAATACTTCTTTTTTTTTTAAAGATTTTATTTATTTATTTGACAGAGAGATAGCCAGCGAGAGAGGGAACACAGCAGGGGAGTGGGAGAGGAAGAAGCAGGCTCCCAGCGGAGGAGCCCGATGTGGGACTCGATCCCAGAACGCCGGGATCACGCCCTGAGCCGAAGGCAGACGCTTAACGACTGCGCTACCCAGGCGCCCCAAGTTTCTAATACTTCTAACTGCTGTTTTGAAAGATTTATTTGAGAGAGAGAGAGAGAGAGACCCTGTGTGTGAGGGGGGAGGGGCAAAATGAGAGAATCTTCAAGCAAACTCCCCATTGAGTGCAGAGCCGCATGCAGGGCTCCATCTCAGGACCCATGAGACCATGAGCTGAGCCAAAACTGAGAGCTGTACACCTAACTGACTGAGACACCCAGGCACCCTAATACTTTCAACTCTTGATTATCTACTTGACTCTCTACTTTATGGGTCATTGATGGCAAATTAAAATCCCACACTGTTTTCCTGCTGCCACACAGCACGTTCCTGTACTACCTTCTCCCGCCATCAATTAATATTTGTCTGGGAATGAAAATTCATTTTCATACTGGCCTAAGGGAAACAAGCCGCCAAGAAATCAGAACCTACATTCTAAAGCACACTAGAAATGTGACTTAGATTACCTGAGACTTCTTTATCCCTCTTCATTAAGTCAGGACTATGAAAATTGGCTCTTTTAGTACCTACTATGTTCAAGGCACTTTACTTAATAAAGAGATGAAACAACACACTCTTAAAGGAGATTTCGATTTACTAAGGAATTTAAGGTAGGTATATTGAGAACTACAATATAGGACAGGTCAGTTGAATTTAATTCAAGAAATATTCATAGACTATCCACTATGTTTCATGCATCTGGCTAAGTGCTGGAATGTGTTGATGAATAAGATGTTATTCTAGTTGTCAAGGTGCTCACCACTTAATGGGGACAAGAAACAAATATATAACTCAGATGTTGGCTGGGCCTGCCTTACTTCTCAGAGATCTTGAAATAATTTGTTATGGCCTTTATCATTCCATGATATATGAACTTCTGACTCTCCTTATGATTTCATAAGGTGAAAGTTGGAGCTTATATCTTCTTGCTTTCCTTAGGTTCTGGCCTATAGCTCTTGTATCTATACATGCTGTCTGTGTTTTACTCTAATACAACTTACACATAGAGTTCAGCCCTTCACCAGTTTTCACGAGAAATCTATTCACAATAATCCTTTCATGAGTTCTAGACTTTATTGAAGATTTGGAGGTAATAGGGAAATCTCAGAACACAAATCATGTGGCTTTCCACCATCTACTTTCTCCTCCTATCTCTTCTCTTACGCCCCTCCCTCCCAGATTGCTTCTATAGTTCCAAACACTTCCTCCTCTGTTATACAGAATATTTCTGTCTTCCCCAGATTCTCCTTACTAGCTTGCCTACCCTAACCCATAAAAGATATACAGACAAACAAAGGTCCCCCTTTTAAATGGATCGTTTTCCCTGCAAGACAATAAGGTTTATATTTAGTAAATTTGTTTTTGTATTATATTCTATGAATAAGTGTATTAGTGTGGCAGACCTTGTAAATTGGTTCCCCAAGACTTATTCCCCATTTTTTTCTTGCCAACATAGCCCTAAATTTGTTCTGGGAAGCAATGTGACTGGCCCAGGCAGGTCCTCACTTTCCCAGTTTCCTTAAAGACAGAGTGGTCATGCATCCAGTTTTGACCAATGATCAGAAGGAGGAATCAGTTGGGAGGGGGGCTCCAAGGAAAGTTTTTGCTCTTTTAATAAAAGGGAGAGGAATAGCTGGTGCTGCCTTCTTACCCCAGGGAAAAGACCCGGGAAAAGGACCACCTTAAATTATGTGCTCACCACTTACCCCCAGCCCAATCAACTATGGTTAGGGGTTATGATTATGTTGTAATAACCTGGCAGCTCTTATTACAACCAGGTAGATGGTGGAGTGGAGGAACAAGATAAGGGGAACAGAATTCCTAGAGAGAAGTTTCTAGGTAGATAATTACATAGGTACCTGTTACAACAAAGTTAGATGATGATAGTATTGGGAGTGTGAAGAGACTTTGTTGGTATTGGCTAGGATACCCAAGATGCCCAAATTCTGCCTTACTCTTCCTTACTCTGCCTTATTCAATTACTCCCTGAGGGCAGAACAATAAAAACTGGTAAATAGAGCACCATGTTATTATTAATCAGACCTGGGCCCAATATTTGAAGTGCATGGCATAAACTTGAGGTCTAAGGCTGCTATCCCCACAACTCAGTATAAATAAAAATACTACAACTATTTTATCACCTGCAGGCCACAAGAACCTTAGATGAAGAGAAAGAACTAATGATCCCAACAGAATGAAAGGCGAAGCTGCTGAGAAGTAGGCCATGCCCAGTTGCCTGATCTTTAGTCTAGTGACCCCATTCATTAGCTCACAAGTAAATGTGACCCAGTCATTGTAGTGCTATTCGATTTATCAGTTTAGCACTCCCTTTTGCTTAGGAAGAGGGAAGAAAATAGTAAGAAAAAGTGTGGAAACCATCTGTTAGAGATTTTTCTGTTGTGAGGAAAGGGAATGAGAGCTCCTCTCACCCTATACTCCTCTATATTAGATTCTCTTTTAATCCTTTGGGCTTAATAGACAAGATGATGGTCAGATAGGATGGTAATTACCCCCTTTGTGGGAGAAGATCCATGAATATCAAGGAAGTTAGGCTTCTTTTGTAATACCATCTCCCTGACATTCATCATTTTATTTTTTCCTCCCAGGACCATAGCTGTACAGCAGGCCAAAATTTTACCCATTATTTTATCCTCCATCTCAAATTATGTTTATCTACAATTGTCCAACATGGCAATGAGTACTACATGGTAGCACAGCCCAGATAATGCAACAGGTGCCCAGCAATATAATATCCTATATTTGAACAATATTAAACCCCTCAAAGATCAAGTTCCCACAAAGACAGAGTTCCACATGGAAAACTGTTTCTTTTGTAGAAATTAATTTCCCAAAGAAATTAAATCCAAAAATTATCTTCTCCCGAATTTTTAATTTTTCTTTATCTCAGCTGAAAGAGGTGTCATCCAGATGCCTGGTTGGAGTCTGGCTTCCTTCAGCAGTTACAGACTTGGCTCCATTTCACCAGGATTGTAACTTTTCTAAGACTTCTGCAGTTGGACTTATACAACTTCAAGTCTCCTCTGGGTCTCACTTCTCTCAAGTTTCAGTCCCACACTCATGAAATGTATGACCAAATAATGACCATCCTGGCCAATGACAATCTTAAGCAAAAATAATGTTCCCATGTTACTATTACCAGTCCTATTTCTTGGGGAATGAGAATAGAGAGCAAACGGGGGGGAAAAAATCCAAAATCTTACTTTAACATTATCTGTGTGCCTGCCAATTTATGTTAATTGTGCACTGCCTATAACTATTAAATAAAATTTTCTTGTGAGAAATTGTCTGTCAGGAGACCAAGTAAGCTTCCATATTCATTTTCTTTTTTTTTTTTAAGATTTTATTTATTTAGGGGCACCTGGGTGGCTCGGTCGTTAAGCGTCTGCCTTCAGCTCAGGGCGTGATCCCAGCATTCTGGGACTGAGCCCCACATCAGGCTCCTCCACTGGAAGCCTGCTTCTTCCTCTCCCACTCCCCCTGCTTGTGTTCCCTCTCTCGCTGGCTGTCTCTATCTCTGTCAAATGAATAAATAAAAAATCTTAAATTTATTCATTTGACAGAGAGAGACAGCGAGAGAGGGAACACAAGCAAGGGGAGTGTGGGAGGGAGAAGCAGGCTTCCAGCTGAGCAGGGAGCCTGATGCGGGGCTCGATCCCAGGACCCTGGGGTCATGACCTGAGCCGAAGACAGATGCTTAATGACTGAGCCACCCAGACACACCCCATATTTATTTTCTAAAAGCCTTGTGGAATCTCAAATATTTATTACTTCGGAGCTGCTGTTATTGGGACTTACCAAACTTGGATCTGTGTCAGTACTGTTTTTCCTCAGCTTTTGAATTTCCCAGGCTTGGTTACCTAAATAAACACAAATTTCCCCACACCAATTTCCCCCCCTTCAGTTTTCCCTTCCTTCTCCTAATGTCCTCCATGCTATTCCTTATGTTCCACATATGAGTGAAACCATGTGATAGTTGTCTTTCTCTGCTTGACTTATCTCACTTAGCACAATCCCTTCCAGTTCCATCCATGTCAATGCAAATGATGGGTATTCATCCTTTCTGATGGCAGGGTAAAATTCTGTTGGGGAAAGTCAGTGGGGGAGACAAACCATGAGAGACCATGGACTCCAGGAAACAGACTGAGGGTTTCAGAGGGGAGAGGGGTAGGGGATGGGTTGGCCCGGTGACGGATATTAAGGAGGGCACATATTGCAATGAGCACTTGGTGTTATACACAAACAATGAATCATGGAACACTACATCAAAAACTAATGAAGTACTGTATGGTGACTAACATAACATAATGAAAACAAAGAAATTAAAATGAAGGAAAAACACACAAATTTTCTTCTACTATCTTTTTCCTACATGGTAGGATGTGACCTGTTTTGGAGAAACATACAATTACTCAGCTCCAAGTGAGAGATAGGTTGGGGTGGGAAGTGAGGAAGACAAGATACTATCTCTCCAATCAATGCCTAAAAGTATCGGCACCAAAAATCTTTCTGTCTAAAGGGTCCATTCCTAGCCAGCCACAAAGAGAACTTTCCTTTATGTGGGACTGTGCCTTCTAATCTAGCTTCAGCAGAAGTGCATCTGTCTCTTCAGTCTATATTCCCCAAAGGGTGTCCTACTTTATGACAGAATCTCTTTTCTTCCTAATATGAGCTGCAACTGTGATTACTAAATATAGGGGGCTGCAAAAAATATTTCCTGTAGAGTGATGGGAAAGCATGGTTGAAACATGGCTCACTTAAAACCTATGTTAGGTTCCCTAATGGCACCCTTGCTCCCAAGCTCAAATTAAAACGTTACTCTTCTCTGGTCAGCCACAAGTCATAGGAATATTAACTAATGCTGAATTAATACTGAGAGAGAGGGAGGGAGAGAGAGAGAGAGAGAGAGAGAGAGAGAGAGAGAGAGAATGAGAAAGAAAAGCTGCTCTGGTCCTCTTACAATATCCATAACAAAGAATTAGAAGGTTAGGAAAAGAAAAACTATACATGAGCATGGGACTTATTTGCAGACAATTATCCCACCTGCTATTAAGTCTGATCCAGTCATGGTCTTGACGTCTGACCTATAATATCAGTATTCCCTTTTCTTGGGAAGGATTGAGGAAAGGGCAGGGTAGAAAGGCAGGTACCTTCCTGATACAGGTAGAGGGCCTGAATCCTACTTTCTCTGTAAAAATAGGAATTATTCAGGCAAAATCGTTGTGAGGGGAACTATAGTTTTCCAGTTAAAGGGAAAAGAATAAGCAAAGACTCAAGAGTGTTAAACAACATGATATGGGAGAACAGTATTTTTTTTCAAGGAAGGGAATTCAATTCAAACTAGCTTAGGCAACAAAATTAATTTAGCATGAGGACAGAGTGTCTTATGGAACCCAAGAATAAGGCAGATGAACTTAAAGGAATAAGCTAGAGCTAGGGACTCAATTGCTATCTGGAGTCTCCTTTTCTCATCTCTGCATCTCTCTGTGTGTCTGCTTTGTCTTTCATAGCAGACCAGGTTTTCCTCTTTCCCAGACCATATGGCATAAAAATGGCTGCTGCCAAACAGCTCTGAAGCGTACACTACTCAGCATAAGAAAACAGTCAAAGTGGGTTGAAATCGCAGTCTAGATTCCAAATTTCTGAGGAAGGGCTATGATAGACCCAGACTGGTCAACTGTGTCCAAGGGGTCACGTAACGTGAAAATTTGTAAAGTAACATTGGGATGGAGTTGGTGGCAAGAGAAGCTCCCAGAAGAAAGGGTATGTTTATCAAAGGAGAACAGCAAACAGCATATTTCTGAACATGAAATGGAATGGTAGGAGATGAGGCTGGAGAAGAGACAAGGTATAAAGAGTATTATGTAGTTTGAAGTGTATTCAGTGGGCATTGTGGAGTAGGTTTGAAATGTTTTTAATCAGGGGGGGGATTTGGTAAGATTTGCATTTTAGATAACTCACTAAAGGAGCAGTGTGGAAGATGATTTGGAAGAGAGGTAAGACCGAAGGCAATGAGCCCAATTAGAAAGTTGTTGAAATAGTTAAAAGAGAAGATGAGGGTTTAAACTAAGGCAAAATTGATGGCAGTGGAAGTATAAAGGAAATATGGATATGAGAAATATTTAGGCGATAGAATCAACAGGTTTATTAACTTAATTTGATGGGGTAGGGGGATAAAGAGTCTAAGGTGACTTTAACTTTCTGTTTTGGGAGACAAGGCAAAGGGTTTCACATGCTCTTTACTCACTATTGAATACAAAACAAGATCTAGATATTACCCACGATCCTTCCAACCTTCTTGAAGTGGAGCTAGCATTGCTTATTCAGGCTCTTGAAGAAAACCTCAGAGGAATTTTGCTTATGAGCAGAAATCTGAGCCCCTGGAAGAAGTAACTATGAACTGAATGTTCCAAGTGATAGATGACGTGTTTTATCCCCCTGCCCCGGTCCTTTTCCTTTATTTCCCATGGGCAGAAATCTGGATGACGTGAAGTTACAAATACCTTTTGCCTTATTCAGATTAAAAAAAAGACACAACCCTCCTTAATCTATGGACAGATTATGGATCTATGTCTATATTGATATCTATATCTGTGTATCTATCTAAGTATCTATCTATCTATCTATCTATCATCTATCTATCATCTATCTATCTATCATCCATCTATACTAGCAGAATTCCTAAACAAAGCCTCTTTAAACAAGGGATATAGAGATTCATTCATTTATTGAGGGCTTTCTATGTGGCAGAAACCACCCTAAGAACTCTGCGACACAGCAGTGAACAAAACAGACAAAAAGCCCTGTCCTCATGAAACTTCCATTCAAGCAATACAACTTACTCTTACTTGATATATATGTCTATTTTTCAGGAAAATATACAGTAGTCTTGACATAACTCATAAAATAGTCATATTCTACTCATTTCATTTGGTTCTGTGAAATGTGTGATGATAATAAGGTCTTCCTTTGCATATTTCTTTTTTTTTTTAATCTTCCTTAACAAGAAAGAAGAACACATTAGTACACAAAGATGTTGAGTTTAGTTGTGGACAAAATAAATTTAAATTGTTTGGGGTCATCCAGATAAGGATGTTTAGTAGTCAGTTTAATCTACTGATCTACATATCAGGAGACAGGGCTGAACTAGAAACATAGATTTGAAAGTCATCCATGTATAGTTAATAGAGTTTGGAGAGCAGAACAAAAGGAATAGGCCATGGACAGAACGATGGGAGAACATAAATATTGAAGAGGTAGGAAGAAAAAGAGGGATCTGTGAAAGCTACATAAATGTAAAATCTAAAGAGGAAGGAAGAGAGCAAGGAGAATGTGTGTCTGAAAGTCAAGTGAGCAGAGAATTTCAAGCAAATTGAAATAATCAACATTATTATATGTGGCAGTAAGATCCAATAAGAAAAGAGTTTAAAAGTGTCCATTAAAAAGAAAAATTTGTCAGTGAATGGCATTCTTAACAAATGAGATTTTAGTGGAGATGGGTAAGTAAAAATCCCTATTATGGTGATTGAAAGGTCAATGGGAAATGAAAGAATAAAGGCCATAAATGTAGATAACCACTTTTGAGACCTCTGGGGGAAAAGGAAAGGTGATAACAGTCAACACTGCAAGGAAAGTAGAGGAGGAACTAGAGGAGGAAACTAGAGGAAACCCCAAGATAAAAGAAAGTATTTCTTTTAAGGATGGAAGAGACTTGTGTATGTTTATAGGCTGTGGGGAAGGAGTCAGTGGGGATGAGAGGTATAAAGTATTAAAGACAGAAAAGATAATAGATCATAATCTCTGAGAGGCTGTGTGAGACAAGGAACAGGAGCACAGATGAAAGATTTAGTTTTATACAATCTATGTGAGGGTGAAGGGATCAAAGTACAGTACAGGATCAGGTGCTGATTAAGAGTGAGAAGAACGCCTGATAGCTTCAATTTTTTTTTTAAAGGAAGGTAGGTGATGAAATAATCATTTAGGTGGTTTCGATGGGTGAGTGAAGAAGTCATAAATAATAGTGGAGAATGGTTAATATTTGGAGTAATAGTTGAGACTTGGAGAGAGATTGACCAAGAAAAAGTGAAAGGATTGTTAAATAGTCAGTTGAGAAACCAAATCTGTGTTAATAACATTGTGCATTAAAAGGCCAGAATAATAGGGATTGCATTGAATGTGTAGATTGCTATGGGTAGCATAGACGTTTTTACAATATTTGTTCTTCCAATCCATGAGCACAGAATGTTCTCCATTTCTTTGTGTCTTCCTCAATTTCTTTCATAAATGTTTGGTAGTTTTAGAGTACAGATCCTTTACCTTCTTGGTTCGATTTATTCCTAGGTATGTTATGGTTTTTGGTACAATTGTAAATGGATCTATTCCTTAATTTATCTTTCTCCAGTCACATTGTTAGTGTATAGAAATGCAACTGATTTCTGTGTATTGATTTTATATCGTGCCATGTTGCTGAATTGCTGTATGGGTTCTAGCAATTTTGAAATGGAGTCTTTTGTTTTTTCCACATAAAGTATCATGTCATCTGCAAAGAGTGAGAGTTTAACTTCTTCTTTGCCTACTTGAATACCTTTTATTTGTTTTTGTTGTCTGATTGCTGAGGCTAGGACTTCTAGTACCATGTTGAACAAGAGTGGTAAGAGTGGGCATCACTGTGGTGTTCCTGACCTTAAGGGAAAAACTTTCCCCATTGAGAATGATATTCTCTGTGGGCTTTTCATAGATGGTTTTTATGATATTGAGGTATGTTGTCTCTATCCCTATACTGGAGAGTTTTAATCAAGAAAGGATGCTATTTTTGTCAAATGCATTTTCTGCATCAGTTGAGAGGATCATGTGGTTCTTGTCCTTTCTTTTATTAATGTGGTGTATCATGTTGATTGATTTGTGAATGTTGAAGCAACCTTCCATCCCAGGAATAAATCCCACTTGGTTGTGGTGAATAATCCTTTTATAGTACTGTTGGATCCTCTTGGCTAGTATCTTGGTGAGAATTTTGGCAACATGTTCATCAGGGATATTGGTCTGTAATTCTTTTTGATGAGGTCTTTGGTTTTGGGATCAAGGTAATGCTGGCTTCATAGAATGAGTTTGGAAGTTTTCCTTCCCTTTCTATTTTTTGAAGTAGCTTCAGAAGAATGGGTATTAGTACTTCTTTAATTGTTCAGTAGAATTGCCCTGTGAAGCCATCTGGCCCTGGACTCTTGTTTCTGGGAGATGTTTGATTTCTGCTTCAATTTTCTTGCTGGTTATGGGTCTGTTCATGTTTTCTCTTTCTTCCTGTTCCAGTTTTGGTAATTTATGAGTTTCAAGGAATTCATCCATTTCTTCCAGATTGCCTAATTTATTGACATATAGTTGCTTCTTAAAATTGTTTGTATTTCCTTGGTGTTGGTCATGATCTCTCTTCTTTCATTCATGATTTTATTCATTTGGGTCCTTTTTCTTTTCTTTTTGATAAGTATGGCTAGGGGTTTATCAATCTTGTTAATTATTTCAAATAAACCAGCTTCTACTTTCATTGATCTGTTCTACTGTTCTTTTGGTTTCTATTTCATTGATTTCTCCTCTAATCTTGATTATTTGTCTTCTCCTGCTTGGTTTAGGCTTTATTTCCTGTTCTTTCTCCAGCTTCTTTAGTTGTAAGGATAGCTTGTGTATTTGAGACTTTTCTAATTTTTTGAGGAAGACATGCATTGTTATGTACTTCCTTCTTCTGCTGCATCCCAAAGGTTTCGAACAGTTGTAGAGGGGAGGTGGGCGGGGGATGAGGTAACTGCATCATGGGCATTAAGAGCACATGATGTGATGAGGCCTGGGCCTTATATGCAATTAATGAATAAATGAACTCTACTTCTGAAGCTAATGATGTACTCTAAGTTAGCTAGTAGGTTTTCTAAAAAAAGTGCTGGAGTGATTTTCTTCAGCAGAGCCAGAGAACAAAGTGGGGAAGAAGTAGAGCATATAGACCCACAGAGTTCAAGTACCTGAAATTCCAGGAGCCATTTTGATTATGGACACCCTTTACATTATAGGTCAAGATGAAATCATCCAAGGAGCTTTCTCAGAAACTTTATCCAAAATCTATACACAATCCTCTATCTGCCCCCTCAAATACATCCCAAATACATCTGTCAACTTATGGTATTTCGTTTATGTTAATTATTTGTTATCTTGCCTTCTTGCAACCATTAGATTATAAGCTCTTTGGGGTTGGGGCTCTGTTTAATATTTGTGTTGGATCCCCAAACAAACCTTAGTATGTTGACTATTTTAGTTATTAGATATAGACATTTTCCAAACTCTGGCGTGGTATCTAGGGCATTTCACAATCTTTCACCAACCTACTTCTCTATACTCCATTGTGCCCTTATGCTTCTCAGCCCCTAAATAGATATAATATGTGTAAGTCCAGCTCTTCTACTTTCACTGAACATACCAGGGGCTTTCACATTTTCTGGACCTTTGAACAGATCTTTTTATTTGCTTGGAATGTTCTTTTCCCTTCTGGAAAACTCCTACTCATCTGTCAACACCCAGAGCAATGCCACCTCTTCTATGACTTTCTTATTTAAGAAAGACTTCCTTATGATCTACTAGGTGCCATCTAGTGTGTGAACAGAGTTCTGTTTTTGAAACAATTCACTGAATTGTAAAGGTAAATAAAGGTTACATAAAGAGAAAAACTATTTCTTCCTCTTCACTTAATGTGTCTCTTTGGGGGACATAGTGGGCATGGATCCTTTCTCTAATTCTCAGAATGCAGATCAATCTCTCCAGCAACTAGAAAGACATATTCTTCAGTTTTAGAATGTAGACATTTTTTCAAGGTCATGAGCCATATTCCCCTTTGAAATGTAAAGACACATCTACAGAGATAATGTGGGAGCCCATCTCCAGAGGTAACCATTTGACTTCCAGGAAGATTCAAGGTATCTTTGGGGAAATAAGAGATGTTTTGTTATTCTTTTGGAGGAAGTCAATTAACTAAACAGCCACTATGATTCTCAAGTGAACTTTGTATTTGCTTTACTCTATAAGTTGTGTGGAATCATAACCTGACTTTGCAGTTTCTTGAGGGTTACCTATATGTGTGCACTGTGTGGTCCTTACTCAATAATAAATATTTATTTCTTACCGTATTGATGTGGATAGGTCTCTCTTTGTTGACAGTTTTTACTTTGCTAACATAGTAGAGGCAGATACAATGACGCGTGCAAAGGAGCTCAGATTTTATATTGAAACCCAAGGAAAAATACTGAAGGTGTTTAAGTGCATCAATGACACAGTTCTGTATGTAGAAAAGGAAAAATTAAAGATGACTGGTAGGATTTTATGTATTTATTCCTCTGTTTCACTATAGAATGTAATGAGTTCGGTAAGTGAACAGAAAATACAGATTAAAACAAAAAAAAAATACTGATTTAATGTCACTAAATACAGATTTTAGAAGCAAATTCTGTTAGAAGTCTGTCCCTGTGAGTTGTTGATGGTCCTTGGAAAAGGCTGAACACTAAGAAATTTTGTTTCTTTGAACTTGAAAGGAATGTCTGTATCTTATGTAAGGAAAGGTATGATATGTGTGAGAAGTCTATCCAAGCTTACTGCCGTATTCACAGTTGTAATACCTATTCCCTATATTGTGATCTTCCCTGCTGATTACAGTTTGTTGATTCTTTTCATCTGGTACTTCTATGATTAGTCTTAGAGTGATTCACTCTTTTTCACCTTTCCAATTGTTCTCTCTTTTTTTTTAATTTAAATTCAATTAGAGAACATATAGTAGTACATCATTAGTTTCAGATGCAGTGTTCAATGATTCATCAGTTGCATCTAACACCCAGTGTTCATCACATCACATACTCTCCTTAATGCCCACCACCCAGTTACCCCATCCCCCTACCCACCTCCCCTTCTGCAACCCTCAGTTGGTTTCCCAGAGTCAAGAGTCTCTCATGGTTTGTCTGCTTCTCTGATTTCTTCCCATTCCCCTAGTTTTCCCTCCTTTCCCCTATGATCTTCTGCACTATTTCTTATATTCTACATATGAGTGTGGTAGGGATGCAAGCTTGTATAGCTACACTGGAAAACAGTATGGAGGTTCCTCAAGAAGTTAAAAAGAGAGCTACCCCACCACCTGGCAATTGCACTACTGGGTATTTACCCCCAAAGATACAGATGAAGTGAAACAAAGGGGCACCTGCACCCCAATGTTCATAGCAGCATTATCAACAATAGCCAAACTGTGGAAGGAGCTGAGATGTCCTTCAAAAGATGAATGGGTAAAGAAGATGTGATTTATATACACAATGGAATATTACTCAGCCATCAGAAAGGATGAATACCTACAATTTACATCGACATGGATGGAACTGAAGTGTATTATGTTAAGAGAGATAAGTCAATCAGAGAAAGACAATTATATGTTCTTCTCCTTTTTTGATATTTTCTGGCTGCCTGGTCCTCAAAATTTCATTTTAGTGTTATATTCCGTTTGAGCTCTTCATTAATGTTTTAATGTTAGTTCTAGGGCCTCTCAGACTCTCTACATATGGTAGAGTGATTTTTGCACTTCCTAAAATGTTTAAATCTTTTGTTAAATAAACATCTATTAGGGCCTATGATGTTTTTAAATATGTTCATGCATGGCATTAAGTTCAAAATTGGCGACATATTTTTTGTCATTATACATTACAGAAACTTGAAACCTAATTTCAAAAGATTGAGTAAAGAAGCCTCCAGAAAAAACATGCAATTTTTGTAGGCAATCACTATGTGCCAATTCTCAGTGTCATTATTTAAAAATTAGCATGTGTATTTTGGGAAGGATCACTGAACACTTAAATGTTCATTAATTGGAGGGTTTACATAGAATTCTTCCCCAGATGAATCTTGGGAAAATATATTGAAGAACTTTATAATCTAGATGTATCTCAAAAACTGCAGGGACTGGTCTGTGGCTAGATGCCCAAATGGGAGTGGAAAGGAAAGGGGCCAGAGCTAGAAAAATAGAGGCAAGATCTTAGGGAACCTTAAGTTCTAAGCTAGTGAGTTCATACTTTATCCTTTTTTATAAGCAAAAAAAAATCAACTTAAAAGTAGCTCTAATTTTTACTGAGTGCTTATTCTGGTGCCAGAGTAAGTTCTGTATGTTAAGTGCTTTACATGCGCTCTCTCATTTAATCCTCATAACTATTCTATACGTACTATAATATTCCCCATTTTACAGATGAGGAAACAGATTCAGAATGGTTAAGCATCCTGGCTCAATGAAGCAGCTAGTCAGTAGTGGGGCAGAAATTAAAAACTGGCTCTAACTCCAAAGCCCTTCCCTAAACCGGAGGGAAGTGAGAGATTTATGTTTACAAAGATCACTCTGATGAAGTATGAGAATGGATTGTAGCAAGACAAGTGTAAAGGCAGGGAGACCAGAGAGTATGCTGTTGCAGTAGTACAGAACTGTTAGGCCCTATTAAGGGGTTGCCCCTTAACTACCAGAATTATGCAGATGGATGACCTGGTCAGAGAAGTTTATTTAGAAAATTCCTCTGGAAGCCCTTGTTAAGAATGAATCGGTGAAGGCAAGACTAAAGAATAAATTGGGAGGTGGTTGGACTGTCCGAGATGCCTGTCGAGGGGTCGGGAGATTGTATCCTAAATCCTCCAGCCTCTTCCATTTGCAGCGCAAACTGCACCTCTCCCACTTCACCCCTGCCTTGACGCTGCTCCATCCAGGATCTAGGAAGTGGGCTTTTGCGCACTTTTGTAGGTCGTATCCTGAGCTCCTACAGAGGCGCCAGCGGTGGCGGCGGTCGCCGGCGGGGGTGGGGCGCATGCGCGCGGTTGCTAGGCAACGGCAGTCCAGGCGCCGCGGCTCCAACGGCGCTGGGGTTGTGTGTGTAGGCAGCGGCGCCAGAGGAGGAGGAGCACGAGGATGCAGCTGCGACCGCGGCCCCGAGAGGGAGCCGCCGGTGTGCTCTGTGGCCGCGGGGGCTGAGGGACGGGAATCAGGCCCGGGGGTCGGGTCGCTGAGGGGGCCGGGGGTGGCGGTCCCGCCCGAGCTCAGGCCTAGTACCCCAGGAAGGTACGGGCCGCTGGGCGA
This sequence comes from Ursus maritimus, assembly GCF_017311325.1. Classification (NCBI taxonomy): domain Eukaryota; kingdom Metazoa; phylum Chordata; class Mammalia; order Carnivora; family Ursidae; genus Ursus; species Ursus maritimus. The sequence continues at coordinate 67,030,783 of NW_024423319.1, forward strand.
GGGCCTCCCCCCAAGTGCCTCCCCTCGCCCCTCCACGTCGATGGTGGTGAAGTTGGCGGCGCCAGGGAGCGCAAGGCACCAGATTGCCTCCTTTGCACCCAGCTCCTCCTGGGGCGCATCTCTGGCACCGGCTCACGGACACCTGCGCCGCCGTCTCCTCTCGCCCGCTGAGCCCACCCCTGGCGGCGGGCGGGGGAGGGGCTCCCCCTGCAGGGGCTGTGTCCAGCAGGGCGACGACGGGGACCGTAGGAGAGTAGGGGTGAGTAGTGGCACCGCACTCGCCTGGTGCTGGGGCTCCTTTCTGTCCTCCGGGGCCCCGGGAGGCGACCAACGCGCTGCTTTCTCCTGCAGAAGCTTCTAACGCCTCTCCTACATCTGCTCGCGGCTCTCTATGTCCTTCGAGGTAGTTTTCCTTCTAAAAACCACCACTCTCTGATCTCAACCCCGGCATCCAGGAATGAGGGGCTTAAGGCCTGGCTTTGCTTCTTAGATGCCATATGCTGATAATTCCACGTACAATCACGGAGCCTGGTCCCTGATTCCGGGACAGACTTTCCCATACCGTTCTCATCCCTTTTCTGTCGCCTTCGCTCTGGAACGGTTCAGTCTGACCATAAGCTTCTCAAGAGCCATTTCTCAGACTGTTGTCTCTCCATGCCTCAAAGGTTGAAGGGGCAGATGGCCTGGCCTCTTTTCAGTTTTCTTGATACTCGTGTGCTGAGAGCTTCTGAAAGTCGCGTGCCTGGCTTCTGACTCCTGACATGTAAGGGTTAGGAAGTCAGTACTTACATTAAGTAATAGTAGTAAAACAAACTACTCCACTTGACTTCCAAAGAGGCATCAAACTTGAAGAGAAGTAGACAGTGACTGATAACAGGTCAAACAGGTTTTATGAACTAACTACTCTTCATCCAGAATGACATAACTTCTTTTTTAGTAGATATGATGAAACCTAAAATGTCCCTAATAAAAGCAAGGGTGTGTATGATCTATCTGTTCTTCCTGGGATATCCTGCAATTGAGAATAGTTGCTTCCAAAAAACATGGCCATGAGAGACCTGAAGTGATGTTTTGGACAGGATGATTAGATGAGGATCTAAAGTTGTAAGGTACTTTTTGAAAATTAGCAATATTATCTTTCAGTAGTGAAGTTGTTTCTTTAAAAGCAAATGGTTGAAAAAAATCACAGTTTGCAGTTGACCCTTTCCAAAAGTGGACTGAATTCAGATTAACGAATAATTTTGATTGTAAGGTACTTTCATGTACAATGAAAGATGAGTTCCTTCTTTTATTTGGCTCTCTTCCCTCCCTACTAGTTTTTAAGCTATTTCATGTTTCTTTTATTAGAAAAAGAGGAAAGAAGTAAAAACGTGCTGTATTAAAAAGGCTAAATTTAATTTTGAGTAAATGCTTTTAAGCTAAAGATTTTTAAAAAGGATATATATGCTATTTGTGATTAGATAACTTATCTAGTGAATCAGTCAAGACTTGATAGTTTTGGGTAAAATGCAGCTTTCATGTTGTTTGAGGTTCTCTTGGATATAGTTTAGAACATGGTTTAATTCTAGTATCACTGCAAAATAATCTCAGACCTCAGCGAGTATTTTATGTTGTTGGTGGTGGTCATCGTGTTGGTGGTAGTGGCGAACTGGCAAATTGACATGCTTCTGGTTGCTAGATTCCAAAGTTAGGAATGTTTTTGTTTTGGAGAAGCTCTTGATCAATTCAAGTCTGAACTATTTGAAATAAAATGTACCATGTGGATACTCCCTGTTCATCTTCACATACTTTTAGAACCAGGCAGTAATTTGGATCCCATTTAGAATTTGATTTTAATGAATATGGTTATAAAGGTGCCACATACTCAAGAGCATTTACTTAGAGAGTCATAACCACATTTTTAAGATAGTATTAATACAAATACAATAAAGCACTTGACCAGTGAACTCTGGAATGAATTTGGTGTTTTTTTAATTAATTGATTTTCAACAAGCTTTTATTGTCTAGCTTCACTGAGTGCCCATTACTATACTGGTTACTGTGGAGAATAGAAGAGAAACAGGCCCCAAGAATTAAATTGCTTATCCACTGGAGACATCATGGTCAATAATTAGAACATAAAGTAGTACAGAATAAGAGCTAAAATAATTATAGGGTAAAAGAAGAGCTTTGGAGCTGTTGTTTGTCTGAGAAGGCTTTATAGAGAAAGTCAGATTTGATTTGATTCTTTTTAGAATTACAGATTTTGTTGGAAGGTGGGGGAGTTCAGCATAGCATGAACTGAGACACTTGATTTTCTAATCTTTGTGAATATTACTCTCCTGGATAAACTTAAAGGGCACTGTCAGTAGTGGGCACAGTTTTTATGATAAATTATATCCTAAATCAATAAATTAATATCAAGTAATTTTTCACATGTTCATACTATAGAAGCCAGATCTAAAATAATCATTCTATTTCTTGGGGCAAGTGAAAATGTTTTTTGTTTTTTAATAATAATTTTTATTTTGTTATGTTAGTCACCATACAGTATATCCTTAGTTTTTGATGTAATGTTCCATGATTCATTATTTGCATGTAACACGTATAACACCCAGTGCACCATGCAATATGGGCCCTCCTTAATACCCATCACTGACCTATCCCAATCCCCTACCCCCCTCCCTCTGAAGCCCTCAGTTTGTTTCCCAGAGTCCACAGTTGGAGCAGGGAGCCCAATGCGGGGCTCGATCCCAGGACTCTGGGATCACGCCCTGAGCCGAAGGCAGATGCTTAATGACTGAGCCACCCAGGCGCCCCAAAGTTCACATATTTTTATCACCTGTACACTTTCACTATCTCTTAAAACAGTTATAATCTAAGTATTTTGTACAGGACTGATCTGATTAGTACAACTTTAGATTATTAATATTCTCCAAAGACTATTTCTTTTCTTTTTTTTTTTAAGATTTTATTTATTTATTTGACAGAGATGGAGACAGCCAGCGAGAGAGGGAACACAAGCAGGGGGAGTGGGAGAGGAAGAAGCAGGCTCATAGCGGAGGAGCCTGATGTGGGGCTCCATCCCATAACGCCGGGACCATGCCCTGAGCCGAAGGCAGACGCTTAACCGCTGTGCCACCCAGGCGCCCCATCCAAAGACTATTTCTTGATAAAGTAAATTAGGAAATTCTTTAAGCAACATTAATTTTGGTCCATTAAATATATGATAGCTTATTTTTTAGCATTGCTAATTAATACTGATATTTTTATTATTTTTTAAAAACAAAGGAAGGTATGCCAGAGTCCTATAAATTGATGTCTGTCAAAGTTCTAATATAATGCTATTAATAGTGCTTGTGTTAATAATTGTCAACTAACATCAGTGTTTAAACTGCAGTTACAAACCACTGTAAAACTTATTTTATTGCTTTTCTAACAACTTCTGCTGTGTTGAGAACTAGTAACATGACTCATAGTCTTCTTCGTTTTAGTCAACCATTGTAGGTTGATGTTTGTATATAGAAAAATAACAATAAGAAAATGTGCTATGATTGTGCTCCCCAACAGAAATGCAAAGAATTCTCAAAATGAATTCACAGATTTACTATAAGGAACAATATACCCAAATTTGACATTTTTTGAGGCTTCTGTACACCATCGTATACTTTTCATTTTGTATCTTTGCTGCCAACAATAGTCTTCTCTGATTATAGTTATTACTAATAAATGTTAATTCACAGTGGCTGATGATTTTGACAAATATACTTGTTTTTAGCATTGTCTACTTAGGTTGTCAGCTATTAGCTAAATAAACAAATTATTAGTTAGAGAACAGAATAGTCCACATATACATAGTCAATGAATATTGGATCACTGGAAATTAACTAGTTAACAGATAGCAAAACATATTCAGAAGGTGTTGGGTTTAGTCTCCTTTGCTAAGCAAGTATTGCACATTTCTGTTCTTAGCTGATTATGCTCGTATCAATAGGGAACATCTTTGGAAAGACAACTGGTAAATTTAAATGATGGGGAAACCGCTGAGAAAATTAAGATTACTTTGTATGTCCAGTTCCGTGTACTCTGGTGATTTAAGGCAGGTAAACATCTTGCGTAAACTGCTAAATCTCAGTGGTGGCTGCATGTGAAATAGCTAAGGGATTGTCAGTTTCCCTTACTGTGTAATAGGAAACTGTCAATATTTTTACCATATTACTGAATCTGGAGGTAGAGCAGCATTATACTGAGTGCCAAAGATACATCCAAAAGTTACAATTTTCTTTAAATATGCAGTTTCAACAGTGTTATTATCATCTTAAGTATGATATTTATTATGTCATTGGGTTGAAAATTTTCCCAGATGAGCACATCCCTAGATTTTATTATGGAAGCTTATGGGAAAAATGGCTTTTACCCAATAGTTCTTTTTGGATTATATTTCCCTGGACCATAACCTTGTCCACAAAGTGGAAAATACTAACAACCACTTTAATGAAGGAAGAAAAGTGGAGAGTAGAATTCTTTCTTAAAGAATGGTACCTACAAACAAAATAAAACAAATCTTTCTCATGTAAGTTCTAAAGTAATATTCATAAAAACTGCCTTATACATAATTATTGTTCTCTTAATATCATATCTTATATTAAAATTGTTAACTGTCTTTAGACTGTTGGCACCCAAAAGTTCCCCTGTGGTCTGATTCATTCCTATTTTCCTGATGACAAATACACCTCAGGTATTTGATGGTATGAAATACAAGCTTTTTATAGCAGCTTTTAAAATGCAATAAAGGGGGGGTAAACAGAAGGGGGAATGAACCATGAGAGACTATGGACTCTGGGAAACAAACTGAGGGCTTCAGAAGGGAGGGGGGTGGGGGATTGGGATAGGCTGGTGATGGGTATTAAGGAGGGCACATATTGTATGGTGCACTGGGTGTTATATGCAAATAATGAATCATGGAACATTACATTGAAAACTGGGGATGTACTGTACGGTGACTAACATAACAAAATAAAAATTATAAAAAAATAAAATGCAATAAATATTAAATGAAAACCTGAAGTTGAAAATTGACGTGATTCATAATGAGAAAAATGGGTGTTTTTAAACATTCTTGATTAAAACTCTTGCACACTAAGTATTAGTAACTCCATAACCTTTAAAATTATATAGATCATTATGTTCACTTTCTGTTACCTCATTTCCACTTTTCCTAACAAATGTGGGTATTGGTTTGTTCTCACTGGCACTTCTTTTTTTTTTTTAAGATTTTATTTATTTATTTGACAGAGATAGAGACAGCCAGCGAGAGAGGGAACACAAGCAGGGGGAGTGGGAGAGGAAGAAGCAGGGTCATAGCGGAAGAGCCTGATGTGGGGCTCGATTCCATAATGCCAGGATCATGCCCTGAGCTGAAGGCAGACGCTTAACCGCTGTGCCACCCAGGCGCCCCTCTCACTGGCACTTCTGAACTACTTCTGTGACCCCTGAGTGAATTTCACAAAATACATTTATATTTTTAAAAAGTTATTTAGGGAAGATTTTCTGTCATAGTCTAAAAAGCTGAATCCATATCAGATAAACTGCTTTTGAAACTGGGTGATTTGACTGGAAGCAATAAGGAGACAACTAATCCAAACTCTTTTAAAATGCTGTGTCTAACTTAGTAGACTTAGAATCTAGTAATTAAAAAATAATCAGTTTTTCTTTCAAATTGAAAACCAGTTGATATATGACGTGTGACGTAAGTAGTAAGTTTTATTCCACAGATCACACATAAGCCATTCTTACTACTTATTAGCTTCTCCTTGACCTTTGCTGGGCATTTGATTGTTCTTGTTGAGTTTAATTTCTAAACGTGCACACATATCCTTATATTCCTTTTCTCTTCTTTTGTACCTTCAAGGCTATCAGTATTGACTTGGTTGTTTTTGCTTATTATTAATAGATTTAATTATCATGGATTGTATTGATTTTGTTGCCAAGTTAGTTCAGATACCTATGATTCCACAGAAGAAGAAAAAAGTAGGGGTATAAGAAAAATGGGTGTTAGATTTTACATGTTTAAAATTTTTCTTAATGTGCAACAACATTAGTAGAATATGTATAAAGTGGTTGAAGTTGTGAATTTTAGAATATTTATGTACCGCAGTTTTTATTACTTCCTTGTACATGTAGTGACCAGAATGAGGCTAACAAAGTATTACTCTTAAGGATCTTGTTTTAATAAATATGTGAGAATGATATGTAGTTAGTATATCTGTGAATTATATGTAAAGAAATATTTCTAAGGTATTTAAAGATGATTGGGAGCATTATTTTTCTCTACTATCTTGTTTATACTATTAATTTGCTTAGCAAACTCTTTGTTCATAAATAATGCTAAGGTCAATTTAATCTCAGCCCCTGTCTGATTATCTCAAATTCTGAATCAGTGGGGTCCAAATGATAATACAACAAAGTTTCCTTAATTCAGGCTCCACTAGCTAAAATTTGTTATAGCCTGGATATACCAATTATGCTAAAATATATATTCCGTAGAGTGCCAAACCCATGCTGGTGATGGATTGCACTCCACAGAAGAAGCAGCCAGAGCCATACCAGAGGTTAGGAAATGTCAGAGCTTATTTACTGGCTATGAAAGTGTCGTCAGGTGAACTGGGGAGACCCCAGGTCCTGAGGTCATCCCAAAGATGTCGCCAAAGGTACTTGGTCTCATCAAGAGAAAGAATCCAAGGGCAGACACAACCTAGGCGACAATCGACACTTGTGGGAAAGTTTATTAGAACAAAAATACACTCTCAAGATGTGAGAGTTGGCAAGAGAGGTGGGAGAGAGAGAGAGAGAGAGAGAGAGAGAGAGAGAGAGAACTGCAACCTGGGGTTTCGGTGTCTATCTTTTATTGACAGTTGTAAACTAGGGGTGGAATATTCATTACTTAGGAGGGGATTTCTTGGAAGCAGGGTTTTCAGCCGGTTTTTATTTGGTCAGGAGTGTAGGGTCTACTTTGTCGGCCATCTTGGGCCTGTCTTGTTTGATCCAGCTTCTTGTGGCTTAATTTTGGAGTGCTGCCAGAACAGTCCTCTGACTTTCCCCATAGCTGGCCATGGCTTCCTCTTTGCTGGCCTCCAGGCCTCCTGTTAGAACCTAACTAGCCTTCTCTAACAAAAGCACTGATAGTAAATTATAATAACTGCTAAGAGGAAAGAAGGTAGACACCACTAGGTTTTGTGTATTTTAAAATGTCTTCTAAGTACTGCATTGAGCATATGAGGATTAGATTATTAATTGAATTGGGCTATTAACAAGAAAAGGGATTTGAACATCAGTTAATAATGTAAGCAAAATTGGGACGATAGTTATGATGAACTGCTCTCAGATGATTTAAAAACTGTAAAAGCAATATTATTTGCACGTAAATTCTGCATTTAAATTCTTCTTATCATTTAGTCAGCATAAGAAAATGAAAGAAGTGTGCATTGAAAGTTACACTGAGTAGTCTTCTTTTATAAGATTTTTATTTATTTGACAGGGAGAGAGAAAGAGAGAGAGAGAGAGAATGAGTGCACAAGCAGGGGGAGCGGCAGGCAGAGGGAGAGGGAGAAGCAGGCTCCCTTCTGAGCAAGGAGACCCACTCAGGGCTCAAACCAAGACCCTGAGATCATGACCTGGGCTAAAGGCAGACGCTTAACCAACTGAGCCACCTAGGTGCCCCTACACTGAGTAATCTTGATAGACTTGATTTGTTAATGGTGTTCCAACAGCTCTGAAAGTAGGACCTCCTTTTCTCTAGTTTTTTAAAAAGATTTTATTTATTTATTTGAGAGTGGGAGAAAGAGCATGGGGGAGAGGGGCAGAAGGAGGGGGAGAAGCAGAGTCCCCTCTGAGCAGGGAGCCTGATGCAGGGCTTGATGCAGGGCTTGATCCCAGAACCCTGGGATTATGACCTAAACCGAAGGCAGATGCTTAACCGATGGAGCCACCCAGGCACCCCTCCTTTTCTCTAGTTTTGAGTTAGTAATCATATAACACATGCATGCATATTGATACAGCTTTGTTTTATTTATGTGACGATGCAAAAAGTTCTAAAAACCAACATTACTGACATCGTGGAATGAAATTCTTCTAACAAGAAACCAGGATAAATGTCAAAGTTAACCAGGGCAGAGCACAACTACATGTAATAATAGAGCTGTTGGAGGCTTATTATTTACTATTGATGTTCTTTTGGGAAGGGAATAAAACTAGTTCTTTTTGTTTCATTCCTATTGTAGTAGTGATAATTCTCCTCTACTGTGTAACTCATTGGTCTTCACCGATAGATCCTAGATCTTAGGAGTAAGAGCAAAGGAAGCAATAACACAAAGGTCATTAGATCAACTAGAATAAAAATTTAGCTCTCTGGAATTCTTAACTAATCAGACTGAGCCATATTCACCTCCTTTGCCCCCTTACCTAAACTCTCACCTCTAATCTGTTCTCTATCATTATAATTATGTTATTTCATGACTGTTGTGTTATGTTCCTCTTTATCCCTAGTGATTTTCTTTGCTCTGAAGTGTACTTTATGGGGAAGTGATTAAAAAAACAAACAACGACAACAAAAAACTATGTTTCAGTGGTGTATCTTTTCCCCATCCATTTACTTTTAAAAAAAATATATTTTATTTATTTAACAGAGAGAGACATCCAGTGAGAGAGGGAACACAAGCAGGGGGAGTGGGAGAGGAAGAAGCAGGCTCCCAGCGGAGAAGCCTGATGTGAGGTTTGATTTCAGAACGCCGGGATCGTGCCCTGAGCCAAAGGCAGATGCTTAACGACTGCGTCACCCAGAGCCCCTCCCCCCATCCATTTACTTTTAGTCTACACATATCTTTATGTTTGAAGTGAATTTCTTGTAGACACCATATACTGGACCATATTGTTTTTATCCACCATGCCAATATCTGTCTTCAAATTGGTGCATTTGGACTATTTACATATTAAAATAGTTATTGCTATATTAGGGCTATGTCTTCCAATTTTTTATTGTGGTAAAAACATATAATATGTGAGATCTACTCTTTTAACAAAAATTTAAGTATGAAGTAGAGTGTTGTTCTACAGGAGATCTCTAGAATTTTATCATATTGTATGACAAACTCTATATCCATTGAACAATAATTCCGCATTTCTCCATCCCCCCAGCCTTTGGCAAATACCATTGTACTTTCTGCTTCTATGAGTCTTACTACTTTAGATGCCCCATATAAGTGAAATTCAATATTTGTCTTTCTGTTACTGACTTCTTTCACTTAATGCAATGTCCTCAAGATATACCTGCCATAGCTTGTAACAGCAGTTCCTTCTTTTTTAAGGCTGAATAATATTCAATTGCATGTGTCTACCACATTTTATCTCCTTATCTGTCAATGGACATTTAGGTTGTATCCACCCTTTGTCTGTTGTAAATAATATGCAATGAACATGGGAGTGCAAATATTTCTTGGAGATCCTATTTTCAATATTTTTGGATGCATACCCAGAAGTGGGATTGTCGGATCATATGGTAGATTTTTTTTCTTTTTCTTTAGGGATCTAATACTCCTTTTTTATTTAAATTCCAGTTACTTAACATACAGTGTAGTATTAATTTCAGGTCTAGAATTTGATAAGTCAGCACTACCTACAACACCTGGTGCTCACCACAAGTGCTGTCCTTAATTGCCATCACCTATTTAACCCATCCTCCTACCCACTTCCCCTCCAGTAACCCTGTTTTTTCCCTATATTTAAGAGTCTGTTTCCTGGTTTGCCTCTATCCCCCACTATGTTCATCTGTTTTGTTTCTTAAATTCCACATATGAGTGAAATCATATGGTATTTGTTTTTCTCTGACTGACTTATTTCGCTTAGCATAATACTCTATAGCTCCATCCATGTCATTGCACATAGCAAGATTTCATTATTTTTTTTATGGCCGAGTAATATTCCATTATATATATGTACACACCACATCTTTATCCATTCATCAGTTGATGGACATTTGGGCTCTTTCCATAATTTGGCTATTGCTGATAATGCTACTATAAACATTGGGGTGCATGTACCCCTTCAAATATGTATTTTTGTATCCTTTAGATAAATACCTAGTAGTGCAATTGCTGAATTGTAGGGTAGTTCTATTTTAAACTCTTGGAGGAACCTCCATACTGTTTTCCAGAGTGGCTGCATTCTCACCAGTTTGCATTCTCACCAACAGTGTAAGAGTGTTCCTGTTTCTCCACATTCTTGCCAACACCCGTTTTTTCTTCTGTTGTTAGTTTTAGCCATTCTGACATATGTGAGGTGATATCTCATTGTAGTTTTGTTTTGTATTTCCCTGATGATGAGAGATGTTAAGCACCTTTTATGTATCTGTTGGCTATCTGTATGTCTTTATTTGGGAAAAAAAGTCCATTCATATTTTATTATTATGATATATTAGTCACCACACAGTACATGGAAAAAAATGTCTATTCATGTTTTCTGCCCATTTTTAACTGGATTATTTATGTTTTAGGGTCATATGATTGTTTTTAAAAGAGATTTGTGGAACTTCCATGCAATTTTCTATACCAGCTGCACCATTTTTACATTCCCACCAACATGGCACAAGGGTTCTGGTTTTTGTTGTTGTTGTTTGTTTGTTTTTGTTTTTTAGATTTATTTATTTATTTTAGGTGGGGCAGAGGGAGAGGGAGAGAGAGAGAAAGAGAAACAGATGCTCCCTGAGACTGATGCAGGGCTTGATCTCCTGACCCTGAGATCATGACCTGAGCTGAAATCAAGAGTTGGACCCTTAACTGACTGAGCCATCCAGGCGCCCCAAAGGTTCTAATTTCTAAACATTCTTAACAATAATTTTCTGGTTTTTGTTTTGTTTTGTTTTTTTAGGTAATGACCATCCTAACTGGTGTAAAGTACTATCGCTTTGTGGTTTTGGTTTGCATTTCCATGATAATTAGCGATGTTAACTATCTTTTAATATACCTGTTGGCCATTTCTGTGTCTTCCTTGGAAAAATGTTTATTCATCATTTCCTTGTTTTTTAAATTGGTTTATTTTTGTTTTCAGTTTTACTATTGCTTTGTAGGAGGTCTTTAATATTTTAGAAATGAGCCCCTTATCAGAAATATAGTTTGCAAATATTTTTTCTCATTACATAGGTTGTTTTTTCACTCTCAATTTGTATTTCTGTAAAGATGCATTTTAGTTTTATATACTCCCATTTGTCTGTTTTTGCTTTTGTTACCTGCATTTTTGGTGTCATATCAAATAAATAATTACTAATACCAATATTTTGAAGTGCTTTTGTTATGTTTTCTTCTAGGAGTTATATGGTTTCAGGTCTTACATTTATGTCTTTAATGCACTTTGATTTGATTTTTGTGGATGTGTAAGGTAACAGTCCAATTTCATTCCTTTGCATGTAGATATTCATATTTCCAACACCATTTATTGAAGAGACTGTCCTTTCCCCATTGCATATTATTAACACTGTGTTGAGTATCAGTTGACTGTATATGCGTGGGTGGTTTATTTCTGGGCTCCCTAGTCTTTTCCATAGGAATATATGTCTGTCTTTATGCTAACACTACACTGTATCTTTGTAATATGTTTTGAAAACAGAAAGTGTGAAGGCACCAGCTTTGTTTGTTTGTTTGTTTTTTGCTCAACGTTGTTGTTGTTGCTGTTGTTATTTGGGGTACTTTCTGGTTCTGTTTGAAATTTTAGGATTGTGCATGGCGTGTGTGTATAATCTTTAGGATTTTCTACATATTAGATCATGTCACTTGTGAGCAGAGATGATTTATTTCACTTCTGTCTAAATTTGGATGACTTTTAAGTTTCTTTTACTTGCCTAATTGCTCTAGCTAGAAATTAAAGATGACATAAGTAATTGGAAAGACATACCATGTTTATGGGTTGGAAAACTTGATATTGTTCAAATGCCCATGCTACCAAAAGCAAGCTACAGATTCAGTGCAATCCCTATCAAAATTTCAATGGCATTTTTTACAGAAACGAAAAATCCTAAAATTCAGTACTATGTTGAATAGAAGTGGTGTGAGTTGTAATCCTTGCCTTGCTCCTGATCTTGGAGGAAGATAGGTTTCATTTTCATTATCAAGTATGGTGTTAACTGTGGGCTTTTCATATATGGCCTTTATTATGTTGAGGTAATTTCTTTCCATTCTTAATTTGTTGAGTGCTAGTTATCATAAAGTGGTGTTAAAATGTGTTAAATGCTTTTTCTACATCAATTGAGATAATCATGTAATTTTTCCCTTTGTTCTGTTAATGTGGTTGTATCATATGGATTGATTTTTGTCTGTTGAACTATCTTCGAATCTGGGGATAAATCCTACCTTTTCATGGTGTGTGATCCTTTTAAGGTACTATTGAGTTTGGTTTACTAGTACTTTGTTCAGGAATTTTGAATCTGTATTCATTGGGGATATTAGCCTGTAATTTTCTTTTTTCTAGTAGTTTTTTTTTCTGGCTAAGGAGATTAAATGAGTAATCAAAAAGGTTCCAACAACAACAACAACAACAACAAAAGCTCAAAACCAGATGGTTTCATGAATGAATTCTACCAAACATGAAAGAACTAGAACTAATCTTTTTCAAATTTTTCCAAAAAAATCAGAGGAGTAAACACTTCCAAACTCATTTTATGAGGCCAGCATTACCCTGATACCAAAGCCAGATACAGGTCTGTTTAGTTTTTGATTCCTTATTCAGATTTTGGTAAGTTGTATGTTTCTAGGAATTTATCCATTTCTTCCAGATTATGCAATTTGTTGGTGTGTAATTATTTTATAATCCTTTATGTGACAACAGTTGTAATATCTCCTCTTGCATTTCTTTCTTTCTTTTTTCTTTTTTTATTTGAGTCTTCAATTTTCCTTGGTGGTTTTTGAATTTTGTTTTCATTTCAAAAGAATCAACTCTTGACTTTTTTTTCTATTTTCTATTTCATTTATTACTGTTTATTTCCTTCCGCTAA
>NW_024423319.1:67043803-67078876 GCF_017311325.1 Ursus maritimus
TATGGATATGATTTTTTCTTTTTCTAGTTCCTTGAGATGTAAAGTGAAGAAAGATTTGAAATCTTTCTTCTTTTTAAATGTGAATGTATACCCCTATACAGTTATCTCTTAGTACTGCTTTTGCTACATCTTACATGTTTTGATATGTTGGGTTTTAATTTTTGTCTCAAGATATTTTCTTTTCTCCTTCTTCATTCTTATAATAATCTTTATTAAATTTTATTATTGAAATAAAATTAATACATAACATTGTGTAAGTTTCAGGTGTACAACATAATGATTTGATATATTTATATGTTGCAATATGATTACTACCATAGAGTTAGCTAATATCTGTATTATGTTACAAAATTATCATTTTTTTGGTGGTGGGCACAATTAAGAACGAATCTATTAGCAACTTTGAAGTTTATAATACAGTGCCATTGACTGTAATTGTTATGCTGTGCATTAGCTTCGCCAGGATTTATCTATCTACTAGTTTCCAGTTTTTACCCTTAAACAGTTTGTTCCCAATCCTTCCACTCTGCCAGCCTCTGGTAACCTTATTTTACTCATTTTCCTTGAGTTAGGCTTTTTTAGATTCCAAATATACGTGATACCATACAGTATTTGTCTTTCTGCTTAACATATCTCAGCATAATGTCCTCAAGGTTCATTCATGTTGTCACGAATGGTAGGCTTTCCTTCTTTCTCATGGCTGTCTAATATTCATATGTATTTTTTTTTATCTGTTAATCTGTTGACAGACACTTAGATTGTTTCTATATCTTGGCTAGTGTGAATAATATTGCAAAAACATAAGAGGTTATATATCTTCTCAGACTCCCATTTTCATATTCTTTGGATGTATACCCAATAGTGGAATTACTGATAAATCTATTTTTATTTTTTGGAAGAACCTCTGTACTATTTTCCATAGTGGCTGAACCAATTTACCTTCCCATCTATAATGTAAAAGCGTTCCTTTTTCTCCACATCCTCACCAACACTTTTTATCTCTTGTCTTCTTTTTTTAAGATTATTTATTTGAGAGAGAGAGAGAGAGAGAGAGAGAGAGAGAATGAGCTGGGGGAGGGGAAGAGGGAGAGGGAGAAGCATACTCTCCACTGAGCAGGGAGCTTGACACAGGGCTCAATCCCAGGACCCCGGGATCATGACCTGAGCCAAAGGCAGACGCTTACCTGACTGAGCCACCCAGGTGCCCCTATTTCTTGTTTTCTTGGTGGTAGCCATTCCATCAAATGTGAGGTGATGTCCTGTGTTGGTTTTGATTTGCATCTCTCTGATGATTAGTGATATTAAGCATCTTTTCATAAACCTGTAGGCCATCTGGATGTCTTTTTTGGAAAAATATCTATTTAGCTTCTCTGACCATTTCTAAATTGAATTATTTGTTTTTCTGTTATGAGTTGTACTTTATATATTTTGGCTGTTACTCCTTGTCTCATATATGGTTTGCAAATATTTTCTCCAATCGCATAAGCTGCCTTTTCTTTCTTTTTTTTTTTCATTGCTACTTTTGCTATACAGCTTTTTAGTTTGATATAGTCCCACTTTTATATTTGTTGCTTGTGTTTTTGGTGCACACCAAAAATCATTGCCCAGTCCAGTCTTCAGGAGTTTTTCTCCTACATTTTCTTGTAGGAGTTTTATAGGATCAGGTCTATGTTTAAGTTTTTAATCCATTTAAAGTTAACTTCTTTATTGAAGGATAATTAGCATACAGTATTATATTAGTTTCAGGTACAATATAACACTTCAACAGTTCTATGCATTTCTCAGTAGTCATCATAATAAGTGTACTCTTAACTCCCTTCACCTATTTGACCCATTCCCCTAGCCACCCCCCCTCTGCAAACTACCAGTTTGTTCTATGTATTTAAGAGTCTGGGTTTTTTTTTTGTCTCTTTTTTTTCTTTGCTTGTTTATTTGTTTTGTTTCTTATATTCCACATATGAGTGAAATCTTGTGGTATTTGTCTTTTTCTGACTGACATATTTCACACAGCATTATACCCTCTAGGTCCACCATGTTGTTGCAAATGGCAAGATCTCATTTTCTTATGGCTAGGCAATATTCCATTGCATATGTATATGACATCTTTATTCATTTATGGATGGACCTTTGGGTTGCTTCTGTATCTTGGTTATTGTAAATAATGTTGTAATAAACATAGGGTTGCATGTACCTTTTTATTTATTTTTATTATTATTTTTTAAAGACTTTATTTATTCAGTTGACAGAGATAGAGACAGCCAGCGAGAGAGGGAACACAAGCAGGGGGAGTGGGAGAGGAAGAAGCAGACTTCCAGTGGAGGAGCCTGATGTGGGGTTCGATCCCAGGACTCCGGGATCACGCCCTGAGCCGAAGGCAGATGCTTAACGACTGAGCCACCCAGGCGCCCCTGCATGTACCTTTTTAAATTAGTCTTTTTATTTTCTTTTGGTAAATAGCCAGTAGGGGAATTAATTGATCATATGATAATTTTATTTATAATTTTTTGGGGGAACATTCATACTGTTTTTCCACAGTGGCTTCACCAATTTGCATTACCACCAAGTGTGTATGAGGGTTCTTTTTTCTCTAAATCCTCACCAATACTTGTTATTTCTTGTGTTTTTGATTTTAAACATCCTGGCAGACGTAAGGTGGTAATCTCATTATGATTTTGATTTGCTTTTAACTGATTATTAGTGATTTAACAATCCTTTCATGTGTTTATTGGCCATCTCTGTGTCCTCTTTGGAAAAATGTCTACTCAGAGTTTCTGCTCATTTTTTAATTGGATTTTTCCCCTTGGTGTTTGCTTGTGTAAGTTCTTTATGTATTTTAGATATTAACCCATTATTGGATATATCATTGCAAATATCATCTTCCATTTAGTAGGTTGTTTTCTGGTTTGCTGATGATATCCTTAGCTGTGCAAAAGCTTTTTATTTTGGTATAGTACCCAAAGTTTAATTTTGCTTTATTTTCCTTGCCAGATGAGACATATCTAGAAAAATGTTTCAATGGCCAAAGTCAAAGAGATTACTGCTTATGTTTTCTTCTAGGATTTTTATGTTTTCAGGTCTCACATTTAGGTGTTTAATAAATTTTGATTTATATTTGTGTATGATATAAGAAAGAGGTCTAGTTTCATTTATTTGAATGTAGCTGTCCAGTTTTCCCAAGACCATTTGTTGAGTAAGGCTGTCTTTTTAGCATGGTATATTCTTCCCTCTCATAGATTAATTAACTGTATAAGAATAAGTTTATTTCTGGACTCTCTTTTTTTCCATTGATCTCTGTGTCTATTTTTGTGCTCCTATCATACCATTTTGATTACTACAGCTTTGTTGTATATCTTGAAATCTGGGATTGTGATATATCCAACATTGTTCTTTTGTACCAAGCTTTCATTGGCTATTCAGCATCTTTTGTGGTTCTGTTCCAATTGTAGTATTATTTGTTGTAGTTTTATGAACAATGTTGTTGGTATTTTGATAAGGATTACATCAAATCTGTAGATTGATTTGGTAGTATGGCCATTTTAACAATATTAATTCTTATAATACATGATCATGAGCTATCTTTCCATTTGTTTGTGTTTTCAATTTCTTTCTTCAGTGTTTTATAGTTTTCAGAGTACAGGTCTTTCACCTACTTAGTTATGTTTATCCTTGGGTATTTTATTATTTTTTAGAGTAGTTGTAAATAGGACTGTTTTCTTAATTTCTCTTTCTGCTATTTCATTAGTAGTGTATGGAAATGAACAGATTTCTGGGTATTAATGTTGTATCATGCCATTTTACTGAGTTCATTGATCAGTTCTAGCAATTTTTTGGTGGAGTCTTTCAGGTTTTCTATATATAGTATCATGTCATCTATAACTGGTGAGTTTTATTTCTTCCTTACTGATTTGGATGCCTTTTATTTATTTTTGTCTGATTGCTATGGCCAAGACATACAGTGCCATGTTGAATACCAGTGGTGAGAGTGGACATCCTTGTCGTGTTCCTGACTGTAGAAGAAAAGCTCTCAGTTTTTCTCTGTTTAAGTTGATATTAGCTGTGGGCTTTTCATGTATGGCCTTTATTATGTTGAAGTATGTTCTCTCTAAACCTATTTTGTTGAGGGCTTTTATCATGAATGGATGTTGTAGTTTGTCAAATGCTTTTTCTGTGTCTACTGAAATGATCATATGGCTTTTATCCTTTCTCTAATGAGGTAGTGTATCATACTGATTGATTTGTAAATATGGGACCACCCTTGCAACACAGGAATAAATCCCACTTGATTGTCATAAATGTTTTTTTAATGTATTGTTGGATTCTGTTTGCTAGTATTTTGTTGAGGATTTTTGCATCTATTTTCATCAGGGATATTGGTCTGTAGCTCTCTTTTGTAATAGTGTCTTTATCTGGTTTTGGTATTAGGACAATCCTGGCCTCATAGAATGAACATGTAAGTTCCTTCCTTTTCTATTTTTTTGGAAGAGTTTTAGAGGCATAGGTATTAATTCTTTAAATCTTTGATAGAATTCACTTGTGAAGCCATCTGGCCCTAGACTTTTTGTTTGTTGGGATTTTTTTTGATTACTGACTCAATTTCTTTGCTAGTTATCAGTGTGTTCAAAATCTCTATTTCTTCCTGATTCAATTTTGGTAATGTATATGTTTCTAGGAGTTTATCCATTTCTTCTAGGTTGTACAATTTGTTGGTGTATAGTTTTTCACAATATTCTCTTATAACCCTTTACATTTCTGTGGCATTGGTCGTTATTTCCTGTCTTTCGTTTCTCATTTTATTTGAGTCTTTTCTTTTTCTTGATGAGTCTGGCTATAAATTTTTCCACTTTGTTTATCTTTTTAAAGAGCCAACTCCTCATTTCATTCTTCTGTTATTTTTCTTTGTCTCTATTTCATTTATTTCTGCTCTTATCTTTATTTCTTTCCTTCTGCTGGCTTTGCATTTTGTTTGATCTTTTTCTAGCCCCTTCAGGTGTAAGGTTAGGTTGTTCATTGAAGATTTTTCTTGCTTCTTGACGTAGGCCTGTACTGCTATAATCTTCCTTCTTAGGACAGCTTTTCCTTCATCCCAAACATTTTGGATCATTGTGTTTTCATTTTCATTTGTCTTTATGTGTGTGTTTTTTTAAAAATTTCCTCTTTGTTTCTTGGTAAACGCCTTCATTCTTTAGTAGCATGTTATTTATACTCCCGTGTATTTTTGTCTTTCTGGATTTTGTTTTGTGACTGATTTTTAGTTTCATATTGTGATTGGAAAAGATACATGATAGATTTTCAGTATTTTTTTAATTTATTGAGACTTGCTTTGTGTCCTAACATGTAATCTATTCTGGAGAATATGCCATGCACTCTTGAAAAGAATGTGTATTCTGTTGCTTGGGGATAGAATGTTCTGAACTTTTCTGTTAGGTCTATCTGTCCAATGTGCCATTCAAAGCCACTTTTTCCTTCTTGATTTTCTGTCTGGATGATCTATCCATTGATATAAGTGAGGTGTTAAAGTCCCATAGTGATTATATTTCTGTCAATTTCTTCCTACATATCTGCAAATAGTTGCTTTATGTATCCAGGTGGTCCCATGATCAGTTCATATTTACAATTGTTATGTCCTCTTATTGTATTGTTCCCTTTATCATTATATAGCGTTTTTTTGTGACTCTTGTTACAGTCTTTGTGTTAAAGTATATTTTGTACAGGAGGAGGAAAAAAGATGGCAGAGGAGTAGGGGACCTTTCTTTCAGCTGGTCCCCTGAATTGAGCTGGATATCTACCAGATCATCCTGAAACACCCACGAAATCAGCCTGAGATGAAGCTAGATACATCTGGATCTCTACAAATGAACATCTCCAGCACTGAATATTGAGGTACAAAACGGGGAGCCATGAATCTGCGCACAGATATTGGAAGATAAATGGAAGGGGAGGGAGCCACAACACTGGGGTGCCTGGAAGCAGTAGCCACCTGCACGGGGGAGCGGGCTGGATTTGGGGACCGGTAGCTGCTGAGAAACCAGACTGAAACCGAGAGCTCGGGACCATGCGCACAACCAGACTGAAAAGTGGAACTCCAAAATGTGCACGTGACCTGACTGAAAACCAGAGCTCCGGAGCATGAGCAAACCACACTGAAACAGGGAGCTCGGGAGTGTGCGTGGGAACTGGGGGTGGCTGGTGGTGTTAGAAGCACAGAGGACAGAGATGTGCTGGCCCTGGGAACGAGGGCTGGGAGAGTGGCTGTGGGGTGCACAACCCGGACGCTGTGCGGTTTTTAGCAGCACCGACAGAAACAGAGTTAGAGTGGCCACTGACAAAAACTGTTCTCAGTGGAGAGCAGACTGCAATCTCTCTGTTCTAAGACAGATGCTTGGATATGGCCACTACGGCTCTGACTCTCAGAAGAGTCACAGAAAACTGCCAGGGAAAGCTGCCAGAGAACAAAAGCCTGGAAATACCGGTTCGCAGTGTGCCCATCCCCACCCCCTCTCACAGGAGACCGGGCAACTCTACCCAAACAGGGTTGCCTGAGTATCAGTGTTGCAGGCCCCTCCCCCAGAAGGAAGGCTGAAAAATCAAGAAGCCCACATCCCTAAGGTCCCTATAAAACAAGTGCACATTACTTGGGTACTGGTCAATAATTTGGGCTCTGTACATCCCCACAATCTCTCGTCATCAGAATGACAAGGAGGAGAAATCCCTCCCCAACAAAGAAAAGATACAGAGTCTGTGGCCTCTGCCAGGGAACTAAAGGATATGGATATAAACAAATTGTCAGAAATGGAGTTCAGAGTAACAATGGTGAAGATGATGTGTAGGCCTGAAAAAATATTAACGAAAATGTTAACAAGAATATAGACTCTCTAAGGGTGGAAATGAGAGCAAATCTGGCAGAAATTAAAAATGCTATGAATCAAATGTAGTCTCAACTGAATGCTCTGATGGCCAGGGTAAATGAGGCAGAAGAACGAATTAGTGAGTTGGAAGATGGGATGATAGAAAAGAAGGAAAAAAAGGGAACTTGGCTCAAAAAAAATCCAATCTCAAGAATGTAGATTATGGAAGATTACTGACTCAATGAAACATTCAATGTCGGAATCATTGGCATCCCCGAGGGGGTGGAGAAAGAGGTCTAGAAGAGATATTTGAACTAATTGTAGCTGAGAACTTCCTTAATCTAGCAAAGAAAAAAAGCATTCATGTCCAAGAGGCAAAGAGGACCCTTCCCAAGATCAATGAAAACAGACCAACTCCATATCACATAATAGTACAACTCGCAAATATTAGATCGAAGGATACAAACTTGAAAGTGGCCAGGGGGAAGAGAATCCTCACCTATAGAGGGAGGAACATCAGAATAACGTCAGACGTGTCTACAGAGACCTGGCAAGCCAGAAAAGGCTGGCAAGAGATATTCAGAGCTCTAAGTGAGAAGAACATGCAGCCAAGGATCCTTTATCCAGCAAGGCTTTCGTTCAGAATTGATGGAGAGACAAGGACCTTCCAAGACCGGCAGAAACTGAAAGAATATGTGACCACCAAGCCACCTTACAAGAAATATTAAGGGGGGTTGTATAAACGTAAAAAAGACCCCAAGAGTGATACAGAACAGAAATTTACAATCTATAGAAACAAAGACTTCACAGGCAACATGATATCAATAAAATCATATCTCTCAATAATCACTCTCAATGTGAATGGTCTAAATGCTCCCCTAAAACACCACAGGGTTGCAGATTGGATAAAAAAGACATGACCCATCCTTTTGCTGTCTACAAGAGACTCATTTTGACACTAAAGATACATCCAGACTGAAAGTGAAGGGATGGAAAACCATTTTTCATGCCAATGGACCTCAAAAGAAAGCTGGGCTGGCAATTCTCAATCAGACAGATTAGAATTTAAACTTAAGACTGTTGTTAGAGATACAGAAGGACACTATATTATTCTTAAAAGATGTACCCAACATGTGGATATGACAATTACAAATATCTACGCCCCCAACAGGGGAGCAGCTAGATACACAAGCCAACTCTAAACCAGAATAAAGAGACATATAGATAATAATACATTAATGGTAGGGGACCTCAACACTATGCTCTCAGCAATAGCAGATCACCTAAGTGGAAAATCAACAAAGAAACAAGACCTTTGAATGATATACTGGACCAGATGGACCTCATAGATATATATAGAACACTACACCCCAGAACAACAGAATACTCATTCTTTTCGAACTCACATGGAACTTTCTCCAGAATAAACCATATACTGGGTCACAAAACAGGTCTCAACCGATACCAAAAGACTGAGATTATTCCCTGCATATTCTCAGACCACAATGCTTTGAAACTGGAACTCAATCACAAGGAAAAATTTGGAAGAAACTCAAACACTTGGAAAATAAGGACCATCGTGCTTAAGAATTATTGGGTAATCCAGGGAATTAAGGATGAGCTTAAGCAGTTTATGGAAACCAATGAAAATGAAAACACATTAGTCCAAAACCTATGGGACACTGCAAAGGCAGTCCTAAGGATAAAATACATAGCCTTCCAAGCCTCAGTTAAGAAGAATAAACAATCTAAAATGCAAGTTTTTTTTTAATCAACAAAACTAGAAGCTGGTTCTTTGAAAGAATAAATAAGATCGTTAAGTCACTGGCCAGACTTATTCAAAGAATAGAGAAAGGGCACAAATTAATAAAATTATGAATGAAAGGGGAGAGATCAAGACTAACATCAAGGAAATAGAAACAATCTTTAGAAACTATTATCAACAAGTATATGCCAATAAATTAAACAATCTGGATGAGATGGATGCCTTCCTGGAAACCTATAAACTTCCATGTCTGAAACAGGAAGAAATTGATTATCTAAACAGACTGATTAATTATGAGGAGATTGAAGCAGTGATCAAAAACCTCCCAAAAAACAAGAGTCCAGGACCTGATGGATTCCCTGGGTAATTCTACCAAACATTCAAAGAAGAAATAATACCTGTTCTCCTGAAGCTGTTTCAAAAAATAGAAACAGAAAGAAAACTACCGAACTCATTCTATGAGGCCAGTATTACCATGATCCCCAAACCAGGCAAACACCCCATCAAAAAGGAGAATTACAGACCAATATCCCTGATGATTATGGACACCAAAATTCTCAACAAGATCCTAGCTAATAGGATCCAACAGTACATAAAAAGGATTTTCCATCACCACCATCCCTGGGATGCAAGGGTGGTTCAACATTTGCAAATCAATCAGTGTGATTGATCACATCAGCAAGAAAAGAGTCAAGAACCATATAAACCTTTCAATTGATGCAGAAAAAGCATTTGACAACACACAGCATCCTTTATTAATTAAAACACTTTGGAGTGTATGGATAGAGGTTACGTTCCTCAATTTCATTAAAAATCATGTATGAAAAGCCTACAGCGAATATCATTGTCAATGGGGAAAAGCTGAAAGCCTTTTCCTTAAGATCAGGAACACGACAGGGATGCCCACTCTCGCCATTATTATTCAACATAGTACTAGAAGTCCTTGCAACAGCAATCTGACAACAAAAAGGGATAAAAGATATCCAAATCGGCAAAGAAGAAGTCAAAATGTCTCTCTTCGCAGATGACATGATACTCTATATGGAAAACCCAGAAGAATCCACCCCCAAACTATTAGAAGTTATAGAGCAATTCAGTAATGTGGCGGGATACAAAATCAATGCTCAGAAATCAGTTGCATTTCTATACACGAACAATGAGACTGAAGAAGGGGAATGAAGCATGAGAGACTATGGACTCTGAGAAACAAACTGAGGGCTTCAGGGCACGTATTGCATGGTGCACTGGGTGTTATACACAACTAATGAATCATCGAACTTTACATCAAAAACCAGGGATGTACTGTATGGTGACTAACATAATATAATAAAAAACATTAAAAAAAGAATAACATAAAGAAAGAGAAATTAGGGAATCCATTCCATTTACAATAGCACCAAAAACTGTAAGATATCTCAGAATTTACTTAACCAGAGAGATAAAGGATCTATATTCTAGAAACTACATATCACTGTTGAAAGACATGGAAGAAGACATAAAAAGATGGAATAACATTCCATGCTCATATATTGGAAGAATAAACATAGTTAAAATGTCTATGCTACCCAGAGCAATCTGCACTTTCAATGCCATCCTGATCAAAATACCAATGACATTTTTCAAAGAACTGGAACGAACAGCCCTTAAATTTGTGTGGAATCAGAAAAGGCCCAAAATTGCCAAGGAATTGTTGAAAAGGAAAAACAAAGCTGGGGGCATCACGTTGCCGGATTTCAAGCTATACTAGAAAGTTGTGATCACAAAGACAGCATGGTACATGCACAAAAACAGACACATAGACCAATGGAACACAATAGAGAACCCAGAAATGGACCCTCAGCTCTTTGAGCAACTAATCTTTGACAAAGCAGGAAAAAAACATACAGTGGAAAAAAGACAGTCTCTTCAATAAATTCTGCTGGGAAAATTATACAGTTATATGCAGAAGAATGAAACTTGACCACTCTCTCCCACCATACACAAAGATAAACTCCAAATGGATGAAAGACCTCGATGTGAGACAGGAATCCATCAAAATCCTAGAGGAGAACATAGGCAGCAACCTCTTTGACATCAGCCACAGCAACTTCTTTCATGACATATCTCCAAAGGCAAGAGAAACAAAAGAAAAAATGAACTTAATGAACTTGTGGTACTTCATCAAGATAAAAAGCTTCTGCACAGCCAAGGAAACAGTCAAAATAATTAAGAGGCAGCCCATGGAATTGGAGAAGGTATTTGCAAATGATACTACAGATAAAAGACTGGTATCCAAGATTTATGAAAAACTTCTCAAACTCAGTACGCATGAAACAAATAATCAAATAAAAAAATGGGCAGAAGATATGAACAGACAGTTTTCCAATGAAGACATACAAATGGCTAACAGACACGTGAAAAAATATTTAATAACATCATTAGCCATCAGGGAAATTCAAATCAAAACCACATTGAGATACCACTTTACACCAGTTGGAATGGCAATAATGGACAAGGCAAGAAACAACAAATGTTGGAGATGATGTGGAGAATGTGGAACCCTCTTACTCTGTTGGTGGGAATGCAAGTTGGTACAGTCACTTTGGAAAATAGTGTGGAGGTCCCTCAAAAATTTCAAAATAGAGCTACCCTATGATCTAGCAATTGCACTACTGGGTATTTACCCCAAAGATACAGACGTAGTGAAGAGAAGGGCCATATGCACCCCAATGTTCATAGCAGCATTGTCCACAATGGCTAAACTCTGGAAGGAGCAGAGATGCCCTTTAATAGACGAATGGATAAAGAAGATGTTGTCCATATATGCAATGGAATATTACTCAGCCATCAGAAATAACGATTACCCAACATTTATAGCAACATGAACGGGACTGGAGGAGATTATGCTCAGTGAAATAAGTCAAGCAGAGAATGATAATTATCATATGGTTTCACTCATTAATGGAACATAAGAAATAGCAGGGAAATCGGTAGGAGAAGGAAGGGAAGAATGAACGGGGTGTAAACAGAAGGGGGAATGAAGCACGAGAGACTTTGGACTCTGGGAAACAAACTGAGGGCTTCAGAGGGGAGGGGGCTGGGGGAATGGGATAGGCTGGTGATGGGTATTAAGGAGGGCACATATTGCACTGAGCACTGGGTGTTATACGCAAACAATGAATCATGGATCTGTACATCAATAACTAATGATGTACTATATGGTGACTAAGAGAACATAATTAAAAAGAAAAGGTATATTTTTTCCAGTGCAAGTATTGTTACCCCTCCTTTCTTTTCACTGACATTTGCATGGTAGAAGTTTTTTTGTCCCTTCCCTTTCAATCTGTGTTTTTCTTTAGCTCTGAAGTGAGTCTCTTCTAGGCTGCGTATACATGGTTCTTGTTTTTATCTATTCTGTCATTTGAGTGCAGCATTTACTCTATTTACATTTAAAGGAATTACTGATAAGCATGTTCTCATTGTTATTTTGTTATTTGATTTCTGGTATATTTTGTAGTTCTTCTCTGTTTCTTTTTCTTCTGTTGCTCTTTTCCCTTTTGTTTGATGGCTTTTGTTAGTGTCATGCTTGGATTCTTTTCTCTTTTTTTAAAAATATAACATGTGTTATTGATTTGTGGTTACCATTATGGTCATTTTTAATTGCTTATGCATATAGCAGTCTATATTAAATTGATGGGTTTGAACACATTCTAAAAGCACGAACTTTTTATTCCTTCCTCCCATGATTTATGTATATTGTGTCATACTTTACATTCTGCTTTGTGAATTCCTTGACTGATATTCCTATTTCTTTTCTTAAAAAGTTTTTATTTATTTATTTGACAGAGAGAGAGAGAGCGCCTAAGCAAGGGGAGCAGCAGAGGAAGAAGGAGAAGCAGGCTCTCTGCTGAGCAGGGAGCCCAATGTGGGGTTCAGTCCCAAGACCCTGGGATCATGACCATAGCCAAAGGCAGACACTTTACTGACTGAGCCACCCAGGCACCCTGATATTTATAGTTCTAATTTATTTTACAGTTTTTGCACTTTAATCTACATACTGCTTTTATAACTGATTTATTTACTACTTTTATTATATGTTTGCATTAACCTGTCAAATGTTTTCCTTTCATAATTTTCTTTCTCTTAATTATGGAGTTTTCTTTGAACTCAAAGTATTCTCTGTAACATTTCTTGTAAGGCTGGCTTAGTGTTGATGAACTCCTTTTTTTAAAATAATATTTTTTTATTATATTATGTTAGTCACCATACAGTACATCCCTAGTTTTTGATGTAAAGTTCCATGATTCATTACTTGTGTATAACACCCAGTGCACCATGCAAAACGTTAATTTTTGTTTGTGTGGGAGAATTTTTATCTCTCCATTTATTCTGAATGATAACCTGGTAAGTAGACTACCCTTGGCTGAAGGCTTTTTTCTCTTTCGTTATGTTGATTATATCATTCCACTCCTTTCTCTTCAGCAAAAGTTCTGCTAAAGAAAATTAGCTAACAACCTCATGGGGTATCTTTTGTATGTAACAGTTTTCTTTCATCTTGTTGCTTTTAAAATTATTTCTTTATCACTCCTTTTTGCCATTTTAATTAGTGTCTTTTTTCAGCTTTTTGTTTGTTTTTTAATTTGTTTATTCATTTATTTATTTTTATGTTCATTTAACCAACATATAGTACATGATTAGTTTTTGATGTAGTGTTCAATGATTCATTAGTTGTGTATAAAACCCAGTGCTCATCACCACATGTGCCCTCCTTAATACCCATCACCCAGTTACCCCGTCTCCCCACCCCCTCCCTTCTGTAACCCTTAGTTGTTTCCTGTTTTCCTGGAGAGTCCAGAGTCTCTCATGGTTTGTCTCCCTCTCTGATTTCTTCCCATTCATCTTTTTCCTCCCTTTCCCCATGGTCCTCTGTGTTATTCCTTATGTTCCACATATGAATGAAACCATATGATAATTGTCTTTCTCTGCTTGATGTAGACCTTCTTGGGTTCATTTTGTTGGGGCTTTCTGTGCTTCTTGTATCTATGTGTCTGTATCCTTCCTCAGACAAGGCAAATTTTCAGCTATTATTTATTCAAATAAATATTCTGCCCCTTTCTCTCTCTTTTTCTGGGATCCCTATAATGTTAATATTATTATGGTTCATGATGTCACTGAGGTCCCTTAACCTGTTCTCATTCTTTATTATTCTTTTATTTTCCCTTTTGCCATTCATCTTGGTTGCTTTCCTTTACTCTGCATCCTAGGTAGTTGTTCCACTCTCCCGCCTCTTCTAATCCGCTATTGATTCCCTCTAGTATTTTTTTTATTTCAGTAATTATGTCTTTCATCTCTGACTGGCTCTGTTTTATATTTTCTACCTCTTTCTTGAAGGTCTCACTGAGATCCTCTTATCTTTCTTCAAGTCCAGTGGGTATACTTATGAATATAACTTTGAATTTTTCTTCAGACATATTACTTACCTCCATTTCACTTAATTCTTTTGTTATTTTTTTTAAATTTAGATTCAATTAGCCAGCATATACTACATCATTAGATACCGATGTAGTGTTCAATAATTCATCAATTGCATGTAACATCTAGTGCTTGTCACCTCACGTGCCCTTCTTAATGCCAATCACCCAATTACCCAATCCCTCCACTCACCTCCCCTTCAGCAATCCTCAGTTTGTTGCCTGTAATTAGGAGTCTTTCATGGTTTTTCTCCCTCTCTGATGATTTCCCATTCCGTTTTCCCTCCCTTCACCCATGATCCTCTGTGCTGTTTCTTATATTCCACATATGAGTGAAACCATATGATATTTGTCTTTCTCTGTTTGACTTATTTCACTTAGCATAATACCATACCCTCCAGTTCCATCCACGCTGATATATCTTTGGGGTAAATACCTAGTAGTTCAATTGCTGAGTCATAGGGTGGCTCTATTTTTAGCTACTTGAGGAACCTCCATACTGTTTTCCAGAGTGGATGTACCAGCCTGCATTCCCACGAACAGTGTAAAAGTGTTTCTCTTTCTCCACATCCTTAGCAACATTTGATGTTCCCTGTCTTGTTAATTTTAGCCATTCTGACTGATCTGAGGTGGTATCTCATTGGAGTTTTGATTTGTATTTCCCTGATGACAAGTGATGTGGGGCATTTTTTCATATGTCTGTTGCCATTTGTATGTCTTCCTTAGAAAAATGAGTGTTCATGTCTTCTGTCAATTTCTTGACTGGATTCATTGTTTTTTTAGTGTTGAGTTTTATATGTTCTTTATAGATTTTGGATACTAGCCTTTTATCTGGTATGTCATCTGCAAATACCTTCTCCCATTACATAAGCTGCCTTTTAGTTTTGTTGACTATTCCCTTTGCTGTGCAGAAACTTAACATGTTGGAGTCCCCAATAGTTCATTTTTCCTTTTGTTTCCTTTGCCTTTGGAAACATGTCTAACAAGAAGTTGCTGTGGCTGAGGTCAAAGAGGTTGCTGTCTGTTTTCTTCTAGGATTTTGATGGATTCCTGTCTCACATTTAGGTCTTTCATCCATTTTGAGTTTATCTTTGTGTATGGTGAAAGAAAATGGTACATTTTCATTCTGCATGTGGTCATCCAATTTTCCCAGCACCATTTGTTGAAGAGACTGTCCTTCTTCCATTGGATATTCTTTCCTGCTTTGTCAAAGATTAGTTGAACATAGAGCTGAGGCTCTATTTCTGGGTTCTCTATTCTGTTTCATTGAACTTTGTGGCTGTTTTTGTGCCAGTACCATACTGTCTTGATGATTAGTTTTCTAGTTTATCTTAAAGTTACACATTGTGATGCCACCAGCTTTGGTTTTCTTTTTCAACATTCCTCTGGCTATTTGGGGTCATTTCTGGTTCCACACAAATTTTAGGATTATTTGTTCCAGCTCTGTGAAAAATGTTGATGGTATTTTGATAAGGATTGCATTGAATATGCCAATTGCTCTGGGTAGCATAGACATTTTTACAATATTTATTCTTCCAGTCTATGGGCATGAAATGCTTTTCCATCTCTTTGTGTCTTCCTCAATTTCATTCATAAGTGTTCTGTAGTTTTTGGAGTACAGATCCTTTACCTTTTGGGTTTGGTTTATTTCTAGGTATCTTGTGGTTTTTGGTCCAGTTATAAGTGGGATTGATTCCTTAATTTCTCTTTCTTTCAGTGTTTGTGTATGGAAATGCATCTGACTTCTGTGCATTGATTTTATATTGTGCCACAATGCTAAATTGCTTTATGAGTTCTAGCAATTTTGGGGTAGAGTATTTGGGTTTTCCACATAGAGTATCATGTCTGCTACAAAGAATGAGGAATTGATTTCTTCTTTGACTATTTTATTTTATTCTGTTTTGTTTTATTTTTTAAATTTTATTTATTTATTTGAGGGAGAGAGTGTGTGTGAGCAAGAGAGAGCACAAGCCAGTGGAAAGGCAGAGGGAGAAGCAGACTCCCCACTGAGCAGGGAGCCCAATACAGGACTAGATCCCAGGACACCGGGATCATGACCTGAACCGAAGGCAAACGGTCAATCATCTGAGCCACCCAGGCGCCCCTTCTTTGCATAGTTTAATGCTTTTTATTTCTTTTTGTTGTCTGATTGCTGAGGCTGGGACTTCTAGTACTATGTTGAACAACAGTGGTGAGAGTGGGCATTGCTGTCATGTTCCTGAACTTAGGGGAAAAGGACTCAGTTTTTCCCCATGGAGAATGATATTTGCTGTGGGAGTTTCATAGATGGCTTTGATGATATTGGTGTGTTGCCTCTCTCCTTACACTGTGGAGAGTTTTAATCAAGAAAGGATGCTGTTTTTGTCAAATGTGTTTTTTGCATTAGTTGAGGAGATCATATAGTTCTTGTCCTTTCTTTTATTAATGAGATGCATACCCTTGATAGATTTGTGAATGTTGAACAACCCTTGCATCCCAGGAATAAATCCCACTTGGTCAAAGTGAATAATCCTTTTAATGTATTGTTGCTTGGCTAGTATCTTGGTGAGAATTTTGGCATCCAAGTTCATCAGGGATATTGGTCTGTAATTCTTTTTGATGGGGTCTTTGGTTTGGGGATCAAGGTAATGCTGGCCTCATAGGATGAGCTTGGAAGTTTTCCTTCTATTTCCATTTTTGAAAAAGCATCAGAAGAATAGGGATTAGTACTTCTTTAAATGTTTGGTAGTATTCCCCTGTGAAGCCACCTGGCTCTGGACTCTTGTTTCTGGGAGATGGTTGATTTCTGCTTCAATTTTCTTGCTGGTTATGGGTCTGTTCATGTTTTCTCTTCCTTTGTGTTTCAGTTTTGGTAGTTTATAAATTTCCAGGACTGCATCCATTTCTTCCAGATTGTCCAATTTGTTGGTATATAGCTGCTCACAATATGTTCTTAAGCTTGTTTGTATTTCCTTTGTGGTGTTCATGATCTCTCCTCTTTCACTCATGATTTTATTAATTTGGGTCATTTCTATTTTCTTTTTGATAAGTCTGGCTAGGAGTTTATCGATCTTATTAATTCTTTCATTGAACCAGCTTCTACTTTCATTGATCTGTTCTGTTCTTTTGGTTTCTATTTCATTGATTTCTGCTCTAATCTTGATTATTTGTCTTCTTCTGCTTGGTTTACACTTTATTTGCTATTCTTTATCTAATTCCTTTAGCTTGTGTACTTGAGATTTTTCTGATTTTTTGAGAGAGGCTTGTATTGTGATATACTCCACTCTTAGGACCACCTTTGATGCATTCCAAAAGTTTTAAACAGTTGTGTTTTCATTTTCATTTGTTTCCATCAAGTTTTTAAATTCTTCTTTAATTTCCTGATTGATCCATTCATTCTTTAGTTGGATGCTCTTTAACCTCCAAGTGTTTGAGTTCCTTCCAAATTTCCTCCTGTGATTGAGTTCAAGTTTCAAAGCATCGTGGTCTGAAAATATGCAGGGAATTATCCCAATCTTTTGCTATTGGTTGAGACCTGATTTGTGACTCAGTATGTGAACTGTTCTAGAGAATGATCCATGTGCACTCAAGAAGAGTGTGTATTCTGTTGCTTTAGGATGGAATGCTCTGTATATATCTGTGAAGTCGATGTGGTCCAGTGTGTCGTTCAAAGCCCTTTTTTCCTTGTTTATCTTTTGCTTAGATGGTCTGTCCATTGCTGCGAGTGGGATGTTGAAGTCCCCTACTATTATTGTATTATTATCAATGTGTTTCTTTAATTTAGTTATTAATTGGTTGATATAATCTGCTGCTCCTCAATTAGGTGCTTAAATATTTATAATTGTTAGGTCTCCTTGTTGGAAAGATTCTTTAACTATGGTATAGTGCCCCTCTTCATCCCTTAGTACAGCCTTTGGTTTAAAATCTAATTTGTCTATAATGAAGATTGCTACCCCAGCTTTCTTTTGATGTCCACTAGCATGATAAATGGTTCTCTGCCCTGTCACTTTCAATCTGGAGGTGCTTTAGGTCTAAAATGAGTCTCTTGTAGACAGCTTATGGATGGGTCTTGCTTTTTATGTAATCTGATACCCTATGTCTTTGATTGGAGTGTTTAGCTCATTTACATTCAGAGTAACTATTCAGAGTTATGAATTTAGTGCCATTGTATTACCTGTAAAGTCCCTGTGTCTGTAGTTTCTCTCTCTCTCTTTCTTTTCTTTTCTGGTCTGTGTTAATCTTGGGCTCTCTCTTCACTTACAGGATCCCCTTTAATATTCCTTGCAGGGCTAGTTTAGTGATCACAAATTCTTTTAACTTCTGTTTGTTCTGGAAGGTCTTTAACTCTCCAATTCTGAATGATAGCCTCGCTGGATAATGTAGTCTTGGTAGCATGTTTTTCTTATTTAGTGTCCTGAATATATCATGTCAGCCCTTTCTGGCCTGCCAGGTCTCTGTGGATGGGTCTGCTACCAGTATAATGTTTCTACCCCTGTAAGTATAGGAGCTCTTGCCTCGAGCTGCTTTCAGGATTTTCTCCTTATGTCTGAAATTTGCAAGCTTCCATATTATATGTTGGGGTGTTAATCTATATTTATTGATTTTGAGGGTGTATCTCTCTAACTCCTGGACTTGAAGGTAGTTTCCTTTCCAACATTAGGGAAGTTCTCAGCTATGATTTGCTCATATATACCTTCTGGCCCTTTCTCTTTCTTCTTCCTCTGGGACCCCAATAATTCTAATATTGTTTCACTTTAAGGTTTTAGTGATTTTTTGAAGCCTCCCCTCATGGCCCATTAGGTTTTCCTCTGTTTTCCTCAGCTTCCTTCCTTTCCATCATCTTGTCTTCTATGTCACTGACTCTCTTCTGCCTCATTTACCTTAGGTGTTAGAGCATCCATTTTAGGTGGCATCTCAGTTAAAGCATTTTTAATTGTATCCTGAGTAGATCTCATTTCTGCACTATGAGATTCTCTAGTTTCTTTTATGCTTTTTTCAAGCCCAGCTAGTAACTTTATAATTGTTATCCTGAATTCCAGCTCTGAGATATTACTTATATTCATATTGATTAGATCTGTTGCAGAAAGTGTTACCTCTGATCCTTTTTTTGTGAATTCCTCCTTCTAGTCATTTTGCCCAGAGAAGAATGGGTGAGCCAGTGAGCAGGAAAAAAAATATCAACCATGACCTAAGAAAATACACACTAGACAAATCCAAAGATATCAGAAGCCAAAAAAGAAAAAAAAAAAGGAAATAGGAGAGAATATAATCTCCCAGGTAGACAAAACAAGATGATCCACTTGGTCTTAGGTGTATGTTGTTATGTTTGTTAGAAGACACTAGATCTCAAAATTGTAAAGAAAACAAAACATATATATGTATGTGTGTGTGTGTGTGTGTGTGTGTGTGTGTGTATGAATATAATGAAAGGAATTCAAAAACGAGGAATATATCTATAAAATGTAAATGTAAAACTGAAATTTAAAAAGAACTTAAGGAGGGCATGTGATTTGATGAGAAGTGGGTGTTACAACTAGTGAATGAATGAACCTACATCAGAAACTAAAAGGAATAAATTTAAAAAATAAAAATAAAAAACCCTGAAAAACAAAAAGTTGATAAACTAGGTGTAAATGAAAAAAAGAAATGAAAAATTTTAAACTGAAAGATAAAAGAATCATGAGAAAAAACCTCGAATTCTATGTACTATTTTTCCCTAATAATGGAGTTTTGCAGTTCTGTGTGCTCTGTAAACTTGGCCTGATCTTCCAGCTGGTCTTCTGGGGAGGGGCCTGCTTCACTGATTCTCAGGTGTCTTTGCCTGGATGGAGTTACACCACCCCTTGCCAGGAGGCCGGGCTCAGTGTAAGCTTCTTTGGGTTGTTCTATGTGGGCTTAGTTCCCTGAAGTCTTTCCATGCTGCTTTAGGTGATGAAAATAAAAATGGCCACACCTGGATCTCCTGCCCTGGAGCTGAAAGATCATGGCGCCTTTCTACAGTAAAACCTCAAGAGAAAACTGTTTTCACTTTTGTGTGCTCCAAACTCTGCAGACTCCTGCAGTGCACACCCGTGCCAATCCTCCTGGAGGAGGGGGGAGGGTCACCGCCTTTCTGCCCTTTGCAGAGACCCTGGTTGATTAGTCATCAACTGATCGTGCCTCAGTTGGTATTTCATGGCAATCCTAGCTGAGAGCCCACTCCTGGGCTTGGCGACTGTATCCAGTTTCCCTGCTCCAATGCTTGGGAATTCTGCCAGCTCAGGCACCCCCTTTCTTTGTGTGACCCCAGGGATCCTGAGACCACACTGTCCCATCTAGGATTCTGCCCCACTTTGCCACCTGAGCACCTTTCAGGCAGGGATGTCTGTCATAGGAGCAGATTTCTAAAAGTTTCTCTTTTGCACTCTGGCATTATATCACTTTTCAGTAGCTTGCTTATGGACAGTCCTTTCCCCCCACCCCATTTGTCTTCCCATATATCCCCTCAGATTCACTTCTCCGCACCTCCTACCTTGCAAAATTGGTTGCTTTTCTACCTGTAGAATTCCAGCAATTCTTTTCTTATGTCTTAGGTTGAATTCATAGGTGATCAGAATGATTTGATACTTATCTAGTTAAATTCAAGGGACCTGATGAATTGAGGTCCCCTACTCTTCCACCATCTGGCCTCCCACCACTATGTTTTTTTTTTCTCCTCTTTCATTTGGGATGTATTCCTCTGCATCCTCATTTTGTTTAACACTTAGTTTGTTTCTGTGTATTAGAAAAGTCAGCCACATTTCCTGATATTGAAATTAGTGGCCTTATGAAGAAAAGGTCACCTTGCGCCTTGCCATGCAATATCCCTGTTCA
This sequence comes from Ursus maritimus, assembly GCF_017311325.1. NCBI lineage: Eukaryota > Metazoa > Chordata > Mammalia > Carnivora > Ursidae > Ursus > Ursus maritimus. The sequence continues at coordinate 67,064,695 of NW_024423319.1, forward strand.
CCAGAAGGAGTTGCTCCAGGTTATGTTTCCTATGTGGGATAATGTACCCTATTGTTGTAGCTGAGCTGTGGTTGCCTTCAGTCCAGTCAGTTGCAATGGTACATTTTGCCTATTGCGGGTATACCCGGTAGGGTTTTTTTCTTATGTTATTAAGGGGCCTGCCTGGGGCCAATGTTGGCTTATAGTTGTGTGGTGTCAGCAGTCAGACCACATGCTTGCCCTCAATCTGTCTTCCTTGGCTACAGTAGCATTACCCTGCAACATATTCTCCCTGCTCTTTCCCCAGAGGCTTTCCTTGAGTGAGGGGCTGGCAGTCAATCCCTTTGCCTGCCCCCAGTTCATTTGCTGGAGCTGCAGTCACACTGAATTTCAGGGCTCTCTTCCTGTGTTGTACCTGATATGTTTTTGTTGGTGAGCAGTTCTAGCAGTCAGACTAGATTACTGTCCCCAGTTTATCTCTTGGAGCTGCGTATCACTGATTGGCAGGGCACTCTTTCTATGCTGCCAGCTGTAAGGTTCACCTGCTGAGACTTTGGGTGTCATGGTAGCCAGTGGCAGAAGTCTCTTTGGAATAATGTCTTCTGAGTGGGGTGGTTTGGATGGGAAGGGATCTACAGAAGAACATGGGTGTAGGGTGCTCAGTATTAGCCCAATATGTGGAGAGTTCTGCTTTCCTAAATTGTCCTTTTATCTAATTGTTGGAACGAGGGGGAGTAATGGAGCCTGAGAGCTCTTTTGTTCTTGCCAAAGTCTTTCCAGCACATGTTCTGAGATTAGTAAATAAATATTCACATATATCCCAGGCACTTTTTAAACTGCTGCTTCTATGTTGTATCTAGCCTGGGTTGTTTGTTATGCTGTTTCTTTAAGGACAGGGACTCGGTTTCCTTTCACCCTATGGCTCTCTTGTGAAAACTCACAAATGTTATGCCCCACTCATTTGCAAAGCCAAATGTTATGGGACTCATCTTCCTAGTGCAGGTCCCCCATGCTTGGATGCCTGGTGAGGTCTGATCCTCTCACTTCTCCATGCTTGTGGTATCCCTCCCTTTTATGGTTAGTCTTGCTGCAGGTATGGTTCCCAACCTTGTATCTGTCCCTCCTACCCTTTTTGATGTGGCCTCCTCTCTAAGACTAACTGTGGAATGTCTGTTCTGCCAGTCTTTGGGTTGTCTTCTGAGTTAGTTGCACTGATGCACCTATTATCTTGGTGCGTTCATGGGATGAGGTGAAGATCCTCTTACTTCACCATCTTCCCAGTCTCTCCCTTGACTGATTTTTGTAGATATAATTTATTTTCTCCTTTTCATTTTTAGCCTCCAATCTGACTTTATAAGTGGTTAATTTACTCATTTTACTGTATGTTAGCTTTTACCTATGAATTTTTTCCCTTTCCTAATTTTCTTCTAGATATGACCTTTCTTTCCACTCAAAAAAGAAATTCCCTTTAACATTTCTTATAAGGCTGGTTTAATAGTGATCAACTTCTTTACCTTGTGTTTGGGAAACTATCTCTTCTTCTGTTTTGAAAGATAACCTTGCTGGGTAGAGTTCTTGGTTGCAGTTTTTTTTTTTTCCTTTCAATACTTTGGGTTATATCATGCCACTCTGTTCTGACCCACTAAGTTTCTCCTGAAAAATCAGCTGATACCCTAATGGGGTTTCTTTTCATTTAACTGTTTTCTTTTGTCTTGCTTCTTTTTGAATCTCTCTCCCCAGTGCCAGGGATGCCTGATGTTTGATCTGATCCTCTCATTTCTTTGTGTTTATGGTGTTCCTCCCATTTGTGGTTAGTCTCTCTGGGGGTTTGGTTCCCAACCTCATCTCTGTCCCTCCTTTCCTTTTTGATGTGGCCTCTTCTCAACAATTAACTGTGGAAAGTCTGTTCTGCCAGTCTTCAGGTTGTTTTCAGAGTTAGTTGTATAGATGTTATCTTGGTGTGTCTGTGGGTCAAGGTAAGCTCAGGATTCTCCTATTCCAACATTGATCCTGAACCTCTCTCTCTCTCTGTCTCTTTCTCTCTTTCTCTCTTTGATGCATCTACCCAAAGGTCTATTAATTTATCTTTTCCAAGAACTAGTTGATAGTTTTTATTGATTTTTCTATTGTTTTTATTCTCTATGTCATTTTTTTCCATTTTGATCTTCATTATTCCCCTCCTTATATTAACTATGGGATGTGTTTATTCTTCTGTTTCTAGTACCTTTTTGTGTAAGGTTAGATTGTTTATTTGAGATTTTACTTGTTTCTAGAGGTGGGCCTATATTGCTATGAACTTCCCTCTTAGAACTGTTTTTCAGCACCCTGTAGATTTGGGAATGCTGCAATTCCATTTTTATTTGTCTCAAGGTATTTTTAAATTTCTTTTTTGATTTCTGTGATGACACTTTGGTTGTTTAACGTCATGTTGTTTAGTCTTCACATGTTTGTGTTTTTTGTAGTTGATAACTAGTTTTATAATGTTGTAGTAGAAAAAGATGCTTGATATGATTTCAATCTTTTAAAATTTATTGATTTGTTTTGTGGTCTAACATGTGATCTGTTCCAGCGAATATTCCATTTGCACTTGAGAAGAAAGTGAATTTTGTTGTTTTTGGATGAAGTGTTCTATATATAAACATTGAGTCCATGTGGTCTAATGTGTCATTTAAGGCTAACATTTCCTTGTTGATTTTCTATGGGAATGATCTAACCAGTTATGTAAATGGGGTATAAAGGTCTCCTGCTAGGATCATATAGTTGTCCATCTCTTCTTTTATGTCTCTTAACATAAGCTTTATTTATTAGGTGCTTGTATGTTAGAGGTATAAGCATTTACAAATGTTATGTCCTTTTGTTGGCTCAAACTCTTTATTACTATATATTGCTCTTCTTTGTGTTTTATTAGTCTGTGTTTTAAAGTTTTTTTTTTTTTAATATTGCTACCCTGGCTTTCTTTTTATTTCCCTTTGTATGCAATATCTTTTTTCCATCCCTTCTCTTTCAGTCTGTGTGCAGTTTTAGGTCTGAAGTAAGTCTGCTGTAGGCAGCATATAGAAGGGTCTTTATGTTTTAATTCATTCATTCACCCTATGCCTTTTGGTAGAGGAATTTATTACATTTATATTTAAAGTAATTATTGATACATATGTACTTAATGCCATTTTGTTAATTGTTTTCTGGTTGTTTCTGTAGTTCTTTTCCTTTCCTTTCTTCTTTTCCTGCTCTTTTCCCTTGTGGGTTCCTGACTTTCTGTAGTGTTATAGTAGGATTTCTTTCACTTTTTGTGTATGTTTATTTATTACAGGTTTTTGATTTGTGGGTACTATGAGGCTCATATATAGCAACCTATATATGTAGCAGTCTGTTTTAAGTTAACAGTCACTTAAGTTTGAAATCATTCTAAAAGCACTACATTTGTATTCCCTCCTCACATGTCATGTTTTTGATGTCATATTTTATATATTTTTATTTTGTGTATCCCTTTTAGAAAAGATTTTATTTATTCATTTGAGAGAGAGAGAGAGAGCACACAAGCAGGGGGGAGAGGCAGAAGAAGAGGGAGAAGCAGAGTCCCTGCTGAACAGGGAGCCTGATGTGGGGCTGGATCCCAGGACACCAGGATCATGATTGAGCTGAAGGCAGACACTCAACCTACTGAGCCACCCAGTCATCCTATTTTGTGTATCCCTTAACTAATTATTGTAGTTACAGTTGATTTTAGTACTTTAGTTTTTTAAACTTTCATAGTAGCTTTATAAGTGGTTGATGCAGTACTTTCATTATAATAAAATAATAATTGCCTTTACAATTGAGGCTTTTCTTCCATATATTATCTTATTTAATTATGGTCTTACTTTTCCACTTAAAGAAGTCCCTTTGACATTTATTTTAAGGTTGGTTTCCTGGTGATGGACTCCTTTAGCTTTTGCTTGACTGGGAAGCTTTATCTCTGCAATTTTGAATGATAACCTTGCCAGCTGGATTATTCTTGGTTATTAGTATTTTCTTTCAGCACTTTGAATATATCATGGTACCCCCCTATGGGCTACAAAGTTTCTGCTGAACTATTACTTGACAGTGTTGTGATGATTCCCTCATACATAACTAGCTGTTTTTCTTTTGCTGCTTCTTTTTCACTATTATTATTTTATTTTATTGTTAATTTTTTAAATTTACATTTAGGTAGTTAACATATGGTACAATATTAGTTTCTGGAATAGAATTCAGTAATTCATCACTTATATACAACATCCAGTGTTCATCACAAGTGCCTTCCTTAATACCCATCACCCATCTAGCCGATCCCCCACCCTCCTCCCTCCATCAACCCTCAGTTTGTTCTCTATGGTTAAGAGTCTCTTATGGCTTGTTTCTCTCTCTGTGTGTTTTTCTTTCCCCCCTTCCCATGTGTTCATCTGTTTTCTTTCTTAAATTCCATATATGGTTGAGATTATATGGTATTTATCTTTCGCTGACTGACTTATTTCACTTGGCATAATACACTCTAACTCCATCCATGTCATTGCAGATAACAAGATTTCATTCTTTTTTATGGCTGAGTAATATTCTATTGTATATATATGTTCCACATTTTCTTTATCTAATCATCAGCCAATGGACATTTGGGTTCTCTCCATAGTTTGGCTACTGTTGAGAGTGCTGCTATAAACATTGGGGTGCATGTGCCCCTTCGAATCTGTATTTTTGTATCCTTTGGGTTGTAGTTGCTGGATTGTAAGGTAATTTTATTTTTAACAGTTTGAGGAACCTCCATACTGTTCTCCAGAGTGGCTGCACCAGTTTCCATTCCCATCAACAAGGCAAGAGGGTTCCCCTTTGTCCACATCTTCACCAACACCTGTTCTTTCTCATGTTGTTTATTTTAGCTATGCAGTCAGGTGTGAGCTGGTATTTCATTGTGGTTTTGATTTGTATTTCTCTGATGTTGAGTGATGTTTAGCATCTTTTCATGTGTCTGTTAGCCATCTGGATGTCTTCTTTTAAAAAGTGCCTATTCATGTCTTCTGCCCATTTCTTATCGAGTTATTTGTTTTCTCTTGCTGCTTTTAAGATTCTCTATGTTTAACTTTTTAAAAATTTTTATATTTCTATTATAATGTGTCTTGATGTAGATCTTTTTGGGTTCATCTTGTATGGTACTTTTTGTGCTTTCTGGACCTGGATGTCTGTTTAGGACGGTTTTTAGCCATTATCTCTTCACATAATTTTTCTGTACTTTATCTCTCTTTTTTCCTAGTGCAACCTTATAATGTGAATGTTAATATGCTTGATGCTGTTCCTGAGGTCTCTTAAATTATCCTCTTTTCTCTTTTAAAAGACTATTTATTTGAGAGAGAGAGAGCGAGAGAGAGCACACAAGAGAGAGCGAGAGAGAGCACAAGCAGGGGGGAGGGGCAAAGGGAGAGGGAGAAGAAGACTCCCCGCTGAGCAGGGAGCCTGACATGGCACTTGATCCCAGGACTCTGGGATCATGACCTGAGTTGAAGGCAGATGCTTAACTGACTGAGCCACCCAGGCCCCCTTTTTTCTTTATTCTTTTTGTTGTTCAGATTGGTTGATTTCCACTTCCTTGGGTTTCTTTTCACTCATTCATTCCTTTGTATCATCTAATCTGCTTTTGATTCCCTCTAGTATATTTTTCAGTTCACTTATTGCATTCTTCTCCTGATTGGTACTTTCTTATATTTTGTCTTTTTTTGAAGTTCTCACTGTGTTCCCTCATCTCCTGAGTTTGTTGTCCATCTTTTTTACTATTATTTGAATTCTTTGTCAGGCAGGTTACTTGTCTCTGATTTATTAAGGTCCTTTTCTGAGGTTTTGCTTTTTCATTTGGAATGCATTTCTCTGTATCCTTAATTTTTTCCTCTCTGTTTCTATATGTTAGGCCAATCAGCCACCTCTCCCAGTTTTGAAGGAGTGGCCTTGTGTAGGAATTGTCCCATGATGCCCATAAGTGTAATACACTCTGTTCACCAGAGCCAGGTGCTTAAGTGGCATCTCCTGTTGAGCTTTGTTCGCCTACTTGTGCAACAATTGTTGTGGCATGGTGGTGGGCAGGGCTCTTTCCCCACACCTACCCATATGGCTTGGGATCCATGACTGTAGCTGCAAATGCATAGGTGTGTGGGTTCTGCCTGTAGCCCGGCTGGTTTGGGCTGTGATAATGGGCAAAGCTATCTCCTGGCCCAATTTGCTGGCACACCATGGAAGCCTCTGGGGCTACATGAGTGGTGAGTTTAACTTCTAACACCCCAGCTTGTTGGAGTGCTATGGTTGCTGTTGTGGCTATGATATTGGACAGGATTCCACCTCTCCAGCTGTCTTGGACAATGCAAGTCCTCCAGTGGTTGGGGCTCTCCCTCTAGCCCTGGTGGCTGGGGCTGTGGTGGCAGGTGTGTGGGATCTTACCCTATACCATCTGGCTATATTGCCATTCCTGCAGCTATGACCATGGTGGTGCAGGGGGCTCTCAGCATGCATGCTTAGCAGTATTAACAGGTTACAGTGAGAGTCCCAAGACATTGTTCACTAGCATTGGCATTAGCAAGATAGAATGTAATTACACAAATTGTGTGCAGAACTGTTTCTCACTCCCCAGAGAGTGTCTCAGCAGTTTCTTGCCTGTTCAGCATACACTGCTAGACTAGTAAGTGGTATCCTTTGCTTGTGTTCTAGGAACTTTCCCAAATGGTGTTTTATTGCTGGGTCTCAAGGTGAATGATACTGCATGTGAGCCCTTTAAGAGCAGGTTCTCCTTCAAAAGCTTTTGCACAGCAAAGGAAACAATGAACTAAACTAAAAGACAACTTACAGAATGCGAGAAGATATTTGCAAATAACATATCAGATAAAAGGCTAGTATCCAAAAGCTAGTATCCAAAAGTATCCAAAAACTCATCAAGCTCAACACCCAAAAAACATAATCCAGTCAAGAAATGGGCAGAAGACATGAACAGATATTTCTCCAAAGAAGACATTCAAATGGCTAACAGACATGTGAAAAAACATTCTGCATCACTCGGCATCAGGGAAATACAAATCAAAACCACAGTGAGATACCACCTCAAACCAGGCAGAATGACTAAAATTAACAACTCAGGAAACAACTGATGTTGGTGAGGATGCAGAGAAAGGGGAACCCTCTAACACTGTTGGTGGGAATGCAAACTGGTACAGCCACTCTGGAAAACAGTATGCAGGCTCCACAAAAGTTAAAAATAGAACTACACTCTGACCCAGCAATTGCACTGCTACCTATTTATCCAAAGGACAGAAAGAGAGGGACACATGCACCCCAATGTTTAGAGTAGCAATGTTCACAATTGCCAAAATATGGAAAGATCCCAGATGTCCATTGACAGATAAATGGATAAAAAAGTGATGGTATATACATAAATATACAATGCAACATTACTCAGCCACCAAAAAGAATGAGACCTTGCCATTTGCAATGATGTAGATGGAACTAGAGTGTATTATGCTAAGTGAAGTAAGTCAGAGAAAAACAAGTACCATTTTATTTCACACATATGTGGAATTTAAGAAACCAAACCAGTGAACAAAAGGGAAGGGAAGTAAAACGAAAATAAGACAAAAACTGAGAGAGGGGAACACCGTAAGAGTCTCTTAACTATAGGGAATAAAGTGGCAGTTGCTGGAGGGGAAGTGGGTGGGGTGATGGGGTAATTGGGTAATGGGCATTAAGGAGGTCAGTTGATGTAATGAACACTGGGTGTTATATGAAACTGGTGAATCACTAAATTCTACTCCTGAAGCTAATAATACACTATATGTTTACTAAATTGAACTTAAATTTTCCAACTGCAAAACCCATTGAAGAAGCAGAATTTGAATGCAAGTCTATATAGTTCAAAAACCGTTATCTTTTCCACTATACCAATGTTCCTCAGAGTATGGTTTAAGGACCTTGAGGGGTCCATGAGACCCTTCTAGGGGGTCCATGAGGTCAAGGTTATTTTCAAAATAATGCTATGATGTTTTTTATTTATTTATTTGACACAGAGAGACAGCGAGAGAGGGAACACAACAAGGGGAGTGTGAGAGGGAGAAGCAGGCTTCTCGCTGAGCAGGGAGCCCGATGCAGGGCTCAATCCCAGGACTCTGGGATCATGACCCGAGCCAAAGGCAGACGCTTAACGGCTGAGCCACCCAGGCACCCCATGCTATGATTTTATTTTGCTTTTTTCTTGCTATGTTGATATTCCCACTGATGGTCTAAAAGCAATGGCATTTCAGCACAAATAAATCAAGGAAGTCGTACCAAATTGTACTAGTGGCTACTGTATTCTTTACCACTACACACTACAAGAAAAACCACTTTCACTTAAGAGTTTCTTTGGTGAGGGGCACCTGGATGGCTTAGTTGGTTGAGCATCTGACTCTTGGTTTTGGCTCAGGTGATACTGAGCCCTGTGTTGGGCTTTGTGCTCAGTGCAAGTCTGCTTGAGTTTCTCTGTCCTTCTCCCTCTGCTCTCTACCCCCAACATTCTCTCTCTCTCAAAAGAAAATAATTTCTTTGATGAAAAAATAATTTAAAAATAACTTTTTAGAATCTTGACGCTGAGTACATGTCAGTTAATACTCTTTGACAAAAGAAGTGTACATAAAGCACATTTGCTGCATAAAGAAGTTTGATGGTTGCCTTTAGGAAAAGCACTTGTATGGTTGAGCTTTGAGTCAAACTAGCAGTTTTTCTCATGGAATACCATTTTTGCCTGAAGGACAACAGGCAAAAAGAGAAATCTATGGTTATTCCAACTTAGACATTCTGTAGACATTTTCTCAATAATGGATGAAATGAATCTGTTATTTCAAGGCAAACAATTGGAAGTATTTGTTACAAATGATAAAATTTGGACTTTCAAGTGAAAATTAGAATTTTGAAAAAAAGGTGTTCTTCACCATGAGCTTGAGAGCTTTACAATATTTGAAGACTTTCTGATTAGATCATTGGTGACATTAAATGAAGTAATCAAAAAAATCTATAATGATATGGCCAACATTTGGAAGACCTGCATAACTCAGTGATTCAGTATCAAAGACTAAAACTTGATGTTAGAAAATCATGCATGGGTAAAAACATAGAAAAATTTCTAAGTTCAAGATAGGCACTTCTAGTTTCTGGTCTGTTGTCCAAGGAGCTTGAAGCCATCACTCCACATCCTAACAACAAGTAAAAACTTAAACTGAAAATCCATGAACTTTCCTAGATTCATCAGAGAATTGAGGGCTTAGGGCAAATTGCTACCTCCCCAATTGGAGAGACAGTGAGACAGATACAGATATCATAGCATACCAAAGCAGAGACCCTCAAGCTGAAGCCTCTGTGTGCATCAATACTAGAATGGGGGAAGCCTCTGTGTGTATAAGTACTAGAATGGGAAAACCTAAACTGTAATTGACAAGTAGTTGGGGGCTCAGTGTGGACAAGCGTGAGAGTTAAAAACTCCAGGGAGACCCAGTCTTAAGGAGGTAAGTGGATATACCTACACTTTAATGAGCTTCAGCTCTAGGAGCTCTACCAGGTTCACACAGTGAAGATTGCAGAAAAATCCCCTCATCCTTATAGTAGTGGGAGGGGTAAAGTAGCCATTTTGAAATATGCCAGAACATTCTGTTCTTAGCCTATTCTCAAGAGAAACTAATTTACTAAAGCCTAATGTATTGGGGTTTTACCAGAGCCTAAGTTATCTGAAGGAAGAGAAATGCTCAATTCTAGATCCCTCCTACCATCCTGTCCAAGTTAATAGGAGGTTAAAACTGAGAAACATTGTCAAGTTTATAGTCCAGGGACACAGGCTCACAAAAAGACTGAGACCAAATCATACGATTATAGAACACGTATCTTCCCCCGCCCCCATATTTACACTACATTACTAAATGCCTACTTACCACAGTTTCTTTTCTCCAGTACACCATGTCCAGCTGTCAACAAAAAATGATAAGGCATACTAAAGGCAAAAAACCCACACCATTTGAAGAGACTAAGCAAGCATCAGAACCAAAGTCGGATATGGCAGGAATACTGGAATTATTAGAGCAACAATTTAAAATAACTATTATGATTATTATGATTAATATGCTAAATGATCCAATGGTAAAAGTGGATGACATGCAAGAATAGATGGGTGATGTAAGCAGAAAGAAGGAAATTCTAAAAAGAATAACAAAGAGATGTTTTAGATAAAAACCACTGTAACAGAAATGAATGCCTTTGATGGGTCTATTAGTAGACTACATACAATTGAACAATTAATCTCTGAACTTCTGGATATGTTGATAGAAACTTCCAAAACTGAAAAAGCAAAGAGAAAACCCAGAATATTTAAAAACTATTGGACAACTACAAAATGTGTATCATATACATGATGGTAATACCAGAAAGAGAAGAAAGAAAAGAACAGAAGAAATATTTAAAGCAACAATAACTGAGAATTTCCCCCAAATTAACATTAGATACCAAACCACAGATACAGGAATCTCAGAGAACATCAATCAGGTTTCATTATAAGGTACATTAAATTAAATTTTAAAACCCTTACCCTTAGGCATATCATACTCAAATTGCAGAAAAAAAAAGACAATCCAGAGGAAAGGAACAAAGGTTCTTCTAGTCAGAAGATATACAAGTGAGAAGAGTCAATTAAAATATTTAAAGTTTTGAGAGGAAAGAAAACCCCACCAACCTAGAATTCTGTACACTACAAAATTATTCTTTGAACGTAATAAAGATTTTCTCAGAAAACCAGAAGTTGAGGGACTTTGTTGTCATTAACTCTGCCTTGTAAGATAGGGTGAAAGTTCTTCAGAGAGAAGAAAAATGATATAGGTCAGAAACTCAGATCTACATAAAGATAATGAGATCACTGGAGAAGGAACAAATGAAGGTAAAATAAAATCTTTTATTTTTCTTATATTCAATTGATCTAACAGATAACTGTTCAAAATAACAATATCAATGATATATTCGATGATTATAGCTTATGTTTAAGCAAAGTGAATAACAGCAATGATATGAGGGATGAAAGGGAGGAATAAGGGATACTTTGTTATTATAAGACATTTTACTACCTGTTATGCCATATAATGTTATTTGAAGGGGACTTGGATTAATTATAAATATACAGTACAAACTGTAGGACAACCACTAATGTTAAAAAAAGTATAATTTATGTGCTAAGAAAGGATAGAAAATAGAATCATGTGAAGACATATATAGGTTAAATGGAAAGAAAATGATAAAGATATGCTATGTTAACACTAATCAAAAGAAAGCTAGAGTAGCTGTATTAATTTCAGACAGAGAAGACTTCAGAATAAGGAAAAATATCATAGATAAAGAGGATAATGATAAAGGGATCAGTTCTCTAAGAAGCCATAAGAATCCTTAATGTGTATGTGCATAACAACAGAGCCTCAAAATACATGAGGCAAAGTGCAATAATCAATTGTATATGTTTTCCAGGGGTAAAGAAAGAACGAGGCACGTATAATCTAATTCAACTCTTGGAGGACCTCAAAAGGGAATTTTCAAGTTATTTTTTTTTACAACCTGGCCTTTCAAATTGTCATACAATTATTTACCTTTCTAAATAATAATAAAAAAATAACCTTCCAAAAAGAAAGGCAGTTCATGTAGTTAATATTTCACATTGCAATCAACCTTTAAGAAACTATCATTTGTTGAATTTTGGCATAAATCAAAGGATACCCAGAGCTATCTGAAAGGGTTAGTAAAATACTACACCTTTTTTCAATTACATATCTGTGAAACTGGAATCTTCTTCATAAACTTCAACCTGAATAACATTTTGTAGCAGATCTGAATGCAGAAACAGATAAGAGAATTTAACTGCTTTCTATTTAGCCACACATTAAAGAGAGTTGCAAAAGTTTTAAATATGCCACATTCCTTGTTATTTTGTTTTATAAAAGATAGTAATTTTTAAAAGGTAGTTTTTTTTAAATAAAAACATTATATTAGCATGTAATGCAATCATTATTTTAAATGTATTAAAATATTAAAAATTAAGTCCATATTAGGGTTATGTTAATATTGCAAGAATCACATAAACACTCTGAAGTGTTTTAATCAGGAAAGGATGCTGTATTTTGTCAAATGCTTTTTCTGCATCTATTGAAAGGGTCATATGGTTCTTGCCTCTTTTCTTGTTGATATGATCTATCACACTGATCAATTTGTGAATGTTGAACCACCCTTGCATCCCAGGGATGAATCCCAGTTGGTCATGATGAATAATCCTTTTAATGTACTGTTGGATCTTGTTAAGAATTCTGGCGTCCATATTCATCAGGGATATCGGTCTGTAATTCTCCTTTTTGCTGGGGTATTTGCCTGGTTTGGGGATCAAGGTAATACTGGCCTCATAGAATGAGTTTGGTAGTTTTCCTTCTGTTTCTATTTTTTGAAACAGCTTCAGGAGAATAGGTATTATTCCTTCTTTGAATGTTTGGTAGAATTCCCTGGGGAATCTGTCAGGCTCTGGATTCTTGTTTTTAGGGAGGTTTTTGATCACTGCTTCAGTCTCTTCATAATTAATCGGTCTGTTTAAAAAATCAATTTCTTCCTGTTTCAGTCTTGGTAGTTTATAGATTTCCAGAAAGGCATCCATTTCTTCCAGGTTGTTTAATTTATTGGCATAAAGCTGTTGAAAAAAGTTTCTAATGATCCTTCCTATTTCATTGGTGTTGGTTGTCACCTCTCTCTTTTCATTCATAATTTTATTAATTAGGGTCCTTTCTCTATTCTTTTGAATAAGTCTGTCCAGTGGCTTATCGATCATATTTATTCTTTTGAAAACCAGCTTGTAGGTCTGTTGATCTGCTCCACTGTGCTCCTGGTTTCTAATTCATTGATTTCTGCTCTAATCTTGATCAACCGCTTTCTCGTGCGTTAGGCCTGTTCCTCTGTTGCTGTCCCAGCTTCTTGAGCTGAGAATATAAAAACTGCATTTTAGATTTTTCTATTCTTTTGAGTGAGGCTTGGATGGCTATGTATCTCCCCCTTAGGACTGCCTTTGCAGTGTCCCATAGGTTTTGGACCGTTGTGTTTTCATTCTCGTTGGTCTCCATAAATTGTTTAAATTGATTTTTGATTTCGTGGTTTATCGAATCATTCTTGAGCAGGATGGTTCTTAGTCTCCAAGTGTTTGTGTTTCTTCCAAATTTTTCCTTGTGGTTCAGTTCCAATTTCAAAGCATTGTGGTCTGAGAATACGCAGGGGATAATTTCAGTCTTTCGGTATCAGTTGAGACCTGTTTTGTGACCAAGAACATGGTCTATTCTTGAGAATGTTCCATGGGCATTAGAATAGAATGAGTATTCTTTGGTTCTGGGGTGTAGTGTTCTATATATATCTATCAGGTCCAAGTCGTCTAGTATGGCATTCAAAGCTCTTGTTTCTTTGTTGATTTTCTGCTTATTTGATCTATCTATTGCTGATAGTGGAGTGTTTAGGTCCCCTACTATTAACGTATTTTTATCTATATGTCTCTTTATTCTGGTTAAGAGTTGGCTTGTGTATCTTGCTGCTTCCTTGTTGGGGGCATATATAATTGCCCTATCCACTTGTTGGATACATCCCTTAAGAATAATATAGTGCCCTTCTGTATCTCTAACTATAGTTTAGTTTATTTTTTTAAGGATTTTATTTATTTATTTGACAGAGAGAGACAGCCAGCCAGCGAGAGAGGGAACACAAGCAGGAGGAGTGGGAGATGAAGAAGCAGGCTCCTAGCAGAGAAGCCCGATGTGGGGCTTGATCCCAGATCGCCGGGATCATGCCCTGAGCCGAAGGCAGATGCCCAACGACTGCACCACCCAGGCGCCCCAGCCTTTAGTTTAAAATCCAATCTGTCTGATATGAGAATTGCTACCCCAGCTTTCTTTTGAAGTCCATTGGCATGAAAGATGGTATTCCATCCCTTTGCTTTCAGTCTGGATGTATCTTTAGGTTCAAAATGAGTCTCTTGTAGACAGCAGATGGATGGGTCATGTCGTTTTATCCAATTTGCAACCCTGTGGTGTTTTATGGGAGCATTTAGGACATTCACGTTGAGAGTGATTATTGAGAGATATGATTTTAATGATGCATGTTGCCTGTAAAGTCTTTGTTTCTATAGATTGTGACTTCCTATTCT
>NW_024423319.1:67078886-67088881 GCF_017311325.1 Ursus maritimus
AAGAATTCTGGCGTCCATATTCATCAGGGATATCGGTCTGTAATTCTCCTTTTTGCTGGGGTATTTGCCTGGTTTGGGGATCAAGGTAATACTGGCCTCATAGAATGAGTTTGGTAGTTTTCCTTCTGTTTCTATTTTTTGAAACAGCTTCAGGAGAATAGGTATTATTCCTTCTTTGAATGTTTGGTAGAATTCCCTGGGGAATCTGTCAGGCTCTGGATTCTTGTTTTTAGGGAGGTTTTTGATCACTGCTTCAGTCTCTTCATAATTAATCGGTCTGTTTAAAAAATCAATTTCTTCCTGTTTCAGTCTTGGTAGTTTATAGATTTCCAGAAAGGCATCCATTTCTTCCAGGTTGTTTAATTTATTGGCATAAAGCTGTTGAAAAAAGTTTCTAATGATCCTTCCTATTTCATTGGTGTTGGTTGTCACCTCTCTCTTTTCATTCATAATTTTATTAATTAGGGTCCTTTCTCTATTCTTTTGAATAAGTCTGTCCAGTGGCTTATCGATCATATTTATTCTTTTGAAAACCAGCTTGTAGGTCTGTTGATCTGCTCCACTGTGCTCCTGGTTTCTAATTCATTGATTTCTGCTCTAATCTTGATCAACCGCTTTCTCGTGCGTTAGGCCTGTTCCTCTGTTGCTGTCCCAGCTTCTTGAGCTGAGAATATAAAAACTGCATTTTAGATTTTTCTATTCTTTTGAGTGAGGCTTGGATGGCTATGTATCTCCCCCTTAGGACTGCCTTTGCAGTGTCCCATAGGTTTTGGACCGTTGTGTTTTCATTCTCGTTGGTCTCCATAAATTGTTTAAATTGATTTTTGATTTCGTGGTTTATCGAATCATTCTTGAGCAGGATGGTTCTTAGTCTCCAAGTGTTTGTGTTTCTTCCAAATTTTTCCTTGTGGTTCAGTTCCAATTTCAAAGCATTGTGGTCTGAGAATACGCAGGGGATAATTTCAGTCTTTCGGTATCAGTTGAGACCTGTTTTGTGACCAAGAACATGGTCTATTCTTGAGAATGTTCCATGGGCATTAGAATAGAATGAGTATTCTTTGGTTCTGGGGTGTAGTGTTCTATATATATCTATCAGGTCCAAGTCGTCTAGTATGGCATTCAAAGCTCTTGTTTCTTTGTTGATTTTCTGCTTATTTGATCTATCTATTGCTGATAGTGGAGTGTTTAGGTCCCCTACTATTAACGTATTTTTATCTATATGTCTCTTTATTCTGGTTAAGAGTTGGCTTGTGTATCTTGCTGCTTCCTTGTTGGGGGCATATATAATTGCCCTATCCACTTGTTGGATACATCCCTTAAGAATAATATAGTGCCCTTCTGTATCTCTAACTATAGTTTAGTTTATTTTTTTAAGGATTTTATTTATTTATTTGACAGAGAGAGACAGCCAGCCAGCGAGAGAGGGAACACAAGCAGGAGGAGTGGGAGATGAAGAAGCAGGCTCCTAGCAGAGAAGCCCGATGTGGGGCTTGATCCCAGATCGCCGGGATCATGCCCTGAGCCGAAGGCAGATGCCCAACGACTGCACCACCCAGGCGCCCCAGCCTTTAGTTTAAAATCCAATCTGTCTGATATGAGAATTGCTACCCCAGCTTTCTTTTGAAGTCCATTGGCATGAAAGATGGTATTCCATCCCTTTGCTTTCAGTCTGGATGTATCTTTAGGTTCAAAATGAGTCTCTTGTAGACAGCAGATGGATGGGTCATGTCGTTTTATCCAATTTGCAACCCTGTGGTGTTTTATGGGAGCATTTAGGACATTCACGTTGAGAGTGATTATTGAGAGATATGATTTTAATGATGCATGTTGCCTGTAAAGTCTTTGTTTCTATAGATTGTGACTTCCTATTCTGTGTCACTCTTGGGGCCTTTTGATTTTTATAAAACCTCCCTTAATATCTCCTGTAGGGCTGGTTTCTTGGTTACGAAATTGGTCAGTGACTGGTGATCCTGGAAAATCTTTATCTCTCCATCAATTCTGAATGACAGCCTTGCTGGATAAAGGATCCTCAGCTGCATGTTTTTCTCTGAAAGAGCTTTACAAATGCCCCCCCCCCCTTCTCTCATTCCAGGTCTGTGTGGACAGGTCTGACGTAATTCTGATACCTTTGCCTTGGTACTTGAGAAATTTCTTTGCCTTGGCCGCTTTCAATACTGTATCCTTGGATCTAATATTTGCGAAATGCACTATGACGTGACGTGGCATAGCTTTGTCGTGGTTGAGCTTGGGAGGGGTCCTCTCTGCCTCTTGGACACTAATGCTTGTTTCCTTTGCTAGATTAGGGAAGTTTTCTGCTACAATTTGTTCAAATATCTCTTCTAGATCTCTGTTTTTCTCCACCCCCTCGGGGATGCTGATGATTCTGACATTGGAACGTTTCATTGAGTCAGTAATCTTCCATAACCTACATTCTTGAGATTGGATTTTTTTGAGCCAAGTTTCTATTTTCGCTTTCTCTTCTACTAACCCATCCTCCAATTCGTCAATACGTTCTTCTGCCTCATTCACCCTGGCCGTCAGAGCATCTAGTTTTGACTGCATTTGATTCATAGAATTTTTAATTTCTGCCAGTTTCGCTCTCATTTCCACCCTTAGAGATTCTATATTCTCGTTAATATTTTCGTTAATTTTTTCACGTCTACACATCATCTTGACCATTGTTACTCTGAATTCCATTTCTGATAATTTGGTTATATCCATATCCATTAGTTCTGTGGCAGAGGCCACAGACGCATTGTCTTTTCTTTGCTGGGGGGGATATCTCCT
Organism: Ursus maritimus; assembly: GCF_017311325.1. Taxonomy (NCBI): domain Eukaryota; kingdom Metazoa; phylum Chordata; class Mammalia; order Carnivora; family Ursidae; genus Ursus; species Ursus maritimus. Next base: position 67,081,674 of record NW_024423319.1, read on the forward strand.
TCTCGTCATTCTGATGAGGAGAGGTTGCGGGGTTGTCCAGAGCCCAAATTATTGATGGAGACCCAGGCCGTGTGCCCTTGCTTTATAGGGATCTTAGGGAATGGGCTTCTTGATTTTCCAGCCTGCCTTCTGGGGGAGGGGCCTGCCACGCTGATACTCAGGCAACCCTGTTTGGGTAGAGCCTCTCTGTCCCCTGCAAGGGGGGATGGCAATCGGCACACTGTGAGCCGTATTTCCAGGCTTTTGTTCTCTGGCGGCTTACCCTGGTGGTTTGGTGTGCCTCTTTTGAGAGTCAGAGCAGCAGTAGCTAAATCCCAGCCTCTGTCTCAGAACAGGGGGATGGATCCCAGACCATTCTCCACTGGGCCCCTCTGGCCACTTTAACTGTTTCTGTTGGTGCTGCTAAACCCTGCAGCATCCCGGGATGTGCGCCCCACAGCCGGCGTCCCAGCACTCACTTCCAGGGGCCGTATGTCTCTGTCCTTTGTGTTTCTAACATCGCCAGCCACCCGCTGCCCCCGCACGCTCCGGAGCTCCGTTTCAGTGTGGTTCGTGCACTCTGGAGCTCCGGTTTTCAGACTGGTCACGCACGTTCTCCGGCTCATGTTCTCAGTCTCCTCTCTCACAGGTGCTGGTCATCGAGTCAGCCCGCTCCCCAGTGCAGGTGGTTACCGCTTCCCGGGGCCCGAACGCAGTGGCTCCCTCCCCCTTCCGTTTATTTTCCGGTATCTGTGCGCAGCTTTATGGCTCCGCAGTTCGTACCTCAATACTCAGCTCTGGAGTTGTTCATTTGTAGAGATCCAGATGTATTTTCCTGCATCTCAGTTTGATTCCATGGATGTTCAGCATGGTCTGGTACCTATCCAGCTCGACTCAGGACCAGCTGAAAACAGGGACTCCTACTCCTCTGCCATCTTAACTCCTCCCCTCGACCTATATTGCTTTATACTTCCCTCTTAGGACTGCCTTTGCTGCATCCCAAAGGTTTTAAAGTATTGTGTTTTCATTTTCATTTGCTTCCATGTATTTTTAAAAAAATTCTTCTTTAATTCTCTGGTTGACCTATTCATTGTTTAGTAGGATGTTCCTTAACCTCCATGTATTTTTTGTCCTTCCAAAATTTTTCTTATGGTTGACTTCAAGTTCATAGCAGTGTGGTCTGCAAATATGCTTGGTATGATCTCAGTCTTTTTGTACCAGTTATGTACTGATTTGTAACTCAGTACATGATCTATTCTGGAGAATGTTCGATGCATACCCCCCCCCCCAAAATATGTATTCTGCTTTAGGATGAGATGCTCTGAATATATCTGTTTAGTCCATCTGGTCCTGTTTGTCAAAATCCTTGTTTCCTTGTTGATCTTCTGCTTAGATGTCTGTCCATTGCTGTGAGTGCTGCTTTTATTGTATTAGTATCAATGAATTTCTTTAATTTGGTTATTAATTGATTTATATATTTGGCTGCTCCCAAGTTAGGAGCATAAATATTTATAATTGTTATATCTTCTTTTTGGTTATACCCCTTTATTATGGTATATGATATCCTTCTTCATCTCTTTTTACGTTTTTTGGTTTAAAATCTAGATGTCCTATTATAGGGATGGGTACTTCAGCTTTTTTTTAAATGTCCATTAGCATGATAAAGATTTCTCCACCCTTTCACTTTCAATCTGGAGGTGTCTTTGGGTCTAAAATCAGTCCCTGTAAGCAGCATATCAATGGGTCTTTTTTTAAAAATCCATTCTGATACCCTATGTATTTTGATTGGAGCATTTAGTCCATTTACATTCAGAATAATTATTGAAAGATATGGAAGGAACTAGAGGGTATTATGCTAAGCGAAATAGGTTAGTTAGAGGAAGACAAATACTGTATGATGTCACTCCCATGTGGAATTTAAAGAAACAAAAGAGATGAACATGGGGAGGGAAGGGAAAATAAAATAAATGAAAGCAGAGACAGAGGCAAACCATAAGAGACTCCTAAATGTAAGAAACAAACTGAGGGTTGCTGGAGGGGAAGCAGATGGGACATTGGGTAATTAGGTGATGGGCATTAAGGAGGGAACTTGATGTAATGAGCACTGGGTGTTATATGCAATTAATTAATCACCAAATTCTACTCCTGTAGCTAATAAAAAATAAGAATTTAATGCAATTGAATTACCTGTAAAGTCTCTGTTCCTGTAGATTATCTCTGTTCCCTTCTAGACTTTGTTAGTTTTTTATCTCTTTCCACTCAAAGGGTCCCCTTTAATATTTGTTGCAGGGCTGGTGTAGTGTTCAGGAACCCCTTTAGTTCTGTTTGTCTTGGAAACTATCTCTCCTCCTATTATGAATGATAGCCTTGCTGGATAAAGTATTCTTGGCTGCATGTTTTTCCCATTTAGCACATTGAGTATATCGTGCCAGTCCTTTCTGGCCTGCCAGGTCTCTGTGGATAGGTCTGATGTCAGCCTTATATGCCTATCTTACAAGATATAAGCCTTCTGTGCCTATCTTACAAGGCACAAGATTGGTTAAGGACTTCTTTTTTTTTTTAAGATTTTATTTATTTGACAGACAGCCAGTGAGAGAAGGAACACAGGAGGAGTGTGAGAGGAAGAAGTAGGCTCCCAGCAGAGGAGCCTGATGTGGGGCTCGATCCCAGAATGTCGGGATCATGCCCTGAGCCAAAGGCAGACGCTTAACTACTGCACCACCCAGGTGCCCCAAGACTTCTTCTTCTGAGCTGCTTTCAGCATTCTCTCTTTATCTTTGTACTTTGCAAGTTTCACTATAATATGTAACGGTGTTGACCTTTTATTTGTTGTTGTTGTTGTTATTTTGACTGGAATTCTCTGTGCCTCTTGGGCTTGAATGCCTGTTTCCTTCCCCAAATTAGGGAAGTTCTCAGCTATAATTTGTTGAAATAAAGCTTCTGTCCACTTCTCATGTTCTTTTTCTTTTGGGACACCTATGATATAAATATTTCACTTTATGCCATCACTGTGTTCCCTATGTCTATTTTCATGATCTAATAGTTTATTTCCCTCCTCTTTTCAGCTTCATCATTTTCTTTAATTTTATCTTCTATAACACCCATCTTCTCTTCAGCTTCTTCAGTCCTAGTAGTGATTATATCCAGTCTTTTATCATCTCAGTTTTAACATTTTTTTAAATCAGCCTGATTAAGTCTTTTATCTCTGCAGGAAGTATTTCTCTGCTGTCTTCTATGCTTTTTTCAAGTCCAGCTAGTAGTCTTATAGCTGTTTATCTAAATTCTTATTCAGATATATTGGTTATATCTGCTTTGAGCAAGTCCCTGGCTGTGATATCTTCCTGACCTTTATTTTGGGGAGAATTCCTCTATCTTGTCATTTTGGCTAACTTTGTATCTTTTGCATGTTATGAAAGCTTGTTATGTTTTCCTACATCTTAGAGTAATGTTAAATTAAAAGGAGGTCATACACTGTCCAGGGCCGAGAACTTCATGATGTGTTTCTGGTGTATGTTGTGTGCACTCTGTTTTTGAATTTTGGCTGTCCCCCCCCAACCAATGGCCCATCCTCTGCAGAGTTCCTCCTTGCTCGTGGTGTGGAGAGTTTGGACCTTTATCTAGGTGTGCTTTGACTTGTTTGTTGAAAATAACCTATAAAAAAAAGAATGAAAGAAAGAAAAAGAAAACAAAATAGAAAACCTGATCCAGGAAGAGAAAAAGAAAAGGAATGAAAAAAAATAAAATAAAAAACTATAAGCCTGATTCCAAAGAAAAAGAAAAAAAATGAAGAAAATGAAAAGAAAAATAAAGATTCCTGATCAAAAAAAAAAAAGAAAGAAAAGAAAAGAAATAAAAACAAACAAGCAAACAAAAAGCTATAATTGTGATTGAAAAGAAAAAAAAGAAAGAGAGAAAAATAAGAGGAAGAAACACAGCCTTGGCTTTTTTTTTTTTTAACAATTTTTTATTATATTATGTTAGTCACCATACAGTATTCCCCGGTTTCTGATGTAAGGCTCGATGATTCATTAGTTGCATATAACACCCAGTGCACCATGCAATACGTGCCCTCCTTACTACCCATCACCGGCCTATCCCATTCCCCCACCCCCCTCCCCTCTGTGGCTCTCAGTTTGTTTCTCATAGTCCATAGTCTCTCATGTTTCATTCCCCCTTCTGATTACCCCCCCTTTCTTTATCCCTTTCTTCCCCTACCGATCATTCTAGTTCTTATGTTCCATAGATGAGAGAAATCATATGATAGTTGTCTTTCTCTGCTTGACTTATTTCACTTAGCATTATCTCCTCCAGTGCCGTCCATGTTGCAGCAAATGTTGAGAACTCGTTCTTTCTGATAGCTGAGTAATATTCCATTGTATATATGGACCACTACTTCTTAATCCAGTCATCTGTTGAAGGGCATCTCGGCTCCTTCCACGATTTAGCTATTGTGGACATTGCTGCTATGAACGTTGGTGTGCATATGGCCCTTCTCTTTACTACGTCTGTATCTTTGGGGTAAACACCCAGTAGTGCAATGGCTGGATCATAGGGTAGCTCAATTTTTAACTTTTTAAGGGACCTCCACACTGTTTTCCAGAGTGGCTGTACCAACTTGCATTCCCACCAACAATGTAGGAGGGATCCCCTTTCTCCACATCCTCTCCAACAATTGTTGTTTCTTGCCTTGTCTATTTTTGCCATTCTAACTGGCGTAAGGTGGTATCTCAGTGTGGTTTTGATTTGAATTTCCTTGATGGCTAATGATTTTGAACATTTTTTCATGTGTCTGTTAGCCATTTGTAGGTCTTCATTGGAAAAGTGTCTGTTCATATCTTCTGCCCATTTTTTGATTTGTTTATTTGTTTCTCGTGTATTGAGTTTGAGAAGTTCTTTGTAGATCTTGGATCTGTAGTGTCATTTGCAAATATATTCTCCCATTCCGTGGGCTGCCTCTTAGTTTTTTCGACTGTTTCCTTGGCTGTGCAGAAGTTTTTATCTTGATGAAGTCCCATAACACATTTTATCTTTTGTTTCTCTTGCCTTTGGGGATGTGTCATGGCAAAGGTTGCTTCGGCCGATGTCATAGAGGTTGCTGCTTATGTTCTCCTCTAGAATTTTGATGGATTCCTGTCTCACATCGAGGTCTTTCATCCATTTGCAGTTTATTTTTGTGTATGGTGTGAGAGAGTGGTCAAGTTTCATTCTTTTGCATGTAGCTGTCCAGTTTTCCCAGCACCATTTATTGAAGAGACTGTCTTTTTTCCACCGGATGTTTTTTCCTGCTTTATCAAAGATTAGTTGCCCAAAGAGCTGAGGGTCCATTTCTGGGCTCTCTATTCTGTTCCATTGGTCTATGTGTCTGTTTTTGTGCCAGTACCATGCTGTCTTTGTGATCACAGCTTTGTAGTACAGCTCGAAATCCAGCATTGTGATGCCCCCAGCTTTGTTTTTCCTTTTCAACAGTTCCTTGGAGATTTGGGGTCTTTTCTGGTTCCATACAAATTTAAGGACTATTTGTTCCAGTTCTTTGAAAAATGTCCTCGGTATTTTGATCGGGATAGCATTGAAAGTGTAGATTGCTCTGGGTAGCATGGATCCATGGATCTTCTGATCCATGAGCATGGAATATTTTTCCAATTTTTGTCTTCCTCAATGTGTGATTTATAGTTTCTAGATTATAGGTCCTTTATGTCTCTGGTTAAGTTAATTCTGAGGTAACGTATGGTTTTTGGTGCTATTGTAAATGGTATGGATTCCCTAATTTCTCTTTCTTCGGTCTCGTTATTCGTGTATAGAAATGCAACTGATTTCTGAGCATTGATTTTGTATCCCACCACGTTACTGAATTGCTCTATAACTTCTAATAGTTTGGGAGTGGCTTCTTTTGGGTTTTCCATATAGAGTATCATGTCATCTGCGAAGAGAGACATTTTGACTTCTTCTTTGCTGATTTGAATACTTTTTATCCCTTTTTGATATCTGATTGCTGTTGCAAGGACTTCTAGTACTATGTTGAATAATAGTGGCAAGAGTGGGCATCCTTGTCGAGTTCCTGATCTTAGGGAAAGGCTTCCAGCTTTTCCCCATTGAAAATAATATTTGCAGTAGGCTTTTCATAGATGGCTTTTATGAGATTGAGAAATGTACCTTCTATTCCTACACTCTGAAAGGTTTTAATCAGGAAAGCTGAAGACAGGCGCTCAATGACTGCGCCACCCAGGCGCCCCGGGTTGTGGGCTTCTTGATTTTTCAGCCTGCCTTCTGTGTTCTGGGGAGGGGCCTGCCACGCGGATACTCAGGCAACTCTGTTTGGGTAGTCTCCGTGTCCCCTGCGAGGGGTGATGGGGACGGGCATGCTGTGACCTGGTATTTCCAGGCTTTTGCTCTCTGGCGGCTTTCCCTGGTGGTCTGCTGTGCCTCTTCTGAGAGTCAGAGCAGTAGTGGCCGAATTTCAGCCTCTGTCACAGAACAGAGGGATTGCGGCCCGTTCTCCACTGATGTTCTGGCCACTTTAACTCCGTTACTGTTGGTGCTGCTCAACCCTGCAGCATCCCGGGATGTGTGCCCCACACCCGGTGTCCCAGCCCTCACTTCCAGGGCTGGCGCTTCTCTGTCCTTTGTGTTTCTAACACCGCCAGTTGCCAGCCGCCAGCCGCCCCCATGCGCTCCCGGATCTCTGGGTCTTAGTCTATTTCCAGTGAGCACACCGGGATTCCAGAGTTCCGTGAGAAGCCTGGTGGCGCGCGCTCCCGGCTCAGGGTCTCAGTCTGCTGTTTCGTGGGTGCCATCCGCGAGTCCGCCCGCTCCCCCGTGCAGGTGGCCCTCCAGCTGCCAGCCGCCCCGCGCGCTCTGGGAGCTCCTGGTCTCAGTCTGGATCCAGTGAGCACACCAGGATTCTGGAGTTCCGCGAGATGCCTGGTGGCGTGCGCTCCCGGCTCACCAGTCTCAGTCTGTTCTCTCACGGGTGCCGTCCGCGAGTCCGCCCGTTCCCCCGAAAACACAGCCTTGTCTTATTTGGACCAGAACTGAATGGGATTCTCTGAGGGTCTGTATGATCAGTGGACTTGGTGCATGCTGTATGTGTTGCTTTTCTGAGGGAGAGGCCTGCTGTACTGGCTCTGTTGCTCTCTTGATTTCTTATTGTGTTGTTGAGGGGCGGGGGTGTAAATGACGACACCCCACCAGGGATGTACTGTATGGTGACTAACATAATATAATTAAAAAAA
>NW_024423319.1:67088891-67089520 GCF_017311325.1 Ursus maritimus
GCAAGGACTTCTAGTACTATGTTGAATAATAGTGGCAAGAGTGGGCATCCTTGTCGAGTTCCTGATCTTAGGGAAAGGCTTCCAGCTTTTCCCCATTGAAAATAATATTTGCAGTAGGCTTTTCATAGATGGCTTTTATGAGATTGAGAAATGTACCTTCTATTCCTACACTCTGAAAGGTTTTAATCAGGAGAAAGCTGAAGACAGGCGCTCAATGACTGCGCCACCCAGGCGCCCCGGGTTGTGGGCTTCTTGATTTTTCAGCCTGCCTTCTGTGTTCTGGGGAGGGGCCTGCCACGCGGATACTCAGGCAACTCTGTTTGGGTAGTCTCCGTGTCCCCTGCGAGGGGTGATGGGGACGGGCATGCTGTGACCTGGTATTTCCAGGCTTTTGCTCTCTGGCGGCTTTCCCTGGTGGTCTGCTGTGCCTCTTCTGAGAGTCAGAGCAGTAGTGGCCGAATTTCAGCCTCTGTCACAGAACAGAGGGATTGCGGCCCGTTCTCCACTGATGTTCTGGCCACTTTAACTCCGTTACTGTTGGTGCTGCTCAACCCTGCAGCATCCCGGGATGTGTGCCCCACACCCGGTGTCCCAGCCCTCACTTCCAGGGCTGGCGCTTCTCTGTCCTT
>NW_024423319.1:67089528-67099593 GCF_017311325.1 Ursus maritimus
GTTGCCAGCCGCCAGCCGCCCCCATGCGCTCCCGGATCTCTGGGTCTTAGTCTATTTCCAGTGAGCACACCGGGATTCCAGAGTTCCGTGAGAAGCCTGGTGGCGCGCGCTCCCGGCTCAGGGTCTCAGTCTGCTGTTTCGTGGGTGCCATCCGCGAGTCCGCCCGCTCCCCCGTGCAGGTGGCCCTCCAGCTGCCAGCCGCCCCGCGCGCTCTGGGAGCTCCTGGTCTCAGTCTGGATCCAGTGAGCACACCAGGATTCTGGAGTTCCGCGAGATGCCTGGTGGCGTGCGCTCCCGGCTCACCAGTCTCAGTCTGTTCTCTCACGGGTGCCGTCCGCGAGTCCGCCCGTTCCCCCGAAAACACAGCCTTGTCTTATTTGGACCAGAACTGAATGGGATTCTCTGAGGGTCTGTATGATCAGTGGACTTGGTGCATGCTGTATGTGTTGCTTTTCTGAGGGAGAGGCCTGCTGTACTGGCTCTGTTGCTCTCTTGATTTCTTATTGTGTTGTTGAGGGGCGGGGGTGTAAATGACGACACCCCACCAGGGATGTACTGTATGGTGACTAACATAATATAATTAAAAAAAACATTAAAATAAAAAAAAATGACAACACTCCACTCTCTCATCCATGGACAGTGGATCTCATACTCCCTGCTGTTCCAGAAGCCCTCACCAAAAAGGGAGGGCCATCAGTTCCCTGGCGCCCAGCTCTCCTGTGTTTATCTCTGCTGTGGTGGGATTCAAAACTCCAAATCTTAAAGTAGCTGGTACCACTCAGATCTGCCTCCTCCTCTGGGTTAGAGGCTTACTGCTTTCTGACTAGTGCTCTTTGTCCCACAAAAACAGTCCCCCGCTTGCTGGGTGTGCAGATTCTATGCTTTGGCAACACAGTAAGCTGGGACCAGGTTATTCAGCTTCTACAAGTGCCTTTGTTTACTGCTGCTGAAAGGTCATTTGCTGGTGCCTGCAAGTTCTTTTTTCCTTGGAGAGGATATATACCCTCTTCCAAATGTACTCCAGGAAGGGGAATGATCTCTCCCAGTGTGACCCCTGAGATCACTACACCACTTTGTGTGCCCTCCTGGGCCAGAGCCTTCCTTTTCTCCAGCTCCAGGAGTGCATGCTACGGCAATTCTATGAAAGTCGTGCACTTCCAAAAGCTCAGAGTTTGAGGTACACTCACTGTTTGTAAAAAACCTGCACCACTCAGTTCCCCCATCTCCCCAGTCTGTGGTCTGGAGAGGTTTTCTTCTTGTGTGAACCCAACGCTGCAATCTCTCAATCTCCCCCCTTTCCTCTTCCTGCCAAAATGGTTCCCTCCTCTCTGCACCAAACCAACTTTTTCTCCTCTGTTTCACTTTCATGCACCTTGCACCTGCCACGTTGTCTCTCTCCAACTGTAGAAATCCTTCAAATCCTCAGATCGATTTCCTGGGTGTTCCAAGTGATCTGACCTCAATACAGCTGTGTTCAAGAGACTAGGAAAACCCCAGGTGCCCCTACTTCTCTGCCATTTTAACTCTTCCAGGATCTTGTAGCTCTTATCCTTCCTTGTATTAATGTGCTATATCATGTTGACTGATTTCAGAATGCTGGACCACCCTTGAAACCCAGGAAGGAATCCCGCTTGATTGTGGTGAATGATTTTTTTTAGATGTACTATTGGATTCAGTTTGCTAATATTTTATTGAGAATTTTGCATCCATGTTCATCAGGGATATTAACCTGTAATTCCCTCTTTTAGTGTTTTTTGTATCAGGGTAATGCTGGCCTCAAAGAATGAGTTTGGAAGTTTTCCTTCCATTTCTTTTCTTTTTTTTTTTCCTTTTCTCTCTCTCTCTCTCTCTCTCTCTCTTTGGTAATAGTTTGAGAATACCTATTAACTCTTTAAATGTTTGTTAGAATTCACCTGTCATCTGCTCTTTGGTTTTTCAGGATATATATATTTTTTAAGATTTTATTTATTTGTCAGAGAGAGTGAGTGAAAGTGCACAAGTAGGGGAAGCTGCAGGAAGAGAGAGAAGCAGGCAGAAGAAGCAGGCTCCCTGCTGAGCAAGGAGCTCAATGCGGGACTTGATCCCAGGACCCAAGGATCGTGACCTGAGCCAAAGGCAGACACTTAACCTACTGAGCCACCCAGGCATCCCAGGAATATTTTTTCTTACTCATTGAATTTGTTTGCTGGTTATTGGTCTGTTGAAGTTTTCTCTTTCTTCCAGTTTCAGTTTGGTAGTTTATATATTTCTAGGAATCTGTTTCTTGCAGGTTGTCCAATTTGATGGCATAGAGTTTTTCATCGTATTCTCACAATGTTTGTGTTTCTGTGGTGTTGGCTATTATTTCTCATGTATCATTTGTGATTTTATTTATTTGGGTCCTTTCTCTTTTCTTTTTGATAAGTCTGGCTAGGGGTATATCAATTTCATTAATTTTGTCAATGAACCAGCTCCTGGTTTCATTGATCTGTTCTATTGTTTCTTTAGTTTCTATATCATTTATTTCTGCTTGAAACTTTCTATAATTTCCCTAATTCTTCTGCCTTTAGGCTTCATTTGTTGTTCTTTTTCTAGCTTATTTACATGTAAGTTTAGGTTGTTTATTTGAGATTCTTGCTTCTTGAGGTAGGTATGTATTGCTATATATTTCCCTTTTAGGTCTGTTTTTGCTGTATCCCCAAACTTTTGGACCATTGTGTGTTTATTTTCATTTGTTTCCATGTATTTTTTAGTTCTTTGATTTCTTTGTTGACCTCTTTATTGTTTTGTAGCATGTTGTTTAACCTCCTTGTATTTGGGTTTACAGATTTCTCCTTGTGGTTGATCTCTAGTTTCATTGTGTTATTGTCAGAAAGGAGCATGGTATGACTTCAGTATTCTTTTATTGATTAAGGCTTGTTTTATGATCTAATATGTGATCTATTCTGGAGAAAGTTCCATGTGCAATTGAAATGAATGCATATTTTGCTGTTTTAGGATGGAATCTGTGAACGTATCTGTTGTATTCATGTGGTCTAGTGTATAATTCCAAGCCATTGTTTACTTGTTGATTTTCTGTTTAGATGATCTGTCCATTGATGTAAGTGGGGTGTTAACGTCCCTTTCTATTACTGTAATACAATCAATGAGTTCCTTTATGTTTGTTAGTAATTATTTTATATATTTGGGTGCTCCCATGTTGGGTGCATAAATATTTATAATTGTTATACGTTCTTGTTGGATTGTCCCCTTTATGATTATATAGTGTACTTCTTTGTCCCTTGTTACAGTCTCTGTTTAAATGTTTACCTTGTCTGATATAAGTATTAGTACTCTGGCTTTTTTTTAAGATTTTATTTTTATTTTATTATTAGAGGGACAGAGAGTGAGAGAGAGCAAGTGTGAGCACGAACAAGGGGAGGGACAGAGGGACAAGCAGACCCTTGGCTGAGCCAGGAGCCTGATGAGGGGCTTGATCCCAGGACCTTGGGATCATGACCTGAGCTGAAGGCAGACAACTAAGTGAGCCACCCAGGTGCCCCTACTCTGGCTTTCTTTTGACATCCATTTGCATGGTAAATGTTTTCTCGTCCTCTCAGTTTCAATCTTCAGGTGTCTTTAGGTCTAAAATGAGGCTCTTGTAGGCAGCATATAAATGGTCTTGTTTTTTGTCTATTCTGATACCCTATGTCTTTTGATTGGATCATTTAGTTTGCACTCAGAGTAATTATTGATAGCTATGTATTTATGCCATTCTATTACTTATTCTGTCATTGTTTCTGGAGATTTCCTTTTTTTTCTGTTTGTCACTTTTTTCTCTCTCATTTGTACTGAAGGACTCCTCTTTAATATATCTTGCAGGGTGGTGTTGTGGTCACAAACTCCTTTGTTTGTTGTTGTTTTTGGTTGTTTTTGGTTTTGTTTTTGTCTGGGAAATTCTTTATCTCTCCTATTCTGAATGATAGCTTTGGTGGATAGTGTATTCTTTGTTGTTGGTTTCTCACATTTAGCCCTTTGAATATATCATGCCACTCCCTACTTCCTTGCTGTATTTCTGCTGAGAAATCTCCAGCTAGCCTTATGTGTTTTCCATTGTAAGATAAGTACTTCTTTTGTCTTGCTGGTTTTAAGATTTTTTTCTTTATCACGATATTTTGCAAATTTAACCATGATATGTCTTGGTGTTAGCCTGCTTTTGTTGATTTCAGTGGGAGTTCTCTGTGCTTCATTGTTCTGGATGTGTGTTTCCTTCCCCAGATTAGGGAAGTTTTCAGGTATTATTTCTTCAAGTAAATTTTCTGCCCCCTTTTCTCTCTCTTCTTCTGGGACTCCTATTACATTTGATGGAGTCACTGAGTTCCCTAAGTCTATTCTCATGTTGCATAATTTTTCTTTTTCTCTTTTATTCAGCTTCATTATTTTGTATCATTTTGTTTTCTAGGTCACTGATTCCTTCCTCTGCTTTTCAGCCTGCTGTTCATTGTATCAAGTGTGTTTCTTTCTTTTTTTTTTTTTAAGATTTTATTTATTTGACAGAGAGAGACACAGTGAAAGAGGAAACACAAGCAGGGAGAGTGGGAGAGGAAGAAGCAGGCTTCCCACTGAGCAGGGAGCCCGATGCAGGGCTCGATCCCAGGACCCTGGGATCATGACCTGAGCCAAAGGCAGACGTTTAATGACTGAGCCACGCAGGCGCCCCTCAAGTGTGTTTCTAATCTCATTTAATACACTCTGTGATTGATTTTTTATTTTTATATTTATTTTTAAACATTTTATTTATTTATTTATTTGAAACAGAGAGCACACAAGAGAGGGAAAGGGCAGAGGAGAGGGACAAGCAGACTATGCTGAGCACAGAGCCCGACACGGAGCACAATGCTGGGATCCTGGAATCATGACCTGAATCGAATGCGGATGCTTAACCAACTGAGCCATGCAGGCACCTGACTGATTATTTTTTAATTCTTCTATCTCTGTCATAAGCCTCTCCCTGATGTTTTTTAATCTTTTCTCATACCCAGTGAGTATCTTTATGACTGTTGCTTTAAAATCTCCATCAGGCATGTTACTTATATCTGTTTTGTTTAGATCTCTGTCTGTGGCTTTATCTTCTTCTTTCATTTGGGATAAATTCCTCCATCTTGGCATTTTGTCTAAGTCTCTGCTTTCCTCTGTGTGTAATGAAATCCAGTTATGTCTCCTGCTTCTGAAAGTCATGGCCTTTTGAAGAAGAGATCATGTAGTGTCCAGGACCTGGTTATTCAGGGAGTGTCTCTGGTGTGTGCTGTGTGTTTTCTGCTCTTGTTTAGCTGCTCGCTCCTTCAGGCCAGTCACGTGCAGAGGCTCTCCTTGCCTGCTCTGGGCAGTGTTTGTTCCCTGGCCTGAACATAGTGAGTTTTAACTAGGTGTGCTCTGGTCTGCTTCTGAAATGTAACCTGTTATCACCTCCACTGGAACTGAGGACCTGTAGAACGCTCTGGTTGGGAGACTTGGTGTAGGCAGTGTTTTGCACTGTTCTTCTGGGAGAGGGGCCTGCTTCACTGTGACTGAAGTAAGCTTGACTAAGAAGGGCAGTCCCACCAGAGTGTAAGGGTGTGAGACCTCGTGTATGCCCGTTAGTCATCCAGTATCAGCAATGTGCTGTTTCCCGCAGATGGCTGTTTTTATGCCAAGGAGTGAGGGAGTGAAATGGTGCCAGCCCACTCCTCTGTTCCTTGAGAGCTGTCTCTGTAAATGCTGCTTCTCAGAGACCTGCTCCAATAATAGTGAATCATTTCCCCACTGTGTGCCCCAGGCACTCTCAATATTGATGTTTCCACACTGTCTGCCCCTAGGTTGTTTGTCTGCTTTCTCTTCAGGAACAGCACAGTGCCCCCTGGCTCTATCCCAGGCAAGCCAGTTGACTTTTCCAACTCCAGGCTTTAAGCCCCACTGGTTGCAAGAGTCACAAAATTAATCCCTCTCATTTTCCAAACCAGCCATTGTGGGGAAATGTTCTCCCTGCACATTCCCCTGTGTGTTCTTCTCTCTCTTGTTCTTTTCCAAGACCACAGCTCCCTTCCCTCTGCAGCACCCACAGTCCATTTCCCCTAAACCACATCTCTGCACCTCTTACCTACTTTGATGTGACCTCTTGTCTCCCTTTTGTTGTGGAATTTGTTCTCATTCTTTAGGTCTATTTCTTGTGTTTTTAGATCATTTGGCGTTATGTAGTTGTACTCATGGGACAAGGCAAGCTTAGGGTCCCCCTTGCTCTGCCACCATCTTCCTTTTAGTCAAGATATATCTGAAGACATACCTATTTTAATTAAACCAAAAAAACTTAAAGTACCTTTCATTTACTAAATATTTATCCTAGATCCCATGAATTGAAAACCATTTGGTTTAAGTTTTTATATTTTTGAGTGTTTTAAAATACTTGATTTGATAAGTGCCCATTATTCTTTAAGACAACTACATAGAGCCGTTTTACAAATTATTTTGGCAATACCATTTGGGGGTAGAAACATATAACACATTAACAACATACATACATGCATTCATTCGTACATATACAGAGAGATACAAACAGAGATCTTTTAGCTTTTGTATTAGAATTTATTCCTGAGGGAGATTTAATAATGCAGTACTCAGTAGTTTATAAAATAAATGTCAGATACAAACTATGCTCTGCAAGTTGAAACAAATCGAGGTTATCTTAGATGGCTAAGGCTTTTTATTAATATTTCTGGAGAAGACACTTAAGATTTTTTTATAATAATAATTTTTCATTATGTTATGTTAGTCACCATACAGTACATCCTTAGTTTTTGGTGTAATGTTCCATGATTCATTATTTGCGTTTGACACCCGGTGCTCCATGCAATATGTGCCCTCCTTAATACCCCTCACTGGCCTATCCCAGTTCCCCATCCCCCATCCCTCTGAAGCCCTCACTTGTTTCCCAGAGTCCATAGTGTCTCTTGGTTCATTCACCCTTCTGTTTACCCCCCTTCATTCTTCCCTTTCTTCTCCAACCGATCTTCCTGCTATTTCTTATGTTCCATAAATGAATGAAACCATATGATAATTGTCTTTGTCTGCTTGACTTATTTCACTTAGCATAGTCTCCTCCAGTCCAGTCCATGTTGCTGCAAATGTTGGGAAATCATTCTTTCTGATGGCTGACTGATATTCCATTGTTTATATGGACCACACCTTCTTTATCCATTTGTCTGTTTATGGGCATCTCGGCTCCTTCCACAATTTAGCTATTGTGGACAATGCTGCTATGAACATTGGGGTGCATATGGCCCTTCTCTTCACTACGTCTGTATCTTTGGGGTAAATACCCAGTAGTGCAATTGCTGGGTCATAGAGTAGCTCTATTTTGAACTTTTTGAGGGACCTCCACACTGTTTTCCACAGGGGCTCTACCAACTTGCATTCCCACCAACAGTGTAAGATGGATCCCCTTTCTCCACATCTTCTCCAACATTTGTTGTTTCCTGCCTTGTCAATTTTTGCCATTCTAACTGGCATAAGGTGGTATCTCAATGTGGTTTTGATTTGAATTTCCCTGATGGCTAATGTTTTTTTTTCCAAATTCAATATATTTTATTCTATAGATTTAAAATCTTTCTTTAAAACTGTATTTTTACACAAACAAAATAATATTAGATACAACATTTCATAGAAAAATTATGGATCTGCTGTTGCTTCTTAAAAAGTATTTTTGAACACTTTTGTAGTTTTTCTTTTTTTTTTTTTTAAAGATTTTATTTATTTATTCGACAGAGATAGAGACAGCCAGCGAGAGAGGGAACAAAAGCAGGGGGGGTGGGAGAGGAAGAAGCAGGCTTATAACGGAAGAGCCTGACATGGGGCTCGATCCCAGAACGCCAGGATCACGCCCTGAGCCGAAGGCAGACGCTTAACCGCTGTGCCACCCAGGCGCCTCACTTTTGTAGTTTTTCTATCCAAAAAAGAAAATATTTTTTACTGATATAATTTATATTCTTACAATGGGTTTTTATTAAGATATTAATTCACACTCCATTAAGATATGTGATTCTTATTCCATTTCCTATACATCTTAAATTCCTGTATTTATAATATGCTTCACACAAAGAATAATTCAGTTTTGGAATGCAAATACTTAAACATGAAATGTTATAGTTTGTGCATGTGAGAAAACTATATAGATGACATTGTCTTCATTTGGAGACACAAATCTCACAATCACTTTTCAGATTCCTATATGTTCCTTCTTTTTCTTCCTTAGTCGGTATTCTCCCTGTGTTGTTTTCTCCTCCACTTTCTGACTTAGACAGAAATCCTCACCACGTGGCTTCCTAGGTGGCCATCAAAAGGTTGGTAAGATGCAGACTGGAACCCGAGGATTGTCCGTCACTGATGTGACCCTTGACGAAAGGGAAAATGAGATTGGAAGGTGTCAGGCAAACAAATACCTTTCCTTTACTTTCTCTTCTTCATTGAATCGTCAGAGGCTTGCTTTCTTCTTGCAAACACCACAAATAAGTTTTGAGTGCCAAGTAAAACAAAGAGAAGTCAACCCATCATCTCTGTGGTTCATTGTTAGGCAGAAACCGGTGTGGTAACACATCACGGTACACTGGTTTCACCTTCCTTTGCTTCGCTTCACTTTTCCTGTTACCTTCCCCACCAGAACTGGCACCTCTCAAAATGTGTTAGCATCTTAATCCTGGCCTTATGCTTCCCTAGCTAGAAGAACCAATTTACGACACTTTCCACATGGGATGACTTCTTTCCTCATCAGTACACTTGATATAGCTTGTGCCATCAGCATTCTGAAGAAAAACGTTGCTAATGAACCTGCCTTTGCTATTATTTTGATAAACAGAAAGGGAAAAAAATGTATGAATCTACAGAATAAGAGCTTATTTCCTTAGGCACTTGAAATCATGACTGAAGCCAATTTTTTTATAATAATATTTTTTACTATATTATGTTAGTCACCATACAGTGCATCTCTAGTTTTTGATGTAAAGTTCCATGATTCATTACTTGCGTATAACACCCAGTGCACCATGCAATACATGCCCTTCTTAATACCCTTCAACAGCCTATCCCATTCCCCCACATCCCTCCCCATGAAAGCCCTCATTGTTTGCCAGAGTCCATAGTCTGTCATGGTTCGATGGCTAATGATTTTGAACATTTTTTTCATGTGTCTGTTAGCCATTTGTATGTCTTCATTGGAAAAGTGTCTGTTCATATCTTCTGCCCATTTTTTTATTTGATTATTTGTTTCTCATGTATTAAGTTTGAGAAGTTCTCTGTAGATCTTGGATACTAGTCTTTTATCTGTAGTGTCATTTGCAAATATCTTCTCCCATTCCGTGGGCTGCCTCTTAGTTTTTTTGACTCTTTCCTTGGCTGTGCAGAAACTTTTTTTTTAAGTTACTGACATTTTATTGATATCTTGTATTTATATATTAACTTGGGGGAATTGCACCTTTATGATATTTTTTAAATGATTTTTTATTATATTATGTTAGTCACCATACAGTACATCCCTGGTTTCCGATGTAAAGCTCGATGATTCATTAGTTGCATATAACACCCAATGCACCATGCTATATGTGCCCTCCTTACTACCCATCACCAGCCTATCCCATTCCCTCACCTCCCTCCCCTCTGAGGCCCTCAGTTTGTTTCTCATAGTCCATAGTCTCTCATGTTTCATTCCCCCTTCTAATTACCCCCCTTTCTTTATCCTTTTCTTCCCCTACTGATCATCCTAGTTCTTATGTTCCATAGATGAGAGAAATCATATGATAGTTGTCTTTCTCTGCTTATTTCACTTAGCATTATCTCCTCCAGTGCCGTCCATGTTGTAGCAAATGTTGAGAACTCGTTCTTTCTGATAGCTGAGTAATATTCCATTGTATATATGGACCACTACTTCTTAATCCAGTCATCTGTTGAAGGCATCTCGGCTCCTTCCACGATTTAGCTATTGTGGACATTGCTGCTATGATCATTGGGGTGCATATGGCCCTTCTCTTGACTACGTCTGTATCTTTGGGGTAAACACCCAGTAGTGCAATGGCTGGATCATAA
>NW_024423319.1:67099603-67165930 GCF_017311325.1 Ursus maritimus
TTCTTGCAAACACCACAAATAAGTTTTGAGTGCCAAGTAAAACAAAGAGAAGTCAACCCATCATCTCTGTGGTTCATTGTTAGGCAGAAACCGGTGTGGTAACACATCACGGTACACTGGTTTCACCTTCCTTTGCTTCGCTTCACTTTTCCTGTTACCTTCCCCACCAGAACTGGCACCTCTCAAAATGTGTTAGCATCTTAATCCTGGCCTTATGCTTCCCTAGCTAGAAGAACCAATTTACGACACTTTCCACATGGGATGACTTCTTTCCTCATCAGTACACTTGATATAGCTTGTGCCATCAGCATTCTGAAGAAAAACGTTGCTAATGAACCTGCCTTTGCTATTATTTTGATAAACAGAAAGGGAAAAAAATGTATGAATCTACAGAATAAGAGCTTATTTCCTTAGGCACTTGAAATCATGACTGAAGCCAATTTTTTTATAATAATATTTTTTACTATATTATGTTAGTCACCATACAGTGCATCTCTAGTTTTTGATGTAAAGTTCCATGATTCATTACTTGCGTATAACACCCAGTGCACCATGCAATACATGCCCTTCTTAATACCCTTCAACAGCCTATCCCATTCCCCCACATCCCTCCCCATGAAAGCCCTCATTGTTTGCCAGAGTCCATAGTCTGTCATGGTTCGATGGCTAATGATTTTGAACATTTTTTCATGTGTCTGTTAGCCATTTGTATGTCTTCATTGGAAAAGTGTCTGTTCATATCTTCTGCCCATTTTTTGATTTGTTTATTTGTTTCTCGTGTATTGAGTTTGAGAAGTTGTTTGTAGATCTTGGATACCAGTCCTTTATCTGTAGTGTCATTTGCAAATATATTCTCCTATTCCGTGGGCTGCCTCTTAGTTTTTCTGACTGTTTCCTTGGCTGTGCAAAAACTTTTAATCTTGATGAAGTCCCATAAATTCATTTTATCTTTTGTTTCTCTTGCCTTTGGGGATGTGTCATGAAAAAGGTTGCTTTGGCCGATGACGTAGAGGTTGCTGCCTATGTTCTCCTCTAGAATTTTGATGGATTCGCCTCTCACATCGAGGTCTTTCATCCATTTGGAGTTTATTTTTGTGTATGGTGTGAGAAGGTGGTCAAGTTTCATTCTTTTGCATGTAGCTGTCCAATTTTCCCAGCACCATTTATTGAAGAGACTGTCTTTTTCCACTGGATGTTTTATCCTGCTTTGTCAAAGGAGCCGAGGGTCCATTTCTGGGTTCTCTATTCTGTTCCATCGGTATGTGTGTCTGTTTTTGTGCCAGTACCATGCTGTTTTTGTGATCACAGCTTTGTATTATAGCTGTGAAATCCAGCAAAGTGATGCCCCCAGCTTTGTTTTACCTTTTCAACAATTCCTTGACAATTCGGGGCCTTTTCTGGTTCCACACAAATGTAAGGGCTGTTTGTTCCAGCTCTTTGAAAAATGTCATTGGTATTTTGATCGGATTGGCATTGAAAGAGTAGATAGCTGTGGGTAGCATAGACATCTTAAGTATGTTAATTCTTCCAGTCCATGAGCATGGAATGTTGTTTCCCCTTTTTGTGTCTTCTTCAATGTCTTTCAAGGGTGATCTGTAGTTTCTAGACTATAGACCCTTTACCTCTCTGGTTAAGTTAATTTTGAGATATCGTATGATTTTTGGTGCTAATGTAAATGGAATGGATTCCCTAATTTCTCTTTCTTCAGTCTCTTTGTTCATGTATAGAAATGTAATGGATTTCTGATCAGTGATTTTGTATCCTGCCACATTACTGAATTGCTCTATAAGTTCTAGTATTTTGGAGGTGGAGTCTTTTGGGCTTTCCATATAGAGTATCATGTCATCTGCAAAGAGAGACAGTTTGACTTCTTCTTTGCCAATTGAATACCTTTTATCCCTTTTTGTTGTCTGATGGCTGTTGCAAGGACTTCTAGTATTATGTTGAATAATAATGGTGAGAGCGGGCATCCTTGTTTTGTTCCTGATCTTAAGGGAAAGGCTTTCAGCTTTTCCCCATTGAGAATGATATTTGCTGTAGGCTTTTCAGATGGTTTTTATGAAATTGAGGAATGCACCCTTTGTCCCTACATTCTGAAGGGTTTTAATCAGGAAAGGATACTGTATTTTGTCAAATGCTTTTTCTGCATCAATTGAGAGGATCATATCATTCTTCATTCTTCTCTTGTTGATGTGATCTATCACACTGATCGATTTGTGAATGTTGAACCACCCTTGCATCCCAGGGATGAATCCCACGTGGTCATGATAGATAATCCTTTTAATGTACTTTTGGATCCTATTAGCTAGGATCCTGTTGAGAATTTTGGTGTCCATATTCATCAACAATATCAGTCTGCAATTCTCCTTTTTGATGGGGTCTTTGCCTGGTTTGGGGATCAAGGTAATACTGACCTCATAGAATGAGATTGGTAGTTTTCCTTCTGTTTCTATTTTTTGAAACATCTTCAGGAGAATAGGTATTATTTCTTCTTTGAATGTTTAGTAGAATTCCCTGGGGAATCCGTCAGGCCCTAGACTTTTGTTTTTGGGTGGTTTTTGATCACTGCTTCAATCTCTTCATAATTAATTGGTCTGTTTAAATAATTAATTTCTTCCTGTTTCAGTCTTGGCAGTTTATAGGTTTCCAGGAAGGCATCCATTTCCTCCAGGTTGCTTAATTTATTGGCATAAAGTTGTTGATATAAGTTTCTAATGATCCTTCCTATTTCCTTGGTTTTGGTCATGATCTCTCCCCTTTCATTTATAATTTTATTACTTTGGGTCCTTTATTCTTTTGAATAAGTCTGGTCAGTGGCTTAATGATCTTATTAATTCTTTCAAAGACCCAGCTTCTAGTTTTGTTGATCTTCTCTACTCTACTTCTGGTTTCTAATTCATTGATCTCTGCTCTAATCTTGATGAAGTGTCTTCTTGTGCAGGGGTTAGGCTTGTTTTTCTGTTCCAGCTCCAGGTTCTTGAGGTGAGAATATAAAAACTGCATTTTCGATTTTTTTATTCTTTTGAGTGGGGCTTGGATGCCTATGTATTTTCCCCTTAGGACTGCCTTTGCAGTGTCCCATAGGATTTAGACCAATCTGTTTTCATTTTCATTGGTCTCCAAAAATTGATTAATCTCCTTTTTAATTCCCTGGTTTACCCAATCATTCTTGAGCAGGATGGTTCTTAGTTTCCAAGTGTTTGAGTTTCTTCTAAATTTTTCCTTGTGATTGAGCTCCAGTTCCAACTCATTGTGGTCTGAGAATATGCAGGGAATAATCTCAGTCTTTTGGTATCAATTGAGACCTGTTTTGTGTCCCAATATATGTTCTATTCTGGAGAAGCTTCCATGTGAATTTGAAAAGAATGAGTATTCTGTTGTTCTGGGGTGTAGTGTTCTGTATTTATCTATGAGGTCCATCTGGTCCAGTATGTCATTCAAACCTCTTGTTTCTTTGTTGATTTTCTGCTTAGGTGATCTGTCTGTTGCTGATAGTGGAGTGTTGAGGTCCCCTACTATTAACGTATTTTTATCTATATGTCTCTTTATTCTGGTTTAGAGTTGGCTTGTGTATCTAGCTGCTTCTCTGTTGGGGGCATAGATATTTATAATTGTTATATCCACTTGTTGCATACATCCTTTAAGAGTAATATTTTGTCCTTCTGTATCTCTAACTACAGTCTTTAGTTTAAAATCTAATCTGTCTGATATGAGAATTGCTACACAAGCTTTCTTTTGAGGTCCATTGGCATGAAAAATGGTTCTCCATCCCTTCACTTTCAGTCTGGATGTATCTTTAGGGTCAAAATGAGTCTCCTGTAGACACCAAATGGATGGGTCATATGTGTTTATCCCATCTGCAACCCTGTGGTGTTTTATGGGAGCATTTAGGCCACTCACATTGAGAGAGATTATTGAGAGATATTATTTTAATGATGTCATACTGCCTGTGATGTCTTTGTTTCTGTAGATTGTAAATTTATGTTCTGTATCACTCTTATGGCCTTTTAATTTTATAGAACCCTTCTTAATATTTTTGTAGAGCTGGTTTGGTTGTCATATATTCTTTCAGTTTCTGCTGGTCTTGGAGGCTTCTTGTCTCTCCATCCATTCTGAATGACAGCCTTGCTGGATAAAGGATCTTTGGCTGCATGTTCTTCTCACTTAGAGGTCTGAATATCTCTTGCCAGCCCTTCCTGGCCTGCCAGGTCTCTGTAGACAGGTCAGACATTATTCTGATGTTCCTCCCTCTGTACGTGAGGATTCTTTTCCCCCTGGCCGCTTTCAAGATTGTATCCTTGAATCTAATATTTGCGAATTGCACTATGATTTGGTGTGGTTTAGGTCTGTTCTAATTGATCTTGGGAGGGGTCCTCTCTGCCTCTTGAACACGAATGCTTGTTTCCTTTGCCAGATTAGGGAAGTTCTCAGCTACAATTTGTTCAAATGTTTCTTCTAGACCTCTCTCTTTCTCCACCCCCTCAGGGATGCTGATGATTCTGACATTGGAGTGTTTCATTGAGTCAGTAATCTCCCGTAACCAGCATTCTTGAGATTGGATTTTTTGAGCCAAGGTTCCGTTTTTTCCTTCTTTTCTATCATCCCATCTTCCAATTCACTAATTCGTTCTTCTGCCTCATTTACACTGGCCGTCAGAGCATCCAGTTGAGACTGCATTTGATTCATAGCATTTTTCATTTCTGCCAGATTCGCTCTCATTTCCACCCTTAGAGATTCCATATTCTCGTTATCATTTTCATTAATATTTTTTTCAAGCCTACACATCATCTTGACCATTGTTACTCTGAACTCCATTTGTGACAATTTGGTTATATCCATATCCATTAGTTCTGTGGCAGAGGCCACAGACTCTGTATCTTTTCTTTGTTGGGGGGGATTTCTTTTCCTTGTCATTGTGATGAGGAGAGGTTGTGGGGATGTACAGAGCCCAAATTATTGACCATGACCCAAGAAATGTGCACTTGTTTTATAGGGACCTTAGGGATGTGGGCTTCTTGATTTTCCCCCTGCCTTCTGGGGGGAGAGGTCTGCCACACTGATACTCAGGCAACCCTCTTTGTGTAGAGTTGCCTAGTCTTCTGAGAAGAGGAATCCAATGGGCACTGTGTGAACTGGTATTTCCTGGCTTTTGTTCTCTGGTGGCTTTTCCCTGCTGGTTTTCTGTGACTCTTCTGAGAGTCAGAGCAGCAGTGGCCGTATCCATCAATTTTAATTTTAGTTTCCCCTTGGCTGTTTAAGGGAATAACTGGTAAAGTTTACAGGAGAATCCCTGAGAGTTCCATGAATCCTTGGATGGGCTTATATGGGGGCCCTCCTTATAGGATATTGTAAGTGTACCCTCAAATTTTCTGTGACACCACTAAGTTGATGGGCTTTTGTTTATAGTTTACACTCCATTCAAAGTGGAATGACAGTTCAGACACAGGATTAGTAGAATGAGTACTCAAATGAAGGATAGAGGGAAAGAGTTGGAATTATCTCAGTCTTATGATTTTTGTTTTGGGTACCTCTTGTATCTTTAATTCTTCATTAGCCTTTTGCAACAAATCTTTCAATGAAACTATTTGGAATTTTGAAGACTTTTGGAGGCTCATGCATGTCAATTAAAATAGCTATTGAACATTATATAAAAACTAATGATACCTTAGCTAATTGAATTAAAATAAAAAAATACCTATTCCATTCTGTTTATTTAACTTAACAATTCTTAACAATCTCTTCTAATTGGAACATTCCTCATAATGACCATTGTAATTCTAGGTTGTCTTTAGTAAGATTGGCTTATGCATGTGAGGAGGGATCATAATTTTTTAAAACATACAGCCAGTGGAGTTCCTAAAAGTAGGGTCACCCTTACAACATTTAAATGACTAGAACCCCATTTTTGGAGTTTTCCTAAGAGCAAAGAAAAGAATCCTAGATAGCCTAAGATATGTGCTTAGGGTTTAGACTTGGTTTTGTTTTACAGTGTGATTTTCATGAAGTACTTCTTTTTCCTGGTGGATAGTCTGCCCTATTTGTCCAGCATGTGACCAGGTGTCCCTTTTTGCATGGAATTTTCTTGTGGGTGGTGAACAACCTATTGGGAAACTTGATCATCTGTAACCATCTTATTCTTACATGAGAGTTTTGTGCTTCAGAGACAATTGTCTCTCATAGAAATGTCGTGAACACTCAAGCAGTGTTTAGGTGCTCAAACCATGCCCACTGATTTTACTTTCAGGTTTGCTTTCAAGAAAATATATGCACGTTTAGGTTAAGGCATTCTAAGTCAGAAACTAAGTACATTCTATTTTTGTTTTTGGAATGAACACTGGCTGTTTTATTCAACTGATGAATCAGTAAATTCTATCCCTGAACCGAAGAATACACCATACCACAATTAAAATGAATTTAAATAAAAAAATTTAAAAAATACAGTAACAGCATATGTAGATGCTGGGAAAAGAAATGGTCATGGAAAAGTCAAACCCATAGTTACAATTGAGCTGAACCTCAAACAGGCAGGGGGCCCTATGACTCTGTCATTACAAACAATAGGCATTTTAGGGTTTGCCTATTTATTTATTTATCCTGTAACAATAATCTTATTTTTATTAGCTATTAACTATAATTTAGAGATTTTTGAAAACCAGACCACAATATCTTAAAGAATAAAGAAAAAAAAGAAACAGGAATAATACAATATGAAAATAAATATGTAATGAATTAAATTCCTTTCTTGAGCCATTTCTCATTTTCCAAACAGTATCTCTCTTGAGAGGTATACATGACTGAGTAATAAAATGAGAATCAGTTGACAAACAAGAAACCAAGTACATTCTAATTCAGATGCTAAGTGTTTCTAATTCAGCAACCGAACACATTCTAATTCAGAAACCAAAAGAGTATCACCAGAAGTACAATTTGTCCTTTCCAAATCTTGAATAAAGTCAAAGAGCTCAACCAAAAGGAGAGAGCTCAGCATCTGAGAGGAGTCTCACCATGCCAGAAACAGAAGGCCACTCACATAAGCCTTGAGCTCAAGGGGTTCACTAAAGGAACCTCACTCAATTCCAATGATCATCATCACTTCAGGGGTCATATCCTTCTGATCCTGTTTCTAACACCATGAAATGTCAACCTAAATAAACAGGTAAACAGAATCAAGTTCAAATTACCAGAAATTGAGCTCAGGGGTAGTAGAGGGTTTGCAATTTGGGAAATGTATGCTGTAGCAAGCTATAGGCAAGTGTGTTGAGGGTTTTATGAAGCTGTATTTATGGGCAAGGGGTGCAAAAAATGGGAGTAAGTTCATCCAGAGTCCAGGCAGTAAGTTCATTGGCTTGAGGATTGGGAGAGATTTTTGGTAGATGTTCACTGGTCAGGATTTAAGTCTTGGTCTTCTATAAATTAAGCATTTAAGGGAAATTAGTATATTAGTTCTTAAGTTCCATTTTCTGAAGGCACATGCATGAGATCTTTCTTTTCATATCCTCTGGTTCCATTTTAGATTACAATTCTTTCACAGGAGTCATTTATTCTTTGACTACTTTTTCAGCCCCATATTATAATTCTCTCCTTTTGGGATTCTAATCACATAAATGTTAGACATTTTGTTATAATTCTTCAAGTCTCTGAGGTTCTATAATTTTTGTTGGTTTTTTCTGTGTTGTTTACATTAATTTCTAATGTTCTATTGTCCAGATTTTATTTCCCTCTTCCCTCTTTAATCTGCAATTGACCCAATCCAGTGAGATTTTTATTTCAGTTATTTTATTTTTCAGTTCTAAGATTTCCATTTGATTATACTTTATATCTTCTATTTCTTTCCTGAGATTTTTATTTCTTTGATGAGACTATTTCCACTAGTTTCAAGTGTCTTCATAATTGTTTATGAAGCATTTCTATTATATCTGCTTTAAAATATTTGTCAGATTTTTCTCATTTCTCTGTCTTCTTGCTATTGTTATTTATCGGTTATATATTTTTTTATTCTGGTTGATAATTTCCTGGTCTTGTTATGATGAGTGATTTTCAGTTTTAATGTTGTCATTTTTGCATTTTGTCATTAAACTTTGGTAAACTTTATGTTTTAACTTTTTTTTGGCAGATAAGTGGGGAACTATCTCATTACATTTAGATGGAGGTAGAAGTACAGGTTCCACTCTTAGCTCCTTTAACACCAAATGGGGAGTTCTCTTCATTATTGCTGGGCAAGGGTGGGAGTTCTGGCTCCCTACGTGGTTTCTAGTGACAAGGTGGTGGAAGAATGGGGTTTGTTATTGGATGTGGATGAAAGTTCTTCCTATTTAGCCCTCTCTGATGCCAAATTGGTAGGGCTGTTAGGGCTTCTGGCTACAGTCTTACAAGAGTGGAAGTCTAGGTTACTCCCTTGGCCTTTGCTTGCAAGTGTTGGAGTGATCCCATAGTGTTTTGTGTGGTGTTTGACTGGAATAAAACTGCTGTTTTTGAAAAGTATTTTTGTCTTGCTAGGGTACCCTTTCCTTGTCCTTTGTTTAGAGAGAACATGATTTTGTCAGGGGTTTTATTGTCTGTATGCACTGAATGCTACCTTATTCAGATCAAGTTTGGGATATAGAAGACCAAATGAAAACCCAGAGAACTCACTGCCATATTGTCCTTCACCTCCCAAGGTCCCTAGCTATTCTGCTTTCTTCTCTTCACCTTTCAGAGTGTTCTTATATTTGTTTCATATATAATATTCAGGGTTTTTGTTTTTGTTTTGTTTGTTTGTATTTCTCCTAAGTAAGAGAACTAGGAAAAAAAGAAAATATCCATCTATCCAGAAGCAGAAAACATAGCACAAGATTTAAAAATCCATTCTATCCTTGAGAGGGAGTTAAGATGGTGGAGGGGTATGGGACCCTAAGTTTGTCTGGTCCCTCAAATACAGCTAAACAGTTATCAAATGACTCTGAACATCTGAGAAATGAATCAGAGATCTGAGAAAAAGAAATGCTGCAACTGCACAAGTACAAAAGCGACCACTTTTTGGAAGGTAGGAGGTGCAGAGACTTGAATCTGGGGTTGTATACCTGAGGATACAGCAGAGGGATGGGAGCCTGCTTAAGGAGGCTACCACAAAATATTATAAGCAATGGAACACAAAATCAGAACTTTTAGAAGTCTGCTACCATGGGACACATCCCTGGCTTAAAGGTGCTCAGATGGTGAAGTGGGGTGGAATTGCAGGTGTGACAGCATGGTCTGAGGATCCCCAGGGTCCCAAGAAGGACGGGGTTGCCTGAATGCAACAGAGTTCCCAGGCACAAGGGTGGGAAAGCCAGCTGAAAACAGTCTAGGTGATGACTTTTTGCTCTGTGTTGCCATAGACTGCAAACTGCTGGACTGTTATGTGACTGCTTTCCTGGCAGGAGTCCAGCAAAAGGCAGAAGCATGGCAAGAACCCCCCCCATGTCAGTAGAATTTGAGCAGAGAGCCTGAAAGTAACAAAAACCAGAAAAGAACAGAGACAATCAACAGGAACAGCAACTTAGAAGTAATACAATGTCACTAAATTCATATCTTTCAATAATTACTCTGAATGTAAATAGTCTAAATGCTCCAATCAAAATACATAAGGTATCAGAATGGTTTAAAATGACCCATCCATATGCTATTTACAAGGGACTCATTTTAGAGCCAAAGACACCTCCAGACTGAGTGAGGGGTAGAGAACCATTGATCATACCAATGGACATCAAAAGAAAGCTGGAGTAGCCATCCGTTTATCAAACAAACTAGATTTTAAATCAAAGACTGTTATAAGAGATGAAGAAGAATACCATACCATAAAAAAGGAGTCTATCCAAAAAGAAGATTTAATATTATAAATATTTATGCCCCCAGGTTGGGAGCAGCCAAATATATAAATCAATTAATAAGAAAAGTAAAAAAAACCCTCATTGATAATACAATAATAGCAGAGGACTTTAACACAACACTCACATCACGAGACAGATGATCTAAGCAGAAGATCAACAAGGAAATTAAGACTTTGATTGACACACTGGACCAGATAGACTTAACAAATATATCCAGAGCATTTCATCCTAAAGCAGCAGAATACACATCCTTCTTGAGTGCACATGAGACATTCTCCAGAATAGATCATATACTGGGTCACAAATCAGGTCTCCACCAGTACAAAAAGACTGAGATTATACCATGCATATTTACAGACCACAATGCTATAAAACTTGGAGTTAACCACAAGAAAAAATTTGGAAGAACAACAAATATATGGAGAGTAAAGTACATCGTATTAAAGAACGAGTGGATCAACCAGGAAATTAAGGAAGAATTAAAAATATATGGAACCAAATTCAAATGAAAATACAACAGTTCAAAACCTTTGGGATGCAGCAAAGGTGGTCCTAAGGGGGAAGTATATAGCAATACAGGCCTTCCTCAAGAAACAAGAAAAGTTGCAAACACACAACCTAACCTTAAACCAAAAGAAGCTGGAAAAAGAACAGCAAATAAAGCCTAAATCCACCAAGAGAAAAGAAATAATAAAGATTAGAACAGAAATCAATCACATGGAAATTAAAAACAAAAACAAAACAGTAGAACAGACCAATGAAACTAGGAGCTGCTTCTTTGAAAGAATTAATAAGGTAAATATACCCTTAGCCAGATTCATCAAAAAGAAAAGAGAAAGGATCCAAGTAAAGAAAGAATGAATGAAAGAAAAGAGAGCACAAATAACAGCAAAGAAATATAAATAATTCTAAAAGAATATTATGAGTGATTATATGTCAACAAATTAGGCAATATGGAAGAAACGGTTGCATTCCTAGAAACATATAAACTACCAAAGCTGAAACAGAAAGAAATAGAGAATACCTGAAGAGACACATCACTAGCAAAGAAATTTAATCAGCAATCAAAAATCTCCCCACAAATAAGAGTTCAAGGCCAGATGGGTCCCAGGGGATTTGTACCAAAAATAGAAAGGGAAGGGAAACTTTCAAAGACATTCTATGAGGCTGGCATTACCTTGAACCCAAAACCAGACAAAGACCCCACTAAAAAGGTGAATTACAGACCAATATCCGTCATGAACATGGATGTAAATATTCTCACCATGATACTAGCTAATAGGATCTGACAGTGCATTCATGGAATTATTCACCATGAGCAAGTGGGATTTATTCCTGGCCTGCAAGGGTGGTTCAACATCCACAAATCAATGTTTTACACCACATTAATAAAAAAAAAAGGACAAGAACCATATGATCTTCTACAATAGACGTAGAAAAAGAATTTGACAAAATACAGCATACTTTCTTGAAAAAAATAACCACTGTGTAGGGATAGAAGGAACATACTTCAATATCATTAAAGCTAGATATGCAAAACCCATTGCAATGATCATTCTGTACCTGGAAAAACTGAGAGCTTTTCTGCTAAGGTAAGGAGCATGAGAAGGTTGTCCACTCTCTCCACTGTTGTTCAAAATAGTACTGGACGTCCTAGCTTCAGAAATCAGACAGCAAAAAGAAATAAAAGACATCCAAGTTGGCAAGGAAGTCACACTTTGGTTCTTCACGGATGACATGATATTCTATGTAGAAAACCTGAAAGACTCCCCCCAAATATTGCTAAAACTGATACAGAAATTTAGGAAAGTGGCAGGATATAAAACCAATGCACAGAAATCAATTGCAATTCTATACCCAATGAGGCAGAAAAAAGAGAAATCAAGGAATTGATTCAATTTGCATGTGCACCAAAAACCACAGATACCTAAGAATAAACCTAACCAAAGAGGTAAAAGATCTGTACTCTGAAAACTATAGAACACTTACGAAGTAAATTGAGGAAGGCACAAAGAAATGGAAAAACCATCCATGTTCATGGATTGGAAGAACAAATATTGTTAAAATGTCTCTGCTACCCAAAGCAATCTACACATTCAATGCAATCACTATCAAAATACCACCAGCATTTTTCACAGAACTGGAACAAAAAAATCTTTTCTTTAAAGATTTTGTTTATTTATTTGAGGTAATTCATATTTTATTGATTATAACCACATAATTCTTTTTTAAAAGATTTATTATTTATTTGAGAGAGGGAGACTGTGCATGAGCAGTGGGAGGGGCAAAGGGAGAAAATCTCAACCAGAATCCCCACTGAGAGTGGAGCCCGATGCAGGGCTTGATCTCATAACCCCGAGATCATGACCTGAGCCAAAATCAAGAGTCAGACTCTCAACTGACTGAGCCACCCATGTGCCTCTAAAGGCACATAATTCTTAGGAGAGTTTTATAAATATGTTGCAGCAGAATTGGGATTATCCCCAGGTAATTATTTTGGGCAAATACTAGATATTTTGTATGTCAATAAAATATGCTGAAAAATGATTGTGAAAGATAATTTAGTTCACTGCAAAATTGACTTTGAGGATGTGTGGGTCACAGTGCTGGAATATTGTGAATACAGTTTGTCTTTGGCATCCATTATTCAGTGCTATTTTTCGTTTTCTTGGTGTCTCCATCTCTCATTTTTCTTTCTTTTATTCTGTTCCCACTAGTTTATGCTAACGTGTTAACTGGTTAACAAAAATTTTAGTTGTTTGGGAGTTTAAAGTGAGTTTTTTCTATGTATCAAGCCTGTGGAGCAAGGAAAACAAACCCTATTGCCCCCTTCTTTCCTACTATCCATCCCTGCCTCAGAACCCCCAGTTTTCCAGTCTCAAGAGCCTAAAGGTTTGAGGAGTGACACATCCAAGTGTTTCTTTTTTTTTTTTTTAAAGATTTTATTTATTTATTCGACAGAGAGAGACAGCCAGCAAGAGAGGGAACACTAGCAGGGGGAGTGGGAGAGGAAGAAGCAGGCTCATAGCGAAAGAGCCTGATGTGGGACTCGATCCCGGAACGCCGGGATCACGCCCTGAGCTGAAGGCAGACGATTAACCGCTGTGCCACCCAGGCGCCCCATCCAAGTGTTTCTTATGAGACATCTGTCTTGGTTTCACCAGGCCCACATGAGCTCCAGTAATTTGACAAAGCAACTGCTCTCCTAAGCAGCAGTTGAGCTGTATCCTAGAATGGCCTCTGCCTTTAAGAATGTTTGAACATGAGTTACTTGAATTTTCTGTGCCCAAGTTTTGTTGTCAATAGACAAAATAAGGAGAAGAAGAAAAACATTTGACTAGCTCTTGGTGTTATGAGAATAAAGTGATATAGTGGATAGTTATTTAACATTCCTTCAGAATAAAAGCTCTTCAAAAATAAGTCATAAGGTATTATGACATGGTCATCTCCAGTAACTACCCTTTTATAATGCTACTTGTAATAACATTCAGGTCTTAAGAATAACACCACTTAAGAAATATGTCATATATTTTCCAAGTAAAAGTAAACAGCCAGTGAACTCATGGAACTCCTTAAGCACATGAGTTCATTAAAATCCATGCATATATTTATATCAGTCTGGATGTGTCTTTAGGTTCAAAATGAGTCTCTTGTAGACAGCATATGAATGGGTCCTGCCTTTGTATTCAATCTGCAACCCTGTGTTGTTTCATGGGAGCATTTAGGCCATTCACCTTGAGGGTTAATACTGAAAGTTATGTGTTTATTGCCATTCTATTGTCTGTAGAGTCCCTGTTTCTATGGATTAACTCTGTAAATTTCTGGTCCATATTACTCTTGTGGTCTTTCTTCTTTTATAGAATCCTCCTTGGTATTTCTCTCAGGGCTGGCTTGGTGGTCACATATTCTTTCAGTTTCTGCTGGTCCTGAAAGCTCTTTATCGCTCCATCCATTCTGAATGACAGTCTTGCTGGATAAAGTATTTTGGCTGCATGTTCTTCTCATTTAGTACACTGAATATGTCTTGCACATCCAGACTGAAAGTGAGAGGATGGAGAACCATTTTTCATGTCAGTGGACTTTCAAGGAAAACTGGGGTTGCAATTCTTATATCAGACAAATTAGAATTTAAACCAAAGACTGTAATAACAGAGCCAGAGGGACACTATATAATTCCTAAAAGGTCTATCCAAAAAGAAAATCTAACAATTGTAAATATCTATGCATCCAACATGGAAGCAGCCAACTGCATAAGTCAACTGTTAACCAAAATAAAGAATCAGATCAACAATAATACATTAATAGTAGAAGAGTTTAACACTCCAATCCCAGCACTGGACAGATCATCTAAACAGATGATCAAAAAAGAAACAAGAGTGCTGAATGACACATTGGACCACATGGACTTCATAGATATATACAGAATATTCGACCCTAAAACAACAGAATACTCATTCTTCTAGTATGCACACAGATCTTTTCCAAAATAGACCACATTCTGGGTCACAAAACAGGTCTCCAGTAAATACCAAAAAATTGAGATTATTCCCTGCATAATATCAGACCACAATGCCTTGAAACTGGAACTCAATCATGAGAAAAAATTTGAAAGGAATTCAAACACTTAGAAGTTAAAGAGCATCCTGCTAAAGAATGAATGGGTCAACCAGGAAATTAAATAATAACTTAAACATTCATGGAAACCAATGAGAATGAAAGTACATCAATCTAAAATTTATGAGATATTGCGAGGGGGTCCTATGGGGGAAATACATTGCCACCCAAGCCTCTCTCAAAAAATTAGAAAAATCCCAAATGCACATGCTAAACCTACATCTAAAGGAGCTGGAGAAGGAACAGAAATAAAGCCTAAACCAGGCAGGAGAAGAGAAATAATAAATATTAGAGCAGAGATAAATGAAATAGAAACCGCAAAAACAATAGAAAAGATCAATGAAACTCGTAGCTGGTTCTTTGAAAGAATTAATAAGTTTGAGGAGGGGGGAAAAAGATGGTGGAGGAGTAGGGACCCCATTTTCAGCGGGTCCCCTGAATTGAGCTGAATATCTACCAGACCATCCTGAACACCCATGAAATCAGCCTGAGACCCAGGAAGATACATCTGGAACTCTACAAATGAAGACCTCTAGTGCTTAGTATTGAGGTATGAAGTGAGGAGCCATGAATTCATGCACAGATATCAGAAGATAAACAGAAGGGGGAGGAGCCACCACGCCAGGGCACCAGGAAGCAGTAGCCACCTGCACTGGGGAGGTGGCCAGACTCCCAGACCGGCACCCATGAGAAAGCGGACTGAGACCATGAGGCTGGGAGTGCACATGTGACCAGACTGAAACCTGGAGCTCGGGAGTGCATGTGCAACCAGACGGAAACCTGCACTCCAGAGCACGCGTGAACCTCACTGAGACAGGGAGCTCGGGAGCATGCGCCAGAACTGGGGATGGCTGGCGGTGTTAGAAGCACAAAGGGCGGAGACGTGCCAGCCCTGGAAGCAAGGGCTGGGAGAGTGGCTGTGGGGCCCCCAACACGGGATGCTGCGGGGTTTTCAGCAGCACCGATGGAAACAGAGTTAGAGTGGCCAGGAGAGCTCAGTGGAGAGTGGACTGTGATCTCTCTGTTCTGAGACAGAGGCTAGGATACGGCCACTGCTGTCCTGACTCTCAGAAGAGGCACAGAAAACTGCCAGGGAAAGCGGCTAGAGAACAAAAGCCAGGAAATACCAGTTCACATTGTGCCCATCCCCATCCCCCCTCACAGTGGACAAGGCAACTCTACCCAAACAGGGTTGCGTGAGTATCAGCACAACAAGCCCCTCCCCCAGAAGGCAGGCTGAAAAATCAAGAAGCCTACATCCCTAAGGACCCTATAAAACAAGTGCACACTGCCTGGGTTCTGGTCAATAATTTGGGCTCTGGGCATCCCCGCAAACTCTCCTCATCAGAATGATGATGAGGAGAAACCATCAGCAAGGAAAGAAGACAGAGACTGTGGCCTCTGCCACAGAAATAATGGATATGGATATAACCAAATGGTCAGAAATGGAGTTCAGAGTAACGATGGTCAAGATGATGTGTAACCTTGAAAAAAATATTAACAAAAATATTAATGAGAATATAGAATCTCTAAGGGTGGAAATGAAAGCAAATCTGGCAGAAATTAAAAATGCTATGAATCAAATGAAGTGTAAACTGGACTCTCTGATGGCCAGGGTAAATGAGGCAGAAGAACAAATTAGTGAATTTGATGATGGGATGGTAGAAGACAAAGTTAAAGCAGAAACGTGGCTCAAAAATATCCAATCTCAAAAATGAAGATTAAGGGAGATTACTGACTCGATGAAATGTTCCAATGTCAGAATCATCGGCATCCCTGAGTGGGCGGGGGAGGGGGGGAGAAAGAGAGGTCTAGAAGAGATACTTGAACAAATTGTAACTGAGAACTTTCCTAATCTGGCAAAGGAAACAAGCATTTGTGTCCAAGAGGCAGAGAGAGCCCCACCCAAGATCAATGAGAACAGGCCTACAACATGTAACGTTATAGTGCAATTCGCAAATATTAGATCCAAGAATACAGTATTGAAACTGGCTGGGGGAAGAAAATCCTTACGTCCAGAGGGAAAAATATTAGAATAACGTCAGGCCTATCTACAGAAACCTGGCAGACCAGGAAGGGCTGGTAGGGTATTTTTAAAGCTCTATCTGAGAAGAACATGCAGCCAAGGATCCTTTATTCATCAAGGGTGCCATTCAGAATGGATGGAGAGATAAGGACCTTCCAAGATAGGCAGAAACTGAAGGAATTCGTAACCATCAAACCAACCCTACATGAGATATTAAGGGGTTTTCTATAAAAGTAAAAAGGCCACAAGAGTGATACAGAATATAATTTATAATCTATAGAAACAAAGAATTCACAGGCAACATGACATCATTAATATCATATCTCTCAATAATCACTCTCAATTAGAATGGCCTAAATGCTCCCCTAAAACGCCACAGGGTGGCAATTTGGATAAAAAGACATGACCCATCCATTTGCTGTCTACAAGAAACTCATTTTGAACCTAAAGATACATCCAGACTGAAAGTGAAGGGATGGAAAACCATTTTTCATGCCAATGGATCACAAAAGAAAGCTGTGGTAGCAATTCTCATAACAGACACATTAGATTTTAAACTAAAGACTGTAGTTAGAGATACAGAAGGACAATATATTACTCTTAAAGGATGTATCCAGCAAGTGGATATGACAATTATAAATATGTATGCCCCCAACAGGGGAGCAGCTAGATACATAAGCCAACTCTTAACCAGAATGAAGAGACATATAGATAATAATACGTTAATAGTAGGGAAACCTCAACACTCCGCTCTCAGCAATAGACAGATCAACTAAGCAGAAAATGAACAAAGAAACAAGAGCTTTGAATGACAAACTGGACCAGAAGGGCCTCATAGATATATACAGAACACTACACCCCAGCACAACAGAATACTCATTCTTTTCAAACGCACATGGAACTTTCTCCAGAATAGACCATATACTGGGTGACAAAACAGGTCTCAACTGATACCAAAAGACTGAGATTTTTCCCTGCATATTCTCAGACCACAATGCTTTGAAACTGGAACTCAATCACAAGGAAAAATTTGGAAGAAACTCAAACACTTGGAAACTAAGAACTATCCTGCTCAAGAATGATTGGGTAAGCCAGGGAATTAAAAAGGAGATTAAGCAATTTATGGAGACCAATGAGAATGAAAATACACCGGTCCAAAACCTATGGGACACTGCAAAGGCAGTCCTAAGGGGAAAATACATAGCCATCCAAGACTCACTGAAAAGAAGAGAAAATTCTAAAATGCAGTTTTTATATTCTCACCTCAAGAAGCTGGAGCTGGAACAGAAGAACAGGCCTAACCCACACAAGAAAAGGCAGGTGATAAAGATTAGAGCAGAGATCAATGAATTAGAAACCAGGAGCACAGTACAGAAGATCAACAAAACTAGAAGCTGGTTCCTTGAAAGAATTAATAAGATCGTTAAGCCACTGACCAGACTTATTCAAAAGAATAGAGAAAGGACCCAATGTAATAAAATTATTATGAATGAAAGGGGAGAGATCATGACCAACACCAAGGAAATAGGAAGGATCATTAGAAACTTTTATCAATAGCTTTATGCCAATAAATTAAACAAAATGGAAGAAATGGATGCCTTCCTGGAAACCTATAAACTGCCAAGACTGAAACAGGAAGAAATTAATTATTTAAACAGACCGATTAATTATGAAGAGATTGAAGCAGTGATCAAAAACCTCCCGAAAAACAAGGTCCAGGGCCTGATGGATTCCCTGGGGAATTCTAGTAAATTCTAAGAAGAAATAATACCTATTCTACTGAAGCTGTTTCAAAAAATGGAAACAGAAGGAAAACTACCAAATTCACTCTATGAGGCCAATATTACCTTGATCCCCAAACCAGGCAAAGACCCCATCAAAACGGAGAATTACAGACCGATATCCCCGATGAATATGGATGTCAAAATGCTCAACAAGATCCTATCTGATAGGATCCAACAGTACATTAAAAGGATTATCCATCATGAACAAGTGGGATTCATCCCTGGGATGCAAGGGTGGTTCAACATTCGCAAATGGATCAGTGTGATACATCACATCAAGAAGAAAAGAATGAAGAACGATATGATCTTCTCAAATGATGCAGAAAAAGCATTTGACAAATACAGCATCCTTTCCTGATTAAAACCCTCCCATGTATAGGGTTAGAGGGTACCTTCCTCAATTTCATAAAAAACCATCTATAAAAAGCATACTATGAATATCATTCTCAATGGAAAAAGCTGGAAGCCTTTTCCTTAAGATCAGGAACACGACAACGATGTTCGCTCTCACCATTATTATTCAACATAGTACTAGAAGTCCTTGCAACAGCAATCAGACAAGCAAAAATAGATATCCAAATTGGCAAAGAAGAAGTCAAGCTGTCTCTCTTTGCAGATGACATGATACTCTATATGGAAAACCCAAAAATCTTCACCCCCAAACTACTAGAACTTATAGAGCAATTCAGTAATATGGCCGGATGCAAATTCAATGCTGAGAAATCATTTGCATTTCTATACACGAACGAGACTGGAGAAAGAGAAATTAGGGAATCCATTCCATTTATAATAGAACCAAAAATCATACGTTATCTCAGAACTATCTTAACCAGAGAAGTGAAGCATCTATATTCTAGAAAGTACAAATTTCTTTTGAAAGACATTGTAGAAGACACAAAAAGATGTAAAAATACTCTTGTGCTCATGGATCGGAAGAATAAACATAGTTAAAATGTCTATGCTACCCAGAAAAATCTACATTTTCAATGCCATCCCAATCAAAATACCAATGACATTTTCCAAAAAAATGAACAAACACCCATTAAATTTTTGTGGAACCAGAAAAGGCCCTGAATCGCCAACAAATTGTTGAAAAGGTAAAACAAAGCTGGGGCATCACGTTGCCAGACTTCAAGCTATACTACAAAGCTGTGATGACAAAGAGAGCATGGTACTGGCAGAAAAACAAACACACAGACCAATGAAACAGAATAGAGAACTCAGAAATGGACTCTAGGCTCTTTGGGCAACTAATCTTTGACAAAGCAGGAAAAAACATCCAGTGGAAAAGGCAATCTCTTCAATAAATGCTGCTGGGAAAATTGGACAGCTATATCCAAAAGAATGAAACTTGACCACTCTCTCACACCATACACAAAGATAAGCTCCAAATGGATGAAAGACCTCATTGCGAGACAGGAATCCATCAAAATCCTAGAGGAGAACATAGGCTGCAACCTCTTTGTCATCCGCCAGAGCAACATTTTCATGACACATCTCCAAAGGCAAGAGAAACAAAAGCAAAAATGAACTTGTGGGACTTCATCAAGATAAAAAGCTTCTTCACAGCCAAGAATACCTTCAAAAAAACTAAGAGGCAGCCCACAGAATGGGAGAAGATATTTGCAAATGACACTACAGATAAAAGACAGGTATCCAGGATCCACAAAGAACTCAATCTCAATACACAAGAAACAAATAATAAAATCAAGAAATCGGCAGAAGATATGAACAGACACTTTTCCAATGGAGACATACAAATGGCTAACAGACACATGAAAAAATGTTCAACATCATTAGCCATCAGGGATTCAAATCAAAACCACATTGAGATACCACCTTCCGTCAGTTAGAATGGGAAAAATTGAGAAGGCGGGAAAAAACAAATGTTGGAGAGGATGTGGAGAAAGGGAAACCCTCTTACACTGTTGGTGGGAATGCAATCTCATACAGCCACCTTGGAAAACAGTGTTGAGGTCCCATAAAAAGTTCAAAATAGAGCGACCCTATGATCCAGCAATTGCACTACTGGGTATTTACCCCAAAGATACAGACATAGTGAAGAGAAGAGCCATATACACCTCGATGTTCCTAGAGGGTTCCCCCTTTCTCCACATCCTCTCCAACACTTCTTGATTTAGGCCTCGTCAATTTTTGCCGTTCTACCTGACATAAGGTGGTGTCTTAGTGTGGTTTGGATTTGAGTTTCCCTGATGGCTGATGATGTTGAACATTTTTTCATGTGTCTGTTAGCCATTTGTATGTCTTCATTGGAAAAGTGTGTGTTCATATCTTCTGCCCATTTTTTGATTTGATTATTTGTTTCATGTGTAATGAGTTTGAGAAGTTCTTTGTGGATCTTGGATACCAATCTTTTATCTGTAGTGTCATTTGCAAATATCTTCTCCCTTTTTGTGGGCTGCCTCTTAGTTCTTTTGACTGTTTCCTTGGCTGTGCAGAAGCTTTTTATCTTGATGAAGCCCCACAAGTTCATGAAGTTCATTTTTTCTTTTGTTTCTCTTGCCTTTGGAGATGTGTCATGAAAAAGGTTGCTTTGGCCGATGCCGTAGAGGTTGCTTCCTATGCTCTCCTCTAGGATTTTGATGGATTCCTGTCTCGCATAGAGGTCTTTCATCCATTTGGAGTTTAGCTTTGTGTATGGTGTGAGAGAGCGGTCTAGTTTCATTCTTTTGCATGTAGCTGTCTAATTTCCCCAGCACCATTTTTTGAAGAGACTATCTAATTTCCACTGGATGTTTTTTCCTGTTTTGTCAAAGATTAGTTGCCCAAAGAGCCGAGAGTCCATTTCTGGATTCTCTATTCTGTTCCATTGGTCTATGTGACTGTTTTTGTGCCAGTACCATGCTGTCTTTGTGATCACAGCTTTGTAGTATCACTTGAAATCCAGCAATGTGATGCCCCCAGCATTGTTTTTGCTTTTCAAAAATTCCTTTGTGATTCGGGGCCTTTTCTACTTCCACACAAATTTAAGGGATGTTCCAGTTCTTTGGAAAATGTCATTGCTATTTTTTTATTTTAATTTTTTTTATTATATTATGTTGGTCACCATACAGTACATCCCTTGTTTCTGATGTAAAGTTCGATGATTCATTAGTTGCGTATAACACCCAGTGCACCATGCAATACGTGCCATCCTTACTAACCATCACCAGTCTATCCCATTCCCCCACCCCCTCCCCTCTGAAACCCTCACTTTGTTTCTCATAGTCCATAGTCTCTCATGCTTCATTCCCCCTTCTGATTACCACCCCTTTCTTTATCCCTTTCTTACCCTACCGATCTTCCTAGTTCTTATGTTCCATAGATGAGAGAAAACGTATGATAATTGTCTTTCTCTGCTTGACTTATTTCACTTAGCATTATCTCCTCCAGTGCCGTCCATGTTGCAGCAAATATTGAGAACTCGTTCATTCTGATAGCTGAGTAATATTCCATTGTATATATGGACCACAGCTTCTTAATCCAGTCATCTGTTGAAGGGCATCTCGTTTCCTTCCACGATTTAGCTATTGTGGACAATGCTGCTATGAACATTGGGGTGCATATGGCCCTTCTCTTCACTATGTCTGTATCTTTGGGGTAATTACCCAGTAGTACAATGGCTGGGTCATAGGGTAGCTCAATTTTTAAATTTTTAAGGGACCTCCACACTTTTCCAGAGTGACTCTACCAACTTGCATTCCCATCAACAATGTACAAGGCATCCCCTTTCTCTACATCCTCTCCAAGAATTGTTTCTTGCCTTGTCAATTTTTGCCATTCTAACTGGCATAAGGTGGTATCTTAGTGTGATTTTGATTTGAATTTCCCTGATGGCTAATGATTTTGAATATTTTTTCATGTGTCTGTTAGCTATTTGTATGTCCTCATTGGAAAAGTGTCTGTTCATATCTTCTGCCCATTTTTTGATTTGTTTATTTGTTTCTCGCGTATTGAATTTGAGAAGTTCTTTGTAGATCTTGGATACCAGTCTTTTATCTGTAGTGTCATTTGCAAATATATCCTCCCATTCCGTGGGCTGCCTCTTAGTTCATTTGACTGTTTCCTTGGCTGTGCACAAGTTTTGATCTTGATGAAGTCCCACAAGTTCATTTTTGCTTTTATTTCTCTTGCCTTTGGAGATGTGTCATGAAAAAGGTTGCTGTGGCTGAGGTCGCAGAGGTAGCTGCCTATGCTCTCCTCTAGGATTTTGATGGATTCCTGTCTCACGTCGAGGTCTTTCATTCATTTAGATTTTATCTTTGTGTATGGTGTGAGATAGTGGTAAAGTTTCATTCTTTTGCATGTAGCTGTCCAATTTTCCCAGCACCATTTATTGAAGTGACTGTCTTTTTTCCACCGGATGTTTATTCCTGCTTTATCAAATATTAGTTGCCCAAAGAGTCAAGGGTCCATTTCTGGGTTCTCTATTCTGTTGCATTGGTCTATGTGTCTGTTTTTGTGCCACTACCATTCTGTCTTTGTGATCACAGCTTTGTAGTACAGCTTGAAATAGGCATTGTGATGCCCCCAGGTTTTTTTCTTTTCAACAGTTCCTTGGTGATTCAAGGCCTTTTCTGGTTCCATACAAATTTAAGGACTATTTGTTCCAGTGCTTTGAAAAATGTGCTCGGTATTTTGATCGGGATAGCATTGAAAGTGTAGATTGCTCTGGGTAGCATGGACATTTTAACTATGTTAATTCTTCCGATCCATGAGCATGGATTATATTTACATGTTTTTTTGTCTTCCTCAATGTCTATCATGAGTGATTTATAGTTTTTAGAATATAGGTCCTTTATGTCTCTGGTTAAGTTAATTCCAAGGTAACGTAGGGTTTTTGGTGCTATTGTAAATGATATGGATTCCCTAATTTCTCTTTCTTCAGTCTCATTATTCGTGTATAGAAATGCAACTGATGTGTGAGCCTTGATTTTGTATCCCGCCACATTACTTAATTGCTCTGGAACTTCTAATAGTTTGGGAGTGGATTCTTTTGGGTTTTCCATATGGAGCATCATGTCATCAGCGAGGAGAGATATTTTGACTTCTTCTTTGCCAATTTGGATACCTTTTATCCCTTTTTGTTGTCTGACTGCAAGGACTTCTAGTACTATGTTGAATAATAGTCGTGAGAGTGGGCATCCTTGTCATGTTCCTGATCTTAAGGGAAAGGCTTCTAGCTTTTCCCATTGAGAATGATATTTGCTGTAGTCTTTTCATAGATGGTTTTTATGAGATTGAGGAATGTACCCTCTATCCCTACACTCTGAAGGGTTTTAATCAGGAAACGATGCTGTATTTTGTCAAATGCTTTTTCTGCATCTATTCAGAGGATCATATGGTTCCTCAGTCTTTTCTTGTTGATATGATGTATCATGCTGATCCTTTTGCGAATGTTGAACCACGCTTGCATCCCAGGGATGAATTCCACTTGGCCATGATGGATAATCCTTTTAATGTACTGTTGGATTATATTAGCCAGGATCTTGTGGAGGATTTTGGTGTCCATATTCATTAGGAAAATTGGTCTGTAATTCTCCTTTTTGAGGGGGTCTTTGCCTGGTTTGGGGATCAAGGTAATATTGGCCTCATAGAATGAGTTTGTTAGCTCTCCTTCTGTTTCTATTTTTTGAAATAGCTTTAGAGAATAGATATTATTTCTTCTTTGAATGTTTGGTAGAAATCCCTAGGAAAACCGTCCGGGCCTGGAGTTTTGTTATTTGGAAGGTTGTTTATCACTGACTCAATCTCTTCATAATTAATTGGCCTGTTTAAAAAATCAATTTCTTCCTGTTTCAGTCTTGGTAGTTTATAGGTTTCCAGGAAGGCCTCCATCTCTTCCGGATTGCTTAATTTATTGGCATATAGCTGTTGATAAAAGTTTCTAATAATCCTTCCAATTGCATTGGTGTTGGTTGTGACCTTCCTTTTTCATTCATAATTTTTTTTAATTTGGGTCCTTTCTCTATTCTTTTGGATAAGCCTTGCCAGCGGTCTGTCAATTTTATTGATTCTCTCAAAGAACCAGCTTCTAGTTCTGTTGATCTGCTCTACAGTATGTACTCCTGGTTTCTAATTCATTGATTTCTGCTCTAATCTTGGTCAACTGCTTACTCGTGCATGGATTAGGCCTGTCCCTTTGTTTCTGTTTCAGCTTCTTGAGGTGAGAATATAAAAACTGCATTTTGTTTTTTTCTATTCTTTGAGTGAGGCTTGGATGGCTATGTATTTCCCCCTTAGGACTGCCATTGCAGTATCCTGTAGGTTTTGGACCACTGTGTTTTCCTTCTCGTTGGTCTCCATAAATTGCTTAAATTGATTTTTGATTTCCTGGTTTATTGAGTCATTCCTGAGCAGGATGGTTCTTAGTCTCCAAGTGTTTGACTTTCTTCCAAATTTTTCCTTGTGGTAGAGTTCCAGTTTCAAAGCATTGTGGTCTGAGAATATGCAGGGAATAATTTCAGTCTTTTGGTATCGGTTGAGACCTGTTTTGTGACCCAGAACATGGTTTATTCTTGAGAATGTTCCATGGGCATTAGAATAGAATAAGTATTCTTTGGTTCTGGCGTGTAGTGTTCTATATATATCTATGAGGTCCAACTCGTCTAGTATGGCATTCAAAGCTCTTGTTTCTTTGCTGATTTCTTGCTTAGGTGATCTGTCATTTGCTGATAGTGGTGTGTTGAGGTCTCCTACTATTAGTGTAGTTTTATCTATATGTCTCTTTATTGTGGTTAAGAGTTGGCTTGTGTATCTAGCTGCTCCCCTGTTGGGGGCATATATATTTATAATTGTCACATCCACTTGTTGGATACATCCTTTAAGAATAATATAGTGCCCTTCTGTGTCTCTAAGTATAGTCTTTAGTTTAAAATCCAATCTGTCTGATATGAGAATTGCTACCCCAGCTTTCTTTTGAGGTCCATTGGCGTGAAAGATGGTATTC
Source organism: Ursus maritimus (assembly GCF_017311325.1). NCBI lineage: Eukaryota > Metazoa > Chordata > Mammalia > Carnivora > Ursidae > Ursus > Ursus maritimus. The sequence goes on from NW_024423319.1 coordinate 67,124,825, forward strand.
TATCCCTTTACTTTCAGTCTGAATGTATCTTTAGGTTCAAAATGAGTCTCTTGTAGGCAGCAAATTCATGGATCATGTCTTTTTATCCAATCTGCAACCCTGTGGCGCTTTATGGGAGCATTTAGGCCATTTACATTGACTGCTTATTGAGAGATATGATTTTAGGGATGCCATGTTGCCTGTAACGTCTTTGTTTGTATCGATTGTGACTTCCTGTTCTGTATCACTCTTGGGGCCTTTTCACTTTTATAGAACCCTCCCTTAATATCTCCTGTAAGGCTGGTTTCGTGGTTACGAAATTGGTCTATGACTGGCAATTCTGGAAGGTCTTTGTTTCTCGATCAATTCTGAATGACAGCTTTGCTTGATAAAGGATCCTTGGCTGTATGTTTTTCTCTGAAAGAGCTTTAAAAATGCCCCCTCAACCCTTTCTCTCATTCCAGGTCAGTGTAGACAGGTGTGACATAATTCTGATACCTGTGCTTTAGTACGTGAGAAATTTCATTGCTCTTGCCACTTTCAATACTCTATCCTTGGATCTAATATTTGCGAAATGCACTATGACATGACGTGGTGTAGATTTGTCATGGTTGAGCTTGGGAGGGGTCCTCTCTGCCTCTTGGACATGAAAGTTTGTTTCCCTTGCTTGATTAGGGACGTTTTCAGCTACAATTTGTACAAATATCTCTTCTAGACCTCTGTTTTTCCACCCCCTCGAGGATGCCGATGATTCTGACATTGGATTGTTTCTTTGAGTCAGTAATCTCCGGTAACCTACATTCCTGAGTGTTGATTTTTTTGAGTTCAGATTCTATTTTACCTTTTTCTTCTACTAACCCACCCTCCAATTTGCTGATACGGTCTTCTGCCTCATTAACCCTGTCCATCAGAGCCTCTAGTTTTGACTGCATTTGGCTCATAGAATTTTTAATTTCTGCCAGATTTGCTCTCATTTTCGCCATTAGAGATTCTATATTCTCATTATCATTTTTATTAATACTTTTTTTCAACTCTACACATCATCTTGACCATTGTTACTCTGAATTCCATTTCTGATAATTTGGTTATATCCATATCCATTAGTTCTGTGGCAGAAGCCACAGAGTCATTGTCTTTTCTTTGCTTGGGGGGGGGGATTTCTCCTTCTCGTCATTCTGATGAGGAGAGGTTGCGGGGTTGTCCAGAGCCCAAATTATTGACTGGGGCCCAGGCCTTGTGCCCTTGTTTTATAGGGAATCTTAGGGATGTGGGCTTCTTGATTTTTCAGCCTGCCTTCTGTGTGAGGGGCCTGCGTGCCGATACTCAGGCAACCTTTTTTGTGTAGTCTCCCTGTCCCCTGCGAGGGGGGATGGGGATGGGCATCCTGTGAGCTGGTATTTTTGGGCTTTTATTCTCTGGCGGCTCTCCCTGGCAGTTTGCTGGGCCTCTTCTGAGAGTCAGAGCAGCAGTGGCCGAACCTCAGCCTCTGTCTCAGAACAGAGGGATTGCGGACCATTCACTGATGTTCTGGCCACTTTAACTCTGTTTCTGTTGGTGCTGCCCAACCCTGCAGAGTCCCAGAATGTGCGCCCCACACCCACACCCGGCGTCCCAGCCCTCACTTCCAGGGCTGGCGCATCTCTGTCCTTTGTGTTTCTAATACCGCTAGCCGCCAGCCACCCCCACGTGCTCCCGGAGCTCCCAATCTCAGTCTGGTTCCAGGGAGCACACCGGAGCTCCGTTTCAGTCTAGTCGCGTGCGTTTCCCGGTTCACGGTCTCAGTCTGCTCTCTCTCGGGTGCCAGTCCGCGAGTCTGCCCGCTCCCCCGTGCAGGTGGCTACCACTTCCTGGCGCCCGAATGCGGCAGCTCCCTCCCCCTTCCGTTTATCTTTCGATATCTGTGCGTGGTTTCACGGCTCCTGGCCTCATACCTCAGTACTCAGCACTGGAGATATTCATTTGTAGAGATCCAGATGTATCTTCCTGCATCTCAGGCTGATTCCGTGGATGTTTAGGCTGGTCTGGTACCTATCCAACTCGACTCAGGGACTGGCTGAAATAGGGGTCCCCTACTCCTCCACCCGTCATTGCTATTTTGATCGGGATGGCATTGAAAGTGTAGATTGCTCAGGGTAGCATAGACATTTTAACTATGTTAATTCTTTTGATCCATGAGCATGGAATATTTTTCCATCTTTTTGTGTTTCTTCAATGTCTTTCATGAGTGATTTTTTGTTTCTAGAATATAGATCCTTTACATCTCTGGTTAAGTTAATTCCGAGATAACGTATGATTTTTGGTGCTATTGTAAATGGAATGGATTCCCTAATTTGTCTTTCTTCAGTCTCATTGTTCGTGTATAGAAATGCAACTGATTTCTGAGCTTTGATTTTTTATCCTGCCACATTACTGAATTGTTTTATAAGTTCTAGTAGTTTGGTGGTGGATTCTTTTGGGTTTTCCATATAGAGTATCATGTCATCTGCAAAGAGAGACAGTTTGAGTTCTTCTTTGCCAATTAAATACCTTTATCCCTTTTTGTTGTCTGATTGCTGTTGCAAGGACTTCTTGTACTCTGTTGAATAATAATGGCGAGACTTGGCATCCTTGTCTTGTTCCTGATCTTAAGGGAAAGGCTTACAGCTTTTCCCCATTGAGAATATTTGCCGTAGGCTTTTCATGGATGGTTTTTATGAAATTGAGGATTGTACCCTCTATCCCTACACTCTGAAGGGTTTTAATCAGGAAAGGATGGTCTATTTTGTCAAATGCTTTTTCTGCATCTATCGAGAGGATCATATGGTTCTCGACTCTTTTCTTGTTGATATAATCTATCACACTGATCGTTTTGCGAATGTTGAACCACTCTTGCATCCCAGGGATTAATTCCACTTGGTCATGATGGATAATCCTTTTAATGTACTGTTGGATCCTATTAGCTACTATCTTGTTGAGAATTAAATGTTAAATTCTTCTTATTTCAAAGTAGGTGGTTTAAGACCTTAAATGTTTAAAATGAAAACATAGCAATCTAGAAGAAAACATAGGTTAATACTTATTGAAACTCCAGGAGGAAAAACTTTAAATTTTAAAAGCAATAGATAAATTATATAAATGATGTCCAGTGGGGAGCCTAGCCTCTATCCCTACCTAGTATCAATGAGGCAGAATGAAATGGTGTGAGTCAGGCTAACTGACGTGCTTCCCCCACTTTATTTGGGCTTGGTGTCAATGAGAGCCAGCAGGAATAATCTGAGCCTCTATGTCTATCCTGCATTAGTGCCTAAGAATGTGGTAGTGGGAGGTGAACTTGGTTTTCATTATAATTCCTTCTTCTTCCCCTCTTGTCAATAGGGTCAAATGGGAAGCTGAGCTTCCACTCCCTTGTAGCAACAAAGTGATGTTAATTACTCTCAACCCCACCCATCACTTATACCCCAAAAGGTAGTGAGAGGGTGTCCCTACTTTTGCCAAAGAGGTATAAACTATCAACAGGGCAGAGGGGATTGTTGAACTTCCACCCCACTTGTCTGAAGCAAAGCACTGGGAGCCAACATTCTGCTCTTTCTGGAGTGATGTCAGTGGAGCCCAACAAGAAGTTGAACATATAGGCTCACACAGACTTCATACTATACATAAACAAGGGATTGTCTGCTAAAAAAGTAGGATCTAGAGTCTCATAATATAGTACCCAAATTATTCAGGGCACAATGAAAAATTACTCAACATAGCAAGAACCAGGAAATCCAAAAATCAAGTGAGAAAAGAAAATTACCAAATACCAACACTGACATGAAGCAAATGGGTTTTAAAGGAGATACCATAAAAATGCTCATCAAAGAATTACAATTCTCTTGAAACAAAAATAAAAATAGAAAATCCTGGGGCACCTGGGTGGCTTGAAGGTTAAGCATCTGCCTTCAACTAAGGTCATGATCTCAGGGTCTTGGGATCTATCCCCAAGTCTTGTTCCCTGTTCAGTGGGGAGTCTGCTTCTTCCTCTCCCGTTTTCCCCTCCCCCCCACTTATGCTTTCTATCTTTCTCTCTCAAATAAATACATAAAAAAGAAAAATAGAAAGTCTTAAAAAATAGAAATTATTTTAAAAAATAACCTATAAAGAGAAATCAGTAGAAATGAAAAACACAACAAAAAACTACTGGATGGAATCAGGAGTAGAGATGATAGAAGATAGAATCACTGAAATTGAGGAAAAGTTATTAGACTTTATTCATTATGAACAACAGAGGGAAAATAGACTAAAAAAAATGAACAGAGCCTCAGAGATCTGTGAGACAATAACAAAAGATTTAACATTTCTATCTACAGAGTCCCAAAACTAGAAGAGTATGGCTCAAAGCATTCATTATTATGAAGAAATAATGTAGCCATGACTCTGAAACGACCTAAGTGTCCATTGATTGACACAGAATGGATACAGAAGATTATAAATAGTTAAAATCACACAATGGAATTTTATTCAGCCATAACAAAGGAAACTTTGACATTTGTGACAACATGGGTGAAATGAGGGCGTTATGCTAAGTGAAATAAGTCAAAAAGAGAAAGATACATACTGTATGATCTCACATATGTAGAACATAAAAATGTCAAAGCAATAGAGTAGATTTGTGGTTTTAAGGACCTGTGGGGTATGGAAAACAAGGAGATACTGATCAATGGGTACAAACTCTCAGTTATTAAGATTAATAAGTTCTGAGGATCTAATATAGAGAATGGTGACTGTAACTAACAATACTGTATTATATATTTCAAATTTGCTAGAGATAGTTCTTAAATGTTCTCAACACACATTATCTGAGATGTGTTAACTTTATTATTTCAAAATATATGCATATATTAAGTCATCACGATATACACCTTAATTTTACACAGTGTTGTTAATTATACCTCAATACGGCTGAAAAAAAGAAGAAATAATGCTGAATTCCTCCTGAATTTGGAAAACCCTACAGATTCAAGGACATAAATGTATCCTGAAGAGGATAAACCTAGAAATTCCACACTAAGATATGTCAAAGTAACTTCTGAAACCATTTCACAAGAACAAAATTTCAAACGTAGAGAAAAATGAAACTTTACCCATAGGGGAATAACCATTTCCAATGACATCAGATTTTTCATCAAAAACATAGATGCTAGGAAAATGCAGCACATTTTTTAAGTATTTAAAGAAAACTTTCAAATGCACATCCAATATCTGGCAAAAATATCAATCTGGAATGAAGGGAAATTTTCAAATGAAGGGAAAATAAGAATTCGTTGCTAGCAAAACTACCCTTAGGATGACTAAAAGAACTTCTCTAAACAAGAAAGAAATGATAAACTTAGAATATCAGAAAGGAAAGACATCAGAATGGATAAACACACAGCTAAATGTAAATAGAATATCCTCATGAGTTTTTTTAACTCCCATTCTGTAGGTTGCATTTTAGTTTTGTTGCCTGTTTCCTTTGCTGTGCAAAACCTTTTATCCTGATGAAGTCCCAATAGTTCTTTCTCCGTTTCCCTTGCCTCTGGAGATGTGTCTACCAAGAAGTTCCTGCAGCTGAGATCAAAGAGGTTGCTGCCTGTGTTCTCCTCTAGGATTTTGATGGAGTCCTGTCTCACATCTAGGTCTTTCAACCCTTTTGAGGTTATTTTTGTGTATAGTGTAAAACAGTGGTCCAATTTCATTCTTCTGCACGTGGCTGTCCAATTTTCCCAACACCATTGGTTGAAAAGAGTGTCTTTTTTACCATTGGATATTCTTTCCTGCTTTGTCGAAGATCAGTTGACCATAGGGTTGAGGATCCATTACTGGGTTCTCTATTCTGTTCCATTGATTGATGTGTCTTTTTTTTGTGACAATACAATGATGTCTTGATGATCACAGCTTTGTAATAGAGCTTGAAGTTAGGCATTGTGATGGCCCCAGCTTTGGTTTTCATTTTCAACATTCTTCTGGCTATTTGGGGTTTTTTCTGTTCTGTACAAATTTTAGGATTATTTGTTCCAGCTCTGTGGAAAATGTTGATGGTATTTTGACAGGGATTACATTGAATGTGTAGATTGCTTTGGGTAACATAGACATTTTAACAATTTTCTTCCAATCCTTGAGCATGGAATGTTTTTCCATCTCTTTGTGTCTTCTTCAAATTCTTTCATAAGTGCTCTGTAGTTTTTAGAGTACAAATCCTTTACCTCTTTGGTTAATTTATTCCTAGGTACTTATGGTTTTTGGTACAACTGCAAATGGGATGGGTTCCTTGATTTCTGTTTCTTCTGCTTCATTGTTAGTGTATAGAAGTGCAACTGACTTCTGTGCATTGATACTATATCCTGCAACTTTGCTGAATTCCTGTATTGTTTCTAGCATTTGTGTGTGTGTGTGTGTGTGTGTGTGTGTGTGTGTGTGTAGTCTTTTGGGTTTTCAACACAGAGTATCATGTCATCTGTGAAGAGTGAAAGTTTGACTTCCTATTTGCCAATTTAGATGCCTTTTATTTCTTTTTGTTGTATGATTGCTGAGGCTAGGACCTCTAGTACTATGTTGAACAACAGTGTTTAGAATGGACATCCCTGTCATGTTGCTGATTTTAGGGGAAAAGGTCTCAGTTTTTCCCCTTTGAGGATGATATTCCCTATGGGTCTTTTATATATGATTTTTATGATATTGAGGTACGTTCCCTCTATCCCTATACTGTGGAGAGTGTCAAGAAAGGAGGCTGCATTTTGTCAAATGCTTTTTCTGCATCAATTGGGAAGATGATATGGTTTTTGTCCTTTCTTTTATTAATGTGGTGTATCACATTGATTGATTTGTGGATGTGGAATCACCCCTGCAGCTCAGGAATAAATCCTGCTTGGTCATGGTTAATAATCCTTTAAATGGACTGTTGGATCCTGATTAGCTAGTATCTTGGTGAGGATTTTTTGTGTCCATGTTCATCAGGGATATTTTTCTGTAATTCTCCATTTTAGTGGGGTCTTCATCTGGTTTTGGGATCAAGGTGATGCTGCCCTCATAGAATGACTTTGGAAGCTGTCCTTCGTTCCATTTTTATTTTTTGAAACAGATTCAGAAAAATAGGCACTAATTCTTCTTTAAATGTTTGGTAGAATTCCCCTATGAAGCCATTCGGCCCTAGAATCTTGTTTGTTGGGAAATTTTTAATTACTAGCTCAATTTCTTTGCTGGTGGTGGGTCTGTTCAGGTTTTCTGTTTCTTCCTGTTTCAGTGTGGTAGTTTTTATGTTTCTAGGAATTTATCCAACTCTTACAGATTGACTAATTTCTTGATATATAATTGCTCATAATATTCTCTTAGAATTGTTTTATTTCTTTGGTATTGAATGTGATCTCTCCTCTTTCATTCATGATTTTATTAATTTGGGTCCTTTCTCTTTTCTTTGTGATAAGTCTGGCTAGTAGTTTATCAATTTTCTTAATTCTTTTAAAGTACCAGATACTAGTTTCATTGATCTGTTTTACTGTTTTTTTTTAAATTTGTATATCATTGATTCCCACTCAAATCTTTATTACTTCTCTTCTCCTGCTGAATTTAAGCTTTATTTACTGTTCTTTTTCCAGATCCTTTAGGTTATGTATTTGAGATTTTTCTTGCTTCTTGAGGAAAGCCTGCATTGCTATATACTTTCCTTTTAGGACTGCCTTTGCTGCATCCCAAAGGTTTTGAACTCTTGTGTTTTCATTTTCATGTGGGCCCATGTATTTTTAAAACTCTTTAATTTCTTAGTTAGCCCATTCATTCTTCAGTAGGATGTTCTTTAACCTATATGTATTTGTGGTCATTCTATTATTTTGTGTGTGGGGGAGTGACTTAAAGTTTTATAGCATTGTGATCTGAAAATATGCATGGTAAGATCTGAATCTTTTTGTACCAGTTGAGACCTGATTTGTGACCCAGAATGTGATGTATTCTGGGGAGTGTTCCATGTGCACTTGAGAAGAATGTGTATGCTGCTGCTTTAGGATGAAATGTTCTGAATGTATCTGTTCAGTACATGTGGTCCAGTGTGTCATTCAAACCTAGTTTCTTTGTTGATCTTCTGTTCAGATGATCTGTCCATTGCTGTGAATGGGTTGTTAAAGTCCCCTATTATTATGTTACAGTCAATGAGTTTCTTTAATTTTGTTGAGTTGGCTTATATAACAGGCTGCTCCTGGGTTAGGGGCATAAATATTTACAATTGTTAGATCTTCTTATTGTATAGATCTCTTCATTATGATATAGTGTCCTTCTACATCTCTTATTACAGTCTTAGCTTTAAAATCTAGTTTGTCTGATATACGGATGGCTACTCCAGCTTTCTTTTGATTCTCCACCCCCTCACATTAAATCTAGAGGTGTCTTTGGGTGTAAAATGAGTCTCATATAAGCAGCACTTTGACGGGTCTTCTTTTTGTCCATTCTGATATCCTGTCTTTTGATTGGAGTTTTTAGTCCATTTACATTTTGAGCAATTCTTGAAAGGTATGAATTTATTGCCATTGTATTACCTGTAAAGTCACTGTTCCTGTTGATTGTCTCTGTTCCTTTCTTGTCTTTGTTACTTTCGGGCTCTCCATTTGCCCTTTAATATTTCTTGCAGGGATGGTGTAGTGTTCACAAATTCCTTTAATTTTTGCTTGTCCTGGAAACTCTTTACTTCCACTATTCTGAATGAGAGCCTTACTCGATAAAGTATTCTTGGCTGTATATTTTTTTCTCATTTTGCCTGTGAAATATATCATGCAAATCCTTTTTGTCCTGTCTGGTGTTCCTGGACAGGTCTGCTTCCAGCATTATGTGTCTACCCTTGTAGGTTAAGGAAGTCTTGTCCCAAGATGCTTCTTTTTATCTTTGAAATATTGTTCACTTATTTTTATTGATTTTGCAGAGGGTTCTCTGTACTTTCTGGTCTTGAATGTCTGTTTCCTTCCCCAGATTAGGGAAGTTCTCAGCTACATTTTTTTTTCAAATAAATCTTTTGCTCCTCTCTCCCACTCATCTTCTGGGACTGCTAATATGTGGTTATCATTTCAGGTTATGGAATTGCTGAGTTTGCTAAGCCTCCTTCATGATCTAGTAGTTCTCTTTCTTTTTATTAGCTTCCTCATTTTCCATCATTTTATTTTCTGTATCACTGATTCACTCTTCTGCCTTGTTTATCCTTGTTTTTATAGCTTTGACTTGGGACTGCATCTCAATGATAGCACTTTTACTTTCACTTTGACTAGATTTTAATTATTTCATTTGTACAACAAGGGATTCTCTAGTGTCTTCTATGCTTTTTTCAAGCCCAGCTAGTATCTTTATAATTGTTGTTTAAATTCTAGTTCAGACATCTTCCTTATAGCCATATTGATTAAATCCCTGGCAATGGGTGCTAACTCTTATTCTTTCTTTAGGGGTGAATCACTCCATTTCATCAGTTTGTCCAGAGAGGAAAAGAAGAAAGAGAAAAGCAACAATAACAATGATAAAGGATAAAAACAAAACAAAACAAAAAACCCCACAAACAAACAAAGAAAAAACAAAGCAAAACCAAAATTAGACCCTGGGTGTGTTTTGGTCTGCTTGTTAAAAGAAATAGATTCCAAAATAAAAAAGAATGAAAAACTTATACATATACAAAAATAAAATAAATACAATAAAAAGAAACAAAAATAATTATACATATGTATATATAAAAATAAAAATTAAAGAAAGAACTAAAATAGAATTGAAAAAACAGGAAAGTAACTGAAAAAATAATACTGAAAGACTAAGGAGGAAAAATACAAAGACTGCTATTTACTATTTTCCCCAAGAGCTGAAGCTTTGCATTCCTCTATGATCAGGAAAGTTGGTGGATGCCAGTAGTTCGTGCTGGTCTTCTGGGGGAGAGGCCCATTGCACTAATTCTCAGGTGGACTTACCTCCCTTGTGCATAAGATGGGGGCAGTGTAAGCGGCTCTGGATTCCAGTATGTGGCAGTGTTTTCTTTCCTGACGGTTTTCAGCACCGCTGCGTTGGATCCTGGGTTGGGTATCATTCTGGAAGACACTATGGAGGTTGTTCAAAACTTTAAAAAATAAAATACTGGGACTACACTCTCTAGTCCCAGAGCTGATAGTTCTCACTCCCCCAAACTTCAGTGAGCCCTCACAAAAAAAACCATCAAGCACCCTGGTCTCCCTGGTTTCAATCAGAACTCTGTGTTCACCAGGTCTTTGACCTGTGGTTTTATCTCAGGTCTGTGGCTGAGTTTCAAAACTGCAAGTTTTGCAGACTGCTGCAGCACAGACCTATGCTGTTCCTCCCAAGGGAGTGAGGGGGGGTCTCTCCATGTTTCTGTCTCTTGCTGGACCCCTCCCAGGAAAGAGGTTCCACAACCTTGCATCAGTTCAGTTTATGGCAACACAGAGCAGAAAGCTGGCACCTAAACTCGCTGTTCTCAGTCAACTTCCCCGCTCCTATACCTGGGAACTCTGCCACACTCAGGCATCACCTGTTCTTATGCCTCCAGGGATCCTGAGACCATGCTGTCACACTTGGGATTCCCCCACATTTCGCCACCTGAGCACATTTAATTCGGGGATGTTCCTCACTGTAACAGACTCCTAAAAGTTCCAGGATTGCATTCAGCAGCTTATATATTTTGCAGTCACCTCCTTAAGCAGGCTCCCACCCCTCTGCATTATCCTCTGCTATACCACCCCGGATTCAAGTCTCTGCACCTCCTACCTTCCAAGAGGTGGTCGCTAGTCTACTTGTAGACTTATAGCATTTGTTTTCTCAGACCTCCAATTGATTACTCAGGTGTTAAGAATAATTTGATAATATCTAGCTGTATTTGAGGGGTGACACAAACTTTGGGTCCCCTTACTCTTCTACCATCTTCTTCCTCCTCCTGTTGCATTCTATACAATAATAATGAAGCAGCAGAAAGAGATATTAGAAAACAGTTTCATTTACAATTGCAACAAAAATAATACACTACTTAGGAATGAAGCTAGCCAAAGAGGTGAGAGACCTATACTCTGAAAACTGTACAATATTGATGAAAGATATTGAAAATAACACAAAGAAACATAAAGATATTCCATGCTCATGGATCAAAAGAACAAATATTGTTAAAATGTCTATTCTACCCAAAGCAATGTATACATTTAATGTAATCCCTATAAAAATACCATCAGCAATTTTCACAGAGCTAGAATAAACAATCCTAAAATTTATGATTCCAAATAGCCAAAGCAATCTTGAAAAAGAAAAACAAATATGGAGGTATTACAATTCCAAACTTCATGTTATATGACAAAACTGTAATAATCAAAACAGTATCATATTGGCACAAAAACAGGCACATAGATCAATGGAACAATATGGAAAACCCAGAAGTAATCCCACAATAATATGGTCAATTAATCTTTGACAAAGCAGGAAGGAATATCCAATGGGGAAAAGAAAGTCTCTTGAACAAATGGTGTGGAGGAAACTGGTCAGCAAAAGAATGAAAGTGGACCACTTTTACACCATACACAAAAATTAATTCTAAATGGATTACAAACCTAAATGTAAGACCTGAAACCATAAAAATTGTAGATGAGAGCACAGGCACTAATATCTCTGATATTATCACCCTAAGGAAAAAAAATCTATATATGTCTTCTGAAGCAAGGGAAATAAAAATAAAAATAAACTGCTGGGACTACATCAGAAAAGAACTTCAGCACATTGAAGGAAAAAAGACAAAACTAAAAGGCAGAGTATTGCATGGGAGAAGATGTTTGCAAATGACATATTTTAAAAGGGATAGTATTGAAAATATATTAAAATAAACAACTCAACACCAAAAGAAGCATGTTCTGATTTTAAAAATGGGCAGAAGACATGAACAGACATTTCTCCAAAGAAAACATAATGATGGCCAACAGAAACCTGAAGAGATGCTCAACATAACTGATTATCAGGGAAATGCATGTCAAAGCTACAAAGAGAAGGAGAGTTAAGATGGCAGAGGAGTAGGGCTCCCCTTTTTCAGCTGGTCCCCTGAGTTGAGCTGGATAGGTAGGAGACCATCCTGAATACCCACGGAATCAGCCTGAGATGCGGGAAGGTACATCTGGATCTCTACAAATGAACATCTCCAGCACTGAGTATTGAGGTATGAAGCAGGAAGCCGTGAATCCATGCACAGATATCAGAAGATAGACGGAAGGGGGAGGGAACCTCCGTGTTCAGGCACCGGGAAGCGGTAGTCACCTGCACAGGGGAGAGTGCTGACTCGCAGACCAGCACCCGCGAGAGAGCAGACAGAGACTGTGAGCCAGGGAACGTGCACGACCACTCTGAAACCGGAGCTCTGGAGTGCCCGTGAAACACACTGAAATGGAGCACCAGAGCGGGCATGGGCGGCTGGCAGCTGGCGGTGTTAGAACCACAAAGGACAGAGATGTACCGGCCCTGGAAGTGAGGGCTGGGACACCAGCTGTGGGGTGAACATCCTGGGACACTGTAGGGTTTAGCAGCACCAACAGAAACATTTAAAGTGGCCAGAAGAGCTCAGTGGAGAGTGGACTGTGATCTCTCTGTTCTGAGACAGAGGCTGGGATTCAGCCACTGCTGCTCTGACTCTCAGAAAAGGCACATCAAACCACCAGGGAAAGCTGCCAGAGAACAAAAGCCTGGAAATACCAACTCACAGTGTGCCCATCCCCATTCCCCCTCACAGGGGACAGGGAGACTCTACCCAAACAGGGTTGCCTGAGTATCAGCACACAGGCAGCTCCCCCAGAAGGAAGGTTGAAAAATCAAGGAGCCCACATACCTAAGGTCCCTATAAAACAAGCGCACACCGCATGGGTCCTGGTCAATAATTTGGGCTCTGGACAACCCTGCAACCTCTCCTCATCAGAATGAGGAGAAGGAGAAATCCCTCCCCCCAGCAAAGAAAAGAGAGTGAGTCTGTGGCCTTTGCCACAGAACTGACGGATATGAATATAACCAAATTATCAGAAATGAAGTTCAGAGTAACAATGGTCAAGGCGATGTGTATACTTGAAAAAATATTAATGAAAATATTAATGAGAATATAGAATCTCTAAGGGCGGAAATGAGAGCAAATCTGGCAGAAATTAAAAATGCTATCAATCATCCTGATCAAAATACCAATGACATTTTTCAAAGAACTGGAACAAATAGTCCTTAAATTTGTATGGAAACAGAAAAGGCCCCGAATCTCCAAGGAACTGTTGAAAAGGAAAAACAAAGCTGGGGGCATCACAATGCCGGATTTCGAGCTGTACTACAAAGCTGTGATCACAAAGACAGCATGGTACTGGCACAAAAACAGACACATAGACCAATGGAACAGAATAGAGAGCCCAGAAATGGACCCTCAGCTCTTTGGGCAACTAATCTTTGACAAAGCAGGAAAAAACATCCAGTGGAAAAAAGACAGTCTCTTCAATAAATGGTGCTGGGAAAATTGGACAGCTACATGCAAAAGAATGAAACTTGACCACTCTCTCACACCATACACAAAGATAAACTCCAAATGGATGAAAGACCTCGATGTGAGACAGGAATCCATCAAAATCCTAGAGGAGAACATAGGCAGCAACCTCTATGACATCGGCCAAAGCAACTTTTTTTCATGACACATCTCCAAAGGCAAGAGAAACAAAAGATAAAATGAACTTGTGGGACTTCATCAAGATCAAAATCTCTGCACAGCCAAGGAAACAGCCAACAAAACTTAGAGGCAGCCCAAGGAATGGGAGAATATATTTGCAAATGGTGCTACAGATAAAAGACTGGTATCCAACATCTACAAAGAACTTCTCAAACTCAATACGTGAGAAACAAATAAACAAATCATAAAATGGGCAGAAGATATGAACAGACACTTCTCCAGTGAAGACATACAAATGGCTAACAGACACGTGAAAAAATGTTCAAAATCGTTAGCCATTAGGGAAATTCAAATCAAAACCACACAAAGATACCAACTTACACCAGTTAGAATGGCAAAAATGGACAAGGCAAGAAACCACAATTGCTGGAGAGGATGTGGAAAAAAGGGATCCCTCCTACATTGTTGGTGGGAATGCAAGTTGGTACAGCCACTCTGGAAAACAGTGTGAGGTTCCTTAAAAAGTTAAAAATTGAGCTACCCTATGATAGAGACATTGCACTACTGGGTATGTACCCCAAAGATACAGACGTAGTGAAGAGAAGGGCCATATGCACCCCAATGTTCATAGCAGCATTATCCACAGTAGCTATAACGTGGACGGAGCCAAGATGCCCTTCAACAGATGACTGGATTAAGAAGGTGTGGTCCATATATATAATGGAATATTACTCAGCTATCAAAAAGAACGATTTCTCAACATTTGCTGCAACATGGACGGCACTGGAGAAGGTAATGCTAAGTGAAATAAGTCAAGCAGAGAAAGACAATTATCATATGGTTTCTCTAATCTATGGAATATAAGAACTAGGAAGATCAGTAGGAGAAGGAAGGGATATGGAAAAGAGGGGTAATCAGAAGGGGGACTGAAGCATGAGAGACTATGGACTCAGAAACAAAATGAAGGCTTCAGAGGGGAGGGGGGTGGGGGAATGAGATAGACTGGTGATGGGTAGTAAGGAGGGCACGTATTGCATGGTGCACTGGGTGTGATACGCAACTAATAAATCATCGAACTTTACATAAGAAACCAGGGATGTACTGTATGGTGACTAACACAATATAATAAACATTAAAAAAGAAAGAATGGTTCGTTAAGCCAGGAAATCAAAAATCAATTTAAACAATTCATGGAGATCAATGAGAATGAAAACACAACGGTCCAAAACCTATGGGACTCTGCAAAGGCAGTCCTAACGGGAAGATACATAGCCATCCAGCCTCAGTCAAAAGAATAGAAAAATCTGAAATGCAGTTTTCATATGCTCACCTCAAGAAGCTGGAACAGCAACAGACAAACAGGCCTAATCCACTCGTGTAAAAGCAGTCGAACAAGATTACAGCAGAGATCAATGAATTAGAAACCAGGAGCACAGTAGAGCAGATCAACAGAACTAGAAGCTGGTTCTTTGAAAGAATAAATACAATTGACAAACCACTGGCAAGACTTATCGAAAAGAATAGAGAAAGGACCCAAATTAATAAAATTATGAATGAAAAGAGAGAAGTCACAATCAACACCAATGAAATAGGAAAGATCATTAGAAAATTTTTTCAACAGCTTTATGCCAATAAATTGAGCAACCTGAAAGAGATGGAGGCCTTCCTGGAAACCTTTAAACTACCAAGACTGAAACAGGAAAAAATTGATTTTTTAAACAGACCAATTAATTATGAAGAGATTGAAGGAGTAATTAAAAACCTTCCAAAAAACAAAACTTCAGGGCCTGACGGATTCCCCAGGGAATTCTTTTTTTTTTTTTAAGATTTTATTAATTTATTTGACAGAGAGAGACAGCCACCAAGAGAGGGAACAAAGGAGGCGGAGCGGGAGAGGAAGAAGCAGGTTCCCCACGGAGGAGCCCGATGTGGGGCTCCATTCCAGGACTCTGGGATCACGCCCTGAGCCGAAGGCAGACGCTTAACGAATGAGCCATCCAGGCGCCCCTCCCCGGGGAATTCTACCAAACATTCAAAGAAGAAATATTACCTATTCTCCTAAAGTTATTTCAAAAAATAGAAACAGAAGGAAAGCTACCAAACTCATTCTATGAGGCCAATATTACCTTGATCCCCAAACCAGGCAAAGACCCCATCAAAAAGGAGAATTACAGACCGATATCCCTGATGAATATGGATGCCAAAATTCTCACAAAGATCCTAGCTAATAGGATCC
Organism: Ursus maritimus; assembly: GCF_017311325.1. Lineage (NCBI taxonomy): Eukaryota > Metazoa > Chordata > Mammalia > Carnivora > Ursidae > Ursus > Ursus maritimus. Next base: position 67,140,664 of record NW_024423319.1, read on the forward strand.
AACAGTACATTAAAGGATCATCCAACATGCCCAAGTGGGATTCATCCCTGGGATGCAAGGGCGGTTCAACATTCGCAAATCTATCAGTGTCATAGATTTTATCAACAAGAAAAAAGTCAAAAATCATATGATCCTCTCAATAGAGGCAGAAAAAGCATTTGACAAAATAAGGCATCCTTTCCTGATCAAAACACTTCAGAGTGTAGGGATAGAGGGTACATTCCTCATTCTCATAAAAACGATCTATGAAAAGCCTACAGCAAATATCATTCTCAATGGGGAAAAGCTGGAGTCCTGTCCCTTAAGATCAGGAACACAAGAAGGATGCCCACTCTCGCCATTATTATTCAACATAGTACTAGAAATCCTTGCAACAGCAATCAGACAACAAAAAGGGATAAAAGGCATCCAAATGGGAAAAGAAAAAGTCAAACTATCTCTCTTGGCAGATGACATGATACTCTATATGGAAAACCCAAAAGATTCCCCCCCAAACTACTAGAAGTTATAGAACAATTCAGTAATGGGGCGGGAAACAAAATCAATGCTCCGAGATAAGTTGCATTTCTATACACGAATAATGAGACTGAAGAAAGAGAAATTAGGGAATCCATCCCATTTACAATAGCACCAAAATTCATACGGTATGTTGGAATTAACATAACCAGAGACATAACGGATCTATATACTAGAAACTATAAATCACTCTTGAAAGACATTGAGGAAGACACAAAAAGATGGAAAAATATTCCATGCTCATGGATTGGAAGAATTAACATAGTTAAAATGTCCATGCTACCCAGAGCAATCTACACTTTCAATGTTATTCCGATCAAAATATCAATGACATTTTTCAAAGAACTAGAACAAAGAGCCCTTAAATTTGTATGGAATCAGAAAAGGCCCCGAATCGCCAAGGATTTGTTGAAAAGCAAAAACAAAGCTGGGGGCATCTCAATGCTGGATTTCAAGCTGTACTACAAAGCTGTGATCACAAGACAGCATGGTACTGGTAGAAAAACAAACACATAGACCAATGGAACAGAATAGAGAACCCAGAAATGGACCCTCGGCTCCTTTGACAAAGCAGTAAAAAAACATCCAGTGGAAAAAGACAGTCTCTTCAATAAATGGTGCTGGGAAAATTGGACAGCTACATGCAAAAGAATGAAACTTGACCACTCTCCCACACCATACGCAAAGATAAACTCCAAATGGATGAAAGACCTCAATGTGAGACAGGAATCCATCAAATCCTAGAAGAGAGCATAGGCAGCAACCTCTACAACATCGGCCACAGCAACCTTCTTCATGACACATCTCCAAAGGCAAGAGGAACAAAAGATAAAATGAACTTGTGAGACTTCATCAAGATAAAAAGCTTCTGCACAGCTAAGGAAACAGTCACGAAAACTAAGAAGCAGCCCATGGAATGGGAGAATATATTTGCAAATGATGCTACAGATAAAAGACTAGTATCCAAGATCTACAAAGAACTTCTCAAACTCAATACACAAGAAACAAATAATCAAATCAACAAATGGGCAGAAGATATGAACAGACACTTCTCCAATGAAGACATACAAATGGCTAACAGACACATGAAAAAGTGTTCAATATCATTAGCCATCAGGGAAATTCAAATCAAAACCACACTGAGATGCCATCTTATGCCAGTTAGAATGGCAAAAATTGACAAGGCAAGAAACTACAATTGTTGGAGAGGATGTGGAGAAAGGGGATCCCTCTTGCATTGTTGGTGGGAATGCAAGTTGGTACAGCCACTCTGGAAAACAGTGTGGAGTGCCCTTAAAAAGTTAAAAATTGAGCTACCCTATGATCCAGCAATTGCACTACTGGGTATTTACCCCTAAGTTACAGGTGTAGTGAAGAGAAGGGCCATATGCACCCCAGTGTTCATAGCAGCATTGTCCACAATAGCTAAATCGTGGAAGGAGCCGAGATGCCCTTCAACAGATGACTGGATTAAGAAGTTGTGGTCCATATATACAATGGAATATTACTCAGCTATCAAAAAGAATGATTTCTCAACATTTGCTGCAACATGGACGGCACTGGAGGAGATAATGCTAAGTGAAATAAGTCAAGCAGAGAAAGACAATTATCGCATGGTTTCTCTCATCTATGGAACATAAGTTGTAGGAAGGTCAGTAGGAGAAAATGGGATAAAGAAAGGGAGGGTAATCAGAAGGGGGAATCTATAATGAGAGTTTATGGACTCTGAGAAACACACTGAGGGCTTCAGAGGGGAGGGGGTGTGGGAAGGGGATAGGCTGATGATGGGTAGTAAGGAGGGCACGTATTGCATGGTGCACTGGGTGTTATCTGCAACTAATGAGTCATCGAACTTTACACCAAAAACCAGGGATGTACTGTATGGTGACTAACATAATAAAAAATATTATTATGAAAATAACTACAATGAAATATTACCTGACATCTGTCAGAATGGCAAAAATAATTAACAATAAAAATAATAATAATAAATAAGAATACAAGAGGGAACAAGGGTTGGTGAGGATGTGGAGAAAAAGGAACCCTGTGGTGCTTTTGCTGGGAATGTAAACTGGTTGGGTCATTCTGGAAGACACTATGGAGGTTGTTCAAAAAGTTAAAAACAGAAATATCCTATGATCCAGTAATTGCAGTATAGGGCGCTTACTCCTAAAGTACAAGAGCACTAATTCAAGGGGATAAATGCACCCCTATGTTTATAGCAGCATTATTTACAATACCCACATTATGGAAGAAGACTAAGTGTCTGTCAGTAGAGGAATAGGCAAGAATATGTGGAAATATGTATTATTCAGCCATAAAAAGGTGAAATCTTGAATTTGCAAGGATATGGATGGAGCTACAGGGTATAATGCTATGTAAAATAAGTCAGTCAATGAAAGACATATACCCTATGATTTAACTTACATGTGGAATTTAAAGAACAATACAAATGAGAAAATGAAAAAAAAGAGAGATAAACCATGAAACAGTCTCATTTTTAAATTTTTTTTTAATTTTTAGTTTTTATTTATTTATTTTTGATGTAAAGTTCGATGATTCATTAGTTGCGTATAACACCCAGTGCACCATGCAATATGTGCCCTCCTTACTACCCATCACCAGCCTATTCCCTTCCCCCTACCCCCTCCCCTCTGAAGCCCTCAGTTTTTTTCTGAGTCCATAGTCACTCATGCTTCATTCCCCCTTCTGATTACCCCCCTTTCTTTATCCCTTTCTTCTCCTACAGATCTTCCTAGTTCTTATTTTTATTTAAATTCTATTAGCCAACATATAGTACATCATTAGTTTCATATGTAGTGTTCAATAATTCATCAGTTGCATATAACACCTAGTGCTCATCACATCACGTGCCTTCCTTAATGACCCTCAGTCAGTTATCCCATCCCCCACCCACCTGCCCTCCAGCAATCCTCAGTTTTTTTCCTATAGTTAAGAGTCTTTCATGGCTTATCTCCCTCTTTGATTTTTTCCCATTCAGTTTTCCCTCCCTTCCCCTATGAAGCTCTGTTCTGTTTCTTATATTCTACCTACGAGTGAATCTATATGATAATTGTCTTTCTCTGATTGACTTATTTCACTCAGCACAGTACCTTCCAGTTCCATCCATGTCAATGTCAATGATAAGAATTCATCCTTTCTGATGGCTGAGTAATATTCCACTGTATATATATATACCACATTTTCTTTACCTATTCATCTGTCCATGGACATCTCAGCTCCCTCCACAATTTGGCTACTGTGGACATAGTTGCTATAGACATTGGGGTACAGGTGCCCTTTCGGAACAATACATTTGTATCTTTGGGGTAAATACCCAATCGTGCAATTGCTCGGTCATAGTGTAGCTGTATTTTTAACCTCTTGCGGAACCTCCATACTGTTTTCCAGAGTATCTGTACCTGCTATGTTCCCACAAACAGGGTAATAGTGTTCGCGTTTCTCAACATCCTCACCACCACTTGCTGTTTCCTGGCTTGTTAATTTTAACCACTCTGATTGGTGTGAGGTTGTATGGCAGTGGGGTTTTGATTTGTATTTCAATGATGCCAAGTGACGTGAAGCATTTTTTCATTTGTCTGTTGGCCATTTGTCTCTACTCTTGAGAAATGTCTGTTCATATCCTCTGCCCATTTCTTGACTGGATTATTTGTTTTATTTGGTGTTGAGTTTGATGAGTTCTGTATAGATCTTACATACTAGCCCTTTAATTGATATGTCACTTGCAAATATCTCTTCTCCCATTCCATAGGTTGCCTTTTTTAAATTATTATTATGCTGTTAGTCAAAATACAGTACATTATTAGTTTTTATACATTGTTCCATCATTCATTGTTTGCATATAACACCCAGTGCACTATGCAATACGTGCCCTCCTTAGTATGTATCATCAGGCTAGCACATCCCCCAACCCCCGATCCTCTAAAACCCTCAGTTTGTTGCCCAGAGTCCATAGTCTCCCATGGTTCATCTCTCCCTCTGTTTCCACCCCCTTCATTTTTCCCTTCCTTCTCCTAATGTCCTCCCTGCTATTCCTTATGTTCCACAAATAAGTGAAACCATATGATAATTGTCTTTCTCTGCTTGACTTATTTCACTTAGCATCATCTCCTCCAGTTCCATCCATGTTGATGCAAATGTTGGGTTATCATCCTGTGTGATGGCTGAGTAATATTCCATTGTATATATGGACTACATCTTCTTTATCCGTTCATCTGTTGAAGGGCAACTCCACTCCTTATGACAGTTTCGCTATTGTTGACATTGCTGCTATGATCATTGGGGTGCATATGACCCTTCTTTTCACTATGTCTGTATCTTTGGGATAAATAACCAGTATCACCATTGCTGGATCATAGGGTAGCACTAGTTTTAACTTTTTGAGAAACCTCCACACTGTTTTCCAGAGTAGCTGTACCAACTTACATTCCCACCAACATGTAACACAGTTTCCCTTTCTCCACATCCTCTCCAACATTTGTTGTTTCTTCCCTTGTCAATTTTTGCCATTCTAACTGGTGTAAGGTGGTATCTTACTGTGGTTTGGATTTGAATTTCCCTGATGGCTAATGATTTTGAACATTTTTTCATGTGTCTGTTAGCCATTTGTATGTCTTCTTTGGAAAAGTCTCTGTTCATGTCTTCCATCCACTTTTTGACTTATTTGTCTTTTGGGTGTTGAGTTTGAGCAGTTCTTTATAGATCTTGGATACCAGCCTTTTATCTGTAGTGTCATTTGCAAAGATCTTCTCCATTCTGTGGGTTGTCTATTTGTTTTTTTGATGGTTTCCTTTTCTGTGCAGAAGCTTTTTATCTTGATGAAGTCCCATAAGTTCATTTTTGCTTTTTTTCCCCTTGGCTTTGGATACATGTCATGAAAGAAATTGCTGTGGCCGGTGTCGTAGAGGTTGCTGCCTATGCTCTCCTCTAGGATTTTGATGGATTCCTGTCTCGCAATGAGGTCTTTCATCCACTTAGAGTTTATCTTTGTGTATGGTGTGAGAGAGTGGTCAAGTTTCATTCTTTTGTATATAGCTGTCCAATTTTCCCAGCACCATATATTGAAGAGACTGTCTTTTTTGCACCAGATATATTTTCCTGCTATGTCGAAGATTAGTTGACCATAGAACTGAGAGTTCATTTCTGGGTTCTCTATTCTGTTGGTCTATGTGTCTGTTTTTGTGCCAGTACCATGCTGTCTTAGTGATCACAGCTTTGTAGTATAGCTTGAAATCTGGCAACATGATGCCCCCAGCTTTGTTTTTCTTTTTCAACATTTCCTTGGTGATTTGGGGTCTTTTCTAGTTCCACACAAATTTTAGGATTGTTTGTTTCTGCACTTTGAAAAATGACATTGGTATTTTGATCAGCATGGCTTTGAAAGTATAGATTGTTCTGTGTAGCATAGACATTTTAACAATGTTTATTCTTCTGATTCATGAGAATGGAATGTTTTTCATCTTTTTGTGTCTTCAATGTCTTTCATCAGTGTTCTGTTGTTTCTAGAGTATAGATCTTTACGTCTTTGGTTTATTCTAAAGTATCTTAAGGTTTTTGGTGCTATTGTAAATGGAATTGGTTCCCTAATTTCTCTTTCTACAGTTACATTGTTAGTGTATAGGAAACTAACTGATTTCTGTGCATTGATTTTGTATCCTGCCACATTACTGAATTGCTGTATGAGTTCTAGTAATTTGGAGGTGATGTCTTTTGGATTTTCCACATAAAGTGTCATGTGATCTATAAAGAGAAAGAGTTTGACTTCTTCTTTACCAATTTGAATACCTTTTATTTCTTTTTGATGTCTGATTGCTGACGCTAGGACTTCTAGTATATGTTGCATAATATTGTGGAGAATGGGCATCCTTGTTGTGTCCCTGATATTAAGGGAAAGGCTCTCAGCTTCTCCCCATTGAGAATCATATTCGTTGTGGCCTTTTTATAGATGGTTTTTTTGATATTGAGGAATATACCCTCTATCCCTACACTCTGAAGAGTTTTAATCAGGCAAGGATGCTGTATGTTGTCAAATGCTTTTTCTGCATCAATTGGGAGGACTATATGATTCTTGGGAGGACTATATGATTCTTGTCTCTTCTCTTATTAATGTGATCTATCACACTGATTGATTTGTAAATGTTGAACCACACTTGCATCCCAGGGATGAGTCCCACCTTGTCATGATGGATAATCCTTTCAATGTACTGTTGGATCCTGTAAGGTAGGAACTTATTGAGAATTTTGTCATCCATATTCATCACGGATATCGGTCTGTAATTCTCCTTTTTGATGGGGTCTTTGCCTGGTTTTGGGATCAAGGTAATTGTGACCTCATAAGGAAGTTTGAGAGTTTTCCTTCTGTTTCTATTTTTTGAAAAAGCTTCAGGAGAATCAGTATTATTTCCTCTTTGAATGTTTGTTGGAATTCCTGAGGGAATCCATCAGGCCCTGGACTCCTGTTTTTTGGGAGGTTTTTTTTTTTAAAGATTTTATTTATTTATTTGACAGAGAGACATCCAGTGAGAGAGGGAACACAAGCAGGGGGAGTGGGAGAAGAAGAAGCAGGCTCCCAGCAGAGGAGCCTGATGCGGGGCTCGATCCCAGAATGCCGGGATCACGCCCTGAGCCGAAGGCAGACGCTTAACGGTTGTGCTACCCAGGCGCCCCCTTTGGGAGGTTTTTGATCACTGCTTCAATTTTGATGCTGGTTATTGGCCTATTTAGATGTTAATTTCTTCTTGTTTCATCTTGATAGTTTGTAGGTTTCCTGGAGGGCTTCCATTTCTTCCAGCTTGCTAAATTTATTGGCATATATTTGTTGACAATAGTTTCTAATTGTTTCTATTTCCTTGGTGTTAGTCGTGATTTCTCCCCTTTTTTTCATAGTTGTATTAATTCAGGTCATTTCTCTTTCTTTTGGATAAGTCTGGCCAGTGGTTTATCGATCTTATTTCTTTCAAAGAACCAGCTTCTAATTTCGTAGATCTGCTCTACTGTATTTCTGGTTACTCATTCATTGATCTATGCTCTACTCTTAATTAATTCTCTTTTCATGTGTGGCTTAGGCCTATTTTGTTGTTCCATCTCCAGTTGTTTCAGGTGTGAGTATATGGTCTGTATTTTAGATTTTTCTGCTTCTTTGAGTGAGGCTTGGATGGCTATGTATTCCCCCCTTAGGATCACCTTTGCAGTATCTGATAGGTTTAGGACTGATGTGTTTGTGATCTCATTCATTTCCATAAATTGCTTAAGTTCATCTTTAATTTCCTGGTTTATCCAAACATTCTTAAGCAGGATGGTCCTTAGCTTCCAAGTGTTTCAGTTTCTTCCATTTCTTTCCCCTGTGATTGAGCTCCAGTTTCAAAGCATTGTGGTCTGAGTATATGCAGGGAATAATCTCAATCTTTTGTTATGAGTTGAGACCTGCTTTGTGACCCAGTGTGTGGTCTCTTCTGGAGAAAGTTCCATGTGTATTCGAGAAGAATGAGTATTCTGTCATTTTAAGGAGGAATGTTCTGTATATATCTATGAGCTCCATCTGGTCCAGTGTGTCATTCAAAGGTCTTGTTTCTTTGTTGATTTTCTGCTTAGATGATCTGTCTATTGCTGACAGCAGAGTGTTGAGGTCCCCTACTATTAACATATTATTATTTATATGTCTCTTTATTTTAGTTTACAGTTGGCTTATGTAGTTGGCTGCTCCCCTGTTGGGGGCATAGATATTTATAATTGTTAGATCCTCTTGTTAGATAGATCCTTTAAGAATGATATAGTGTCCTTCTGTATATCTAACTACAGTCTTTAGCTTAAAATTTAATCTGTCTGATATGAAAATTCCTAAGTCAGCTTTCTTTTGACGTCTGTTGGCCTGAAAAATGGTTCTTCATCCCTTCACTTTCAGTCTGGATATATCTTTAGTTTCAAAGTGCATCTCTTGTAGACAGCATATGGATGAGTCATGTCTTTTTATTCAATCTGTAACCCTGTGCCATTATGGGAGCATTTAAGCCATTCACATTGAGAGTGATTATTGAGAGATATGATTTTAATATCATCATGTTGCCTGTGAAGTCCTTGTTTCTATAGATTGTCTCTATAAATTTCTGTTCTGTATTACTCTTGGGGTTTTTTCCGTTTTTAGAGAACACGCCTTAATATTTCTTATAGGCTGGCTTGGTGGTCACATATTCTTTCAGTTTCTGCCAGTCTTGGAAGCTCCTTGTCTCTCCATCCATTCTGAATGACAGCCTTGATGGATAAAGAATCCTTGGCTGCATATTGTTCTCACTTAGTACCCTGAATATTTCTTGCCAGCCCTTTCTGGTTTGCCAGGTTTCCTTGGACAGGTCTGATGTTATTATGATGTTCCTCCCTCTGTACGTAAGAAATCTCTTCTTCTTTGCCTCTTTCAAGATTGTTTTGTTTGGATCTAGGATTTGCAAATTGTACTATTATATGTTGTGCAAATTGTACTATTATATGTCTCTCTGTTGTAATAGATCTTGGGAGGGTCCCTCTCTGCCTCTTGGACACGAATGCTTGTTTCCTTCCCCAAATTAGGGAAGTTCTCAGCTATGATTTGCTCCTATATATCTTCTAGACTTCTCTCTTTCTCCACCCCCTCAGGGATCCTGATAATTCTGATATTGGAACACTTCACTAAGTCAGTAATCTGTCTCAGCTTAATTTCTTGAAATTGGATTCATTTTTCCCATGCCACCTCTTTTTCCTTCTTTTCTATCATCTTATCCTCTAAGTCACTAATTTGTTCTTCTGCCTCGTTTACCCTGGCAGTCAGAGCATCCAGTTTAGACTGTATGTCATTCATATCATTTTTAATTTCCACCAGATTAGATCTCATTTCAGCCCTTGTAGATTCCATATTTTCATTAATATTTTTCTCAAGCCTACATGTCATCTTGATAATTGTTATTCTGAAATCCATTTCTGACCTCTTCGTTATATCCATATCCATTAGTTCTGTGGCAGAGGCTATAGTCTCTGTTTCTTTCATTTGTTGGGGGTTCCTCCTCCTTGTCATTCTGATGAGGTGTGGTTGTGGGAATGTACAGAGTCCAAATTATTGACCACAACTCAAGCAATATGCACCTGTTTTATAGGGACCTTAGGGATTTGGGCCTGTTGTTTTTCCAGCCTGCCTTCTGGGGGAGGGGTCTGCCAAACTCATACTCAGGCAACCCTGTTTGGGTAGAGTTGCCCTGCCCCCTGTGGGGGGTGTGAGCTCAGTGAGAACCGGGTTTTGGGGGCTTTTGTTCCCTGGAGGCTTTCCCTGGCAGATTTCTGTGTCTCTTCTGAGAGTCAGAGCAGCAGTGACCATATCCAAACCTCTGTCTCAGAACAGAGAGATTGCAGTCTGCTCTTCACTGAGCTCTCCAGGCCACACTGATTCCATTTCTGTCTGTGCTGCTAAAAACCCACAACATCCTGATTTGTGTGCCCCACAGCCATTCTCCCAGTCCTCGCTCCCAGGGCCAGGCACATCTCTGCCCTTTGTGCTTTTAAAACCGCCAACTGCCCCAGGTTCGCACGTGCACCCCCAAGCTCCAGGTTTCAGTCTGGGAGGCTGTCATAAAGATCTTTCCCCACCACTACTGGTCTGTGAGTTTGTTCCCCATCCCCAGCACAGGAGGCTTTTGCCTTCCTGAGGCGAGAGTACAGAGGCTCCCTCTCCCTTCCGTTTATCTTCCGATTTCTGCCCACAGAATCTCGGCTCCCAACTTCATACCTTGAGACCAACCTCCAGAGATGTTCTGCTTGTAGAGATCCAGATATGTCTTCTTACATTTCAGGCTGATTTCGTGGGTGTTCAGAATGGTCTGGTAGATATCCAGCTCGATTCAGGGGACCAGTTGAAATAGGGTCTCCTACTCCTCCACCATCTTTCCTCCTCCTCTCCCCATAGGAAGTCTTTTAGTTTTGTTAACAGCTTCCTTTCCCGTGGAAAAGTGTTTTTTTTTTTGTCTTGATTGAACTGCGAAGTCCCAATAGTTTATTTTTTGCTTCTGTTTCCCTTGCATTTGCTGATGTATCTAGGAAGAAGTTGCTGCAGCTGCAGTTGAAGAGGTTCCTGCCTGTGTTTTCCTCTAAGATTTTGATGGATTCCTGCCTCACATTTAGGCCCTACATCCATTTTGATTTTATCTTTGGGTATGGTGTTAAGTAAATGGTCCAGTTTCATTCTTCTACAAGTGGCTGTCCAATGGTGTCAACATCCTTTGTTGAAGAGTTTTTCTTTTTTCCATTGGATATTCTCTCCTGCTTTTTCAAAAATTATTTGCCCATAGAGTTGAGGGTCCATTTCTGGGTTCTCTATTCTGTTCATTGATCTACGTGTCTGTTTCTATGGCAGTACACCAGTGTCTTGATTACAGCTTTGTAATATACCTTGAAATCTTAGCATTGTGATGCCACCAGCTTTGCTTTTCTTTTTCAACATTACTCTGGATATTCAAGGTCTTTTCTGGTTCCATAGAAATTTTAAGAATGTTTGCTCTAGCTCTTCAAAAAATGTTGGTGATATTTGGATAGGGATTACATGGAATGTGTAGATTTCTCTGTGTAGCATTAACATTTTAACAATATTTGTTCTTCCAATCAATGAATGTGTAATGTTTTTCCATATCTTTGTGTCTTCCTCAATTTCTTTCATACATGCTCTGTAGTTTCTAGGGTACAGATCCTTTACTTCTTTGGTTTGGTTTATTCTTAGGTATCTTATGTTTGTTTGTTTGTTTGTTTTGGTGCAGTTGTAAATGGTATCTCTTCCTTAATTTCCTTTCTTCAGTCTTATTGTTAGTGTAAAAAAATGCAACTAATTTCTGTGCATTCATTTTGTATCCTGCTATGTTGCTGAATTGCCATATGAGTTCTAGCAATCTTAGAATGGAATCTTTTGGGTTTTCCACATAAAGTATGTCATCTGCAAAGAGTGAGAATTTGCCTTCTTCTTTGCAATTTGAATAAGTTTTATTTCTTTCTGTTTTCTGATTACTGAGGCTAGGACTTCTAGTACTAGTTTGAACAACAGTGGTGAGAGTGGACATCCCTGTCATGTTCCTGACCTTAGGGGAAAAGATCTCAATTTTTCCCCATTGAGAATTATATTCACTGTGGGATTTTTATATATGGCTTTTATGATATGGAGGTATATTCTCTCTATTCATACACTGTGGAGAGTTTTATTCAAAAAGGATGCTGCATTTTTTAAAATACTTTTTCTGCATAAATTGAGAGGATAGTACTGTTTTTGTCCTTTCTTTTGTTAATGTGATGTATCATGTTGATTGATTTGCAGATGTTGAATCACCATTGCAGACCAGGAATAGATCCCCCTTGGTTGTGGTGAATAATCCTTTTAACATATTGTTGGATCGTATTGGCTAGTATCTTGGTGAGAAATTTGGTGTCTGTGTTCATCAGGGATATTGGTCTGTAATTTTTTGGTGGAGTCTTTGTCTGGTTTTGGGATCAAGGTAATGCTGGCTTCATAGAATGAGTTTGGAAGTTTTCCTGCCATTTCTTTCTTTTCTTTTCTTTTCTTTTCTTTTCTTTTCTTTTCTTTTCTTTTCTTTTTTTTTTGAAACACCTTCAGAAGAATAGGTATAAATTCTTCCTTAAATATTTGGTAGAAGTCCCCTGGGAAGCCATCTGGCCCCAGACTCTTCTTTTTTAGGAGGTTTTAGATTACTGCTCTAATTTCCTTGCTGGTATGGATCTATTCAGGTTTCCTATTTCTTCCTGTATCAGTTTTGGTAGTTTATATGTTTCTCAGAATCTATCCATTTCTTCCAGATTGCCTAATTTGTTGGCATGTAAGTATATTCTTAAAATTGCTTGCATTTCCTTCGTATTGGTCATGATCTCACCTCTTTCATTCATGATTTTCTTAATTTGGGTCCTTTCTCTTTTCCTTTTGATAACTGTGGCTAAGGGGTTATCTATCTTATTAATATATTACAAAACCAGCTCTTAGTTTTGTTGATCTGTTCCACTGTTCTCTTGGTTTCTATTTCATTGTTTTCTGCTCTGATCTTTATTATATCTTGTCTCCTACTTTGTTTAGGCTTTATTTGCTTGTCTTTTTCCTGTTACTTTAGTTGTAAGGTTAGTTTGTGTATTTGAGACTTTTCTTGTTTCTTGAGAAAGGCCTGTATCCTCTTAGGACTACCTTTGTGGCATCCCAAAGATTTTGGATATTTGTGTTTTAATTTTCATTTGTTTCTATGATTTTTTATATTCTTCTTTAATTTCCTGGTTGACCCATGCATTCTTTTTTTTAATTAATTAATTAATTAATTTATTTATTTATTTATTCAGTTAGCCAGAATATAGTAACAAAAAGATCATAAGTTTTTGTTGTAGTGTTCCACGATTCATTAGTTGTGTGTAACACCCAGTGCTCCATGCGTCCTTTAGGAGGATTATCTTTAACCTCCAAGTATTTGATTTATTTCCAAATTTCCTTTTTTGATTGAGCTCAAGTTTCAAAGCATTGTGGTCTGAAAAGAAGCCCATAATAATTCCAATCTTTTGTACCTGTTGAGACCTGATATGTGACCCACTGTGTGATCTATCCTGGAGAATGTTCCATGTGCACTTGAGAAGACTGTGTATTCTGTTGCTTGGGTGGAATACTCTGTATATATCTGTTTAGTCCATCTGGTCCAGTGTGTCATTCAAAGCCCTTGTTTCCTAGTTGATCTTCCTCATAGGTGATCTTTCCATTGCTGTGAGTGGGACATTAAATTCCCCTACTTATTATATTATTATCATCAATGTTTTCCTTTAATTTGTTTATTAATTGGTTTATATCATTGCCTACTCCCATGTTACAAGCATAAGTATTTATAATTGTTAGATCATCTTGTTGGATAGAGCCTTTACACGTGATATAGTGTCCCTTTTCATCCCTTTGGTATAAAATCTAACTTACATGATGTAAGGATTGCTACCCCAGGTTTCTTTTGAGGTCCATTACCATGATAAATTGTTCTCCACCCCCTCACCTTCAATCTGGAGGTGTCTTTGGGTCTAAAATGTGTCTCTTGTAGACAGTATATGGATGGGTCTTGCTTTTTTATTAAAACTGATACCCTGTGTCTTTTGATAGATGCATTTAGCCCATTTACTTTCAGAGTAACTATTGAAAGATAAGAATTTAGTGCCATTGTATTACCTGTAAATTCCCTTTTTCTGTAGATTTTCTTTGTTTCTTTCTGGTCTATGTTACTTTTGGTCCCTCTCTTTGTTTACAGGATTCCCTCTAGTATTCCTTGCAGGGATGTTTTAGTGATCATAAATTCTTTTAGTTTCTCTCTGTCCTGGAAGCTCTTTATCTCTCCTTCCATTCTGAATGACAGCCTTGCTGGACAAAGTATTCTTGGCTGTATGTTCTTTTCATTTAGTACTCGGAATGTATCATGCCAGTCCTTTCTGGCCTGCCAGTCTCTGGATAGGTCTGCTGCCAGTCTAATGTTTCTACCCTTGTAGGTTAAGGACCTCTTTTCTTGAGGTCTTTTCAGGATTTTCTCACTTTCTTTTCTTAAAAGATTTCATTTATTTATTTGATAGAGAGAGAGAGAGCACAAGTGGGGCAAGGGGCAGAGGGAGAGGGAGAAATAGACTCCCTGCTGAACAGAGCCTGATGTGGGGCTTGATCTCAGGACCCCAAGATCAAGGCCTGAGCTGAAGGCAGATGCTTAAGTGACTGGGCCACCCAGGCACCCCAGGATTTTCTCTTTATCACTGAATTTTGCAAACTTTTCTATTATATGTCAAGGTGTTGATCTATTTTTATTAATTTTGTGGGGTTTCTCTTTGCCTTCTGGACTTGAATGTCTGTTTCTTCCCCAGATTAAGGATGTTCTTAGCTATAATTTGCTCAAATACACCTTCTCATCCTCTCTCTCTTTCCTCTTCCTCTGGGACCCAAATTATTGCATTACTTTTTCACTTTATGGTATTGTCGATTTCTCAAAGCCACCCCTCATGATCCAGTAGTTGTCTTTCTCTTTTTTCCTCAGCTTCCTTAGTTTCCATCACTTTTTCTTCTATGTCAATTCCTCTCTCCTCTGCCTCATTTACTCTAGTTGTTAGAGCATCCATTTTAGACTGCCTCTCAGTTAAAGCATTTTTATTTCAGCCCAATTAGATTTTAGCTCTTTTATTTCTGCATGATGGGATTCTCTAGTGTCTTTTATGCTTTTTTCTACCCCTGCTGGTATCTTTGTAATCATTATTTGGAATTCTAGGTCTTACATCTTACTTATATCCATATTGATTAAATCTATGGGAGAGTACTACCTCTGGTTCTTTCTTTTGTTGTGAATTTTTTCTTCCAGTCATTTTGTCCAGAGAAGGATAGATGAAAGAGATAACAAAATAAAAATATATCAACTATGACCAAAATGAAATACACACTAGACAAATCAGAAGAGATCAGAAACCCAGGGTGCCAGGGTGGCTCAGTTTGTTAAGTGTCTGCCTTCAGCTTGGGTCATGATCTCAAGGTCTTGGGATCGAGCCCCATATTGGGCTTCTGCTCAGCAGGGAGTGTGCTTCTCCCTCTCAGTCACCCACTGTGTGCTCTCTCTCTCAAATAAATAAATAAATAAATAAATAAATAAATAAATAAAATCTTTTATAAAAAAGAAGAGATCAAAAACCAAAATGCAAAATGAAAGGGAAAAAAGAAAGAATATAATAGCTCTATTTTTAACTTTTTGAGGGACCTCCACACTGTTTTCCAGAGTAGCTGTACCAACTTGCATTCCCACCAATAGTATAAGAGGGTTCCCGTCTCTCCACATACTCTCCAACATTTGTTGTTTCTTGCTTTGTCAATTTTTGCCATTCTAACTGGCATAAGGTGGTATATCAATGTGGTTTTGATTTGAATTTCCCTGATGGCTAATGATGTTGAACATTTTTTCATGTGTCTGTTAGCCATTTGTATGTCTTCATTGGAAAAGTGTCTGTTCATATCTTCTGTCCATTTTTTGATTTGAGTATTTATTTCTCATGTTTTGAGTTTGAGAAGTTCTTTATAGATCTTGGATACTAGTCTTTTATATGTAGTGTCATTTGCAAATAGAGGCACCCTATGATCTAGCAATTGCACTCCTGGGTATTTACTCCAAAGATACAGATGTGGTGAAGAGAAGGGCCATATGTACCCCAGTGTTCATAGCAGCATTGTCCACAATAGCTAAATCATGGAAGGAGCCAAGATGCCCTTTAACAAATGACTGGATTAAGAAGATGTGGTCCATATATACAATGGAATATTACTCAGCCATCAGAAAGAACGATTACCCAACATTTGCAGCAACACGGACGGGACTGGAGGAGATCATGCTAAGTGAAATAAGTCAAGCAGAGAAAGACAATTATCATATGGTTTCATTCATTTATGGAACATAAGAAATAGCAGGAAGGTCGTTAGGAGAAGGAAGGGAAGAATGAAAGGGGGGTAAACAGAAGGGGGAATGAACTGTGAAAGACTATGGACTCTGGGAAACAAACTGAAGGCTTCGGGGGGAGGTGGGGGATTGGGATAGGCTGGTGATGGGTATTAAGGAGGGTACATATTGCATGGAGCACTGGGTGTTATACGGAAGCAATGAATCATGGAACACTGCATCAAAAACTAAGGCTGTGCTGTATGGTGACTAACATGACATAATAAAAAAAATTTAAAAAGAGAGAATATAATCTAACAGGTGGATAAACAGGGTAATACACTTTCCTGTGTGTACTTTGGTCTGTTTGTTAGAAGACACTAGATCCCATAATTGTAAAGAATGCAAAACTTATATATATACAAAAATAAAATTGAATACAGTGAAAGGAAGCAAAAAATGAACAATTTATCTATAACATATAAACATAAAAATGAAAATTAATTTAAGACCTAGAAAAAGAGTTTATGAAGTAAGAAACTATCTGAAAAGGAAAAAAGAAAAAATGAAAAAAGACTATTTGAAACTGATAGATGAAATTATCATGATAAAAAACCTCAAATTCGTATTTTCCCCTAGTGCTGGAATTTTTCACTTCTATGTGATCTGTAAACTTTGTATTAGCCTGATGTTACCACTGGTCTTCTCGGGGAGAGGTCTGTTCTGGTAATTCTCAGGTGTCTTTGCCTGGGCGGAGTTGCACCACCCCTTGCTGGGCTCAGTGTAAGCTGCTTCGCATTGCTCTAGGTGGCTTTTCTTCCCTGAAGGCTTTCCATGCCGCTTTATAGGATGAAAATAAAAATGGCAGTGCCCTGATCTCCAGCCCCAAAACTGAAATTTCACTGCCCCCACTCTTCAGTTTACCATCAGGGAAAAGCAATTAATCACTTTCGTGTGCCCCAAACTCTGCAGACTTCTGCACACTCATTCTCCTGTGGGAAGGAGGAGGGTCTCACCAATGTTCTGTTGCTTGCTGGGCCCCTGCTCCAGGAGTGGTTGCAGGACCACTCTGGCACCCACACCACTCCCCCCAGGGGAAAGAGCAGTGTCTTGCTGTGGTTCTGCTGCTTGCTGGTCCCTGCTCAGAGAGCGGTCACCTGATCATACCATGGCTTGCTGTTTATGACAAAACTGAGCTGAGAGCCTGCTTCCCTGCTCCAATGCTTGGGAACTCTGCCATATTAGACACCCCCATTCTTACTGTGACCCTGAGGATCCTGAGACCACACCATGCCAACTAGGATTCAGCCCCACTTTGCCACCTGAGCACCATTCAGGCAGGGACATCCCTCCAAGCAGACTTCTAAAAGTTCCAATTTTGTACTTTCATACTATATCATTTTCCAGTAGCTGGGTTACAGAGGCTCCACCCCTTTCATCCTCCAATCTGTCCCCTCAGATTCACTTTCCCACGCTTCCTACCTTGCAAAAAGTGGTCACCTTTCTATTTGTGGAATTGCAGCGATTCTTTTCTTAGATCTCAGGTTGAATTCACAGGTGTTCAGAATGATTTGATACATATTTAGCTGAATTCAAGGGACTAGATGAAATGAGGGTCCTCTACTCTTCTGCCATCTTCCCTCCCACTAATCTTAACTATAGAGAACAAACTCATGGTCACCAGAGAGGATGTGAGTAGAGGGATGGGTGAAATAGATGATGGGCATTAGAGAGTACACTTGTCATGGTGAGTACTGGGTGATATATGGAATTGTTGAATCCTAATTTTGTACAACTGAAACTGATAGAACACTACTGTATACTAACTATACTGTAATTAACATTAATAGAATAAAAATATGGACTCACTTCTCTTATCAAAAGACATAGCATATTGAGTAGATACCCTTCCTTTTTTGCTGCCTACAATAGTGTTCCGACTTAAAGACACATACAGACTGAAAGTCAAGGAATGGTAAAAGATATTTAGTGAAAATTCGACTGAAGAAAAGATAAGCTCGGCTTAACTATAAGAAACAAACTGAGGGTTGCTAGAGGGGAAGTGGGTGGGGGATGGGGGTAATTGTGTGATGGGCATTAAGTGGGGCATGTGATGTGATGAGCACTGGGTGTTCTATGTAACTGATAAATTATTGAACACTATAACTGAGAGTATTACGTTAACTGAAATATGTGAGACAGAGGAAGACAAATACCATATGATTCCATTTATGTGTAGAATCTAAAAATCAAAACAAATGAACAATCAAAACAGAAGCAGACTTATAAATACAAAGAACACACTGGTGATTGCCACAGGGCAAGGAGATAGACGGGAAGGATAAATAGCTGAAGGGGATTAAAAGGTACAAACTCCCAGTTATAAAATAAATAAGACATATGAATGTAATATACAGAATAGGGAATATAGTCAATACTATAATAATTTTGTATGGTGATAGATGATACTCATCATGGTGAGCATTTCTTAATGTATGTAATTGTCAAATCACAATGTTGTACACCTGAAACTAATATAACATTGTATGTCAACTATAATTAAAAATTTTAAAAATGAGACTGGCACCTGGATAAAAACAAACTGATACAACAAAATTTAATTTCATATACAACATAGGTTGGTTGAGAATAAAATGTTGGAAAAAGTATATTATGCAAACTTCAATCAAATCAGCTAGTGGCTATATTAAATTGAGATAAAGTAGACTCTAGAACAAGAGAATATTGAGTAGGGATATTATGTAATTATAAAAGAATCAACACACTAGGAAAGCATAAAGATCTAAAGTACATAAATAATTCTCAAAAACTCAACTGCAAAAAAAAGAAATCTCATTAGAAAATGGGCAAAATCCATAAGTAGACATTTCACTCAGGAGGATATACAGATATCAAAAGAAGCCCATGACAAGATGTTCAATAACATCAGCTCTTGCTCCCATAGCTCTTGAAAGGTATGTTAGGTAATATTTTCTCCTCCTTGGAGGTGTAATTTATTTCCTTCCTTATCTGTCCCAGCATGATTTAATTCTGATTATTCATCTGGAAACCAGTAAAGGGGGGCAGGTGTAAAGGAGGCATCTGTTGCCTTGCGGTGGAGAGATTTCTGCCAACATCTTCTTTCATGAAGGAAGTGTTATCTCTCTTTAGATTTATCGGGATGTAATTTTCATATAGAAAAATTCACACTTTCTAGTTTACAGTTCTACGACTTTTTACAAATGCATGGTCTTGTAACTACCACCAAAACCGAGATACTTAAAAGTTCCATTGCCTTAAAAAAATCCCTTATCTACCTTTGTATCTTTCCTTAACTTCTGTCTCAGCTTCCAGTAGCCACTAATCTGTTTTCTTTCCCTACAGTTTTGCATTTTTGAGAATGTTACATAAATGAAATAATATAGTATGCAGGTTTTATAATCTTACTTTTTTCACTTTCCATAATCCATTTGAAATTAATCTATACCATGGAGTGTAAAAGTATTACTTTTGGTATCTGAGTAATCCGTTGCATGGATGTACTACATTTTGTTTATTCATTCATCAGTTGAAGAACATGTGGGTTATTTCTAAATTTTGGTTATTATGAATAAAGTTACTATAAAAATTAGTGTACAGATTTTTGTGTGAACACAGATTTACATTTGTGTCTTAAATTTACATACCTAAGAGTGGGATTGCTGGGTCATAGGGTAAGTGTATATTTAACATTGTAAGAAATAGCCTGTGTTTTCCAGCATTTGGCATTCCATTACTAATATATCAGACTTCTAGTTACTCTACATTCCTGCCAGTGTTTGGATTTATTAATGTGTTTGATTTTAGTCATTTTATAGGTGTTTAATGGTATATAATTGTGATTTAATTTTTTCATATTAGCATTGTAACCTTTTTGAGATCTTTCTATGAGTCAGGCAGATTGAGTATTTTACACATATCTTACATAATCTTTAGTGAAAAACAAAGCAATAGACAATTAAGGAAAGGAATTTTATTCAGGATATTACAATAGGGATAACATTCATTAATGAGGGAAAAAGAAGAAGGCACTTGGTTTTATAAAAGCAGTTTAACAAGGGAGTCATAGCACTGAGGAAGGGTGAAAAGGGCCTTATGCTGAAATGTGTTAGATTAAGGAGTTCTTCATTTTGATTAGGTTAGCTCTTTCTCACAACATAAAAGGCACTTTCATATGAGTTGTACGAAGTATATATTGTTGTCATGTGCATTTTACTGATAAGAAAACTGAGGCCTAGGGAACGTAAGTAACTTTCCTAAGATTACTCAGCTAATGAATGGCTGTGTTAGAACTGCTTTTGAAAAGCAGAAACACTGCTTATGTACCCAGGACCTTATACAGTGCCTGGAATATAAGACAGGCCCAATAAATGTTAGGTCAATGAGTGCATGAATGTCAGGTATTACTGAACAGTTAGTATTAAATATATACCAGGAAACTTTAGACCTCACTTCTAGGCATGTTGGTGTTATTTAATTCCTTTATGGCAAAAATTCCCTGAAGTTACAAAAAAAAAAAAAACTGGCAAAAAACAATTTTAACATGCGACAGTATTCTATGTTCTTTAGATTTCCTGATTGGTCTGTGGTTTCTTTTCATGTTTTTGATTTCTTTTTTTTTATAATAATATTTTTTATTATATTATGTTAGTCACCATACAGTACATCCCTGGTTTTTGATGCAAAGTTCCATGATTCATTAGTTGAGTATAACACCCAGTGCACCATGCAATACATGCCCTCCTTACTAGCCATCACCAGCCTATCCCATTCCCCCACCCACCTCCCCTCTGAAACCCTCAGTTTGTTTCTCAGAGCCCATAGTCTCTCATGCTTCATCCCCCTTCTGATTACCCCCCCTTCTTCCTCCCATTCTTCTCCCACCAATCTTCCTAGTTCTTATGTTCCAAGGATGAGAGAAACCATATGATAATTGTCTTTCTCTCCTTGACTTATTTCACCTAGCTTTATCTCCTCCAGAGCCGTCCATGTTGGAGCAAATGTTGAGAAATTGCTCTTTTTGATAGCTGAGTAATATTCCATTGTATATATGGACCACAACTTCTTTTTTTAATGTTTTATTATTATATTATGTTACTCACCATACAGTACATCCCTGGTTTCTGATGTAAAGTTTGATGATTCATTAGTTGCGTATAACCCCGAGTGCATCATGCAATACATGCCCTCCTTACTACCCATCACCAGCCTATCCCATTCCCCCACCCCCTCTCCTCTGAAGCCCTCAGTTTGTTTCTCAGAGTCCATAGTCTCTCATGCTTCATTTCCCTTCAGATTACCCCCCCCTTTCTTTATCCCTTTCTTCCCCTACCAATCTTTCTAGTTCTTATGTTCCATAGATGAGAGAAATCATATGATAATTGTCTTTCTCTGCTTGACTTATTTCACTTAGCATTATCTCCTCCAGTGCCATCCATGTTGCAGCAAATGTTGAGAACTCGTTCTTTCGTTTCTTTCTTTTTTTAAAAAAATTATTTTTCCTCATTTTTTTCAGGATTTTATTTATTTATTTATTTATTTATTTATTTATTTATTTATTTATTTAACAGAGAGAGACAGCCAGTGAGAGAGGGAACACAAGCAGGGGGAGTGGGAGAGGAAGAATCAGGCTCCCAGTGGAGGAGCCCAATGTGGGGCTCAATCCCGAAATGCTGGGATCACGCCCTGAGCCGAAGGCAGATGCTCAACAACTGCGCTACCCAGGAGCCCCGAGAACTCGTTCTTTCTGATAGCTGAGTAATATTCCGTTGTATATATGGACCACAACTTCTTAATCCACTCATCTGTTGAAGGGCATCTCGGTTCCTTCCATGATTTAGCTATTGTCAAAATGCTGCTATGAACATTGGGGTGCATATGGCCCTTCGCTTCACTACGTCTGTATCTTTGGGGTAAATACCCAGTAGTGCAATGGCTGGGTCATAGGGTAGGTCAATTTTTAACTTTTTAAGGGACCTCCACACTGTTTTCCAGAGTGGCTGTACCAACTTGCATTCCCACCAACAATGTAGGAGGGTTCCCCTTTCTCCACATCCTCTCCAACAATTGTTGTTTCTTGCCTTGTCTATTTTTGCCATTCTAACTGGCATAAGGTGGTATCTCAGTGTGGTTTTGATCTGAATTTCCCTGATGGCTAATGATTTTGAACATTTTTTCATGTGTCTGTTAGCCATTTGGATGTCTTCATTGGAAAAGTGTCTGTTCATATCTTCTGCCCATTTTATGATTTGTTTATTTGTTCTCACGTATTGCGTTTGAGAAGTTCTTTGTAGATCTTGGATACTAGTCTTTTATCTGTAGTGTCATTTGCAAATATATTCTCCCATTCCGTGGGCTCCCTCTTAGTTTTTTTGACTGTTTCCTTGGCTGTGCAGAAGCTTTTTATCGTGATGAAGTCCCACAAGTTCATTTTATCTTTTGTTTCTCTTGCCTTTGGAGATGTGTCATGAAAAAGGTTGCTGTGGCCAATGTCGAAGAGCTTGCTGCCTATGCTCTCCTCTAGGATTTTGATGAATTCCTGTCTCACATCGAGGTCTTTCATCCATTTGGAGTTCATCTTTGTGTATGGTGTGAGAGAATGGTCAAGTTCCATTCTTTTGCATGTAGCTGTCCAATTTTCCAAGCACCATTTATTGAAGAGACTGTCTTTTTTCCACTGGATGTTTTTTCCTGCTTTCTCAAAGATTAGTTGCCCAAAGAGCCAAGGATCCATTTTTGTGTTCTCTTTTTTTTTGCATTGGTCTATGTGTCTGTTTTGTGCCAGTGCCGTGCTGTCTTGTTATCACAGCTTTGTAGTACACCTTGAAATCCAGCATTGTGATGCCCCCACCTTTGTTTTTCCTTTTAAACAATTCCTTGGTGATTCGTGGCCTTTTCTGGTTCCACACAAATTTGAAGGCTGTTCCAGGTCTTTCAAAAATGTCATTGGTATTTTGATAGGGGTAGTATTGAAAGTGTAGATTGCTCTGGGTAGCGTGGACATTTTAACTATGTTAATTCTTCGGATCCATAAGTGTGGAATATTTTTCCTTTTTTTTTTTTTTTTGTCTTCTTCGATGTCTTTCAAGAGTGATTTGTAGTTTCTAGAATATAGATCCTTTACCGCTCTGGTTAAGTTAACTCCAAGATAATATATGATTTTTGGTGCTATTGTAAATGGGATTGATTCCCTAATTTCTCTTTCTTCAGTCTCATTGTTCGTGTATAGAAATGCAACTGATTTCTGAGCATTGATTTTTTTATCCCACCACATTACTGAATTGCTCTATAACTTCTCGTAGTTTGGACGTGGATTATTTTGGGTTTTCCATATAGAGTATCATGTCATCTGGAAAGAGAGAGTTTGACTTCTTCTTTGCCAATTTGGATACCTTTTGTCCCTTTTTGTTGTCTGATTGCTGTTTCAAGGACTTCTAGTACTATGTTGAATAATAATGGCGAGAGTGGGCATCCTTGTCGTGTTCCTGATCTTAAGGGAAAGGCTTCCAGCTTTTCCCCATTGAGAATGATATTTGCGGTAGGCTTTTCATAGATGGTTTTTATGAGATTGAGGAATGTACCCTCTATCCCTACACTCTGAAGGGTTTTAATCAGGAAATGATGCCTTACTTTGTCAAATGCTTTTTCTGCCTCTATTGAGAGAATCATTTGATTTTTGGCTTTTTTCTTGTTGATAAAATCTATGACACTGATAGATTTGCGAATGTTGAACTGCCCTTGCATCTCAGGGATGAATCCTACTTGGTCATGATGTGTAATCCTTTTAATGTACTTTTGGATTCTATTAGCAAGGATCTTGTTGCAGATTTTGGCATCCAGTTTCATCAGGGAAATCAGTCTATAATTCTCCTTTTTGATGGGGTCTTTGCCTGGTTTGGGGATCAAGGTAATATTGGCCTCATAGAATGAGTTTGGTAGCTTTCCTTCTGTTTCTCTTTTTTGAAATAGCTTCAGATGAGTAGGTATTATTTCTTCTTTGAATGTTTGGTAGAATTCCCTGGGGGAATCCATCAGGCCCTGGGTTTTTGTTTTTTGGAAGGTTTTGAATCACTGTTTCAATCTCTTCATAATTAATTGGTCTGTTTAAAAAATTCAATTTCTTCCTGTTTCAGTCTTGGTAGTTTATAGGTTTCCAGGAAGGCCTCTATATCTTCCAGATTGCTTAATTTATTGGCATAAAGCTGTTGATAAAAGTTTCTAATCCTTCCTATTTCATTGGTGTTGGTTGTGACCTCTCCCTTTTCATTCATAATTTTCTTAATTTGGGTCCTTTCTCTATTCTTTTGAATAAATCTTGCCAGTGGTTTGTCTATTTCATTAAGTCTTTCAAAGAACCAGCTTTTAGTTCTGTTAATCTGCTCTACTGTGCTCCTGGTTTCTAATTCATTGATCTCTTCTCTAATCTTGACCAACTGCTTTCTCATGTGTGGATTAGGCCTGTTCTTCTGTTGCTGTTCCTGCTTCTTGAGCTGAGAATATAAAAACTGCATTTTAGATTTTTCTATTCTTTTCAGTGAGGCTTGGATGGCTATGTATTTTCCCCTTAGGACTGCCTTTGCAGGGTCCCATAGGTTTTGGACCATTGTGTTTTCATTCTCGTTGGTCTCCATAAATTGTTTAATTTGATTTTTGATTTCCTGGTTTATTGAATCATTCGTGAGCAGGATGGTTCTTAGTTTCCAAGTGTTTGAGTTTCTTCCAAATTTTTCCTTGTGGTTGAGTTCCAGTTTCAAAGCATTGTGGTCTGAGAATATGCAGGGAATAATTTCAGTCTTTTGGTATCGGTTGAGACCTGTTTTGTGACCCAGACCATGATCTATTCTTGAGAATGGTCCATCGGCATTACAATAGGATGAGTATTCTTTTGTTCTGGGGTGCAGTGCTCTCTATATATCTGTGAGGTCCAACTCATCGAGTATGGCATTCCAAGCTCTTGTTTCTTTGTTGATTTTCTGCTTATTTGATCTATCTATTGCTGATAGTGGAGTGTTGAGATCCCCTACTATTAACATATTTTTATCTATTTGTCTCTTTATTCTGGTTAAGAGTTGGCTTGTGTATCTTGCTGCTCCTCTGTTGGGGGCATATATATTTATAATTGTCATATCCACTTGTTGGATACATCCTTTAAGAATAATATAGTGCCCTTCTGTGTCTCATACTATAGTCTTTAGTTTAAAATCCAATCTGTCTGATATGAGAATTGCTACCCCAGCTTTCTTTTGAGGTCCATTGGCATGAAAAATTGTATT
>NW_024423319.1:67165940-67168280 GCF_017311325.1 Ursus maritimus
TCGTGTTCCTGATCTTAAGGGAAAGGCTTCCAGCTTTTCCCCATTGAGAATGATATTTGCGGTAGGCTTTTCATAGATGGTTTTTATGAGATTGAGGAATGTACCCTCTATCCCTACACTCTGAAGGGTTTTAATCAGGAAATGATGCCTTACTTTGTCAAATGCTTTTTCTGCCTCTATTGAGAGAATCATTTGATTTTTGGCTTTTTTCTTGTTGATAAAATCTATGACACTGATAGATTTGCGAATGTTGAACTGCCCTTGCATCTCAGGGATGAATCCTACTTGGTCATGATGTGTAATCCTTTTAATGTACTTTTGGATTCTATTAGCAAGGATCTTGTTGCAGATTTTGGCATCCAGTTTCATCAGGGAAATCAGTCTATAATTCTCCTTTTTGATGGGGTCTTTGCCTGGTTTGGGGATCAAGGTAATATTGGCCTCATAGAATGAGTTTGGTAGCTTTCCTTCTGTTTCTCTTTTTTGAAATAGCTTCAGATGAGTAGGTATTATTTCTTCTTTGAATGTTTGGTAGAATTCCCTGGGGGAATCCATCAGGCCCTGGGTTTTTGTTTTTTGGAAGGTTTTGAATCACTGTTTCAATCTCTTCATAATTAATTGGTCTGTTTAAAAAATTCAATTTCTTCCTGTTTCAGTCTTGGTAGTTTATAGGTTTCCAGGAAGGCCTCTATATCTTCCAGATTGCTTAATTTATTGGCATAAAGCTGTTGATAAAAGTTTCTAATCCTTCCTATTTCATTGGTGTTGGTTGTGACCTCTCCCTTTTCATTCATAATTTTCTTAATTTGGGTCCTTTCTCTATTCTTTTGAATAAATCTTGCCAGTGGTTTGTCTATTTCATTAAGTCTTTCAAAGAACCAGCTTTTAGTTCTGTTAATCTGCTCTACTGTGCTCCTGGTTTCTAATTCATTGATCTCTTCTCTAATCTTGACCAACTGCTTTCTCATGTGTGGATTAGGCCTGTTCTTCTGTTGCTGTTCCTGCTTCTTGAGCTGAGAATATAAAAACTGCATTTTAGATTTTTCTATTCTTTTCAGTGAGGCTTGGATGGCTATGTATTTTCCCCTTAGGACTGCCTTTGCAGGGTCCCATAGGTTTTGGACCATTGTGTTTTCATTCTCGTTGGTCTCCATAAATTGTTTAATTTGATTTTTGATTTCCTGGTTTATTGAATCATTCGTGAGCAGGATGGTTCTTAGTTTCCAAGTGTTTGAGTTTCTTCCAAATTTTTCCTTGTGGTTGAGTTCCAGTTTCAAAGCATTGTGGTCTGAGAATATGCAGGGAATAATTTCAGTCTTTTGGTATCGGTTGAGACCTGTTTTGTGACCCAGACCATGATCTATTCTTGAGAATGGTCCATCGGCATTACAATAGGATGAGTATTCTTTTGTTCTGGGGTGCAGTGCTCTCTATATATCTGTGAGGTCCAACTCATCGAGTATGGCATTCCAAGCTCTTGTTTCTTTGTTGATTTTCTGCTTATTTGATCTATCTATTGCTGATAGTGGAGTGTTGAGATCCCCTACTATTAACATATTTTTATCTATTTGTCTCTTTATTCTGGTTAAGAGTTGGCTTGTGTATCTTGCTGCTCCTCTGTTGGGGGCATATATATTTATAATTGTCATATCCACTTGTTGGATACATCCTTTAAGAATAATATAGTGCCCTTCTGTGTCTCATACTATAGTCTTTAGTTTAAAATCCAATCTGTCTGATATGAGAATTGCTACCCCAGCTTTCTTTTGAGGTCCATTGGCATGAAAAATTGTATTCCATCCCTTTACTTTCAGTCTGGATGTATCTTTAGGTTCAAAATGAGTCTGTTGTAGATATCAAATGGATGGGTCATGTCATTTTATCCAATCTGCAACCCTGTGGTGTTTTATGGGAGCATTTAGGCCATTCACATTGAGAGTGATTATTGAGGGAGATGATTTTAATGATGCCATGTTGCCTGTAAAGTCCTTTTTCTATAGATTGTGACTTTCTGTTCTGTATCACTCTTGGGGCCTTTTTACTTTTATGGAACCCCCCTTAATGTCTCCTGTAGGGCTTGTTTTGTGGTTACAAAGTTGGTCAGTGACTGGCGATTCTGGAAGGGTTGTGGGGGCATTTTTAAAGCTCTTTCAGAGAAAAACATGCAGCCAAGGATCCTTTATCCAGCAAGGTTGTCATTCAGAATTGTTTTTGATTTCATTATGTGGTAATGCATGCTTGATAGAATGAACTAGGAAATATATTATTCTCTTCATTTTTGTAAGAGTTTATATACATTTGTTAACATTTCATTTTTAAATGTTTATTAGAATTTACCAT
>NW_024423319.1:67168290-67203817 GCF_017311325.1 Ursus maritimus
AACTTCTCGTAGTTTGGACGTGGATTATTTTGGGTTTTCCATATAGAGTATCATGTCATCTGGAAAGAGAGAGTTTGACTTCTTCTTTGCCAATTTGGATACCTTTTGTCCCTTTTTGTTGTCTGATTGCTGTTTCAAGGACTTCTAGTACTATGTTGAATAATAATGGCGAGAGTGGGCATCCTTGTCGTGTTCCTGATCTTAAGGGAAAGGCTTCCAGCTTTTCCCCATTGAGAATGATATTTGCGGTAGGCTTTTCATAGATGGTTTTTATGAGATTGAGGAATGTACCCTCTATCCCTACACTCTGAAGGGTTTTAATCAGGAAATGATGCCTTACTTTGTCAAATGCTTTTTCTGCCTCTATTGAGAGAATCATTTGATTTTTGGCTTTTTTCTTGTTGATAAAATCTATGACACTGATAGATTTGCGAATGTTGAACTGCCCTTGCATCTCAGGGATGAATCCTACTTGGTCATGATGTGTAATCCTTTTAATGTACTTTTGGATTCTATTAGCAAGGATCTTGTTGCAGATTTTGGCATCCAGTTTCATCAGGGAAATCAGTCTATAATTCTCCTTTTTGATGGGGTCTTTGCCTGGTTTGGGGATCAAGGTAATATTGGCCTCATAGAATGAGTTTGGTAGCTTTCCTTCTGTTTCTCTTTTTTGAAATAGCTTCAGATGAGTAGGTATTATTTCTTCTTTGAATGTTTGGTAGAATTCCCTGGGGGAATCCATCAGGCCCTGGGTTTTTGTTTTTTGGAAGGTTTTGAATCACTGTTTCAATCTCTTCATAATTAATTGGTCTGTTTAAAAAATTCAATTTCTTCCTGTTTCAGTCTTGGTAGTTTATAGGTTTCCAGGAAGGCCTCTATATCTTCCAGATTGCTTAATTTATTGGCATAAAGCTGTTGATAAAAGTTTCTAATCCTTCCTATTTCATTGGTGTTGGTTGTGACCTCTCCCTTTTCATTCATAATTTTCTTAATTTGGGTCCTTTCTCTATTCTTTTGAATAAATCTTGCCAGTGGTTTGTCTATTTCATTAAGTCTTTCAAAGAACCAGCTTTTAGTTCTGTTAATCTGCTCTACTGTGCTCCTGGTTTCTAATTCATTGATCTCTTCTCTAATCTTGACCAACTGCTTTCTCATGTGTGGATTAGGCCTGTTCTTCTGTTGCTGTTCCTGCTTCTTGAGCTGAGAATATAAAAACTGCATTTTAGATTTTTCTATTCTTTTCAGTGAGGCTTGGATGGCTATGTATTTTCCCCTTAGGACTGCCTTTGCAGGGTCCCATAGGTTTTGGACCATTGTGTTTTCATTCTCGTTGGTCTCCATAAATTGTTTAATTTGATTTTTGATTTCCTGGTTTATTGAATCATTCGTGAGCAGGATGGTTCTTAGTTTCCAAGTGTTTGAGTTTCTTCCAAATTTTTCCTTGTGGTTGAGTTCCAGTTTCAAAGCATTGTGGTCTGAGAATATGCAGGGAATAATTTCAGTCTTTTGGTATCGGTTGAGACCTGTTTTGTGACCCAGACCATGATCTATTCTTGAGAATGGTCCATCGGCATTACAATAGGATGAGTATTCTTTTGTTCTGGGGTGCAGTGCTCTCTATATATCTGTGAGGTCCAACTCATCGAGTATGGCATTCCAAGCTCTTGTTTCTTTGTTGATTTTCTGCTTATTTGATCTATCTATTGCTGATAGTGGAGTGTTGAGATCCCCTACTATTAACATATTTTTATCTATTTGTCTCTTTATTCTGGTTAAGAGTTGGCTTGTGTATCTTGCTGCTCCTCTGTTGGGGGCATATATATTTATAATTGTCATATCCACTTGTTGGATACATCCTTTAAGAATAATATAGTGCCCTTCTGTGTCTCATACTATAGTCTTTAGTTTAAAATCCAATCTGTCTGATATGAGAATTGCTACCCCAGCTTTCTTTTGAGGTCCATTGGCATGAAAAATTGTATTCCATCCCTTTACTTTCAGTCTGGATGTATCTTTAGGTTCAAAATGAGTCTGTTGTAGATATCAAATGGATGGGTCATGTCATTTTATCCAATCTGCAACCCTGTGGTGTTTTATGGGAGCATTTAGGCCATTCACATTGAGAGTGATTATTGAGGGAGATGATTTTAATGATGCCATGTTGCCTGTAAAGTCCTTTTTCTATAGATTGTGACTTTCTGTTCTGTATCACTCTTGGGGCCTTTTTACTTTTATGGAACCCCCCTTAATGTCTCCTGTAGGGCTTGTTTTGTGGTTACAAAGTTGGTCAGTGACTGGCGATTCTGGAAGGGTTGTGGGGGCATTTTTAAAGCTCTTTCAGAGAAAAACATGCAGCCAAGGATCCTTTATCCAGCAAGGTTGTCATTCAGAATTGTTTTTGATTTCATTATGTGGTAATGCATGCTTGATAGAATGAACTAGGAAATATATTATTCTCTTCATTTTTGTAAGAGTTTATATACATTTGTTAACATTTCATTTTTAAATGTTTATTAGAATTTACCATTGAAGCCATCTGGGCCTGTGATTTTAATTTGAAGTTCCCAAGTGACTAATGATTTTGAGCATTATTTCATGTGGTTACTTACTATCTTTATATGTTCTTTGGTAAAATATCTGTTCAAATACTTTTCTCATTTCATATTAGGTTATTTTCATGTTGTTCAGTTTTACAAAGTGCTGTATGTATTCTGGATACAAGTTGTGTAGGAAAGACAGGGCACGTATTGCATGGTGCACTGGGTGTACCAAGTAATGAATCATGGAACTTTACATCAAAAACTAAGGATGTACTGTATGGTGACTAACATAATATAATAAAAAATCATTATACAAAAAAAAAAAGAAAAGAAAAGACAGACTTCTGTCTTTTAAAAAACCTGCTTATAAAGTTGGCCTTTGGCTAGCATCTGGGAACTTGGATTTTGGTATGGTTCACATCATTCCCTTATAAGAATTACTCACTGTGTCTTAACTGTTTATAGAACAGTATGGTTAATACTGAGCACCTGCTTTCTTTTTGTTAGTCTGGAATTGTGGTACATGCTAGGCAGACAGTGGATTTGTGAACTTTCCAACCCTTTCCTACCCCACAAAACCCAGAAATGGGCACCAAGCCTCAAATTAGCTTACCTGGTAGATAACATTTCAGACATGTTGTCACAATTTGTTGCTGAAGAAATTACATTTGACTTTACCAAGAAAGAACTTTTGGAAACTTACACCTGGTTTCTTATGCATGCTACCTCGTCTTTATAAATTCATCTGTTGATGGACATCTGGGCTCTTTCCATATTTTGGCTATTGTGGACATTGCTGCTATAAACATTATGTTCCATGGGCCCTTTGAATCACTGTTTTGGTTTCCTTTTGATAAATACCTGGAAGTGCAATTGCTGGGTCATAGAGTAGTTCTATTTTTAACATTTGCAGGAAACTCCATACTGTTTACCAAAGTGCCTCTACCAGTTTGCATTCCCACCAATAGTGTAAAAGTGTTCTCCTTTCTCCACATCTTCACCAACAGCTGTTGTTTCCTGAGTTATTAATTTTAGCCATTCTGATTGGTGTGAGGTGGTACGTTATTATGGTTTTGATTTGTATTTCCCTGATGCTGAGTGATATTGAGCATTTTTTCATATGTCTGTTGGCCATTTGAATGTCTTCTTTGGAGAAATGTCTGTTCATGTCTTCTGCCCATTTCTTAACTGGCCTTTTTGTTTTTAGGTTGCTGAGTTTGATAAGTTCTTTATAGTTTGGATACTTACCTTTTATCTGATATCTCACTTGTGA
Source organism: Ursus maritimus (assembly GCF_017311325.1). NCBI lineage: Eukaryota > Metazoa > Chordata > Mammalia > Carnivora > Ursidae > Ursus > Ursus maritimus. The sequence goes on from NW_024423319.1 coordinate 67,172,104, forward strand.
ATATCTTCTCCCATTCCATAGGTTGCCTTTAGATTTGTTGACTGTTTCCTCTGTTGTGCAAAACCTTTTATCCTGATGAAGTCTCAATAGTTCATTTGCTTGTTTCCCTTGCCTCTGGAGAGATGTCTAGGAAGAAGTTGCTGTGGCCGAGGTCAAAGAGGTGGCCCCATGTGTTCTCCTCTAAGATTTTGATGGATTCCTGTCTCACATTTAGGTCTTTCATCTATTTTGAATTTAAATTTGTGTATGGTCTAAGAAAGTGGTCCAGTTTTGTTCTTCTGCATGTGGCTGTCCAATTTTCCCAACACCGTTAGTTGAAGAGACTGTCTTCTTTCCCTTGGATATTCTTTCCTGCTTTGTCAAAGATTAGTTGACCATAGAGTTGAGGGTCCATTTCTAGGTTCTTTATTCTGTCCCATTAATCTATGTGTCTGCTTTTGTGCCAGTACCATTCTCTCTTGATGACTACAGCTTTGTAATACAGCTTGAATCCAGAATTGTGATCCCTGCAGCTTTGGTTCTTTTTCAACATCCCTTTGTCTATTTGGCACATTTTCTGGTTCTATACAAATTTTAGAATTGTTTGCTCTATCTCTGTAAAAATTTCTTGGCATATAATTGCTCATAATATTCTCTTATAAATGTTTGTTTTTGTTTGGTGTTGTTTGTGATTTCTTCTCTTTCGTTCATGATTGTATTTCTTCGGGTCCTTTCTATTTTCTTTTTGATATGTCTGACTGGGGGTTTATCAGTCTTATTCTTTCAAAGAACAAGCTCCAAGTTTCATTGATCTGTTCTACTGTTGTTGTTTTTTTATATCTGTATCACTGATTTCTGCTCTAATCTTTATTATTTCTCTTCACCTGCTAGATTTAGGCTCTATTTGCTGGTTTTTCCAACTCCCTTTGGTGTAAGGTTTTTTTGTGTATATGAGACTTTCTTACTTCTTTTGGAAGGCCTGCTTTACCATATACTTCCTTCTTAGAACCACCTTTACTGCATTCCAAAATTTTTGAACTGTTGCATTTTCATTTTCATTTGCTTCCATGTATTTTAAAAATTCTTCTTTAATTTCCTAGTTGACCCATTCATCCTTTAGTAGGATGTTCTTTAACCTCCATTTATTTGTGGTCATTCCAATTTTTTTCTTGTGGTTGGCTTCAAGTTTTATAGCACTGTGATCTGAAAATATGCATGGTATGGTGTCGATCTTTTTGTACCAGTTGAGACCCGATTTGTGACCCAGGATGTGATGTATTGTGGCAAGTGTTCCATGTGCACTTGAGAAGAATGTGTATGCTGCTGCTTTAGGATGAAATACTCTGAATGTATCTGTTAAGTACATGTGGTTCAGTGTGTCATTTAAAGCACTTATTTCCTTGTTGATCTTCTGCTTAGATGATCTGTCCATTGCTGTGAGTGAGTTGTTAAAGTCCCTTACTATTATTGTATTATTATCAATGAGTTTCTTTAATTTTGTTATTAATTAGTTTATATGTTTGGCTGCTCCAGATTAGGGCCATAAATATTTACAATTATTGCATCGTCTTATTGTATAGATCTCTTTATTATGACATAGTGTTCTTCTTCATCTCTTATTACAGTCTTTGGTTTAAAATCTAGTGTGCCTGTTATATGGATGGCTACTCCAGCTTTCTTTTGATGTCCATTGGCATTATAAATTTTTCCCCCCTCCACTTTCAATCTGGGCATGTCTTTGGTTCTAAAATGAGTCTCATATAAGCAGCATATTGATGGGTCTTGTTTTTATCCATTCTAATATCTTATGTCTTTTGATTGGAGCTTTTAGTCCATTTATATTCTGAGTAGTTCTTGAAAGGTATGAATTTAGTTCCATTGTATTACCTGTAAAGTCACTGTTCCTGTTCATTGTCTGTTCCTTTCTGGTCTTTTTTGCTTTGGGGCTCTCTCTTCACACAAAGGATTCCCTTTAATATTTCTTGCAGGGCTGGTTTAGTGTTCAAGAACTCTTTTACTTTCTGTTTGTCTTGGTAACTCTTTGTCTCTCCTTCTATTCTGAATGACAGCTTTGCTGGATAAAGTTTTCTTGGGTGGAGATTTTTTCCCATTTCACACCTTGAATATATCATGTCAGTCCTTTTGGGCCTGCCAGGTCTCTGTGGAGAGTTCTCCTGACAGCTTTATGGGTCTATCCTTATAGGTTAAGGACCTCTTTTCTTGAGCTGCTTTCACGATTTTCTTTTTATATTTGAAATTTGCAAGTTTTACTATCATATGTCGAGTTGCTGACCTATTTTTGCTGATTTTGAGGGGCGTTCTCTATGCCTCTTGTTCTTGAATGCCTGTTTCCTTCCACAGATTAGGGAAGTTCTCAGATATAATTTGTTCACATAAGCCTTCTGCTCCACTTTCCCCACTCTTTATCTTTTGGGACTCCTGTAATATGGATAATTTTTGGCTTAATAGTATCGCTGAGTTCCCTACGGTTATCTTTGATCTAATAGTTTCCATTTTTTTTTGCTTCCTTTTTTTCTATCATCTTATCATGTATATCACTGTTCCACTTTTCTTCATTCATCCTTATTTTTATGGCCTCCACTTGGGACTGCATCTTGGTAATAGCATTTTTAATTTTGCACTGACTGGATTTTAGTTCTTTTATCTGTACAGTAAGGGATTCTCTATTGTGTTTTATGCTTTTTTCATGCCCATATAGTAGCTTTATAACCATTATTTTAAACTCTAGTTCAGACTTCGTACTTATATCCATACTGATTAAATCCCAGGCTGCGTGTACTACCTCCTGTTCTTTCCTTTAGGGTGATTTTCTCCATCTCCTCATTTTGTCCAGAAAAGAAAATAAGAAATAAAAAGAAGAAAACAAGAATAACAACAACAAAAAAAGAAAGAAACAAACAAATTAAAAACTAGATCCTTAGTGTGTTTTGGTCTGCTTGTTAAAAGAATCTCATTCCTAAAATAGGGAGAAAAGAAAGACATCTATCATCTATCTATCTATCTATCTATCTATCATCTATCTAGATATCATCCATCTGTCTATATATCATGTATATATGAAAAGCATATAATGTTTGTGTGCGTAAATAAAATAAAAATAAAATGAAAGGAAATAAAAATTTAATATACCTATATAAAGTATATATAAAATTAAAAAAGAATAAGAAAGAATTTAGAAAATAAGAAAATAACTGAAAAAAAATTTCTAAAAGGCTGAAGAATACAAATACAAAGACTGCTATATACTGTTTTGCCCAGGAGCTGAAACTTTGCAACCCTCTGTGATCAGTAAACTGTGTGAGAGTGTTGTTTGTGCTGGTCTTCTGGGGGAGGGGCCATTTGCAGTGATTCTCAGGTGGACTTGCTATAGTGGAAATGAGCCTCCAATTCTCAGGGAGGGCTCAGTGTACACGGCTCTGGACTCCACTAGGTGGCACTGTTTTGCTCCCTGCAGGCTTTCAGCAATGATGGGTGGATGAATATGGCTGCACACTGCTCTCTAGCCCCTGAGCTGAAAATTCTCATCCTCCACTCTCCAGTAAGCCTTCATAGAAAAGCAGTCAATCACTCTTGTCTCCTTGGTTTCCATTCAAACTCTGTGTTCCCTGAGCCTGTGATTGAGCATTTTTATCTCAGACATGCAACTGAGTTTCAAAACTCCAAATTTTAGGGATTCCCATGTCACGGACCTGCACTGTTCCTTCCAGGGAGGTTCTCATCACACTTCTACCTTTTGCTGGGTCCATCCTAGGAAAGTGGCTAGATGACTGCACAGTGATTCACAGTTTATGGCAACACAGAGCAGAAAGCTGACATCCATAACCTCTGTTCTCAGCAGACTTCCCTGCTCCTATGCCTGAGAACTCTGCCATTCTAAGGCACTGCTAGTTCTTCTTGCAATCCTGGGGATCCTCAGACCACACTGTGACACTTCGTATTCTGCTCCACTTTTCACTACCTGAGCACCTTAACCTAGGCATGCTCTCCACTGTAGCAGGCTTCTAAAAGTTCTGATTTTGTACTCTGCTTCTTATAATACTTTGTGGTAGCCTCCTTAAGCAGTCTCCCTCCCCTCTGCCATATCCTTGGCTATATCACACCAGAATCACACCTCCGCACCGCCTACCTTTCAAATGGTGGTCACTTTTCTACTGGTAGACTTGCAACATTTGCTTTCTCATATCTCCAATTGATTTCTCTGTTGTTCAAAATGATCTGATATCTATCTAGTTGTATTTGAGGGATGAGACAAACTTAGTGTCCCCTACTCCTCCACCATCTTAACTCTTTCTCTGTTTTCTGGTTATTTTTGTAGTTTTCTTTTGAACCTTGATTCTTCTTTTGCTCTCTTCCTCTGTGATGGATGAGTTTCTACAGTGTTATGTTTAGCCCCCTTTCTCTAGAGTTTTTTTGTATTTATCATAGATTTTTGGATTTATCATTACCATGAAGTTAATATATAACATCATAATTAGCAATCCATATCAACCTGGTGATGATTAAATTTATTTATTTAGAAATAAAAAGGTTTAATTTATTATTTTTTAATTTTATATATATTTTTAAAGATTTTATTTATTTATTCAACAGAGATAGAGACAGCCAGCGAGAGAGGGAACACAAGCAGGGGGAGTGGGAGAGGAAGAAGCAGGCTCATAGCGGAGGAACCTGATGTGGGGTTCGATCCCAGAACGCCAGGATCACGCCCTGAGCCGAAGGCAGAAGCTCAACTGCTGTGCCACCCAGGCGCCCCTAATTTTATATTTTTATTTAAATTCTAGTTAGTTAACAAGTAGTGTAATATCAGTTCCAGGAGTAGAATTTAGTGATTCATCACTTACATACAACACCCAGTACTCATCACAACAAGTGCCCATTTAACTCATTCGCCTGCCCACCTCCCCACCTTCCCACCAGCGAACTTCACTTTGTTCTCCATAGTTAAGAGCCTTTTTAGGGTTTCACTCTCCTTTTTTGCCCCTATGTTCATCTGTTTCATTTCTTAAATTCCACATATGAGTGGAATCATATGGGATTTGTCTGAGTGACTTATTTGGCTTAGGATAATACACTCTAGCTCCATCCAAGTTATTGCAAATAGCAAGATTTCATTCTTTTTTATGGCTGAGTAATATTCTATCATATGTATATACTACAAATTTTTTATCCGTTCATCAGTTGATGGACATTTGGGCTCTTTCAATAATTTGGCTATTATTGATAATGCTATTAGAACCATCAGGGTGCATGTGTCCCTTTTACTCAGTGGTTTTACATCTTTGGGCTAAATACCTACTAGTGCAATTGCTGAATCATAGGGTAGTTCTATTATTAACTTTTTGAGAAAACTCCATATTGTTCTTAAGAGTGGCTGTGCCAGTTTGCATTCCCACCAGCAGTGCGAGACAATACTTTCTACACATCCTCACCAGTACCTATTGTATCTTGTGTTGTTAATTTTAGCCATTATGACTGGTGCGAGCTGGTATCTCATCATGGTTTTGATTTTTATTTTCCTGATGCTGAGTGATGTTGAGCATCTTTTCATGTGTCTGGTAGCCATTTGTATGTCTTCTTTGGAGAAATGTCTATTCCTGTCTGCTGCCCATTTCTTGATTGGATGTTTTGGTTTTTGGGTGTTGAGTTTGATAAGCTCTTTATAGATTTTGGGTACTAGCCCTTTATCTGATATGCAACTTGTGAATATCTTCTCTTATTCGATAGGTTCTCTTTTAGTTTGGTTGGTTGTTTCCTTTGTTGTGCAACAGCTTTTTATCCTGATAAAGTCCCAATAGTTCATTTTTGCTTTTGCTTCCCTTACCTTTGGAGATGTGTCTAGCAAAGAAGCTGCTGTAGCCAAGGTCGAAGAGGTTGTTGCCTGTTTTCTCTAGGCAGAATATCTAGGATTTTGATGGATTCCTGGCTTACATCTAGGTCTTTCATCCATTTTGAATTTATTTTTGTGTATGGTATAAGAAAATGGTCCAGTTTCGATCTTCTGCATGTGTCTGTCCAATTTTCCCAACATTGGATATTCTTTCCTGCTTTGTCAAAGATTAGTTGACCATTTATGTGTCTGCTTTTGTGCCAGTACCATACTGTCTTGATGATTACAGCTTTGCAATACAAATTGAAGTCTAGAATTATGATGACTCTAGCCTTCATTTCATTCCTTTTCTTTTCTCTTTCAACATTACTTTAGCTATTTGGAGTCCTTTCTGGTTCCATACAAATTTTAGAATTGTTTTTTCCAGCTCTGTGAAAAATGCTGGTGGTCTTTCTTTTTCTTTCTTTCTTTCTTTCTTTCTTTCTTTCTTTCTTTCTTTCTTTCTTTCTTTCTTTCTTTTTCCAACCTTTCTTTCTTTCTTTTCTTTTTCAACCTTTCTTTCTTTTCTTTTCTTTTCTTTTTCAACATTACTTTGGCTATTTGGAGTCTTTTCTAGAATTGTTTTTTCCAGCTATGTGAAAAATGCTGTCAGTATTTTGAAATGGATTGCATTAAATGTATAGATTGCTTTGGATAGTATAGACATTTTCACTATTTCTTCTTCCAATCCATAAGCGTGAAATGTTTTCCCATTTCTTTGTGTCCTCTTCGATTTCTTTCCTAAGTGTTCTGTAGTTTTCAGAGTATATATCATTTACCTGTTTGATTAGGTTTATTTCTTGTTGTCTTATGGTTGTTAGTGCAATTCTAAATGGGATTGATTTTTTTCATTCCTCTTTTTTCTGCTACATTATTGGTGTATTGTAATGGAAAAGGTTTTTGTACATTGATTTTGCATCCTGCAACTTTAGTGAATTGTTGTATCAGTTCTAGCAATTTTTTTGGTGGAGTCTTTTGAGTTTTTTATATAGAGTATGATGTCCCCTACAAATAGTGAATCTTTGACTTATTCCTTGCTGATCTGGATGGATTTTATTTCTTTTTATTGTCTGATTGCTGAAGTTAGGACTTCCAGGAGTATGTTAAATAATAATGGTGAGAGTGGACATCCTTGTCTTCTTTCTGAGTATAGAGGAAAAGTTTTCAGTTTTTCCCCATTGAAGATGATATTTACTGTGGGTCTTTTGAATATGGCCTTTATGATGTTGAGGTATGTTCCCTCTATCCCTACTTTATTTTTTTTAAAAGATTTTATTTATTTTGTTGAACATTTTTTGGTCAAGAATGGATATTTCATTTTGTCAAATGAGTTTTCTACATCTATTGGGAGGATTATATGGTTCTTATCCTTCCTTTTATTAACGTGGTTTATCATGTTGTTTGATTTGAGAATATTGAACCACCCGTACAACCCAGGCATAAATTTCACTTGATCCTGGTGATTGATTCTTTTAATATACTGTTGGATTCACTTAGCTAGTATATTTTTCAGAGTTTTCACATCCATGCTCATCACAGATATTATCCTTTTTAGTGGGGTGTTTGTCTGGTTTTGGAATGAAGGTAATGCTGGCCTCATATAAGGAGTTTGGAAGTTTTCCTTCCATTTTTATTTTTTGAAACAGTTTGAGAAGTATAAGTATTAATTCTTCCTTAAATGTCTGGTAGAATTCGCCTGGCAAGCCATCTGGCCCTGGACTTTTGTTTGTTGGGAGATTTTTGATTATTGTTTCAATTTCTTTGCTAGTTATGGGTATGTTCATATTTTCTATTTCCTCCTGTTTCAGTTTTGGTAGTTTGTATGCTTCTAGTGATTTATCTATTTCTCCCAGATATCCCAGTTTTCTGGCATGTAATTTCTCATAATATTCTCTTATGATTGTTTGCATTTCTGTGATGTTGGTTGTTATCTCTCCTCTCTTGTTCATGTTTTATTTACTTGGGTCCTTTCTCTTTTCTCTTTGATAAGTCTGGCTAGGGGTTTATCAATTTTATTGTTTGTTTGTTTTTTTCAAAGAACTAGCTTTTGGTTTCATTGATCTATTCTACTCTTTTTTTGTTTGCTTGTTTTTTTGTATACCATTCATTTCTGCTCCAATCTTTATTATTTCCCTTCTTGTTCTGGCTGCACACTTCATTTGTTTTTTGTTTTTGTTTTTTTTTTTTTTCATTTTCTAGCTCCTTTATGTGTAAGGTTAAGTTGTTTCTTTGAGATATTCCTTGCTTCTTGTGGTAGGCCTGTGTCTATATACTTCCCCCTTAAGGCTGCTTTTGCTGCATCTCAATGTTTTTGTACTGCATTGTTTTCATTTTCATTTTTCCCTGTATTTTTTATTTCTACCTTAATTTTGTAGTTGACCCATTTGTTTTCTCTTTTTTGTTGTTGGAATGCTCTTTAACCTCGCTGTATTTGTGGTTTTTCCAAATTTTTCATTGTAGTTGACTTCAACTTTCATAGCATTGTTGTCAGAAAATATGCATGGTATTTTCTCAGTATTTTGGTGTTTGCTGAGGCCTGATTTGTGACCTAGTATGTGTTCTTTTCTGGAGAATGTCCCATGTGCATTTGAAAAGAAAGTGTATTCTGCAGCTGTACGATGAAATGTTCTGAATAAATCTGTTTAGTCCATCCAGTCAGTGTGTTTCCTTCTTGATTTTCTTCTTGGATGATCTGTGGATTGATATATGTTGGGTGTTAAAGTCTCCTACTATTATTGCATTATTATCAATTAGTTCATGTTTGTTATTAATTTTTATGTATTTGGTTACTCCAAAGTTGGCAGCTTAAATAGTTACAATTATTAGATCTTTTTTTTTATAATGATTTTTTATTATATTATGTTAGTCACCATACAGTACATCCCCGGTTTCCGATGTAAGGCTCGATGATTCATTAGTTGTGTATAACACCCACTGCACCATGCAATACGTGCCCTCCTTACTACCCATCACCGGCTTATCCCATTCCCCCAACACCCTCCCCTCTGAGGCCCTCAGTTTGTTTCTCATAGTCCATAGTCTCTCATGTTTCATTCCCCCTTCTGATTACCCCCCCTTTCTTTATCCCTTTCTTCCCCTACCGATCATCCTAGTTCTTATGTTCCATAGATGAGAGAAATCATATGATAATTGTCTTTCTCTGCTTGACTTATTTCACTTAGCATTATCTCCTCCAGTGCCGTCCATGTTGTAGCAAATGTTGAGAACTTGTTCTTTCTGATAGCTGAGTAATATTCCATTGTATATATGGACCACAACTTCTTAATCCAGTCATCTGTTGAAGGGCATCTCGGCTCCTTCCACGATTTAGCTATTGTGGACATTGCTGCTATGAACGTTGGGGTGCATATGGCCCTTCTCTTGACTACGTCTGTATCTTTGGGGTAAACACCCAGTAGTGCAATGGCTGGATCATAGGGTAGCTCAATTTTGAACTTTTTAAGGGACCTCCACACTGTTTTCCAAAGTGGCTGTACCAACTTGCATTCCCACCAGCAGTGTAAGAGGGTTACCCTCTCTTCACATCCTCTCCAATAATTGTTGTTTCTTGCCTTGTCTATTTTTGCCATTCTAACTGGCATAAGGTGGTATCACAGTGTGGTTGTGGTTTGAATTTCCTTGATGGCTAATGATTTTGAACATTTTTTCATGTGTCTGTTAGCCATTTGTATGTCTTCATTGGAAAAGTGTCTGTTCATATCTTCTGCCCGTTTTTTGATTTGTTTATTTGTTTCTCGTGTATTGAGTTTGAGAAGTTCTTTGTAGATCTTGGATCCCAGTCCTTTATCTGTCGTGTCATTTGCAAATATATTCTCCTATTCCATGGGCTGCCTCTTAGTTTTTCTGACTGTTTCCTTGGCTGTGCAGAAACTTTTAATCTTGATGAAGTCCCATAAATTCATTTTATCTTTTGTTTCTCTTGCCTTTGGGGATGTGTCATGAAAAAGGTTGCTTTGGCCGATGTCGTAGAGGTTGCTGCCTATGTTCTCCTCTAGAATTTTGATGGATTCTTGTCTCACATCGAGGTCTTTCATCCATTTGGAGTTTATTTTTGTGTATGGTGTGAGATAGTGGTCAAGTTTCATTCTTTTGCATGTAGCTGTCCAATTTTCCCAGCACCATTTATTGAAGAGACTGTCTTTTTCCCACCGGATGTTTTTTCCTGCTTTATCAAATATTAGTTGCCCAAAGAGCCGAGGGTCCATTTCTGGGCTCTCTATTCTGTTCCATTGGTCTATGTGTCTGTTTTTGTGCCAGTACCATGCTGTCTTTGTGATCACAGCTTTGTAGTACAGCTCGAAATCCGGCATTGTGATGCCCCCAGCTTTGTTTTTCCTTTTCAACAGTTCCTTGGAGATTCGGGGCCTTTTCTGTTTCCATACAAATTTAAGGACTGTTTGTTCCAGTTCTTTGAAAAATGTCCTTGGTATTTTGATCGGGATAGCATTGAAAGTGTAGATTGCTCTGGGTAGCATGGACATTTTAACTATGTTAATTCTTCCGATCCATGAGCATGGAATATCTTTCCATCTTTTTATGTCTTCCTCAATGTCTTTCAAGAGTGATTTATAGTTTCTAGAATATAGGTCCTTTACGTCTCTGGTTAAGTTAATTCCAAGGTAACGTATGGTTTTTGGTGCTATTGTAAATGGGATGGATTCCCTAATTTCTCTTTCTTCGGTCTCGTTATTCGTGTATAGAAATGCAACTGATTTCTGAGCATTGATTTTGTATCCCGCCACGTTACTGAATTGCTCTATAACTTCTAATAGTTTGGGAGTGGCTTCTTTTGGGTTTTCCATATAGAGTATCATGTCATCTGCAAAGAGAGACATTTTGACTTCTTCTTTGCCAATTTGAATACCTTTGATCCCTTTTTGTCGTCTGATTGCTGTTGCAAGGACTTCTAGTACTATGTTGAATAATAGTGGCGAGAGTGGGCATCCTTGTCGAGTTCCTGATCTTAAGGGAAAGGCTTCCAGCTTTTCCCCATTGAGAATAATATTTGCAGTAGGCTTTTCATAGATGGCTTTTATGAGATTGAGAAATGTACCTTCTATTCCTACACTCTGAAGGGTTTTAATCAGGAAAGGATGCTGTATTTTGTCAAATGCTTTTTCGGCATCGATTGAGAGGATCATATGGTTCCTGAGTCTTTTCTTGTTGATATGATGTATCACGCTGATTGATTTGCGAATATTGAACCACGCTTGCATCCCAGGTATGAATCCCACTTGATCGTGATGGATAATCCTTTTAATGTACTGTTGGATTCTATTAGCAAGTATCTTGTTGAGGATTTTGGCGTCCATATTCATTAGGGAAATCGGTCTGTAATTCTCCTTTTTGATGGGGTCTTTGCCTGGTTTGGGGATCAAGGTAATATTGGCCTCATAAAATGAGTTTGGTAGCTTTCCTTCTGTTTCTATTTTTTGAAATAGCTTTAGGAGAATAGGTATTATTTCTTCTTTGAATGTTTGGTAGAATTCCCCAGGAAAACCGTCTGGGCCTGGAGTTTTGTTATTTGGAAGGTTGTTTATCACTGACTCAATTTCTTCATAATTAATTGGCCTGTTTAAGGAATCAATTTCTTCCGGTTTCAATCTTGGTAGTTTATAGGTTTCCAGGAAGGATTCCATCTCTTCCAGATTGCTTAGTTTATTGGCATATAGCTGTTGATAAAAATTTCTAATAATCCTTCCAATTTCAATGGTGTTCGTCGTGACCTCTCCTTTTTCATTCATAATTTTAATAATCTGGGTCCTTTCTCTTTTCTTTTGGATAAGTCTTGCCAGTGGTCTGTCAATTTTATTGATTCTCTCAAAGAACCAGCTTCTAGTCCTGTTGATCTGCTCTACTGTACTTCTGGTTTCTGCTTGATTGATTTCAGCTCTAATTTTGGTCAACTGCTTCCTCGTGCGTGGATTAGGCCTGTCCCTCTGTTGCTGTTCCAGCTTCTTGAGGTGAGAATATAAAAACTGCATTTTAGATTTTTCTATTCTTTTGAGTGAGGCTTGGATGGCTATGTATTTCCCCCTTAGGACTGCTTTTGCAGTATCCCATAGGTTTTGGACTGTTGTATTTTCATTCTCATTGGTCTCCATAAATTGTTTAATTTGATTTTTGATTTCCTGGTTTATCGAGTCATTCCTGAGCAGGATGGTTCTTAGTCTCCAAGTGTTTGAGTTTCTTCCAAATTTTTCCTTGTGGTTGAGTTCCAATTTCAGAGCGTTGTGGTCTGAGAATATGCAGGGGATAATTTCAATCTTTTGGTATCAGTTGAGACCTGTTTTGTGACCCAGAACATGGTCTATTCTTGAGAATGTTCCATGGGCATTAGAATAGAATGAGTATTCTTTGGTTCTGTGGTGTAGTGTTCTATATATATCTATGAGGTCCAACTCGTCGAGTATGGCATTCAAAGCCTTTGATTCTTTGCTTAGTTTTTGCCAGGGTGTTCTGTCTATTTCTGAGAGTGGAGTGTTGAGGTCCCCTACTATTAATGTATTTTTATCTATATGTCTCTTTATTCTGGTTAAGAGTTGGCTGTGTATCTTGCTGCTCCCCTGTTGGGGGCATATATATTTATAATTGTCATATCCACTTGTTGAATATTTCCTTTAAGAATAATATAGTGCCCTTCTGCGTCTCTAACTATAGTCTCTAGTTTAAAATCCAATTTATCTGATATGAGAATTGCTACCCGAGCTTTCTTTTGAAGTCCATTTGCGTGAAAGATGGTACTCCATTCCCTTACTTTCAGTCTGAATGCATCTTTGGGTTCGAAATGAGTCTCTTGTAGACAGCAAATGGATGGGTCATTTATTAGATCTTCTTGTTTGATAATCCCCTTTATTATGATATAGTACTCTTCTTCCTCTCTGGTCACAATTTTTCATTTAAAATCTAGGTTTTCTGATGTAAGAATGGCTACTCCAGCTTTCTTTTGACATCCATTAGCATGATAAGTGGTTCTCCATCCCCTCCCTTTCGATCTTCAGGTGTCTTTACTTTAGGTCTAAAATAAGTTTCTCGTTGGCAGCATATAGGTGGGTCCTGTTTTTTTTTTTTTTTAATCTATTCTGACACCCTCTGTATTTAATTTGAGTGTTTAATTCATTTACATTCAGAATAATTACTGATAGATAGGAATTTAGTACCATTTTATTGCTTTTTTGGCCATTATTTCTGGAGATTTTCTGTTCCTTTCTAGTCCTTTTCCCATTCAATGAGTCCCTTTTAACATTTCTTGCAGGGTGTTTTAATGGTCACAAACTCCTTTAGATTTTGTTTGTGTGGGAAACTCTTTATCTCTGCTTCTATTCTGAATGATAGCCTTGGGTATTCTTGGCTGTAGAGTTTTCCCTTTCAGCATATTGAGTATATCGTGCCACTTTCTTCTGTCTTGCCACATTTCTCTGCAGTGATGTGATACTAAACTCATTTGTCTTCCCTTTAACTTAGGGAATTCTTTTGTCTTACAGCTTTTATGATTTTTTCTTTATCTCTATATTTTGCAAATTTAACTAGAATATGTTTTGGTGTTGGCCTGCTTTTCTTGATTTTGGTGGGAGTTCTATGTACTACCTGGATATGGAAGTCCCCAGATTAGGGCAGTTCTCGGCTATAATTCCCTCAAATAAACCTTTGCCCCCCTTTCTCTCTCTTCTACTTCTGGGACTCCTTTGATACAAATGTTATGTTTCATGGAGTCCCTGGGTTTCCTAAGTCTACTTTTGTGATTCAAGAGTTTTCGTTCCCTCTTTTGATATTCTTCATTATTTTCCATAATTCTATCTTCTATATCACTGATTCATTTCTCTGCTTCTTACGTCTTTGTGGTTGTTGTGTCCAGTCAGTTTCAAATATCAGTTATTACATTTTCCTTTTGGCATGATTAGTTTTAAGGTCTTTTATCACTGCAGGGACTCCCTGGTGTCTTCTGTGCTTTTCTCAAGCCCAGCTAGTATCCTTATGATTGATGCTTCAAAATCTGGATCAGGCATATTATTTATATCTGTTTTGATTAGATCCATGGCTATGGACTTTGTTGTTGTTGTTGTTTTTTCCTTTGTGATGACTTACTTTGTCTTGGCATTTTGCCTAGGTCTCTGTCTTCTCTGTGTTAAGAAAGTCTGTTGTGTTACTTGCTCCTGGGAGTAATGGCTTTATAAAAAAATATGTCATATAATGACCAGAGCCTGGAACTTAAGGGATTGTCTCTGATGTGTGATGTGTACACTCTGATGCTGTGTTATGGTTGCTCTATCCCTCATATCAGTCCTCTGTAGAGTTTCTCCTTGCCTATAGCAGGGAATGTTTGGTCCTTGGCCAAAGTATGGTGAGTTTCAACCTGGGGTGCTCTGGTCTGCTTCTAAAAAGAGACCTTATGGCATTTCCATCAAAGCTGAAGCTTTGCAGAACTTTACAGTTAGTAGAAGTGATGTATGTGGGTTTGTGCTGGTTTTCTTGGGGAGGATCCTGCTGCTCTTGTTTTCAGGCACACTTGCCCAAGAAAGCATTACCAGCAGAGTGCTGGGGTTCAGGGTGTGGTGTAAACAATTTATGCAGCCAGTGTTGGCACTATGCTGTTCACTGAAGTTATTTTATCCTGAGGGGCGTGGGGAAAAAATGGCACCAGGAAGGTCCTTTGTCCCTGGAGAGGGGAGTTCATCCTACCTGCTGTCAGGGAAGCCTTCCCAGAAGAACTAATAAATTTCTCTCAGGCATACTAGGTGTTTTTCAGATCTGTGCTTACAGACTGTGTCCAGGTTGCTTGCCTGCCTGGAGAAGCATAGTGCACTTTGGGCTTTACTCCAGCCAGGCTGGCTGAACTTTAAAACTCCAAACTTTATGGCCTGGTATGGCAGGAACCTGCACTAGTCTTTTGAGGGAGTGTCTTGGTGGACTGGGATTGATGAAGTTTTGACCCAGAAGGGCAGTCGCACCAGAGCTCAGAAGTGTGGAGTTTAGAGCAAAGCACATAAGTGGCCAGTGTCTGGGTTAGCTGTCCTCAGCAGATGTCTCTACCTATGCTGAGGTGAGGAGGAGGAAAATGTCAACCACCACCTCCTTTGTTCCCAGAGGGGCAATACCATCTTTCTCATATGGCATCAGCTCCAAAGGAGGGGAAGCTGTTACTACCTGTGCATCTCAGGAGATCCTCAGATGATGCATTCTGCCCCCTGGGTTACCTGCCTGCCTTCTCTAAGGAAGCAGCACAGTGTCCTCAGGGCTCTATACCAGCCACCTCATGGACCTCTAATCTCCAGTGTTTGAGTTTGTTCGTTAAAAAACTTCACAAAAATCAGCCCCTCTAGTTTTCTCAGTCAATGGCTTTGGGGAAGTGGCTTCCTTGTGTGATTCCTTGGTGCACTCCTCTCTTTCTCTCTCTTGCCTCTCTCCATGACCTGGGCTCTTTCTTCCTGAAAGCATGTGATCCGTTTCTCCCCCAAACCATTTCTCTGCACATCCTACCTCCCACAGAGTGGCCTCCTCTTTCCTTCTAATTGTGCAGTTTGTTCTGTCAGTCCTCAGATCAATTTCTTGAATACTCGGAATGATTTAATATTTTTCTAGCTGTGTTTGAGGAAACGACAAGGCAAGCTTAGGTTCCTCCTGTTACTCCGCCATTATAGCTCTTCTTTCCCTAGTTCGTTTGTTTGTTTGTTTGTTTGTTTATTTATTTATTTATTTTTATAATAATTTTTACTTTGTTATGTTAGTCACCATACAGTTTATCCTTAGTTTTTCATGTAATGTTCCATGATTCATTATTTGGGTATAACAACCAGTGCACCATGCAATATGTGCCCTCTTTAATACCCATCACCCGCCTATCCCAGTCCCACACCCCCTGCCCCTCTGAAGCCCTAAATTTGTATCTGAGAGTCGATAGTCTCTCATGGTTTATTCCCCGTTCTGTTTGTCCCCTTCATTCTTCCCTTCATTCTTCTATCGACCTTCCTATTTCTTATGTTCCATAAATGAGTGAAACATATGATAATTGTCCTTCTCTGCTTGACTTATTTCACTTAGCATTATCTCCTCCAGTCCCGTCCATGTTGCTGCAAATGTTGGGTAATCGTTCTTTCTGATGGCTGAGTAATATTCCATTGTATATATGGACCACATCTTCTGTATCCAGTCATCTGTTGAAGGGCATCTCGGCTACTTCCACAATTTCGCTATTGTGGAGAATGCTGCTATGAACATTGGGGTGCATAAGGCCCTTCTCTTCACTACGTCTGTATCTTTGGGGTAAATACCCAGTAGTGTGATTGCTAGATCATAGGGTAGCTCAATTTTTAACTTTCTAAGGGACCTCCACACTGTTTTCCAAAGTGGCTGGACCAACTTGCATTCCCACCAGCAGTGTAAGAGGGATACCCTCTCTCCACATCCTCTCCAACATTTGTTGTTTCCTGCCTTGTCAATTTTTGCCATTCTGACTGGTATAAGGTGGTATCTCACTGTGGTTTTGATTTGAATTTCCTTGATGGCTAATGATTATGAACATTTATTCATGTGTCTGTTAGCCATTTGTATGTCTTCATTGGAAAAGTGTCTGTTCATATCTTCTGCCAATTTTTTTATTTGATTATTTGTTTCACGTGTACTGAGTTTGAGAAGTTTTTTGTAGATCTTGGATACTAGTCTTTTATCTGTGGTGTCATTTGCAAATATCTTCTCCCATTCCGTGGACTGCCTCTTAGTTTTTTTGACTGTTTCCTTGGCTGTGCAGAAGCTTTTGATCTTGATGAAGTCCCACAAGTTCATTTTTGCTTTTATTTCTCTTGCCTTTGGAGATGTGCCATGAAAAAAAGTTGCTGTGGCTGTTGTCAAAGCGGTTGCTGCCTATGTTCTCCTCTAGGATTTTGATGGATTCCTGTCTCACATCGAGGTCTTTCCTCCATTTGGAGTTTATCTTTGTGTAGGGTGTGAGAGAGTGGTCAAGTTTCATTCTTTTGCATGTAGCTGTCCAATTTTCCCAGCACCATTTATTGAAGTGACTGTCTTTTTTCCACCGGATGTTTTTTCCTGCTTTATCAAAGATTAGTTCCCCAAAGACCCGAGGGTCCATTTCTGGGTTCTCTATTCTGTTCCATTGGTCTATGTGTCGTTTTTGTGCCAGTACCATGCTGTCTTTGTGATCACAGCTTTGTAGTATAGCTTGAAATCCGGCAACATGATGTGCCCAGCTTTGTTTTTCCTTTTCAACAATTCCTTGGCAATTCGTGGCCTTTTCTGGTTCCAAACAAATTTACGGGCTGTTTGATCCAGCTCTTTGAAAAATGTCATTGGTATTTGGATCAGAATGGCATTGAAAGTGTAGATTGCTCTGGGTAGCATAGACATTTTAATTATGTTAATTCTTCCGATCCATGAGCATGGAATATTTTTCCATCTTTTTGTGTCTTCTTCAATGTCTTTCAAAAGTGATTTGTAGTTTCTAGAGTATAGATCCTTTATGTCTCCGGTTAAGTTAATTCCGAGATAACGTATGATTTTTGGTGCTATTGTAAATGGAATGGATTCCCTAATTTCTCTTTCTTCAGTGTCATTATTCGTGCATAGAAATGCACCTGATTTCTGAGCATTGATTTTGTATCATGCCACATTACTGAATTGCTCTATAACTTCTAGTAGTTTGGGGGTGGATTCTTTTGGGTTTTCCATGTAGAGTATCATGTCATCTGTGAAGAGAGACAGTTTGACTTCTTCTTTGCTGATTCGGATACCTTTTATCCCTTTTTGTTGTCTGATTGCTGTTGCAAGGACTTCTAGTACTATGTTGAATAATAATGGTGAGAGTGGGCATCCTTGTCATGTTCCTGATCTTAAAGGAAAGGCTTTCAGGTTTCCCCATTGAGAATGATATTTGTTGTAGGCTTTTCATAGATGGTTTTTATGAATTTGAGTAATGTACCCTCTGTCCTTACACTCTGAAGTGTTTTAATCAGGAAATGATGCTATATTTGTCAAATGATTTTTCTGCATTAATCGAGAGGTTCATATGGTTCTTGCCTCTTTTCTTATTGATATGATCTATCACACTGATAGATTTGTGAATGTTGAACCACCCTTGCATCCCAGGGATGAATCCCACTTGGTTTTGATGGATAATGCTTTTAATGTACTGTTGGATCCTATTAGGTAGGATCTTGTTGAGAATTTTGGCATCCATATTCATCGGGGATATCAGCCTGTAATTCTCCTTCTTGATGGGGTCTTTTCCTGGTTTGAGGATCAACGTAATACTGGCCTTATAGAATGAGTTTGGTAGTTTTCCTTCTGTTTCTATTGTTTGAAACAGCTTTAGGAGAATAGGTATTATTTCTTCTTTGAATTTTTAGTAGAATTCCCCAGGGAATCTGTCAGGCCCTGGACTTATGTCTTTGAGGATGTTTTTGATCACTGTGTCAATCTCTTCATAATTAATTGGTCTGTTTAAATAATCAGTTTCTTCCTGTTTCAGTCTTGGTCATTTATAGGTTTCCAGGAAGGCATCCATCTCTTCCAGGTTGTTTAATTTATTGGTGTAAAGCTGTTGATAATTTTCTAATGATCCCTCCTATTAGGTTTTGGGCCAATGTGCTTTCATTCGTGTTGTTCTGTACAAATTGTTTAAATTGATTTTTAGTTTCCTGGTTTACCCTATCATTCTTGAGCAGGATGGTTCTTAGTTTCCAAGTGTGTGAGTTTCTTCCAAATTTTTCCTTGTGATTGAGTTCCAGTTTCAAAGCATTGTGGTCTGTGAGTATGCAGGGAATAATCTCAGTCTTTTGTTATCAGTTGAGACCTGTTTTGTGAGAAAGTTCCGTGTGCATTCGAAAAGAATGAGTATTCTGTTGTTCTAGTTTGTAGTGTTCTATATACATCTCTGAGGTCCATCTGGTCCAGTATATCATTCAAAGCTCTTGCTTCTTTGTTGATATTCTGCTTAGGTCATCTGTCTATCGCTGAGAGCAGAGTGTTGAGGTCCTCTACTATTAACGTATTATTATCTGTATGTCTCTTTACTCTGGTTAAGAGTTGGCTTGTGTAGTTCTGGTGAAGAGTTGGCTTGTGTATCTTGCTGCTCCCCAGTTAGGGGCATAGATATTTATAATTGTCATATCCACTCATTGGATACATCCTTTAAGAATAATATAGTGTCTTTATGTATTACTAACTACAGTCTTTAGTTTAAAATCTAATCTGTCTGATATGAGAATTGCTACCCCAGCTTTCTTTTGAGGTCCATTGGCATGAAAAATGTTATTCCATCCCTTCACTTTCAGTCTGGATGTATCTTTAGGTTCAAAATGAGTCTCTTGTAGACAGCAGATGGATGGGTCATGTCGTTTTATCCAATTTGCAACCCTGTGGTGTTTTATGGGAATAGGTTTCAGGAAGGATCCATCTCTCAGATTGCTTAGTTTATTGTATATGAGCTGTTGATAAAATTTCAATAATCCTTCCAATTTCAATGGTGTTCCTCATCGGACCTCTCCTTTTTCATTCACTAATTTTAATAATCTGGTCCTTTCTCTTTTCTTTTGATAAGTGTTTGTCAGTCGTCTGTCAATTTTATTGATTCTCTCAAAGAACCAGCTTCTAGTCCTCATTGGATCTTCGCTCTACTGTACTTCTAGGTTTCTGCTTCATTGATTTCAGCTCTAATTTTGGTCAACTGCTTCCCGTGGTGGATTGAGCCTGGCTTCCCTCTGCTTGCTGTTCCAGCTTCTTGAGGCGAGAATAAAACTGCACTTTAGATTTTCTATTCTTTTCGGAGTGAGGCTTAGGATGGCCTAGTGTATTTCCTTTAGGACTGCTTTTGCAGTATCCACATGGTTTGGACTGTTGTATTTTCATGAACTCTCATTGGTCTCCATAAATTGTTTAATTTGGATTTTGATTTCCTGGTTTATCAAGTCATTCCTGAGCAGGATGGTTCTTAGCTCCAAGGTTTGAGTTTCTTCCAAATTTTTCCTTGTGAGTTGAGTTCCAATTTCAGAGCGTTGTGGTCTGAGAATATGCAGGGGGGATAATTTCAATCTTTGGTATCAGTTGAGACTCGGTTTTGTACTCCAGAACATGGTCTATTCTTGAGCAAAGTGTTCCATGGGCATTAGAATAGAATGAGTATTCTTTGGTCTGTGGTGTAGTGTTCTATATATATCTATAAGTCAACTCGTGAAAGTATGGCATTCAAAAGCCTTTGATTCTTTGCTTAGTTTTTTTGCCAGGGTGTTCTGTCTATTTCGAGAGAGTGGAGTGTTAGGGTCCCCTACTATTAATGTATTTTTATCTATATGTTCTTTATTCTGGTTAAGAGTTGGCTGTTATCTGCTGCTCCTGTATGGGATATATATTTATAATTGTCATATCCACTTGTTGAATGTTTCCTTTAAGAATAATATAGTGCCCTTCTGCGTCTCTAACTATAGTCTCTAGTTTAAAATCCAATTTATCTGATATGAAATTCAGTTACCTCGAGCTTTCTTTTTGAAGTTCATTTGCGGAAAGATGGTCCCATTCTTACTTTCCAGTCTGAATGCATCTTTGGGTTGAAATGAGTCTCTGTCAGACAGCAAATGGATGTGGTCATTTATTAGATCTTCTTGTTTGATAATCCCCTTTATTATGATATAAGTACTCTTCTTCCTCTCTGGTCACAATTTTTCATTTAAAATCTAGGGTTTTCTGATGTAAAGAATGAGGCTACTCAGCTTTCTTTGACATCCATTAGCATGATAAGTGGTTCTCCATCCCCTCCCCCTTTCGATCTTCAGGTGTCTTTACTTAGGTCTAAAATAAGTTTCGTTCGCGGTCAGCATATAGGTGGGTCCTGTTTTTTTAATCTATTCTGACACCTCTGTATTAATTTGAGTGTTTAAATTCATTTTACATCTGTCAAATAATTACTGATAGATAGGAATTTAGTACCATTTTATTGCTTTTTTGGCCATTATTTCTGAGATTTTCTGTTCCTTCTAGTCCTTTTCCCATTCAATGGTCCCTTTTAACATTTCTTGCAGGGTGTTTAATGGTCACAAACTCCTTTTAGATTTTGTTTGTGTGGGAAACTCTTTATCTCTTTTGCTTCCTATTATCTGAATGATAGCTTTGTATTCTTGGCTGTAGAGTTTTCCCTTTCAGCATATTGAGTATATCGTGCACTTTCTTCTGTCTCTCATTTCCTCTGCAGTGATGTGATACTAAACTCATTTGTCTTCCTTTAACTTAGGAATTCTTTTGTCTTCAGCTTTTATGATTTTTCTTTTATCTCTATTTGCAAATTTAATCCTAGTATGTTTTGGTGTTGGCCTGCTTTTCTGATTTTGGTGGGAGTTCTATGTACTACCGATGGAAGTCCCAGATTAGGACAGTCTCCTCGGCTATAATTCCCTCAAATAAACCTTTGCCCCCCTTTTCTCTCTCTTTCTACTTCTGGGACTCCTTTGATACAAATGTTGATGTTTCATGGAGTCCCTGGGTTTCCTAAGTCTATTTTTGTGATTCAAGAGCTTTCGTCCCTTTTGATATTCTTCATTATTTTCCATATATTTATCTTCTATATCACTGATTCAGCTTCTGCTTCTTACGCTCTTTGGTTGTTGTAGTTCAGTCAGTTTCAAATATCCAGTTATTCACATTTTCCACTGGCATTATTAGTTTTAAGGTCTTTTACCAATGCAGGGACTCCTGGTGTCTTCACATGTGTTTTCTCAAGCCCAGCTAGTATCCTTATGATTGATGCTTCAAAATCTGGATCAGGATATTATTTATATCTGTTTTGATTAGATCCATGGGCTAATGAGATCTTTGTTGTTGATTGTTTTTTCCTTTGTGATGACTTACTTTGTCTTCAGCATTTTGCCTAGTTCTCTGTCTTCTCTGTGTTAAGAAGTCTGTTGTGTTATTGCTCCCTGGAGTAAATGGCTTCCTTATAAAAATATGTCATATAATGACCAGAGCCTGAATCTAAGTGGATTGTTCTGATGTGTATGTGTACACTCTGATGCTGTGTTATGGTTGCTTCATCCCTCATATCAGTCCTCTGTAGAGTTTCTCCTGCCTATAGCAGGAAGAATGTTTTGGGTCCTTGGCCAGTATGGTGGAGTTTCAACCTGGGATTGCTCTGGTCTGCTTCTAAAAAGAGACCTTATGGCATTTCCATCAAGCTGAAGCTTTCTTGCCAGAACTTTACAGTTAGTAGAAGTGATGTATGGGGTTTGTGCTGGTCTTTCTTTGGGGAGGATCCTGTTCTCTTGTTTTCAGGCATACATCTTGCCCAAGAAAGCATTACACCAAGAGTGGCTGGGTTCAGGGTGTGGTGAAACAATTTATGCAGCCAGTGTTGGCACTAGGGCTACTTCACTTTGAAGTTATTTTATCCTGAGGGCGTGGGAAAAATGGCACCAGGAAGGTCCTTTGTCCCTGGAGAGGGAGTTCATCTACCGCTGTCAGGAAGCCTTCCCAAAGAAACTGACATAATTTCTCTCAGGCATACCTAGGTGTTTTTCAGATCTGTGCTTACAGACTGTGTCCAGGCTTGCTTGCCTGCCTGGAGAAGCATATGCACTTTTTGGGCTTTACTCCAGCCAGGCTGGCTGAACTTTAAAACTCAAGCTTTATGGCCTGGTATGGCAGGAACCTGCACTCAGTCTTTTTGAGGGAGGTCTTGTGGACTGGGGATTGATGAAGGTTTGACCCAGAAGGGAGATGCACCAGAGCTCAGAAGGTGTGAGAGTTTAGGCAAAGCACATAAGTGGCCAGTGTCTGGGTTACATGTCCTCAGCAGATGTCTCTACCTATGCTGAGGTAGGGAGGAGGAAAATGTCAACCACCACCTCCTTCTTTGTTCCTAGAGGGGCAATACCATCTTTCTCATGGCATCAGCTCAAAGGAGGGACTGTTACTACCTGTGCATCTCAGGAGATCCTCAGATGATGCATTCTGCCCCCTGTACCTGCCTGCCTTCTCTAAGGAAGCATGGTCGACAGTGTCCTCAGGGCTCTATACCAGCCACCTCATGGACCTCAATCTCCAGTGTTTGAGTTTGTTCGCTTAAAACTTCTACTGCAAATCAGCCCCTCTAGTTTTCTCAGTCAGTGGCTTTGGGGAAGTAGGCTTCCTGTGTGTGATTCCTTTTGTGCACTCCTCTCTTTCTCTCTCTTTGAGTCCTCTCCATGACCTGGGCTCTTTTCTTCCTGAAAGCATGTGATCCGTTCTCCCCTTAAACCATTTCCTCTGCACATCCTACCTCCCACAGAGAGTGGCCTCCTCTTCCTTCTAATTGTGCAGTTTGTCTCCCGTCAGTCCTCAGATCAATTTCTTGAATACTGAGGAATGATTTAATATTTTCACTTGTGTTTTGAGAAACGACAAGGTAGCTTAGGGTTCCTCCTGTACTCCCATTCATAGCTCTTCTTTCCCTAGTTCGCTTGTTTTGTTTGTTTGTTTGTTTTATTTATTTATTTATTTTTATAATAATTTTTACTTTGTTATGTTAGTCACCATACAGTTTATCCTTTAGTTTTTCAATGTAATGTTCCAGTTCATTATTTGGCAGTATAAAACCAGTGCACCATGCAATATGTGCCCTCTTTACCTAGCCATCACCCGCCTTATCCCAGTCCCACCCCCCTGCCCCTCTGAAGCCCTAAATTTGTATCTGAGAGTCGATAGTTCTGCATGGTCTTCGTCCGCTCTGTTTGTCCCCTTCATTCTTCCCCTTCATTCTTTATCGACCTTCTATTTCTTATGTTCCATAAATAGGTAGAAACATATGATAATTGTCCTTCTCTGTGACTTTTTCACTTAGCATTACTCCTGCCAGCTCCATGTTGCTGCAAATGTTGGGTAATCGTTCTTTCTGATGGCTGAGTAATATTCCATTGTATATATGGACCACATCTTCTGTAGTCCAGTCATCTGTTGAAGGGCATCTCGGCTACTTCCCATCCTCGCCTTTTATTATTGTGAGGAAATGCTACTATGAACATTGGGGTGCATAAGGCCCCTTCTCATTACTACGCTGTATCTTTGGGGTAAACCCAGCTAGTGTGTTCCTGCTAGATCATAGGGTAGCTCAATTTTTAACTTTCTAAGGGACCTCCACACTGTTTTCCAAAGTGGCTGGACCAACTTGCATTCCCACCAGCAGTGTAAGAGGGATATTCCTCTTCCACATCCTCTCCAACATTTGTTGTTTCCTGCCTTGTCAATTTTTGCCATTCTGACTGGTATAAGGTGGTATCTCACTGTGGTTTTGATTTGAATTTCCTTGATGGCTAATGATTATGAACATTTATTCATGTCTGTTAGCCATTTGTATTCTTCATTGGAAAAGTGTCTGTTCATGCTCCTTATTGCCATTTTTTATTTGATTATTTGTTTCACGTGTACTGAGTTTGAGAAGTTTTTGTAGATCTTGGATACTAGTCTTTTATCTGTGGTGTCATTTGCAAATATCTTCTCCCATTCATGTGACTGCCTCTAGTTTTGACTGTTTCCTTTGGCTGTGCAGAAAGCTTTTGTGACTCTTGATGAAGTCCCATAAGTTCATTTTGCTTTTATTTCTCTTGCCTTTGAGATGTGCCATGAAAAAAGTTGCTGTGGCTGTTGTCAAAGCGGCTGCTGCCTATGTTTCTCTAGATTTTGATGGATTCCTGTCTCACATCGAGTGCTCCTCCATTTTGGAGTTTATCTTTGTGTAGGGTGTGAAGAGTGGTCAAGTTTCATTCTTTTGCATGTAGCTGTCCACCTTTCCCAGCACCATTTATTGAAGTGACTGTCTTTTCCACGATGGTTTCTTTCTGACTTTATCAAAGATTATTCCCCAAAGACCCGAGGGTCCATTGCTCCTATTCCTGTTCCATTGGTCTATGTGTCGTTTTTTGTGCCAGTACCATGCTGTCTTTGTGATCGGCTTTGTAGTATAGCTTGAAATCCGGCAAATGATGGCCTCCACTTTGTTTTCCTTTTCAACACTCCTTGGCAATTCGTGGCCTTTTCTGGTTCCAAACAAATTTACGGGCTGTTTGATCCAGCTCTTTGAAAAATGTCATTGGTATTTGGATCAGAATGGCATTGAAAGTGTAGATTGCTCTGGGTAGCATAGACATTTTAATTATGTTAATTCTTCCGATCCATGAGCATGGAATATTTTTCCATCTTTTTGTGTCTTCTTCAATGTCTTTCAAAAGTGATTTGTAGTTTCTAGAGTATAGATCCTTTATGTCTCCGGTTAAGTTAATTCCGAGATAACGTATGATTTTTGGTGCTATTGTAAATGGAATGGATTCCCTAATTTCTCTTTCTTCAGTGTCATTATTCGTGCATAGAAATGCACCTGATTTCTGAGCATTGATTTTGTATCATGCCACATTACTGAATTGCTCTATAACTTCTAGTAGTTTGGGGGTGGATTCTTTTGGGTTTTCCATGTAGAGTATCATGTCATCTGTGAAGAGAGACAGTTTGACTTCTTCTTTGCTGATTCGGATACCTTTTATCCCTTTTTGTTGTCTGATTGCTGTTGCAAGGACTTCTAGTACTATGTTGAATAATAATGGTGAGAGTGGGCATCCTTGTCATGTTCCTGATCTTAAAGGAAAGGCTTTCAGGTTTCCCCATTGAGAATGATATTTGTTGTAGGCTTTTCATAGATGGTTTTTATGAATTTGAGTAATGTACCCTCTGTCCTTACACTCTGAAGTGTTTTAATCAGGAAATGATGCTATATTTGTCAAATGATTTTTCTGCATTAATCGAGAGGTTCATATGGTTCTTGCCTCTTTTCTTATTGATATGATCTATCACACTGATAGATTTGTGAATGTTGAACCACCTTGCTCCCAGGGATGAATCCCACTTGGTTTTGATGGATAATGCTTTTAATGTACTGTTGGATCCTATTAGGTAGGATCTTGTTGAGAATTTTGGCATCCATATTCATCGGGGATATCAGCCTGTAATTCTCCTTCTTGATGGGGTCTTTTCCTGGTTTGAGGATCAACGTAATACTGGCCTTATAGAATGAGTTTGGTAGTTTTCCTTCTGTTTCTATTGTTTGAACAGCTTTAGGAGAGAATAGGTATTATTTCTTCTTTGAATTTTAGTAGAATTCCCAGGAATCTGTCAGGCCCTGGACTTATGTCTTTGAGGATGTTTTTGATCACTGTGTCAATCTCTTCATAATTAATTGGTCTGTTTAAATAATCAGTTTCTTCCTGTTTCAGTCTTGGTCATTTATAGGTTTCCAGGAAGGCATCCATCTCTTCCAGGTTGTTTAATTTATTGGTGTAAAGCTGTTGATAATTTTCTAATGATCCCTCCTATTTCATTGGTGTTGGTTGTGATCTCTCCCCTTTACTTCATAGTTTTAATAATTTGGGTCCTTTCTCTATTCTTATGGATAAGTCTTGCCAGTGGTTTCTCTATTTCATTTATTCTTTCAAAGAACCAGCTTCTAGTTCTTTTGATCTGCTCTACTGTGCTCCTGGTTTCTAATTCATTGATCTGTCCTCTAATCTTGATCACCTGCCTTCTCGTGCGTGGGTTAGGCCTGTTCTTCTGTTCCAGCTCCAGCTTCTTGAGGTGAGAATATAAAAACTGCATTTTCGATTTTCTATTCTTTTGAGTGAGGCTTGGATGGCTATGTATTTTCCCCTTAGGACTGCCTTTGCAGCATCCCATAGGTTTTGGGCCAATGTGCTTTCATTCGTGTTGTTCTGTACAAATTGTTTAAATTGATTTTTAGTTTCCTGGTTTACCCTATCATTCTTGAGCAGGATGGTTCTTAGTTTCCAAGTGTGTGAGTTTCTTCCAAATTTTTCCTTGTGATTGAGTTCCAGTTTCAAAGCATTGTGGTCTGTGAGTATGCAGGGAATAATCTCAGTCTTTTGTTATCAGTTGAGACCTGTTTTGTGAGAAAGTTCCGTGTGCATTCGAAAAGAATGAGTATTCTGTTGTTCTAGTTTGTAGTGTTCTATATACATCTCTGAGGTCCATCTGGTCCAGTATATCATTCAAAGCTCTTGCTTTTTTTTTTTTTTTTTTTTTTTTTTGATCTACTGCTTAGGTGAACTGTCTATTGCTGAGAGCGGAGTGTTGAGGTCCCCTACTATTAAAGTATTATTATCTATATGTCTCTTTGTTCTGGTGAAGAGTTGGCTTGTGTATCTTGCTGCTCCCCAGTTAGGGGCATAGATATTTATAATTGTCATATCCACTCATTGGATACATCCTTTAAGAATAATATAGTGTCTTTATGTATTACTAACTACAGTCTTTAGTTTAAAATCTAATCTGTCTGATATGAGAATTGCTACCCCAGCTTTCTTTTGAGGTCCATTGGCATGAAAAATGTTATTCCATCCCTTCACTTTCAGTCTGGATGTATCTTTAGGTTCAAAATGAGTCTCTTGTAGACAGCAGATGGATGGGTCATGTCGTTTTATCCAATTTGCAACCCTGTGGTGTTTTATGGGATCATTTAGGACATTCACATTGAGAGTGATTATTGAGAGATATGATTTTAATGATGTCATGTTGCCTGTAAAGTCTTTGTTTCCATAGATTGTAAATTTTTGTTCTGTATCACTCTTGGGGACTTTTTACTTTTATAGAACCCTCCTTAATATCTCCTGTAGCGCTGGTTTGGTGGTTACGAACTTGGTCATTTTCTGCCAATCCTGGAAGGTCTTTAACTCTCCATCAATTCTGAATGACAGCCTTGCTGGATAAAGGATACTTGGCTGCATGTTCTTCTCAGATAGACCTTTAATAATACCCTGCCAACCCTTCCTAGCCTGTCCAGTCTCTGTAAACAGGTCTGACGTTATTCTGACACTTTTTCCTCTGTACGTAAGAATTTTCTTCCACCTGGCTGCTTTCAATACTGTATCCTTGGATCTAATATTTGCAAAATGTACTATGACATGATGTGGTGTATGTCTGTTGTCATTGACCTTGGATGGGGTCCTCTCTGCCTCTTGGACACGAGTGCTTGTTTCCTTTGCCGAATTAGGGAAGTTCTCAGCTACAATTTGTTCAAATATCTCTTCTAGAACTCTCTCTCTTTCTCCACTCCCTAAGGTTTGCTGATGATTCTGACATTGGAAAGTTTCATTGAGTCATTAATCTCCTGTAATCTACATTCTTGAGATTGGGTTTTTTTGAGCCAAGTTTCTGTTTTAACTTTCTCTTCTACCATCCCGTCCTCCAATTCACTAATTCATTCTTCTGCCTCATTTACCCTGGCTGTCAGAGCATGTAGGTTAGCTGCATTTGATTCACAGCCTTTTTAATTTCTGCCAGATTCGCTCTCATTTCCGCCCTTAGAGATTCTATAGTCTCATTAATATTTTTGTTAACATTTTTTCAAGCCTACACATTATCTTGACCATTGTTACTCTGAACTCCATTTGTGACAATTTGGTTATATCCATATCCATCAGTTCTGTGCAGAGGCCATAGACTCATTGTCTTTTCTTTGCTGGGGGGGATTTCTCCTCCTCGTCATTCTGATGAGGAGAGTTTACAGGGATGCCCAGAGCCCAAATTATTGACCAGGACCCAGGCAGTGTGCACTTGTTTTATAGGGACCTTAGGGATATGGGCTTCTTGATTTTTCAGCCTGCCTTCTGGAGGAGGGGCCTGCTGCACTGATATTCAGGCAACCCTGTTTGGGTAGAGTTGCCCTGTCCCCTGCAAGAGGGTTGGGGATGGCCACACTGTGAGCTGGTATTTCCAGGCTTTTGTTCTCTCGCAGCTTTCCCTGGAGGTTTTCTGTGACTCTTCTGAGAGTCAGAGCAGCAGTGGCCGTATCCTAGACTCTGTCTCAGAACAGAGAGATCGCAGTCCACTCTCCACTGAGCTCTCTTGGCCACTTTAACTCTGTTTCTGTCGCTGCTGCTAAGAACCCTGCAGCATCCTGGGTTGTTCGCCTCATAGCTGCTGTCCCAGCCCTCACTTCCAGGGCTGGCACGTCTCTGTTCTTTGTGCTTCTAACACCGCCAGCCTCCCCCAGTTCCTGCGCATTCTCCCGAGCTCTCTGTTTCAGTGTGGTTCACCACTCTCGGGAGCGCCGGTTTTCCGTCTGGTTGCACGTACGCTCCCAAGCTCTTGGTATCAGTCCAGAGCCAGTGAGCGCTCTGGAGCTCTGGTTTTCAGTCTGGTCGTGTGAGTGCTCCTGAGCTCTCAGTTTCAGTCTAGTTCGAGTGTGCGCTCCGGAGATCCAGTTTTCAGTTTGGACACACACACGCTTCCGAGATCCCGGTTTTAGTCAGTTTCAGTGAGCACTCCGGACCTCCAGTTTTCACTCTGGTCGCACATGTGTTTCCACGGTCATGGTCTCAGTCTACTTTCTCCCAGGTGCTGGTCCTTGAGTCTGGCCAGCTCCCCAGTGCAGGTGGCTACTACTTCCCGGCGCCCAAGCGTGTCAGCTCCCTCCCCTTCCATTTATCTTCGGATATCTGTGCACGGATTCACTGCTCCTCGCTTCGTACCTCAATACTCAATGCTGGAGATATTCATTTGTAGAGATCCAGATGTATCTTCCTGCATCTGAAGCTGATTATGTGGGTGTTCAGGATGGTCTGGTAGATATCCAGCTCGACTCAGGGGACCACCTGAAAACGTGGTCCCCTACTCCTCTGCCGTCTTTTCTCCTCCTTTTTCTTAGTCTTTCTAAAAATTATTTTTTTTTCATTTTCATGTTTATTTTAGAATATACTGGTGGATTTCTGTAATCACTTATGTTAGGGTTTGATTAGAATTGTGTTATATCTATAAATAATTTTGGACAGTTTGCATTTTGACCACACTGAGTTTCTAATCTGTGAAAACAGTGTATTTCTCCATTTAATTTTGCTTCCTTTGATTTCCTTTATCCGTGTTTTTTTGATTTTCTGTATACAGACCTTGTACATGTATTGTTAGATATGTAACTAAGCATTTCATGAACTTTGGTGCTATTGTAAATGGTGCTGTTTTGTTTCTTTCTAGTTTTCCAATATTTCATTGTTAGTATGTGGAAATATAAAAACATATTTGATTTTTGCATATGGTCCCTGTATTCTCTGACCTGAATAAAGTTGTTTATTAGTTCTAGTGCTATTTTTGCTTTTTTTTTTTTTTTTTTGGCGATTTTCTAAGGTATCTGAAGATAAAGGGTTTTTTTTTGTTGTTGTTGTTTTAAGATTTTATTTGAGAGAGAGAGTAATGGGGGAGAGGGAAGAGCAGAGGGAAAGGGACAAGAAGACTCTGCACTGAGCGTGGAGCCTGACATAGGACTCCATCTCACAACCCTAAGATCATGACCTGAGCCAAAATCAAGAGAATGATGTTCAACTGACTGAGCCACCCAGGCACCCCAGAAGATTAAGTTTTATTTTTTTCTTTCTACTTTATATGCTTATATTTTTCTTGTCTGATTGGGTGTGTTAGTATCTTCAGTATTATATAAGATAGAAGTGGTGTGTACAAATATGATAAGCTTGTTCCCAACATTAGGTATAACTGACAAGCAATAAACTTCACATGTTTAAAGTATACAATCAATAAGTTTTTACATATGCATATGCCTGGAAAGCCATCACCACTATTAAGTTTCAAACACACACAAGACAAAACAATGCCATGCCTAAAGCCTGTTGATTCAACTGGTAAATGTACAGTGATTCACTTTTAGATTCAGACATTCAATCTCTTATATGTACAGTGAAAAGAAGAGTAGACAAATACGCTAGCTCCCCATGGTCTTTGTACACTTGTCAATAAGAATGACAGCAAAATAAAAGATGAAGGAAGACTATAATGAGAGTTATGGTATATCCCATTGCTAAAGAGCCAATGCCAGACTGCAACTAATCTGTTTTGTACTTTGCAACCCTATTCTGAAGAAAGTAGAACGAAAGTCTTGTTCTTCATTGGAACACAAGAAGCGAGGGGAAAGTCTCATGAAAGCCTCCCTGGGAAGGTAGGGAAGCTTCTGGGATAAGACATTGCAGCATCTTCTCATAGGCCCTCCATCTTCTTATGTTCCAGGAGGATCAAAATGTATTTTTCAAAGACAGAATAAATAACTGTGGTTCAAACCTTTACTTGCTTGACTTATGTGGATATGCAAGGTTGGTGTTAGGTCTGAGCTGTTATCTTATCATGTGTATACCCATGAAACTATTATCATTATCAAGATAGCGAATATATTCCCCATTTCAAAAGTGTTTTATGCTCATTTGTAATCCTTGCTTATACCCAAGTATGTGTGACACCCCCCCCCCATCCCCAAGAAACCTTCCATTTGATTTTGGTTACTGTAGATCAGTTCGCATTTTCTAAACTTTAAACAAACATTTCTAACAAAATCTCAAAGTGTGTATGTAGCCTTTGGAGTATGGATTCTTTCATTTTGCAAAATGCATTTGAAATTAATCCATGCCATAGATTGTAATGGTAGGTCTTTCCTTTTTATTACTAAGTAGTATTCTATTGTATGGATAGATTACGATTTGTGTATCTATTCACTTATTGAGTGGAATTTAGATTGCTTCCAGTTTTGGGCCATTACAAATGTGAATATTAATGTACAAGTCCTTATATATATTGTTGCTGTATGTTTAACTTTTTAAGAAATTGCCAAACTGTTTTCCATAGTTGTTGTACCATTTTACGTTTCCACCAGTAGTGTGTGGGAGTTCTAGTTCCTCTGCATCCTCAGTCTTAAAAGAGTGATATCATCAGTCTTTTAAATTTTAGCCAATTTTTTAGGTGTGTTGTGGTATCTCATTGTGGATTTATTTATTTATTTATTTATTTATTTATTTATTTATT
>NW_024423319.1:67203827-67275809 GCF_017311325.1 Ursus maritimus
ATTTATTTATTTATTTATTTATTTATTTATTTATTTATTATGTTCAATTGATTATTGTGGTTTTAATTTGCATTTTCCTAATGGCTAATGATGTTACACATCTTTCCACATGCTGCTATGGACTGAATATTTTTATCTCCACAAATTCATATGGTGAAACCTGATCCCCAATGTGATGGTATATGGGGCTTTTGAGAGGTAGTTATGTTATGAGAATGGAACCTTCATGATGGTATCAGAAGACACAGGAGAAAACCTCTCTTTCCCTCTCTCTCCCTCTCTCCCTTTCTGTTTCTGTTGGCCATGCAAGTACACAGTGAGAAGGCAGCTGTCCACAAGCTAGGACATGGGTCCTCACCAGACACAAGATGTTCTGACACCTTGATCTTGGAACTTCCCAATCTCCAGATCTGCAAGAAATAAATTTATGCTGTTTCAGCCCCTCAGTTTATGGTATTTTTGTTATAATAGCCCAGACTGTCTAAGACAGAAATTGGTACTAAAAAGTGGGGTGCTACTGTACAAATACCTACAATTGTGGAAGCAGTTTCAGAACAAAATAATAGGTAGAAACTGGGAAATATTGACATGCATACTAGAAAAGGCCAATAGTGTCATGAAGGGAATATTAAAGACAATTCTGGTAAGAACTCAGAAAGAAAAGGAGAGAACTGAAGAGAAAGCTTTCATCTTCTTAGAGAACACATAAATAATCATGTACAGAATATTGATAGAAATACAGATGGTAAAGGCCATTCTGATGAGTTCTTAGATGGAAATGAGAAACGTTTTATTGGATAATGGAGAAAAGGCAATTCTTGTTTTAAAGTGACTTGGCAAAATTTTGTTTATGTTCCAGTGTTTTGTGGAAGGTAGAATTTGCAAGTAATGAAATTGAATATTTGGCTAAGGAGATTTCTAAGCAGTGTTGAAGATGTGGCTTAGTTTCTGACTGCTTAGAGAAAAATGTAAAGAGATGAAGAAAGAATTGTTAAGCTGAAAGGAACAAGAGATTAAAGATTTGGAAAATTCTCAGCCTGCCTATATTACAAAAAAGTAAGAAAGCATGTTCTGAAGAGTACAAGGATGAAGCTGACATACCATTTGATAAGGAGATTAATATGCATAAGAACCAGTGACATTATCTGCTACCCTGATTTATGCATGAACACTGGCATTTTGAACTGAAAGTGTCAGAGACAGAATGAAACGAAAGAAGGCTGTTGGACTTCTTACACTGTACAGTACTGGACTATAGAGTTATTTGGCTGTGAATGTGCACTGTTCTTCAGGACAAGGAAAAAATGGCCCTGAAGGTGATTCAGAGATCATCAGGGCCATTTTCTTGGTTTTAACTGGACAGTTTCCAACCAAAGCCAGGGTATGATATTCCCATCTGGTAGAGCCCTGGGGTGGGGTGGGGCATGACTCCCACCTGGCAGAGTTTTTGGGGCATGACCCCTGCTTGTATGAGCAGGGCCACCAATGACAGCCATGGTGTTGGTAGTGACCATGAGGGTGATTTTGCCACCCTAGTGGGCCTGGAAGTCAGAGAAGTGAGCCAAAGAAAAATATTCTCATGCTTTAAGATTTAGAGGGATTTTCCTTGCTAGATTTTGGGTTTGTAATATGTTACCTCTTCCTTCTGTCCTGTTTCTGTTTGGGGATGGGAATGTTTATCCTATGCCTGTTCCACCACTGTATTTTGGAAACACATAACTTGTTTGATTTCACAGGTTCACAGCTTCAGAGGACTTTTGCCTCAGGATGCCTCAGGATGCATCATACCTCGAGGGTATGTAGGGTTCTATAGTTGTTAGCAAAACTTAGCTCCTTTAATATTGAGAAGTTTTAACCACGTAATGGAAGACCTGGTTAAAAAAAAAAACATAGAAACTTTCTGGGCAGACAAAAGAGAAAAAAAATATTGGTTATGTTTTCTAATCCAGAGTAGATGAACAATTCAAGAAACCTTTCTCTTTTTAAACATAGGGAAAGCAGACTTATATATCTTATAACTAGTGTACTTTAAAAATCCGTTCATTTCGATCTTAGTCCGTCTTGACCACTCTTAAAATTCCTTTCCAAGGATTTTCCTTCTACAACTTTCTTTTGCATTCAGATTTTATCCCATGCTATCTTTCCAAACAATTTTATTTAGGGCAAAACTACCTTCAACAAAAGATGCATTCCGTATCCTCCTTACATATCTCCTACTTTTCTACATACAGAGTTGCTTCCCTTATTTCCATCAGTCTTCATTACATTTAGTAGAATTTTGCATTCTTTAAAAACCTTAGTCTCCAGTGAAGATTACGTAGTAACCAATTGTGAACTGTTAAACCAGAATTCTTTAGATGGCAAATTGATGAATCAATTAAGCACAAAACATGCTTACCAACAGATTTAAATATCCTTAGTTTCTTTGCAATTAAGTCAAAAGCACAAACCTACATCCAGCAATCAATGCTTTAGCACTTTATCTTATTTGGAAAAGACCTAGATGTCCAACGAATTCAATCCCATTTACCATCCAAGCAAAACTTTAAAAATTCATGTTACCAAAGACTTTGAAAGCTATTTTAACAATCACCCATGAAAACTTTGATGAGACACAAAATTAACCATCATTTTAGTCATCTTTTCACTAACAACTCGCAACAGAGATAACACAAGTTTGTTCGACCTTCAGTAAAACTTGATAGAATAAAAGTTTTACATTTAGTGCTGATAACTATAAAGTCGGTTCTATCTTAATTAAACCAACAAACTTAACTTAGTTTAAATACTAAATTATGTTCCACCTGGATCCCCCCCTTGTCAATTTTTTTTTACCTGAGACACTGGTGGGGAAATCTGGAGTGGGTGATGTTAAGTCCAGGGGGTGCTCTTCTTGCTCCTTGATGGTGAGGGGAGGAGGAGCAGCCATGGTGCCTGAGGCACCAAGGATGGTACAGAAGCCAGTTATGCAGGCCACACCCAAGTTGGTGCAGAAAGAAGGGGGAGGGGGAGACAGTAGAGGCAGAGTGCTGCCAGAAGGCAGAGAAAGGATTCCCAGTTCTAGTTTTCCTGCCAATGACAGGGAATAGGCAGTCCATGTCGGGGCAGAGAAGACAGGGAATTTCCCCAAAACAAAGAGAGTTTCAGCAGCTACTTGGGAATATTCCTTAAAGTCCCCATCTCGAGGGAGACTAACCACAGCTGGCTTCAGTTATAGCCATTAACCAGGGAAATGAGTGAAGGAGAAGCCCCCACATCTGTTAGAAGGGAACAGTGAGAAAGAAGAGAGTCAAGAGTCCCCTTTGTGTGGGATGGCCTGTGTTTTCTCCAGCCACCTGGGTTTGCTAGGAGGAGGCCTATTTAGATAATTATCATCCAATATGTCAGGAGAGAGTTTACTAGCTGACCCATTTGGGCAAACACATTCTGCAAGAGGCCCTTGGGTCAGGGTCCTGGTGTAGAGCAATGAAGGCCCAGGTATGAGCATTGAAGGTACCCTAGGTCCATTTCCCCTGTTCCTTACTGAAGAGATCTAACTGATAGATCCCACTGAGGCCATGCAGTATTTCAGGAGCTCAGTCCTTTCCTAAATTTTGCAATCTGAATTTGTTTCCAATGGGTTAAAAGGCATCCCAAGGGAGAATCCCTGGGGACTGAAGGAGCTCCCATCCCATGCTAGAGAGGGTGCTAGAGAGGGTCCATTACCAAAGAAAATCTCCTCCTGACTCCTGGGTGGTGTCCCATGCACAGGATATGTCAGAGGTTCATGGTGTCAAAGTGATCCAAGGCGTCCCTTAACAAAATCGCAATGATCACTGCTGGTGTTAAAGGCCCCTGCAGGAGGGAGGCCTGCCCTTCCCCCGCTTCCCCATTGCATCCTAGGCTGCAGATGGGTGCCTGGTGTAGGGACTGAAATACCATGCCTTGTAGGTCATGCTGTGAAGGTCACAACTTATTTTGCCTTGCCTTGAAAGTAATTTTGCCTTGAAGAACCAGCTATTTTTTTTTAAAGATTTTATTTATTTATTCGACAGGATAGAGACAGCCAGCTAGAGAGGGAACACAAGCAGGGGGAGTGGGAGAGGAAGAAGCAGGCTCATAGCGGAGGAGCCTGATGTGGGGCTCAATCCCATAATGCCGGGATCACGCCCTGAGCCGAAGGCAGACTCTTAACCGCTGTGCCACCCAGGCGCCCCAGAACCAGCTATTTTTAACCCATGGAGGATACTAGAGAAGTTTTATAAGGGGAAATTACGGAATTTTGTAGCTTTAAAAGTTAGTAGAGGACATTGATGGAAAACAGTAAGCATAGAAATCCGTCATGGTCTAAGTGACATTCCAACACATGTGGTCTTTACAGCCAACTTCCCTAGGAAACGGTCCCCAGTTGGGTTGTAATTCCATGGGGTACTGGTTTCGGCTGGCTCTGAGTGGAGGTCCAGTGGCCAGAAGGTGCTAGACCAGGGATGTGGAGCGAATCACGTTAGATCAATCTGGAGGAAACCTCACACAGGAGTCTTAAGATTGGCAGCTGTGCTAGTCACTTAGGTGGCTGCCCCGTGCCCAAGACAGACAACTTTGTGTAAGGACAGCAGTAAAGACAGGGCATCAAGTTTCTGGCTCTCTCTTTTTACCATCCCGGCCAGGGTACTAACTTCCAGCCAAAAGGCAGGTTTTTTTCCTCCCCATAGAGTAGCCATGGGCTAGAGGATTGCAGCCTGACCTATCAATATGAAAGTCTTCCAAAAAGACCGTAATCCTTTAAGAGCCCCTGGAATGACAGTAAAGGGAGAGGAGAGAAAGTACTCACCAATTTTGCACCAAACCCAGAGTCTGGATGTAAAGACTCAAAGCCCCATGTTGGGTGCCATATGATGAGGTTGTGGAATATCAGTAAGGTTCAGTGGGGTGGATTCCAGAGCCAATAACCAAGAAAGAATTCTTGAGATGTCTTTGGTGGAAAATGGTGGCTTATTAAACACGGGGACAGGACCTCTGGGCAGAAAGAGCTGCTGCCCAGGGGTTGGGAAGGGTAGCTGATCATACACTATGGGGTTGGGGGAGGTAAGGAAAAAAGGAGGTTGAGAAAATACTTTCATATGTTAAAGAAGACTCAGGATACCAGAGGCCTTGCCATTGTCAAGTTAAGGTTATTTACCCTTCTAG
Source organism: Ursus maritimus (assembly GCF_017311325.1). NCBI lineage: Eukaryota > Metazoa > Chordata > Mammalia > Carnivora > Ursidae > Ursus > Ursus maritimus. Next base: position 67,208,994 of record NW_024423319.1, read on the forward strand.
TAAGGCATTAACATGAAGGTAGTTGGGAACTTCGAGGAGGCTGCAGATTATAACTACATTTAATTGAATCTACATTTCCTTCTGGAAGCTAGGTTATTGATAGAAGTTCTTTGTTCTTGTAGACTAAGACATTTGTAAACTGAGGGAGCCTTAAGTCTTGCAGGATTGTGGTCTCTATAGGTTAACTATTTCTTCTTCGTTTGGAGCACCCAGGAGTGCCTGAGGAATGTCACATACATACCATGGAGGGGGGGTGTGGGGTGTCAGTTTCTGCTTTGTCCTCAGCTTGCCTTCTGTTCCCTCATCAATAAAGCTAGAGTTTCTTCATATACCTGTCTCTCATAGAGATATTTCTTTTTTTAATTTAAATTTTATTAATTAACATACAGTGCAATATTTGTTTCTGGAATAGAATTCAGTTACTCATCACTTACATACAACACCCAGTGCTCATCACAAGTGCCCTCTTTAATACCCATCACCCATCTAGCCCACCCCCCAGTCACTTCCCTCCATCAACCCTCAGTTTGTTTTCTGTCCCTAAGAGTCACTTATGGCTTGCTCCCCTCCTTCCTTTTCTTTTTTTCTTTTCCCCCTTCCCATACGTTCATCTGTTTTCTTCCTTAAATTCCTCATATCTCATAGAGCTATTTCTACCAATCATTCATACATTTTAATGTGGAATAATTGTTTTCCAACATTTTTATTTATTTATTTTTATTTTTTATTCAAGTATAATTAATATACAGTGTTATGTTAACTTCGGGTGTATAATATAACTCAAGATTTCTATACATTTCTTGGTAATCTCATGTATTTCCCTCTTACTCCTTTTCATGTATTACACCCATTCCCCTCCCCACCCATTCCCCTTACATACATCCACCCTCCTCTTTTCTGTCAACTGCCAGTTTGTTCACTATATTTAAGTCTGGTTTTATGCTTGTCTCTTTTTTCATTGTATTTTTTTCTTACATTCTACATGTTAGTGAAATCATATAGTATTTGTCTTTGTCTGACCGACATTTCATTTAGCATTATATACTACCTAGATCCATCATATTGTTGCAAATGGCAAGAACTCATTCTTTTTTATGGCTGATTAAATATTCCATTATATGTATATATGTATACATACATACATACACACATACACAGCACATTTTCTATATCAATTCATCTATTGATCAAAACTTGAGTTGCTTTTATATCTTGGCTATTGTAAATAATGCTGCAAAAAACATACCCAGTAGTGGAATCAATGGATCATATGGTAATTCTCTTTTCACTCTTTTGAAGAACTTCCATATTGTTTTCTACAGAGGCAGCACTAGCTTCCATTGCCACCAACAGTGTGCAAGGGTTCCTTTTTCTCCACATCTTACACAACACTTGTTATTTATTGTGTTGTGGATTTTAGCCATTGTGACAGATGTGAAATGATAACCTCACTGATGTTTTATTTGCATTTCCCGGATGATTAGTGATGTTGAGCATCTTTGCATATGCCTGTTGGCCATCTATATGTCTTAATTGGGGAATTGTTTATTCAAGACCTCTGCCCATTGTTAATTGGATTTTTTTTTGGTGTTGATTTGTATAAGTTCTTTATATATTTTGTAGATTAACACTTATCAGATATATTATTTGCAAATATCTTCTCCCATTCAGTAGGTTTCTTTAAAATAAAGATTTATTTATTTACCTTGGGGGGGAGGGGCTGAGACAGAGTAAGAGAGAATCTTAAGCAGACTCCACACTGAGCATGGAGATTGACAGGGGGCTTGATCTCATGACCCTGAGGTCATGACTTGAGCTGAAATCAAGAGTCAAGTGTTTAAGGAACTGGACCACCCCGGCATCACTCCTTTTTGTTGTTGAAGGTTTCTTTTGCTGTGCAAAAGTTATTTATGTTCATGTAGTCTCAATAGATTGGTTTTGCTTTTTTTTTCCTCACCAAAGAAGATATATTTATACAAATGTTTCTATGGCTAATTTCAAAGAGATTACTGCCTATGTTTTCTTCCAAGAATTTTATGTTTCCAGCTTTCACATTTAGATGTTTAATTCACTTTGGGTTTACTTTTGTGTATGGCATAAGAAAGTGGTACAATTTCATTTTTTCTGCATGTTTCTGTCCTGTTTTCTCAATATCATTTGTTGAAGAAACTATTTCCCACTGGATATTCTTTACTGCTTGGTTGAAGGTTAATTGACCATATAGTTGTGGGTTCATTTCTGGGTTTTTTATTCTGTTCCTTTGATATATGTGTCTATTTTTGTGCCAGTACCATACTATTGTGATCACTACAGGTTTGTAATATAACTTGAAGTCCAGAATTGTGAGTTCCAGCTTTGCTTTGCTTTTTCAAAATTGCCTTGGATATTCAGGATCTTTTGTGGTTCCATATAAATCGGTAGGAGAAGAAAGGGATAAAGAAAGGGGGGTAATCAGAAGGGGGAATGAAGCATGAGAGACTATGGACTCTGAGAAACAAACTGAGGGCTTCAGAGGGGAGGTGGGTGGGGGAATGGGATAGGCTGGTGATGGGTGGTAGGGAGGGCACGTATTGCATGGTGCACTGGGTGTTATATGCAACTAATGAATCATCAAACTTTACATCAAAAACCAGGGATGTACTGTATGGTGACTAACATAATATAATAAAAAATATTTTAAAAAATTTTAGGATTATTTGTCCTAGTTTTGTGAAAAATGCTCTTGGTATTTCAATAAGGATTTCATTAAATGTCTAGATTGCTTGGGTAGTATAAAGGTTTTAACAGTATTTGTCCTTCCAATCCATGAGAATGGAATGTCTTTCCATTTCTTTCTGTTATCTTCAATTTCTTTAATCAGTTTTTTATAATTTTCAGAGTAGGGATCTCTCACCTCTTTGGTTAGGTTCAATCCTAAGTATCTTACTATTTTTGTTGCAGTCGTAAATGGGATTGTTGTCTTAATTTCTCTTTCCGCTGCTTCATTTTTAGTGTATATAATAGCAACAGATTTCTGCACATTGATTTTTATATCCTAGGATCGTATTGAATTCATTTACCAGTCCTAGTAGTTTTTTTGTGGAGTCTTCAATATTTTCTACATATACAATCACATCATTTGGAAATAGTAAAATTTTACTTCTTCCTTATCAGTTTGGGTGCCTTTTATTTATTTATTTTTTGTTGTTGTTGTCTGATTGCTGTGGCTAGGACTTCTAGTACTATATTGAATAAAGATGACTAGAGTGGATATTCTTGTCTTGTCCCTGAGCGTAGAAGAAAAGCTCTCAGTTTTTCACCATCGAGTATGATTTTAGCTATGGGTTTTTCATATATGGCTTTTATTATGTTGAGGTATTATGTTGAGGTATATTCCCTCTAAACCTACTTTGTGAGGGTTTTTTTTTTTTATCATGAGTAGATGTTGCAGTTTGTCAAATGCCTTTTTTGCATCTATTGAAATGAACATATTGTTTTTATCCTTCTTATTATTATTGTAGTGTGTCACACTGGTAGATTTCTAATTATTGAACCACACTTGTATCAGTGGAATTAATCTCACTTGATTGTGGTGAATGATTTTTTTTAATGTATTATTGGTTTTGGCTTCCTAATATTTTGTTGAGGATCATTGCATCTATGTTCTTCAGACATACTGGCCTGTAGTTTTATTTGTAGTGTCTTTATCTCATTTGGTATTGGATTAATTCTGGCCTTGAATAAATTTGGCATTTTTCCTTCCTCATCTTTTTTTTGGAATAGTTTGAGAAGAATAGGTGATACTTCTTTAAATGTTTGGGATAGAATTTATCTGTAAGGCCATCTGGGTCTGAAAGTTTGTTGCAAATTTTTTTTTTTTGATTACTGATTAAATTTCATTGCTAATAATCTATCTGTACAAATTTTCTATTTCTTCCTGCTTCTGTTTTGGTAAGTTACATGATTTTAGAAATTTATTCATTTCTTCTATGTTGTTTAATTTTTTGGATACAATTTTTCATAATATTCTCTTTCAATCCTTTTTTTCTGTGCTGTTGATTGTTATTTCTCTTCTTTCAGTTCTTATTTTATTTGAGTCCTCTCTCTGTCTCTCTTTCTTTTTTATTAGTCTGTATTTCACTTATTTTTGCTATAATCTTTATTTTTTTCTTTTACTGGCTTAGGGGTTTTTTTGTTCTTTTTTTTTTTTGGCTCCATTTGCCATAATGTTAGGTTTTTACTTGATTTTTTTTTGTTGTTGTTGCCTCTTGAGATAGGCCTGCATTATTGCTATACTGTTCCCTTTAAGAATAGCTTCTGCTAAAAACAAACAAACATACAAAAACGAAAAACTTTTGCTGCACCCAAAAGATTTTGGGCCATTGTGTTTTCATTTTCATTTGTCTCCATGTATTTTTTTTTTAATTTCCTCTTTGATTTCTTGGTTTACCCATTCATTGTTTACTAGCATGCTATTTAGTCATCATTCATTTATGTTTTGTCCAGGTTTTTTCTTGTGATTGATTTCTAGTTTCATACCATTGTGGTTGGAAAGGATGCAAGACATAATTTTAATTTTTTGAATTTGTTGAAACATGTTTTGTGACCTAATATGTGATCTGTTCTAGAGAATGTTCCATGTGCACTTGAAAAGAATGTGTATTCTGATGGTTTGGGGTGGAATGTTCTGAATTTGTCTGTTAGATTAATTTTATTCAATGTGTCATTCAAAGCCACTTCTCCTTGTTGATTTTCTGTCTGGATGATATACCCACTGGTGTATGTGGGGTGTTAAAATCAACTATTATTATATTACTACTGATTATTTCCAGTATGGCTGTTAATATTTTTCTATGTATTTGTTCCAATGTTGGGTGCATAAATATTCAGAATTGTTTTATATTCTGGTTGGATTGTTCCCTTTGTGGTTATGTAGTGTCCTTCATTTTGTCTTTTGTTACATTCTTCATTTTATTTTGACTGATACAAGTATGGTTACCCCAACTTTCTTTTCACTGCCTTTTGCATGATAAATACTTTCCTATTTCTTCACTTTTTTTTGCATGTGTCTTTAGGTCTGAAATAATTCTCTTTTAGGCACCATATAGATGGGTCTTGCATTTTTTATTCATTTAGTCACCATATGTGTTTTGATTGGATCATTTAGTCCATTTATACTCTAAGTAATTCTTGATAGGTATGTACATATTGCCATTTTGTTACTTGTATCACGGTTGTTTTTCTGTTCCTTCTTTGTTCTCTTTTGTGGTTTGATGGCTTTCTTTGGTTATATGCTTTAATTCCTTTCTCTTTATCATTTACATATCTTTGCAGGTAATGGATTATGACTACCATTAGTTTACTATATAATATTCTATGCATATAGTAGTCTATATTAAGTTGATATTCAATTAAGTTTGTACACATTCTAAAAGCACTATAATTTTATTTATTTATTTTTTTGCTGGTATACATAAGTTTATTCATTTACTTTTATTTTTAAATCTTTTTTTAAGATTTATATATTTATTTTAGAGAGAGAGAAAGAGTGCAAGCAGGGGGAGGGGCAGAAAAAGATGGAGATAAGCAGACTCCCCACAGAGCAGGGAGTCCAATGCTGGCTTGATCCCAGGACCCTGAGATCATGACCTGAACCAAAACCAAGAGTCAGATAATTAACCAACTAAGCCACTCATGAGCCCCTCATTTACTCTTTATTTTATTTTTTTTTTAAGATTTTATTTATTTGTCAGAGAGAGAGAGAGAAAGAGAGAGAGCACAAGCAGGGGGAGTGGCAGGCAGAGGGGGGAGCAGCCTCCCTGCCAAGCAAAAAGCCCAATGAGGGACTGGGATCATGACCTGAGCCAAAGGCAGATGCTTAACTGACTGACCGCCCAGGTGTCCCATCCCTCATTTATTTTTTGTTTTAAGTTCCTGTCTGTTAATAAAAAGTGTAACATTAGTTTCAGGTGTACTGTATAGTGATGCAACACTGCCACACAACACCTGGTGCTCATCGCAAGTGCACTCCTTTTTTTTTTTTAAGATTTTATTTTTTATTTATTTGACAGAGATAGAGACAGCCAGCGAGAGAAGGAACACAAGCAGGGGGAGTGGGAGAGGAAAAAGCAGGCTCATAGCGGAGGAGCCTGATGTGGGGCTCAATCCCATAATGCCGGGATCACGCCCTGAGCCGAAGGCAGGCGCTTAGCGACTGCACCACCTAGGCACCCCCTCAAGTGCACTCCTTAACCTGCATCACCTATTTAAGCCAACCCACACCCACCTTCATTCTGGTAACAGTTTGTTCTCTATATTTGAGTCTGTTTCCTGGTTTGACTTCTCTCTCTCTTTCTCTCTTCCCATTGCTTGTTTGTTTTGTGTCTTAAATTCCATGTATGAATGAAATCATATGGTATTCGTCATTCTCTGGCTTACTTATTTCACTTAGCATAATACACTATAGCTCCAACCATATTGTTGCGAATGGAAAGATTTGATTCTTTTTTTATTATTATTTAATATTCCTATATATTGGAATTATGGGATTATATATGTGGAAAAATATATCTATATGGAATTATTATGGAGTTATTTCATAATTTGGCTGTTCTCAGTAATGCTGCTATAAATATCAGGGTGGATGCATCCCTTTGAATTAGTATTTTTGTATTCTTTAGATAAATACCTAGGAGTGCAATTGTGGGGTCATAAGATATTTCTATTTTTAACTTTTTGAGGAACCTCTGTACTGTTTTCCAGAGTGGCTTCCCCAGTTTGCATTCCCACCAACGGTGCAAGAGGGTTCCCCTTTCTCCTCATCCTCACCAATATCTGCAGTTTCTTGTGTTGTTAATTTTAGCCATTTGACAGGTATGAGGTGATATCTCATTGTAGTTTTGATTTGTATTTCACTGATGATAAGTGATGTTGAGCATCTTCTCATGTGTCTGTTAACCATCTGTATGTCTTCCTTGGAAAAACATCTATGCATGTCTTCTCTATTTTTAATTGGATTATTCATTTACTGGGTGTTGAGTTTTGTTATTTCTTTATATATTTTGAATACTGACCCTTTATCAGATATATCATTCACAGTATCTTCTCCCATTCCATAGATTGCCTTTTACTTTTGTTGATTATTTCCTTTGCTGTGCAGAAGCTGTTTATTTTGAAGAATTCCCAGTAGTTTAGTACTACATTTTCCCCCTTTGCCTCAGGAGACATATGTAGAAAAATATTGCTTTGCCTAATGTCAGAGAAATTATTGTCTGTGCTCTCTTTTAGGCTTTTTTTATGACCTCCTCTCTCACACTTAGATCTTTAATCCATTTGAAATTTATTTTTTATGCACAATGAAAAGAAATACTGGTCCAGTTTCACTCTTTTGCATGTAGCTGTCCAGTTTTCATAAAACCATTTGTTGAATAGACTGTATTTTTCCAATTCAATATTCTTTCCTGCTTTGCCAAAGATTAATTGACCATACAATTGTGAGTTTAATTCCAGGTTTTCTATCCTGCTCCATTGATCTATGTTTCTGTCTTTGTGCCAGTGCCATACTATTTTGATTGCTACACCTTTGTCATATAACTTGAAATCTAGAATTGTGATTCCTCCCACTTTTTTCCCCCTTTTTTAAAATTGCTTTGGCAATTTGGGATCTTCATGACTCCATACAAATTTTAGGAAGTTTTTTTTTTCTAGTTTTCTGATAAGTGCTGTTGGTATTTTGATAGGAATTACACTACAATCTGTAGATTGTATAGTATAGACATTTTAAACAATATTTGTTCTTCCAGCCTATGAATGTGGAATGTTTTTCCCTTTCCTTTTGTTGTCCTTAATTTCTTTCGTCAGTGTTATATAGTTATCAGAGTAGAGGCCTTTCACCCATTACTTTAGCTTTATTCTTAAGTGTCTTATTATTTGTGTTGCATTGTAAATGGAATTGTTTTCTTAATGCCTTTTTCTGCTGCTTTAATGTTAGTGTTTAGAAATCCAACAGATTTCTGCACATTGATTTTGTAATTTATCAGTTGCACTATTTTTTTTGGTGGAGTCTTTGGGGTTTTCTATAAATATACAGTATCATATATCTGTAAATAGTGAAAATTTTATTTCTTTCTTACCAATTTGGATGCCTTTGATTTCTTTTTCTTGTCTAATTGCTGTGGCTAGGACTTCCAGTACTGTGTTGAATAAAATTGGTCAGAGTGACATCCTTGTCTTGTTCCTGACCTTAAGGGGAACATTCTCAAGTTTCCCCTGTTGAATATGATGTTTGTTGTGGGTTTTTCATATATGGCCCTTATTATGTTGAGGTATGTTCTCTCTAAACCAACTTTCTTTTTTCACGTTGCAGTTCTTATTTTTTTTTAATTTAAATTCAATTAGCCAACATATAGGACACCATTAGTTTCACATGTAGTGTTAAATAATTCATCAGTTGCATATAACATCCAGTACTCATCACATCCCATGACCTCCTTAATTCTCACCACCCAGTTACCCCATCCACCCACACAATGCCCCTTCTGCAATCCTCAGTTTGTTTCCCAGAGTCAAAAGTCTCTCCTGGTTTGTCTCCCTCTCTGATTTCTTCCCATTCAGTTTTCCCGCCCTTCCCCTGTGGTTCTCTGCACTAATTCTTATATTCCACATAGGATTGAAACCATATGATAATTGTCTTCATCTGATTGAGTTATTTCACTTAGCATAATAACCTCCAGTTCCATCCACATAGATGTAAGTGGTAGGTATTCATCCTTTCTGAAGGCTGAGTAATATTCCATTGTGTATATAAACCACATCTTCTTTATCCATTCATCTGTGGAAGGACATCTCAGCTTCTTCCACAGTTTGGCTATTGTGGACATGGCTGCTATGAACATTGGGGTTCAGGTGCTCATTTGTTTCACTACATCTGTATCTTTCGGGTAATAACCATTAGTGAATGCTGTGTCATAGAGTGGCTCTATTTTTAACGTCCTGAGGAAACTCCATACTGTTTTCCAGAGTGGCTGTACCAGCTTGCATTCCCACCAACAGTGTAATAAAGTTCCCCTTACTCCACATTGATGTCAACATTTTTTATTTCTTGTCTTGTTAATTTTTGTCCTTATAACTGGTATAAGTTGGTATCTCATTGTGGTTTTGGTTATATTTCCCTCATGACAAGTGATGTTGAGCATTTTTTCATGTGCCTGTTAGCTGTTTGTATGTCTTCTTTTTTTTTTTTTTACTTTCAGACTAATGTTTATTTTTTTATTATGTTATGTTAGTACTTCGTTAGTTTTTGAGGTAATGTTCCATGCTTTATTGTTTGTATATAACACCCAGTGCTCATTACAATACATGCCCTCCTTAATACCCATCACCATGCTAACACATCCCCCCTCTGAAACCCTCAGTTTGTTTCCCAGAGTCCATAGTCTCTCATGGTTTGTCTCCCCCTCTGATTTCTCCCTTCATTTTTCCCTTCCTTCTCCTGATGTCTTCCATGCTATTCCTTATGTTCCACATATAAATGAAACCATATGATAATTGACTTTCTCTGCTTGACTTATTTCACTTAGCATAATTCCCTCCAGTTCCATCCATGTCCTTGCAAATGGTAGATATTCATCCCTTCTGAATGCTGAGTAATATTCCATTGTGTATATAAACCACATCTTCTTTATCCATTCATCTGTTGAAGGGCATCTTGGCTCCTTCCACAGTTTGGCTATTGTAGATATTGCTGTTATAACCATTGGGGTGCATGTGCCCCTTCTTTTCACTACATCTGTATCTTTGGGGTTAATACCCAGTAGTGCAATTGCTGGGTCATAGGGTAGCTCTATTTTTAACTTTTTTAGGAACCTCCATACTGTTTTCCAAAGTGGCTGTACCAACTTGCATTCCCACCAACAGTGTAAGAGGGTTCCCCTTTCCCCACATCCTCTCCAATATTTGTTGTTTCCTGCTTTATTAATTATTGACATTCTAACTGGTGTAAGGTGGTATCTCAATGTAGTCTGTATGTCATCTTTGGAGAAATATCTGTTCATATCTTCTGCCCATTTTTTGACTGGATTATTTGTTTTTTGGGTGTTAAGTTTGATAAGGTCTTTATACATCGTGGATACAGACCTTTATCTGATATGTCATTTGCAAATATCTTCTCCCTTTCCAAAGGTTGCCTTTCAGTTTTGTTGACTGTTTCCTTTGCTGTGCAGAATTTTTTATCTTGATGAAGTCCCAATAGTTCATTTTTGTCTTTTGTTTCCCTTGCCTTTAGTGACATGTCTTGGAAGAAGTTGCTGTGGCCGAGGTGGCAGAGGTTGCTGCCTCTTTTCTCCTCTAGGAATTTGATGGATTCCTGTCTCACATTGTGGTCTTTCATCCATTTTGAATTTATCTTTGTGTATGGTGTAAAAGAATGATCCAATTTCATTCTTCTGCATGTGGCTGTCCAATTTTCCAAGCACCATTTATTGAAGACTGTCTTTTTTTCCATTTGAATATTTTTTCCTGCTTTGTTGAAGATTACTTGACCACAGACTTAAGGGTCTATTTCTGGGCTCTCTCTTTTGTTCATTGATCTATGTGTCTGGTTTTGTTCCAGTACCATGGTGCCTTGATGATTACAGCTTTTTTAAAATATTTTTTATTATATTATGTTAGTCACCATACAGTACATCCCTGGTTTTTGATGTAAAGTTCGATGATTCATTAGTTGCATATAACACCCAGTGCACCATGCAATACGTGCCCTCCCCACCACCCATCACCAGCCTATCCCATTCCCCCACCCCCGTCCCCTCTGAAGCCCTCAGTTTGTTTCTCAGAGTCCATAGTCTCTCATGCTTCATTCCCCCTTCTGATTACCCCCCTTTCTTTATCCCTTTCTTCTCCTACCAATCTTCCTAGTTCTTATGTTCCATAGATGAGAGAAACCATATGATAATTGTCTTTCTCTGCTTGACTTATTTCACTTAGCATTATCTCCTCCAGTGCCGTCCATGTTGCAGCAAATGTTGAGAAATCGTTCTTTTTGATGGCTGAATAATATTCCATTGTATATATGGATCACATCTTCTTAATCCAGTCGTCTGTTGAAGGGCACCTTGGCTCCTTCCACGATTTAGCTATTGTGGACAATGCTGCCATAAACATTGGGGTGCATATGGCCCTTCTCTTCAATACGTCTGTGTCTTTGGGGTAAACACCCAGTAGCGCATGGCTGGATCATAGGGTAGCTCAATTTTTAGCTTTGTAACATAGCTTAAAGTCAGGCATTGTGATTCCCCCAGGTTCTGTTTTCTTTTTCAACATTCCTCTGGCTATTCGGGGTCTTTTCTGATTCTACACAAATTTTAGGATTGTTTCTTTCAGCTCTGTGAAAAATATTGATGGTATTCTGATAGGGATTGCATTGAATGTGTAGATTGCTCTGGGTAACACAGACATTTTAACAATACTTATTCTTCCAATCCAAGAGCATGGAATGTATTTCCATCTTTTTGTGTCCTCCTCAATTTCTTTCATAAGAGTTCTGTAGTTTTTAGAGTACAGATCCTTTACCTCTTTGGTTAGGTGTATTCCTAGATAGTTTATGGTTTTTGGTTTAATTGAATACCGGATTGATTCCTCAATTTCTCTTTCTTCAGTCACGTTGTTAGTGCATAGAAATGCAACTGATTTCTCTGCATTGATTTTTTATCCTTCCATATTACTGAATGGCTGTATGAGTTCTAGCAATTTTGGGCTGGAGTCTTTTGAGTTTCCTATATAGAACATCAGTCACCTGCAGAGTGAGAGTTTGACTTCTCCTGCCAATTCGAATGCCTTTTGTTTCTTTTTGTTGTCTGAATACTGAGACTAGGACTTCTAGTATTATGTTGAACAACAGTGGTGAGAGTTGACATCGTGTCGTGTTCTTGACCTTAGGGGGAAAGTTCTCAATTTTTCACCATTGAGAATGATATTCACTCTGGGCTTTTTGTAGATGACTTTTATGTTATCTAGGTATGTTCCTTATATCTCTATGCTGTGGAGAGTTTTAATCAAGAAAGGAATCTGTGTTGTTTCATATGTTTTTTCTGCATCATTTGGGGAGATCATATGGTTCTTGTGTTTTCTTCTTAAAGTGGTGTATCACATTGATTGAATTGTGTATTTTGAACCACCATGGCTGCCCAGCAATAAATCCCACTTGGTCCTGGTTAATAATTCTGTTAATATACTGTTGGATCCTATTAGCTAGTATTTGGTGAGTATTTTAGTATCCATGTTCATGAGGGATATTGGTCTGTAATTCTCCTTTTTCATGAGCTGTTTGTCTATTTTTGGGATCAAGGTAATGCTGGCTTCACAGAACGTGTTTGGAAGTTTTCCTTCCTTTTTTATTTTTTGGAAACAACTTCAGAAGAATAGGTATTCTTTCTTTTTTTTTTTTTTTTAAAGATTTTATTTATTTATGTGACAGAGAGACAGCCAGCGAGAGAGGGAACACAGCAGGCGAGTGAGAGAGGAAGAAGCAGGCTCCTAGCCGAGGAGCCCGATGTGGGACTCGATCCCGGAACGCCGGGATCATGCCCTGAGCCGAAGGCAGACGCTTTAACGACTGCGCTACCCAGGCGCCCCGAGAAGAATAGGTATTATTTCTTCTTTAAATGTTGGTAGAATTCCCCTGGGAAGCCATCCAGCCCTCAGCTCTTATTTGTTGGGAGATTTTTTATTACTGCTTCAATTTTCTTGCTGGTTATGGGTCTGTTCAGATTTTCTTTTTCTGTTTCAGTTTTGGTAGTTTGTAAGTTTCCAGGAACGCATCCATTTCTTCCAGATTGCCCAATTTGTTGGCACATAGTTACTCATAATATGTTCTTAAAATTGTTTGTACTTCCTTGGTGTTGGTTGTGACCTCTCCCTTTCATTCATGATTTTATTAATTTGGGTCCTTTCTCTTTTCTTTTGATAAGTCTGCCTAGGAGTTTATCAATCTTATTCTTTCAAAGAAACATCTTCTACTTTCGTTGATATGTTCTACTGTTCTTTTGGTCTCTATTTCATTGATTTCTGCTCTAATCTTGATTATTTGTTTTCTTCAGTTTGGTTTAGGCTTTATTTGCTGTTCTTTCTCCTGGTACTTTAGGAGTAAGGTTAGCTTGTGTATTTGAGATTTTTCTCATTTTTTTGAGCAAGGCTTGTACTGCAATGTAGTTCCCTCATAGGAACAATTTTGCTGTATTCCAAAAACTTTGATCAGTTGTATTTTCATTTTTTTCCATGCAGTTTTTAAATTCTTCTTTAATTTCCTGATTGATCCATTCATTCTTTATTAGGATGCTCTTTGCCCTCCAAGTGTTTGAGTTCCTTCCAAATTTCCTCATGTGATTGGTTTCAAGTTTGAAGCACTGTGGTCTGAAAATATGCAGGGAATAATCCCAATATTTTGCTGTCAGTTGAGACCTGATTTGTGACTCAGTATGTGTTCTACTCTGGGGAATGTTCCATGTGCACTTGAGAAGAATGTATATTCCGTTGCTTTAGGATGGAATATATATATATTCCATTGTTCCAGTTTGTCATTCCAGGGCCTTGTTTCCTTGTTGATCTTTGGCTTAGATGATCTGTCCATTTCTGTGAGTGGGGTGTTGAAATCCACTACTATTATTGTATTGTTATCAATGTGTTTCTTTTCTTTTGTTATTAATTGGTTGATGTAATTGGCTGCTTCTCAATTAGGAGTATAGATATTTACAATTGTTAGATCTTCTTGTTGGAGAGACACTTTATGTATGATATAGTGTCCCTCTTCATTCCTTAGCACAGCCTTTGGTTTAAAATCTAATTTGTCTGTAATGAAGATTGCTACCCCAGCTTTCTTTTGATGTCTACTAGCATGATAAATAGTTCTCCACCCTGTCACTTTCAATATGGAGGTGTCTTTAGGTCTAAAATGTGTCTCTTGTAGACAGCCTATGGATGGGTCTTGCTTTTTTATCCAGTCTGATACCCTGTGTCTTTTTATTGCAGCCTTTAGGACATTTACATTCAGAGTCCCTACTGGAGGATATGAATTTAGTGCCATTGTATTACCTGTAATGTCACTGTTTCTGTAGATTGTCTCTGTTTCTTTCTTATCTATGTTACTCTTGGGCTCTTTCTTCACTTACAGGATCCCCTTTAATATTTCTTGCAGGGCTGGCTTAGTTATCACAAATTCTTTTAATTTCTGTTTGTCCTGGAAGGTCTCCTTCCATTCTGAATGATAGTCTTGCTGGATATAGTATTCTTGGCTGTATGCTTTTCTCATTTAGTGCCCTGAATGTATCATGCCAGTCCTTTCTTGTCTTCCAGGTCTCTGTGAATCCATGTGCTGCCATTCTAATGTTTCTACCATTGTAGTTTATGGAGCTCTTGCTGCAAGCTGATTTCAGGATTTTCTAGTTATCTCTGAAATTTGCAAACTTCCATGTTATATCAGGGTGTTGATCTATATTTTTTGATTTTGTGGGAGGATGTCTCTACCTCCTGGACTTGAATGCCAGTTTCCTTCCCCAGGTTATGGAATTTCTCAACTATGATTTGTTCAAATATGCCTTCTATCCTTCTCTCTCTCTTTCTTCTTCCTCTGGGACCACAATAATTCTAATATTGTTTTGCTTTATTGTATCACTGATATCTCAAAGCCCCTCCCCTCATGGCCCATTAGTTGTTTTCCTCTCTTTTCCTCAGCTTCCTTCCTTTCCATCATCTTGTCTTCTATGTCACTTACTCTCTCTTCTGCCTCTTTTACCCTAGCTGTTAGAGCATCCATTTTAGGCTGTAACTCAGTCAATGCATTTTTTTCAGAAGATTTTTTAAATTTATTTATCAGACTGAGAGATAGGGAGATAGAGAGAGAGAGCACACACAAGCAGGGCAATTGGCAGGCAGAGGGAGAAGCAGCCTCCCTGCTAGGCAAGGAGCCTGATGCAGGACTTGATCCCAGGACCCTGGGATCATGACCTGAGCTGAAAGCAGATGCTTAGTGGACTGATCCTCCTAGGTACCCCCAGTTAACGCATTTTTAATTTTGGCCTGAATAGATCTCATTTCTGCACTACAAGATTCTCTAGTATCTTTTACCCACAGAAGAATGGGTGAGCCATGAGCAGAATCAAATGTATCAACCACGATCCAAGCAAAATACACACTAGACAAATCTGAAGCAGTTGGAAACCTAAACAGAAAAGCAAACAAAAGCAAAACAAAAACAAACACAACAAAACAAAGGTTGGGGAAGTGCAGAGAGACTGTAATCTCACAGGGCGGACAAAACAGGGTGATCCACTTTTTCCTCTGTCAATTTTAATCTGTGTGTTAGAAGACATTAAATTCAAAAATTGCAAAGAAAGCAAAACTTATACAAGCCAAAAGTGAAGCATATATCTGTAAAATGTAGTTGTAAAAAATAAAAGTGAAAAAGCAATTTAAAAACAAAGAGTTGATAAAATACGAAACCAATTGAAATGGGAAAAAAATAGTGGAAAATTTTAGACTGAAAGATCATGAGAAAAAACCTCGAGTTCTGTATACTATTTCCCCCTCTCTCTGGAGTTTTACCGTCTTCTGGGACCCGTAAATTAGTTCTGCACCTGTTCTTCCCATTGGTCTTCTGGGGGAGAGGCCTGCTGCACTGCTTCTCAGGTGTCTTTTCCTGGGCGGAGTTGCACCGCCTATTACCAGGGGTCTGGACTCAGTGTAAGCTGATCCTCCCTGTGGCTTTTTTTTTCCCTGAAGGTTTTCTGCACCTCTTTAGAAGTTCAGAATACAAACAGCCATGCATGGATCTCCAGGCCCCGTGCTGAAAGATCAACTAAATTCCCTGGGACACACAGTCTTCACTTTTGTGTGTGCCAAACTCCACAGACTCCTTTGGTGCGTGCCCACAGCAATCCTCCCAGGGGGAGTCTGAGGGACCCACATTACTGCCCTTTGTGTGCCCTGCGGCTGAGAGCAGTTGCAGGCTCATGCTCTACTGCTCCAGGGGACTGCTGAGTGTCGCCCTACTGTCCTTTCTGGGGCTGCCATTCTAACATGAGTCTGGCTAGAAGGTTATGAATTTTGTTTAGGTTTTCGAAGAACTGGGTCCTGGTTTCATTGATCTGTTCTGCAGGTTTTTGCGTTTATTTGTTCATTTCTATATCATTTGTTTGTGTTCTAATCTTTACTATTTTCTTCCTTCCGCTGATTTTAGGTTTTGTTTGTTCTTTTTCTACTTCCTTTAAGTATAATGTTAGTTTTTTTTTTAATTTCTCTTCTCAAGTTAACCCTTTATTGTTTTTGATGTATAGAACTGTTTTTGATGCATCCTAAAGTTTTGGACAGTTGTGTTTTCTTTTCTTTTCTTTTTTTAAAGATTTATTTATTTATTTATTTATTTATTTATTTATTTGAGAGAGAGAGAGATCACAAGCAGGGGGAGTGGGAGAGGGAGAAACAGGATCCTGCTGAGCAGGGAGCCTGATGCGGGGCTCCATCCCAGGACTCTGGGATCATGATCTGAGCTGAAGGCAAACCTTTAACCAACTGAGCCACCCAGGTGCCCTGACAGTTGTGTTTTCATTTTCACTTATTTCCATTTCCTTTTGGATTAGTTCTTTGACTTATTGGTTAACCCAGTCATTGTTTAGCGGCATGTTATTTAACCTCCATGTATTTGCTGGCTTTCCAGATTTTGTTTTCTGGTTTGTTTCTATTTGCATAGCATTGTGGTTTAAAAAGATACATGGTATGACTTTATATCTTTGAACTTGTTGAGACTTTTTTGTGGCCTAATATGTGCTCTATTCTGCAGAACACTCCATGTATTACTGAAAACAATGTTTATTGTGTTGTTTTAGGATGGAAAGTTTTAAATATATATGTTATATCCACCTGGTCCAATGTGTTATCAAAGGCATTTTTCCATTGTTGATTTTCTTGTTGGGTGATCTGTCCATTGATGAAAGTAGGGTGTCCAAGCCCCTTACTATTATTTTCTTACTATCAATTAGTTTTTTATGTTTTTTATTGGCTGTTTTATGCATTATGGTGTTCTGATATTGGGTGTATAAATATGTACAATTGTTATATCTTCTTGTTGGATTGTACCCTTTATTTTTATATAGTGTCCTTCTTTGTCTCTTGTTATAGTCTTTGGTTTAAATTTTATTCTGCTTAATATGAAGAGTGTTGCCCAGGCTTTCTTTTGACATCCATTTGCATGATAAATATTTCTCCATCCCCTCATTTTCAATCTGTAGTTGTCTTTTAGGTCTAAAATGAATCTCCTGTAGGAAACAAATAGATGATTGTTTTTGTTATTTTATCCATTCTGTCACCCTATGTCTTTTGATTGGAGCATGCAGCCTATTTACATTCAAAGTAATAATTGATAAACATCTATTTATTGGCATTTTATTACTTGTTTTGTGGTTGTTTCTGGAGTTTTTCCTCTTATCCTTTCTACTCTTTCTGTCCTTCATGGTTTGCTGAGTTCCTTTAGAGATATACTTGGATTCTATTCTCTTTATTTTTTGTATATCTATTGTTTTTTTTTTCCTTTTGATTTTTGGTTACCATTAGGTTTGTATATAACCTCTTCTGCATATTAAGATGATGGCCATTTAAGTTTGAATACAGTGTTTACTGCTCTCCTTCCCATGTTTTAGGTATATGGTGTCATATATTACATTCTTTCATTTTGTGATTTCCTTGACTGACATTCTATGGCAATATTTATTTTTACTGCTTTTGTGCTTTCTGCTTTCATACTGTCACTTTTGGCCTTTCCTTTTGACTCAAAGTGTCCCCCTTAATGTTTCTTGCAGGGCTGGTTTAGTGGTCATGAAAAACTCCAGTTTTTGTTTGACTGGGAAATTTTTAAATCTCTCCTCCTGTTCTGAGTGATAGCCTTGATGGGTAGAGTATTCTTGGCTGCAGATTTTCCCCATTCAGCAGTTTGAAAAAATGCCGTTCCCACCTGGCTTGGAAAGTTTCTGCTGAAAAATCTGCTGATGGCCTTTTGGAGTTTCCCATGTATGTAACTGTCTTCTTTTGTCTTGTTTCTTTTAAGATTTTTCCTTTTCCCCTACATTTTGCCATTTTTAATTATACTATAACATATTGTTAATCTGCTTTTGTTGATTTGTTGGGGGTTCTCTGTGCCTTCTGGAATTGGATCTGCTTCATTCCCCTGATTAGGTAAAGTTTAGGTATTACTTCTACAGGTAAATTTTTACCTCCTTTTCTTTCTCTTCTTTTTCTGGGATCTCTATAATATGAATTTTATTATATTTGATGGAGTCACTGAGCTCCCTAAGTCTATTTCCATTTTGCACAATTATTTTTTCTCTCTTTTCTTCAGCTTGATTACTTTCCATTACTCTGTCTTCTGGGTTGTGAATTTATTCCTCAGCTTCTAGCCTGTTGTTCATTCCATCAAGCATGTTTCTCATTTTCCTTTGTTGAATACTTTATTTTTGCTCTGTTATTCATCATCTCTGTGTGTCAAGGGTCTCACTTATATCTTCCAGTGTTTTCTCAAGATGAGTGAGTATGTTTATTATCAGTACTTTAAATCCTCTATCAGGCATGTTACTTATATCTGTTTTGCTTAGATGGCTGGCCATGGCCTTTTCTTATTCTCTCTTTTGGGACAAATTTCTCTATCTTCTCATTTTTTCTAAGCTTCTGTACCTGTTTCTCTGTATTAGGAGAGTCAGCACATTTCCTGTTCTGGAGGGTAGTAGCCTTATGAGGAAGAGGTCCTCTACTGTCCTGCCATGTAGTGTCCCCTGTTCTCCAGGGCCTGGTGCTCCAGGGAGTTTCTCCAATGTGTGCTGCATGCACTTGCTGTTGTGTCCTGACCACTTTATCCTTAAGGCCAGTCATCTGCAACAAGCTCTCTTTGCCTACTGTGGGCAGTGTTTGGTTCCTGGCCTGAATGTGGCAACTTTTAACTAGGTGTGCTCTTGTCTGGGAAATGAGATCTGTCACTACTGCCACCGCAACCCAGGCCTGACAAAACTCATGGGTAGGGATATGCAAATTTGGCTGGGTTTAGGGCTGGTTTTCTGGGGGAGGGGGCCACTGTGCTACTCTTTACCTTTAGTTGTAGAATTTGTTCTGCCAGTCTTGAGGTTGATTTTTGGGGTTCCAATTTAGACAGACTTGATAGTTATTTGGTTGTATTCATGAGGTGAGGTGATCCTAGGATCCTTCTACTGCACCACCATCTTTCCAAATTCTTGCTGGTACCATAACTTCTTGATTATTTTAGTTTAGTGATAAGTTTTGAAATTGGGAGACTATTTTGTCCCTTTTTAGGGTTTTTTGTTTTTGTTTTGTTTTGCTATTCGGGGTCCCTTCCAATTCCATATGAATATTAGGATTAGTTTTTTTTTTCTTTGTTAAAAAAAAAAGAAGTTGGAATTTTTATAGGTATTGCATTAACTCTATAGATCACATTAGGTAGTATTGCTATCTTAACAATACCAAGTATTTCAATCCATAATCACAGGATACCTTTCCATTCATTTAAGATTTATTTAATTTCTTTCAATGATATTTTGTTGTTTTCAGTGTTAAAGTCTTACACTTTTGTGGCTAAATTTATTTCTAAATATACTACTGTTTTTGATGCTTTTGTAAATCTGATGGGTTTTAAAATTTTTTTTTTGGATTTTTCATTGGTTGTATGTAGAAATGCAATGGATTTTGTATGTCTTGATCTTGTTTCCTACAATGCTGCTGAACTCTGTTATTAGATCTAATAGGGTTTTGGGGGGGTACATTCTTTTTGGTTGTTTATTTATACAAGTTGCATTAATTTTACTTTTTTACCCCCAATTTGGGCAAATTTTACTGTGTTTTTTGTCTGATTCCCTGGCCACACCCTCCAGTACAATGTTGAATAGAAGTGTTAAGAACAGATAGTCTTGTCTTGTTCCTGATCTTAGGGGGAAATTATCCAGTCTTTCACCATTAATTATTATGTTAGCTGTGGGTTTTTCATGGATATTAGCTGAATTAGATATTCATAAATATCTTTGATCATGTTAGTGAAGTTTCCTTTTGTTCCTATTTTAGTGGTTTTTTTAATCATAAAGAATTTTGCATTTGTCAAAAGATTTCTCAGTGTTTATTGAAAAGACCACTGTTTTCTTTTTCCTTTTTACTCTTCTAGCATAATGTATTACCTTGATTGATTTTTGCATGTTGATCCATTTTTACATTCATGATATAAATCCTAATTGATCATGGTGTATATCAATAAACTGCTGCTTTCAATTTGCTGGCATTTTGTTGAGTATTTTTGAATCTATATAATTAGGTCCATTTCTTTCTTGTGATTACTTTGTCCCGCTTTGGTAGCAGACTAAAGTTAGCTTCATAGAATAAGTTAGTATATTCTTTCTCTTTTTCTACTTTTGTAATTAAAGAAAATTACTCCTAAGTCCTCATG
Organism: Ursus maritimus; assembly: GCF_017311325.1. Taxonomy (NCBI): domain Eukaryota; kingdom Metazoa; phylum Chordata; class Mammalia; order Carnivora; family Ursidae; genus Ursus; species Ursus maritimus. The sequence goes on from NW_024423319.1 coordinate 67,229,452, forward strand.
AAATGATTGATAGAATTCTATGGTTAACTCATCTGGTTGTGGATTTTTCTTTGTTGGGAGGGTTTTTTCTTTCTTTTTTTCCTTTTTAAAAAATTCCTTTTCAAATTATTATTTATATTCTAGTTAGTTAACATATAGTGCAATATTGGTTTCAGGAATAGAATTTAGTGATTCATCGCTTACATACAACACTCAGTGTTCATCGTAATAAGTGCCCTCCTTAATAACCATCACTCATATAACCCCTCCCACATCCACCCTCCTCCCTCAACCGTGTTTGTTCTAAGAGTTTCTTATGCTTTGTTTCCCTCTCTCTTTTTTTATTTTCCCCTCCCATATCTTCATCTGTTTTTTTTTCTTAAATTCCGCATGAGTGAAATCCTATGGCATTGTTTTTCTCTGACTCACTTATTTCGCTTAGCATAATACACTCTAGCTCCATCCACATCATTACAAATGACAAGATTTTATTCCTTTTGTGGCTGAGTAATATTCCACTGTATGTATATAGCGCATCTTCTTTTTCTGTTCATCAGTTGATGGCCATTTGGACTCTTTCCATAGTTTGACTATTGTTGATAGTGCCACTATAAACATTGGGGTGCATGTACCCCTTTGTGTCTGTATTTATGTGTCTTTGGGTAAATACCTAGTTGTACAATTGTTGGGTCATAGGTAGTTTTATTTTTAATTTTTTGAGGAACCTCCATACTGTTCTTCAGAGTGGCTGCACCAGTTTGCATTTCCACCAAAGAGCAAGAGGGTTTCCCTCTCTCCACATCCTCGCCAATACCTGTTGTTTCTTGTGCTGTTAATTTTAGCTATTATGGCAGGTGTGAGGTGGTATCTCTTCATGGTTTTCATTTGAATTTCCCTGATGATGAGTGATATTGAGCATTTTTTCATGTATCTGTTAGCCATCTAGATATCTTCTTTGGAAAAGTGTCTCTTCATTTCTTCTGCCCATTTCTAAACTGGATTATTCATTTTTGGGGTGTTGAGTTTGGTAAGTCCTTTATAGATTTTGGATATTGACCCTTTATAAGATATGTCATTTGAAAATATCTTCTCCTATTCTGTAGGCTGCCTTTTAGTTTTATTGATTGTTTCTTTCATTGCTTTTAATCTTGATGAAGTCCCAATAGTTCATTTTTGCTTTTGTTTCCCTTGCCTCCAGTGATATGTCTAGTAAGAAGTTGCTAAGGCCAAGGTCAAAGAGGTTGCTGACAGTGTTCTCCTCTAAGGTCTCTCATCCATTTTTAATTTATTTTTGTTTATGGTGCAAGAAATGGCACAGTTTCATTCTTCTGCATGTGGCTATCCAGTTTTCCCAACACCATTTGTTGAAGAGACTGCCCTTTTTCCATTAGATATTTTTTCCTTCTTTGTCAAAGATTAGTTTACCATAGAGTTGTGGGTCCTCTTCTGGGTTTTTTATTCTGTTCCATTGAGCTATGTGTCTGTTTTTGTGACAATATCATACTGCCTCGATGACTACAGCTTTGTAATATAGCTTGAAGTCTAGAATCGTGTTGTCTCCAGCTTTGCTTTTCTTTTTCATGATTACTTTGCCTATTCAGGGGTTTTTCTGGTTCCATACAAATTTTAGGATTCTTTGTTTTACCTCTGTGAAATATGCTGGTGGCATTTTGATATGAATTGCATTAAATGTGTGGATTGTTTTGGGAAGTATAGACATTTTAACAATGTTTGATTTTCTAATCCATGAGCACAGAATGTTTTTCCATCTCTTTGTGTCTTCCTCAATTTCTTTCATTTGTGTTCTATGGTTTTCAGAGTATAGATCTTTCACCTCTTTAGTTAGGTTTATTCACAGGTATCTTATGGTTTTTGGTGGAATTGTAAATGGGATCAATTCTTTTTCAGCTGCTTTATTATTGGTGTATAGAAATGCAACAGATTTCTGTATGTTGATTTCATATCCTGTGACTTCGCTGAATTCATTCATTAGTTCCAGCAATTTTTTGGATGAGTCTTTCTGGTTTTCTACATAGAGTAGCATGTCCTCTGCAAATAGTGAAAGTTTGATTTCTCCCTTGCCAATTTGGATGCATTTTATTTCTCTTTGTTGTCTGATTGCTGAGGCTAACACTTCCAGTACTATGTTAAATAGTAGTGGTGAGAGTGAACATCCTTGTCTTGCTCCTGAGCATAGAGGAAAAGCTCTCATCTTTTCCCCATTGAGGATATTAGCTGTAGGTCTTTCTTTTATGGCCTTTATGATATTGAGGTATGTTCTATCTATCCCTGCTTTGTTGAGGGTTTTTAATCAAGAATGGATGCTGTATTTTGTCAAATGCTTGATCTGTATCTTTTGAGAGGATCATGTTTCGTATTCTTTCTTTTTGTAATAAATTCCACTTGATTGTGGTGAATAATTCTTTTAATATACTGCTGGATTAGATTTGCTAGTATCTTGTTGAGAATTTTGGCATCCCTCTTCATCAAGGATATTGGCCTGTAATTCTTTTTAGTGGGATCTTTTTCTTTTTTGTAATCAAGGTCATATGGGCCTCATAGAAGGTGTTTGAATGTTTTTTTGTTGGGAGGTTTTTTTTATTTCTGATTCAATCTTTTGTTATAGGTCTGTTATATATTTCCTCTTGAGTCAGTGCTCATAGTTTATATGTTTTTAGTAATTTGTACATGTTATTTAGGTTATTTCATTTGTTGGTACAAATCTTCATAGTATTTCCTTGTATCCATTTTTATTTCTGTAAGGTCAGTAAAAATGTCTCCTTTTTCAATCTGATTTTAGTCATTTGAATTTTCTCTCTTTTTTGGGTGCATCTAGCTAATTTGTGTTCATTTTTTGATATTTTCAAAGATCCAACTTTTGGTTTCCTGATTCTTTTGTTTTTCTCTTCTCTATTTTGTTTGCCTACATTCTAGTATTAATTATTTCTTTTTTTTCTTGCTTTGTGTATAATTTGCTCTTCTCATTCTAGTTCTTCAGTTGGAAGGTTAAGTTACTGATTCGAGATCTAGCTTTTTATTGAGACAAAATTGACACAAAATAGGTATATTTAAGATGTGAAATGCCATGGTTTGGTAAACATATGCACTGTAAAATAGTCACCATGGTCAAGTTAATTAATACACCTATTTTCTCACATTGTTACCTTTTTTGATTTGATTAGAACTCTCAGCAGATCTCAAGTACATGGTATGGTATTATTAACTATAGTCACTGTCATGCACATTAAATCTGCCTTACTTATTTATCTTATAATTGAATGTTTGCACCTTTTGGGGATGCCTGGGTGGCTCAGTCATTAAGCGTCTGCCTTTGGCTCAGGGCGTGATCCCAGAGTCCTGGGATCGAGCCCCACATTGGGATCCCTGCTCTGCTGGGAGCCTGCTTCTTCCTCTCCCACTTCCCCTGCTTGTGTTCCCTCTCTCACTGGCTGTATTTCTCTCTGTCAAATAAATAAATAAAATCTTAAAAAAAAGAAAGTTTACACCTTTTGAATGACCTCTTTATTTTCTCCAGCCCCTAACTTCTGATAACCACCATTCTATTCTCTGTTTCTCTGAGTTCAACATTTTTAGATTACACACAAACGTGACACCGTAAATTATTTTTTCTCTATCTAATTTCACTTATATAATGACTTCAGACTCACTCATGTTGTTGCAAATGGCAGAACTTCCTTATTTTTTTATGAATGAATAATATTCCATTGTATGTATATTGTACATTTTCTTTATATTTATCTGTTGACAGACACTTAGGTTGTTTGCTAGACTTGACTACTAAATAACACTGCAATGAACATGGGAGTGCAAATATCTCTTAAGATACTAATTTTATTTCTTTTAGACACATACCAACAAGTGTTATTACTGGATTGTATGGTAGTTCTATTTTAATTTTTTGAGGAAGCCCCGTACTGTTTTCTATAATTCTTGTACAATTTACAATCTCACCAACAGTGTACAAAGGTTTCCTTTTTTCCACACTTTCACCAATAGTTCTTACCTCTTGTCATTATGAGATACTAGCCATATTAATAGATGTTAGGTGATATTTCATTGTGGTTTTGATTTGTATTTCCCTGATGATTAAGTGATGTTGAGCACTTTTTCTTGTACTTGTTTATCATTTATATGTCTTTGTTAGGAAAATGTCTATTCAAGCAATTTTGTCAATTTTTAAATTAGATTATTTGTTTGCAGTTGAGTTTATGAGTTCCTTATATATTTTTGATACTAACCTTTTATCAGATTTATAGTTTGAAAATATTTTCTTCCATCCATAGCTTGTCTTTTCATTTTGTTGATTGTTTCTTTTGTTGTGCAGAAGCTTTTTATTTTGATGTTGTCTCACTTGTTTATTTTTACTTTTGTTGCCTGTGTTTTGGTTTCATATACCACCCCCCAAAAAAATCATTGCCAAGACCAATGTCAAGTAGTTTTTTCCCTATCTTTTCATGTAGGAGTTTTATAATGCCAGATCTTAAGTGTAAGTCTTTATTTTGTTTTGAGTTCATTTTTGTATATGGCATAAGGAAATTATCTAATTTTATTTTACTTTCTTACATGTGGATATACAGTTTTCCTAGCACCATACATTTAAGAGATTCTCATTTTCCCATTGCATATTCTTGACAACCTTGTTATAGATTAATGACTGTGTGTGTGAGGTTTTATTTCTGAGCTCTTCCTTCTGTTCCATCACTTTATAAGTCTGTTTTTATGCCAGTATATACTGTTCTGCTTACTATAGCTTTATAATATAGTTTTAGTTCTGGAATTGTTGTGCCTTCAGTTTTGTTCTTCTTTTTCAAGATTGCTTTTGCTATTTGGGTGGCTTCATATGAATTTTAGGATTGTCTTTTTCTATTTCTGTGAAAAATGTCATTGGAATTTTGATGAGATTGCACTTAATCTATACATCATTTTTAGTAGTATAGACATTTTCAGAATATTAATTTTCCCAACTTAAGAACATAGACCATCTTTTTCATTTATTTGTGCCTTACATTAGTGTCTATCCATGGGAAGGATCAAACACTCTTCCAGTTTGTACTGGTTGGTTTTGTCAGGTAAAGGCCTTTTCTTGACTCCCTAAGCTAATCGTATTACCTTTGGAATTGCAGTCATGCTTTGTTTGATCTGAGTCAGAATCCTGTTGCTGGGTCCACAGTGGGATCTGTGGTTTTGTGGGCTTGCTACCATGCGCCTGAGTGGGCATGAATCCTGTCTGGTTGTTGAGTGTAAAAGATTGCCTCCAGGACCTTGTTAAGTAGTATGGAACTGGGATAAGAGTCTGCTTTAGTATCCACATTTGGATGCTTAGACAACAATTCTGTTACCAGATGCATTGATGGGTATAAGTCTTAGGAAAGAGTCTCCTAAGAGAGACCATAAGGTCTCCATAAGGGCTTCTACAAGTACTTAGGTCTCTGGGCAGGCATCATTGACCTTATACTGTGGCTAAGAGGGGCTAGAGTAACGTCTCAAGTCTGGTTCAGGGTGCACAGCTAAGATTGAGGTCTGAGGCCTGGCTCTGGAGACATGGGTGAATATGTCTCCTCTCAGGTCCATGGGTGAGAAAAAGTCTCTTGAAAAATGGTTGAGAAGGGCTGTAGTTGAGACAGTACCTTTCAGGATTTGCATTTGGACTGAGGTTACCTTGGTTTTACCCCCAGGGGCAAAGATGGGTGCATCTCTTGGTGGGACTCTGAGTGGGCAGAAATACCCATGGACAGTGGCTGGGAGGAGTTGGAGATGAGCCACAGGTTCATGTCTGGATCTTCAGTCAAAAGTTGGCTTTTAGGGATACTACTAAGCATGTTTCCTGTTGAGATCCTGGGATGGCAGTTCTCCTAAGGGCCAGAGCCAAGTATAGAGCAGCTTCAGGATCTCTAGAGGTACAGACGTGTGTCTCCCACAGGGTCCATGGGCATGCAAAAATACTCATGGAGAAGTATAGGGCCCTTTCAGGGTCTCCAGCAGCACAGGAGTATTTTTTGCTGGGTCCCTGCACCTTTATGACTGTTGCTGTACTGCTACTGGCAGAGGCTGGAGCCCTTTCAAGATCTCTGAAGGCACAGATGGGGGTGTTTCTTGCTGGATCCCTGACATTCTGCTCTTTTTTAATATATATGTCTATTAAATTTCCTTGGGTTGCCATAAGAAAGTATCACAAACTTGGATAAGTTAAAATAAGAGAAATTCATTTGTCTCACTGTTTTGGAATTTGGAAGTCATAAATCAAGTTATGAACATGGCAATCTTCACTCTGAAAGTTCTAAGGGAGAATCCTTTTTTACCTCTTCCCAGCTTCTGGCAGTTGCAATTCATGGTGTTTCATTGCTTATAGATCCATCATCCCAATATCTGCCACAGTAGTCATATAGCATCTTCTCTGTGCTCTTTCCAAATTTACCTCACCTTATAAGGACACTAGTCATTAGTTTAGAGCCCACTGAAATCCAGCATGACCTTATCTTAACTAGATTATATCTGCAAAGATCCTATTTCTAAATAAGGTTACATTCATAGGTGCCAGGGAGTAGGTCTTGTTTTGGGAGACACAGTTTAGCCCACAAAGATGTCTTTACTCCTCAATTCCTCCATTACTGCCATGTTTTGCATTAGATGTGTATTTTCAAGTGAACCATTTTGATTTCCTTCTTTTTTTCCATTTTTACTTATACATTAAACTTAATTTTTAGTGGTTGCCCTAAGGGTTTCAATTAACATCTTAATGTATGCCTATATACTTGTCATTAATGCAACTTAAGCTCAGGGCGCTTGAGTGGCTGAGACAGTTAAGCATCCAACTTTTGATTTTGGCTCAGGTTACAATCTCAAGGTTTCGAGATTGAGCCCTGTGACTGACTTCATGCTCAGTGGACAGTCTGCTTCTCTCCCTCTCCTTGCACTTTCTTGCTCTCTCACTCTCTCTTAAAAAATAATTTAAAAAAATACCAACTTAAGCTCAATAATGTACAAAAACTACAAAAACTGTACTTCTGTATATCCCCATTCCTCCCCTTCTACTGCTGCTGTTATTGTCACAGACTGCATCCATATAATTGGTGTGTCCATCAAACTAGATTTATAATTATTGCCTCTTGTAATTGTATTTTAAATCAAATGAAAAAAAATGAGTTATGAATAAAAATATATTAATACAAACGTTTATATTTTCCCTTTAACTTTCCTGATATCCTTTCATTCTTTATGAGGACTTGAGTTACTGTCTACTGACTTTTTTTTTCCAGCCTGAAAGACTCCCTTTAGCATTTCTTGTAAGGAAGGTCTACTAGTGATGATTTCCTCAATTTTTCTTTCTTTCTTTATAAATTTTGCTTTTAAATTATTCATCTGCCATCTGTTTATGAGGGATAATATTGGTTATAGAATTCTTGGTGGAAAGATTTTTTTTCCCAGAACTTTGAATATGTCTTCCCACTATCTTCATTCTACCATGGTATCTCAGATGAGTAACAAGCCAATAATCATATTAATGAAATTTTGTATGGAAAGAGGCAGTTCTTCCTTGCTGTTTTCAAGGTTTTCTTTAGGCATAGTTGTCAAAAGTTTGATAATGATGTGTCTAGGTCTGGATATCTTTGAATTTATCTTCTTTGAAATTTCCTGAGTACCTTGGATGCATAAATTCATGGATATCATGAAATTGAATTTTTTCCTTCATTTTTTTTTCAAATACATTTCCTGCCTCTGTCTTTCCTTGCCTTCTGGATTTTCCATTAGGCAGTTTTTGACAATATCAGTAATGTACCATGATACTCTTAGGCTCTGTTTAGTTTGGTTTTTTCTCCTTTCTTTTACTCAACTGGATAATCTCAATGTTTTATGTTCAAATTTATTCTTTTTTTGCCTGCCCAAATCTACTGNNNNTGAGGGCCTCCCGTGAATTTTTTATTTCAGTTATTTTGCTTTTCAACTTTAAAATTTCTATTTGATTCCTCTTTACAATTTCTCTCTTTATTGATGTTTTCAATTTGGTAAGATACTGTCTTAATACCATCCCTTATATTTTTAGACATACTTTCCTTTACCATATTGAGTATACTTAAAATAGCTGGCCCCTCCCCCAGAATACCAGCAGAAACACTTGCCCATACCACATCTCTCAACCAGAGACTTTAGGGGGGCCTCAGTCTTTCTGGAAGTAGTATCAGAACTCATTTCACAAGCAGACCAGAGAACACCTAGTTAAAACTCACCAGATTCAGACCAAGGACCAAGCACTGCTCACAGCAGGCAAAGAGAGCTTCTTCTGATGACTGGCCTGAAGGACATAACATCCAAAACACAACAGAAAAGCACACACAGCACATGCTAGAGGCATTCCCTGAAGCACCAGGACTTGGATACTACACGACCACTTCTTCATAAGGGAGCAGAAAACAAAACAGTCTTTTCTAACACACAGAAGGGAGAGACTTAGACAAATGTCAATATGGAGGAATTTATCCCAAATGAAAGAAAATAAGGCCAAGGCCAGATATCTAAGCAGAAAATATATGAGTAACATGCCTGATGGACAATATAAAGCAACAGTTATAAGGATATTCACAGGGTTTGAGAAAAGAATAGAAGACATAAGAGAAACCTTTACCATAGAAATAGAAGAGTTAAAAGAAATCAGAGGGGCGCCTGGGTAGTGCAGTCGTTAAGCGTCTGCCTTCAGCTCAGGGCGTGATCCCGGTGTGCCGGGATCGAGTCCCACATCGGGCTCCTCTGCTATGAGCCTGCTTCTTCCTCTCCCACTTCCCCTGCTTGTGTTCCCTCTCTCGCTGGCTGTCTCTCTGTCACATAAATAAATAAAAAATCTTTAAAAAAAAAAGAAATCAGAGATGAAGTGTCCAATAAACGATATGGGAAGCAGGCTTGATGCAATGAAAACATCAAGCTCGAAGAAGCAGAGGAATGAATTAGTGACACAGAAGACAAAATAATGGAAAGTAATGCAGCTGGTCAAAGGAGAGAAAGAATTATGGAACATGAGAATAGTCTTAAGAAACTCGATGACTCCATCAAACATGATAACATTCATATTACAGGAGCTCCAAAAGAAGAAAAAGAATAGAGGGCAGAAGATTTATTTGAGGAAATAATAGCTGAAAACTTGCTTAATCTGGGAAAAGAAACAACCATTCAAATCAAGGAGAGAGAGAGAACTCCCATAAAAATCAACAAAAGCAGACACACACCAATACATAATGTAATTGAATTTGCAAAATATACTGATAAAGAAAAAATCTTAAATGCAGCAAGACAAAACAAGTCCTTAAATAACAAGGAAAGACCAATAAGAAGTGGTGGGGATTTCACACACAAAAAAAATGCACAGAGAAGGCCGTGGCATGATATATTCAAAGTGTTAGTGGGAAAAATCCACAGCCAAGATTATTCTATCCAGCACAGCTATCATTCAGAATAGAAGGAGAAATAAAGAATTTTGCAAAACAAAACAAAACAAAACAAAACAAAAAAACTAAAGGAGTTCATGACCACTAAACCAGTCCTGCAAGAAATATGACACCAAAAGGGACAAAGAAAAGAAAGGATCAGAGAAAGTCTCCAGAAACAATAACAAAACAAGAAATAAAATGGCAGTAAATACATATCTCTCAATAATTACTTTGCATGCAAATGGAATACATGTTCCAATGAAAAGACATAGTGTGTCAGAATGGTTAAAACAACAAGACCCATGTATATATATACTGCTTACAAGAGACATATTTTAGACATAAAGACAGATTGAAAGTGAGGAAATGGAGAAACATTCTCATGCAAATGGATGTCAAATGAGACAGAGTAACAATACTCACTTTAGACAAACTAGACTATAAAACAAAGACTATAGGGGGGTCGGAGTTAAGATGGCGGAGGAGTAGGGGACCACTTTTTCAGCCAGTCCCCTGAGTACAGTCGGAGAGGTGCCAGACCAGGCTGAACATCCATGGAATCAGCCTGAGACACAGGAAGATACATCTGGATCTCTACAAATGAATGTCTCCAGCGCTGAGTATTGAGGTATGAAGTGGGGAGCCATGAAACCACACACAGATCAGAAGCGGTAGCCACCTGAACGGGGGAGCGGGTGAACTCGTGGACCAGCACCTGCTAGAGAGCACACTGAGACCATGAGCTGGGGAACGCGTGCCACCAGACTGAAACGGAGCTCCGGTGTGCTCACTGGAACCAGACTGACACCAGAGGCGCGGGGGCGGCTGGCAGCTGTAGGCTGACAGTGTTAAAAAAACAAAGGAGAGAGACACGCCGGCCCTGGAAGTGAGGGCTGGGACACCGGGTGTGGGGCGCATATCCAGGGATGCTGCACGGTTGAGCAGCACCAACAGAAACAGAGGTAAAGTGGCCAGAACATCAGTGGAGACTGGTCTGCGATCCCTCTGTTCTGAGACAGAGGCTGAGATTCGGCCACTGCTGCTCTGACTCTCAGAAGAGGCCCAGCAAACTGCCAGGGAAAGCCACCAGAGAACAAAAGCCTGGAAAGACCGGCTGACAATGTGCCCACCATTCCCCCTCGCAGGGGACAGGGAGACTCTCCCGAAACAGGGTTGCCTGAGTATTGGTATGGCAAGCCCCTCCCCCAGAAGGCAGGCTGGAAAATCAAGAAGCTCACATCCCTAAGAACCCTATAAAACAAGGGCGCACAGCCTGGGTCCCAGTCAATAACTTGGGGTCTGGACAACCCTGCAACCTCTCCATATCAGAATGATGAGAGGGAGAAATCCCTCCCAGCAAAGAAAAGACAATGAGTCTGTGTCCTCTGCCACAGAACTAATGGATATGGATATAAACAAATTATCAGAAATGGAATTCAGAGTAATGGTCAAGATGATGCGTACTAAGGAAAAGTATTAACAAAAATGTTAATGAGAATATAGAATCTCTAAGTGTGGAAATGAGAGCGAATCTGGCAGAAATTAAAAATTCTATGAGCCAAATGCAGTCAAAACTAGAGGCTCTGACAGGCAGGGTGAATGAGGCAGAAGAACGTATCAGCGAATTGGAGGATGGGTTAGTAGAAGAGAAAACTAAAACTGGACTCAAAAAAATCCATTCTCAAGAAGGTAGGTAACGGGAGATTACTGACTCAATGAAACGTTCCAATGTCACAATCATCGGCATCCCCGAGGGGGTGGAGAAAAACAGAGGTCTAGAAGAGATATTTGAACAAATTGTAGCTGAAAACATCCCTAATCTAGCAAGGGAAACAAACATCTTTGTCCAAGAGAGAGAGAGGACCCCTACGAAGCTCAACCACGACAAACCTACGCCACATCACGTCATAGTGCAGTTCGCAAATATTAGATCCAAGGATACAGTATTGAAAGTGGCCAGGGCAAAGAAATTTCTCACGTACCAAGGCAAAGGTATCAGAATTATGTCAGACCTGTCTACACAGACCTAGAATGAGAGAAAGGGTGGGGGGGGGGCATTTTTAAAGCTCTTTCAGAGAAAAACATGCAGACAAGGATCCTTTATCCAGCAAGGCTGTCATTCAGAATTGATCGAGAAATAAAGACCTTTCAGAATCGCCATTGACCAATTTTGTAACCAAGAAACCAGCCCTACAGGAGATATTAAGAGGGGTTCTATAAAGGTAAAAAGGCCCCAAGAGTAATACAGAACAGAAAGACACAATCAATAGAAACAAACACTTTACTGGCAACATGCCATCATTAAAATCATATATCTCAATATTCAGTCTCAATGTAAATGGCCTAAGAGCTCCCATAAAACGCCACAGGGTTGCAGATTGGATAAAAAGCCATGACCCATGCATTTGCTGCCTACAAGAGACTCATTTTGAACCCAAAGATACATCCAGACTGAAAGTAAAGGGATGGAATACCATCTTTCACACCAATCGACCTCAAAAGAAAGCTGGGGTTGCAATTCTCATATCAGACAGATTGGATTTTAAACTAAAGACTACAGCTAGAGACACAGAAGAGCACTATATTATCCTTAAAGGATGTATCCAACAAGTGGATATGACAATTATAAATACCTATGCCCCAACCAGGGGAGCAGCAAGATACACAAGCCAAATCTTAACCAGAATAAAGAGACATATAGATAAAAATACGTTAATAGTAGGGGACCTCAACACTCCACTATCAGCAGTAGACAGAGCACCGGAGCAGAAAACCAACATAGAAATAAAAGCTTTGAATGCCATACTCGACGAGTTGGACCTCATAGATATATATAGAACACTACACCCCAGAACCAAAGAATACTCATTATATTCTAATGCCCATGGCACATTCTCAGGAATAGACCATGTTCTGGAACACGTAACAGGACACAACTGATAGCAAAAGACTGAAATTATTCCCTGCATATTCTCAGATGACAACACTTTGAAATTGGAAATCAACCACAAAGGAAAATTTAGAAGAAACTCAAACACATGGAGACTAAGAACCATCCTGCTCAGGAATGATTTGATAAACCAGGAAATCAAAAATCAACTTAAACAATTGATGGAGACCAACGAGAATGAAAATACGACTGTCCAAAACCTATGGGACAGTGCAAAGGCAGTCGTAAGGGGGAAATACATAGCCATCCAAGCCTCACTCAAAAGAATAGAAAAATCTAAAATGCAGTTTTTATATTCTCAGCTTAAGAAGCTGGAACAGCAACAGAGGGACAGACCTAATCCACGCATGAGGAAGCAGTTGACCAAGATTAGAACAGAGATCAATGAATTAGAAACCAGGAGTACAGCAGAGCAGATCAACAGAACTAGAAGCTGGTTCTTTGAGAGAATCAATAAAATTGACAGACCACTGGCAAGACTTTTCCAAAAGAATAGAGAAAGGACCCAAATTATTAAAATTATGAATGAAAAAGGAGAGGTCACGACGAACACCATTGAAATTGGAAGGATTATTAGAAATTTTTATCAACAGCTATATGCCAATAAACTAAGCAATCTGGAAGAGATGGAATCCTTCCTGGAAACCTATAAACTACCAAGATTGAAACAGGAAGAAATTGATTTCTTAAACAGGCCAATTAATTATGAAGAAATTGAGTCAGTGATAAACAACCTTCCAAATAACAAAACTCCAGGCCCGGACGGTTTTCCTGGGGAATTCTACCAAACATTCAAAGAAGAAATAATACCTATTCTCCTAAAGCTATTTCAAAAAATAGAAACAGAAGGAAAGCTACCAAACTCATTCTATGAGGCCAATATTACCTTGATCCCCAAACCAGGCAAAGACCCCCTCAAAAAGGAGAATTACAGACCGATTTCCCTAATGAATATGGACGCCAAAATCCTCAACAAGATACTTGCTAATAGAATCCAACAGTTCATTAAAAGGATTATCCACCACGATCAAGTGGGATTCATACCTGGGATGCAAGCGTGGTTCAATATTCGCAAATCAATCAGCGTGATACATCATATCAACAAGAAAAGACTCAGGAACCATATGATCCTCTCAATCGATGCCGAAAAAGCATTTGACAAAATACAGCATCCTTTCCTGATTAAAACCCTTCAGAGTGTAGGAATAGAAGGTACATTTCTCAATCTCATAAAAGCCATCTATGAAAAGCCTACTGCAAATATTATTCTCAATGGGGAAAAGCTGGAAGCCTTTCCCTTAAGATCAGGAACACGACAAGGATGCCCACTCTCGCCACTATTATTCAACATAGTACTAGAAGTCCTTGCAACAGCAATCAGACGACAAAAAGGGATCAAAGGTATTCAAATTGGCAAAGAAGAAGTCAAAATGTCTCTCTTTGCAGATGACATGATACTCTATATGGAAAACCCAAAAGAAGCCACTCCCAAACTATTAGAAGTTATAGAGCAATTCAGTAACGTGGCGGGATACAAAATCAATGCTCAGAAATCAGTTGCATTTCTATACACGAATAACGAGACCGAAGAAAGAGAAATTAGGGAATCCATCCCATTTACAATAGCACCAAAAACCATACGTTACCTTGGAATTAACTTAACCAGAGACGTAAAGGACCTATATTCTAGAAACTATAAATCACTCTTGAAAGACATTGAGGAAGACATAAAAAGATGGAAAGATATTCCATGCTCATGGATTGGAAGAATTAACATAGTTAAAATGTCCATGCTACCCAGAGCAATCTACACTTTCAATGCTATCCCGATCAAAATACCAAGGACATTTTTCAAAGAACTGGAACAAACAGTCCTTAAATTTGTATGGAAACAGAAAAGGCCCCGAATCTCCAAGGAACTGTTGAAAAGGAAAAACAAAGCTGGGGGCATCACAATGCCGGATTTCGAGCTGTACTACAAAGCTGTGATCACAAAGACAGCATGGTACTGGCACAAAAACAGACACATAGACCAATGGAACAGAATAGAGAGCCCAGAAATGGACCCTCGGCTCTTTGGGCAACTAATATTTGATAAAGCAGGAAAAAACATCCGGTGGGAAAAAGACAGTCTCTTCAATAAATGGTGCTGGGAAAATTGGACAGCTACATGCAAAAGAATGAAACTTGACCACTATCTCACACCATACACAAAAATAAACTCCAAATGGATGAAAGACCTCGATGTGAGACAGGAATCCATCAAAATTCTAGAGGAGAACATAGGCAGCAACCTCTACGACATCGGCCAAAGCAACCTTTTTCATGACACATCCCCAAAGGCAAGAGAAACAAAAGATAAAATGAACTTATGGGACTTCATCAAGATAAAAAGATTCTGCACAGCCAAGGAAATAGTCAAAAAAACTAAGAGGCAGCCCACGGAATGGGAGAAGATATTTGCAAATGACACTACAGATAAAAGACTGGTATCCAAGATCTACAAAGAACTTCTCAAACTCAATACACGAGAAACAAATAAACAAATCAAAAAATGGGCAGAAGATATGAACAGACACTTTTCCAATGAAGACATACAAATGGCTAACAGACACATGAAAAAATGTTCAAAATCATTAGCCATTAGGGAAATTCAAATCAAAACCACACTAAGATACCACCTTATGCCAGTTAGAATGGCAAAAATTGACAAGGCAAGAAACAACAATTCCTGGAGAGGATGTGGAGAAAGAGGATCCCTCCTACATTGTTGGTGGGAATGCCTGTTGGTACAGCCACTCTGGAAAACAGTGTTGAAGTCCCTTAAAAAGTTAAAAATTGAGCTACCCTATGATCCAGCCATTGCACTACTGGGTGTTTACCCCAAAGATACAGATGTAGTGAAGAGAAGGGCCATATGCACCCCAATGTTCATAGCAACATTGTCCGCAATAGCTAAATCTTGGAAGGAACCGAGATGCCCTTCAACAGATGAGTGTATTAAGAAGTTGTGGTCCATATATACAATGGAATATTACTCTGCTATCAGAAAGAATGATTTCTCAACATTTGCTGCAACATGGACTGCACTGGAGGAGATAATGCTAAGTGATCTAAGTCAAGCAGAGAAAGACAATTATCATACGATTTCTCTCATCTATGGAACATAAGAAGTAAGAAGATCATTAGGAGAAGAAATGGATAAAGAAAGGGGGTATAATCAGAAGGGGGAGTGAATCATGAGAGTAATGGACTCTGAGAAACAATCTGAGGGCTTCGGGGGTGGTGGGGGAATGGTATAGACTGGTGATCGGTATAAGAAGGGTACATGTTGCATGGTGCACTGGGTGTTACACGCAACTAATGAATCATCAAACTTTACATCAGAAACCAGTGATGTACTATATGGTGACTAGATAACATAATAAAAATACATTTAAAAAATAAATAAAACAAAGGCTATAAAACAAGGGACAAAGAAGATCACTATATAATCATAGAGGGGACAATCCAACAAAAATATATAACAATTATAAATATTTATGCACCCAGCATGGGAGGAACAAATATAAAACAACTAATAACAAACATAAAGGAACTCAGTGATAACACTACAGTAATAGTAGGGAACATTATCACCCCACTTACATCAGCAGACAGATCATCTAAACAGAAAATCAACAAGGAAACAATGGCTTTGAATGACACACTCAACCATATGGACTTAACAGATATATTCAGAGCATTCCATCCTGAAGCAGGAGAATACACATTCCCTTCAAGTGCACATGAAACATTATCCAGGGTACATCTGGGTGGTTGAGTCAGTTTAGCATCTGCCTTCAGCTTGGGTCATTATCCCAAGGTCCTGGGATGGAGCCCAGCATTGGGCTTTCTGCTCAGTGGGGAGCCTGCTTCTCCTTCTCCCTCTGCCTGATGCTCTGCCTACTTGCACTCTTTCTCTTTCTCTGTCAAATAAATAAATAAAATCTTAAAAAAAAAGAATCATTATCCGGAACACATCATGTCTTCAGACACAATCAGGCCTCAACAAATACAAAAAGATTGACGTTGTATCATGCATTGTTTCTGACCAGAACACTATGAATCTAGGAAAGCATAAGAAAAAAATTGGGAAAGACCACAAATACATGGGAGTTACACAACATTCTACTAAATAATAAGTGGGTCAACCAGGAGATCAGAGAAGAAATTTTTTAAAAAAATACATGGAAACAAATGAAAATGAAAACACAACAGTCCAAAACCTTTGGGATGCAACCAAAGTAGCCCTAAGAGGGTAGTATATAGCAATATAAGCCTACCTCAAGAAGCAAGAAAAATCTCAAGTAAACAATGTAAAAGATCTAGAAAAACAATAAAAGAAGCTTAAAGCCAACAGAAGAAAGGAAATAATTGATGATGACAGCAAAAATAAATTATATAGAAAGTAAAAAAAAAAAAAAAGAACAAAAACAAACAAACAAAACCAATAGAACATGTCAATGAAGCCAGGAGCTGGTTCTTTGAAAGAATTAACAAAATTGATAACCACGCAGCTAAACTTATCAAAAGAAAGATAAAGGACCCAAATAAATAAAATCACAAATGAGAGTGGAAAAATAACAACAAACACCATAGAAATACAAACAATTCAAAGAGAATATTATGAAAAACTATATGACAACAAATTGGGGAATCTGGGAGAAATGGATAATAACCTAAAAACATATAAACTACAAAAAAGGAAACAGGAAGATATAGAGAACTTGAACAGACCAATAACCAACAAATACATTGAATTAGTTAATAAAAAATCTCCCAACAAACAAAAGTACAAGGCCAGAAGTCTTCACAGCCCAATTCTAACAAATATTTAATGAAGAGCTAATACCTATTCTAGTCAAACTATTCCAAAATATAGGAAAGGAAGGAAAATTTCCAAATTCATTCTATGAGGCCAGCATTTCCCAGGTACCAAAAGACTCCACTTAAAAAGAGAAATATAGGCCAATATCCCTGATGATTATGGATGCGAAAATTGTCAATATAATACTGGCAAACCAAATCCAACAATACATTTAATAAATCATTCACTAAAATCAAGTGCAATTTATTTATTGTTTGAAAGGGTGCTCAATATTCACAAATCAATCAGCATGACACCACATTAATTAAAGGATAAGAACAATTTGATCCTTTCAATAGATACAGAAAAAGCATTTGAGAATTCAACATAGATTTACGATTTAAAAAAAAACACCAACAAGGTAGGTTTAGAGGGAATATACCTAAACCTAGTAAAAGCCATAAATTAAAACCCCACATCTAATATAATCCTCAATGGAAAAATGAAAGCTTTTTCCTCCATGGTCAGGAACAAGATAAGGATGTCCACTCTCACACTGTACTTTAACATAGTACTTAATGTCCTAGCCACAACAACCAGACAGGGGGGAAAAAAGACAATGCATTCAAATCAACATAGAAGAAGTAAAACTTTCAGCAGTAGCAAAAAACATGATAAATTATACAGAACATGAAAGACACTACAAAAATTTGCTAGACTTTATACACAAATTCAGTGAAGTTGCATGATACAAAATAATCATAGAGAAATCTCTTGCATTTCTATACACAAGAACAATCATTTATCTGTTTCATACGGGATATTCATTTTAAACCTAAAGACACCTACAGATTAAAAATGGGAAGAAGAAACATTTATCATGCAAACGGATGTTGAAAGAAGGCCTAGGCAACACTATTTATATCAGACAAAATAGGTTTTATTTTTATTTTAATTTTATTGTTTTAAATTTTTTATTTAAATTCAATTAGCCAAGGTATACTACATCACTAGTTTTTGATATAATGTTCAGTGTTTCATTAGTCAAGTAAATCACACAGTGCTCATTGTCTCATGCACCCTCTTTAATGCCCATCACCAGTTACCCCATCCCCCTCACCCACCTCCCTTACTAAAACTCTCAGTTTGTTTCCCGGAGTCAGGAGTCTCATATGGTTTGTCTCCATTTCTGATTTCCTCCCATTCAGTTCCCCCCACACCCTTATTGTCCTCTGCACTATTCCTTATGTTCCACATATGAGTGAAACCGTATGATAATTGTTTCTCTCTGATTGGCTTATATTTAGCATAATCCCTCCAGTTCCATCCATGTTGATGTAAATGGTAGATACTCATTCTGATGGCTTCTTTATCCATTCATCTCAGCTCCTTCCACAGTTTGGCTGTTGTAGAAATTGTTGCTATGAACATTTGGGTGCATGTATTTCTTCTTTTCACTACATCTGTATCATTGGGGTAAATACCTAGTGTGCAATTTCTGGGTTGTAGGATACTTCTACTTTTAACATCCTGAGGAATCTCCATACTGTTTTTCAGAGTGGCTATACCAAGCTTACATTCCCACCAACAGTGTAAGAGGGTTCCCCTTTCTCCACATACTCGCCAACATATGTTGTTCCACATTTTGTTAACTTTAGCCATTCTGACCAGTGTAAGGTGGTCTCGAATTGTGGTTTTCAGTTCTATTTCCCTGATGGCAAGTTGATGTGGAGCATTTTTTCATGTGTCTTTTGGCAATTTGTATGTTTTCCTTGGAGAAGTGTCTATTCATGTCATCTGCCCATTTCTTGACTGGATTCTTTGTTTTTTGGGTGTTCAGTTTGAGATCTTCATACATCTTGGATACGAGCCCTTTATCTATAATGTCATTTGCAAATATATTTTCCCATTCCATGGGTTGCCTTTTAGTTTTGTTGATTGCTTCCTTTGCTACACAGAAAATTTTATCTTGATGAAGTCCCAATAGTTCATTTTTGCTTTTGTTTCCCTTGCTTTTGGAGATGTGTTTTGAAAGAAGTTGCTGTGGCTGATGTCAAAGAGGTTTCTACCTGTGTTCTCCTCTAGGATTTTGATGGATTCCTGTCTCACATTGAGATAGTTCATCCTTTTGAGTTTATCTTTGTGTATGGTGTAAGAGAGTGGTCCAGTTTCATTCTTCTGCATGTGGCTGTCCAATTTTCCCAGAATTTATTGAAGAGACTGGCTTTTTTTCCATTGGCTCTTCTCCTGCATTGTTGAAGATTACTTGGCCACAGAGTTGAGGGTCCATTTCTGGGCTCTCTGTTCTGTTCCATTTTTTTTTTCAGAAGATTGCGGAATTTTATTTTATTTTATTTTATTTTTTTTAAATGATTTTTTATTATATTATTTTAGTCACCATACAGTACATCCCCGGTTTCCGATGTAAGGCTCGATGATTCATTAGTTGTGTATAACACCCAGTGCACCATGCAATACGTGCCCTCCTTACTACCCATCACCGGTCTATCCCAGGGGGGTGGGGGAATGGGATAGATCTGTTCTGTTCCATTGATCTATATATCTGTTTTTGTGCTAGTACCATACTGTCTCGACGATCACAGCTTTGTAATATAGCTTGAAGTCAGGCATTGTGTTGCCCTCAACTTTGGTTTTCCTTTTTAACATTCCCTTGGGGATTTGGGGTCTTTACTGATTCCATACAAATTTTAGGATTATTTCTTCCAACTCTGTGAAAAATGTCGATGGTATTTTGATAGGGATTGCACTGAATGTGTAGATTGCTCTGGGCAGTATAGACATTACCATGTTTATTCTTCCAATCCATGAGCATGAAATCTTTTTCCATCTCTTTATGTCTTCCTCAATTTCTTTCATAAGTGTTCTGTAGTTTATAGAGTACAGATCCTTTACCTCTTTGGTTAGGTTCATTCCTAGCTATCTTATGGTTTTTTGGTGCTATTGTACATGGAATTGATTCCCTAATTTCTATTTCTACAGTTACATTGTTAGTATATAGAAAAGCAACTGATTTCTGTGCATTTATTTTTGTATCCTGCCACATTTCTGAATTGTTGTACGAATTCTAGCAATTTTGGAGTCTTTGCATTTTCTACATAAAGTATGATGTCATCTGTGAAGAGTGAGACTTTGACTTTTTCTCTGCCAATTTGAATGCCTTTTATTTCTTTTTGTTTTCCGATTACTGAATGTAGGACATCTAGTACTATGTTGAACAACAGTGGTGAGAGTGGGCATCCCTCTCATGTTCCTGACTCTAAGGGAAAAGTTCTCGGTTTTTCCCCATTGAGAATGATATTAGCTTTGGGATTTTCATAGATGGATTTTATGAAGTTGAGGTATGTTCCCTCTCTCCCTATACTCTGAAGAGTTTTAATCAAGAAAGGATGCTATGTTTTGTCAAATGTTTTCTCTGCATCAATTGAGAAGATCATATGGTTATTGTCTTTTCTTTTATTAATGTGATGTAACACGTCGATTGATTTGCAAATGTTGACCCACACTTGCATCCCAGGAATAAATCCCACTTGGTTGTGATGAATAATCCTATGTACTGTTGGATGCTGTTGGCTAGTATCTTGGTGAGTATCTTGGCATCCATGTTCATCAAAAATAATAAGAGACTACCAAACATTAAAGGAAGAAATTATACCAATTCTCTGCAATCTGTCTTTCAGAAGCCAGAAACAGAGAGAATACTTCCTAACTCATTTTGAGGCCAGCATTACCCTCATACTGAATTAAGACAAAGAATTACCAGAACAGAAAATCACAGACCTCATGAATATAGATGCAAAGATCATCAACAACATATTAGCAAATTGAATCCAACAGTACATTAAAACAATTTTTCACTGTAAAGAAATGGAATGTATCTCTGTAATGCAAGGATGGCTCAACATTTAAAAATCAAGATATTTGCAAATGACATTGAGGATAAAAGGCTGGTATCCAAAATCTATAAAGAACTTATCAAACTCAACACCCAAAAAACAAATAATTCAGTCAATAAATGGGCAGAAGACATGAATAGACACTTCTCCAAAGAAGACATATGAATGGCTAACAGACACATGAAAAAAATGTTCAACATCACTAGCCAAAAAATGTTCAATATCACTAGCCATCAGGGAAATACAAATCAAAACCACAATGAGATACCACCTTACACCAGTTAGAAGGGCAAAAAATTACCAAGACAGGAAACAGCAAATGTTGGCAAGGATGTGGAGAAAGGGGAACACTATTACACTGTTGGTGGGAATGCAAACTGGTACACACACTCTGGAAAACAGTTATGGAGGTTCCTCAAGACATTAAAAATAGAGCTACCCTACAACCTAGCAATTGCACTACTAGGTATTTACCCCAAAGATACAGATGCAGTGAAAAGAAGAGGCACCTGCATCCTGATGTTCATAGCAGTAATGTCCACAGTAGCCAAACTGTGGAAGGAGCTGAGATGCCCTTCAAGAGATGAATGGATAAAGAAGTGTGGTTCATATATACAAATGGAATATTACTCAGCCATCACAAAGGATTAATATCTACCACTTGCATTGATATAGATGGAACTGGAAGATATTATGCTAAGTGAAATAAGTCAAGCAGAGGGATAAAATTATCATACGGTTTCACTCATATGTGGAATATAAAGAATAGTGCAGAAGACCATAGGGGAAGGGAGGGAAAACTGAATGGGAAGAAATCAGAGAGGGAGACAAACCATGAGAGACTTTGGACTTTGGACTCTGGGAAATGAACTGAGGGTTACAGAAGGGAGTGGGGTGGGGGGATGGGGTAACTGGGTGATGGGTATTAAGGAGGGTACATGTGGTGATGAGCACTGGGGGTTATACACAACTAATGAATTGTTGAACACTACATCAAAAACTAAAGGTGTATTATATGTTGTCCAATTGAACATAATAAAAAATAATAAAAACAAAAATCAAATAGTGTAAAGTATCACTTTAGCAAATTGAAAAAGAAAATCACATGGCAATATCAATGGATACAGAGAAAAAAATGAGAAAATACAACACTCATTCATAATAAAAACCTATCTCAGTAAGCTAGAAATAGAGGGAAACTTTCTCAACTTGATAAGACTATCTACAAAAAACCTACCACTTACATCATATGTAATGGTGAGAAACTTGAAGCTTTCTCACTAAGATCATGTTCAAGGTAAGAATATCCCCTCTCACCACTCCCTTTCAACATCACATAGGAAGTTACTGTTAATGTTATAAGGCAACAACCAAAAAAATAAATGGTATGCTGATTGGGAAGAAAAATTGTTTTTGTTCACAGATATAATGAGCATCTATATGGAAAAAGAAAAGAATGAACAACAACAACAACAACAAAAACTCCAGTAACCAATGATGAACAATTGGGATTTGAAATTAAAGATACAATACATTAGCACTCACCAAAAGAAAATACTTTGGTATAAATGTAACAAAATATGTGCAAGATCTGTGTGAGGAAAAGTACAAAATTCTGATTAATGAAATCAAAGAACTTAAGGGAGAGATATTCCATGTTCATGAATAGGAAGACTGACTGTGTTCAAGATGTCAGTTCATTCCAAATTGATGTATAGATATAATGGAATCTCAAATAAAATCCTAGCAAGTTATTTTAAAAATAACAAGAAACATTCTAAAGTTTATACAGAGAGGAAAAAAAGACCCAGAAGAACCACACAATACTGAATAAAGAACAAAGTTGGAGGACTGATGGTATTTGACTTCAAGACATACTATAAAGTTACAGTAATCAAAATGGTGTATTGTGAAAGAATAGATGAAATTTAATGAAACAGAATAGAGAACCCTGAAATAGACAACTATAAATATAGTCAATTGATCTTGACAAGAAAAGTCAATACAACGGAGCAAAGATAGGATCTTCAACAAATGGTTCCTGAACAACTGGACGCCCAAATGCAAAAAAGAAAAAAAAAAGAGAAAGAAAATGAATCTAGAAACAGACCTTACACCTTTCACAAAAAGTTAACTTCAAATGTATTATCAACCTAAACGTGAGACACAAAGCCATAGAAATTCTAGAAGACAATACAGAATAAAACCTAATTACCTGATGATTTTTAGATCCAACACTAAAGACATGATTCACACACACACACACACACACACACACACACACACACACCAGTTGATATACTTGAATTCATTAAAACTAAAAATTTCTGTTTTGCAAAATACAGGATCAAGAGAATTACAAGCCAAGCTACAGGAAGGGGGGAACAAAATGGTGGTACTGTAGGAAGATCCTGAACTCACCTCTTCCAACAAATACACCAAATCTGCAGTAACATATGGGTCATTTCCCTCTGAAAAAGACCTGGAAACTACAGGGACTGTTCTCCACAACAAAGGATAAAAGGACAATATTGAAATGGGTAGGAAAAGCAGAGACATAGTCTTGCAAAAAAAAAAAAAAAGAATAAAAAAAATCCTTGGCATGATGACAAATAGGAACTCACCACATCAGTGCTTTTCCCAGAAAACCAAGCAGTTAGTGCCCATCTTAGACACCCTGGCCCCTAGGATCTGCTCCAAAGAGATGACCCCCCAGAACATCTAACTTAGAGAACTAATGAGGCTGACATTCAAGAGTACCAAAGTGCTACAGGAAACTTAATCTCCCCTCTTGAAGGGCTTGCATGTTATTTTGCTCATGCTGCAGTTTGAAACATGTCTAGGCTGTATGTGTGGGAGATTCATTTGGTGATCTTGGGGCATCAGCTAGAGGTTTGGGGAACAGTTGTGATGATCCCCAGAAATGGAGGAACTGTTGGATGCCATTGTTGCACTCCCCACACAACCTGCAAGCACAGGGAAATGAACTTGGACACAGCACCCTCTTACTGCATTGTGGGGACAGTTGGGGAGAGTGGTTGAGCCTTTGCTGAGGCCAGAGAGCATGGCCAGTTTGTGTTCTCTCACTCCCTGGCTGAAGCAGGTGAACATGTACAGTCACGGAGTTCTCCCACACCCTAACCAAAGTCGGTGAGTGTGGGAGGTTACAAGTCTCCCCTGTCCCTGCTGGGGCTATCAGGCATGAGTGTATGCAGCGTGCTCTTTCTCTCGGCCTAAAGCCAGTGTATACACGTAGACAACTACATAGCTAAAGCCCATAGCATATTCCATCAAGACATTTTCCCACTGCCGTTTTAAAGCCAGTGAGCCTGCCCTACTCCCCAACAGTTTCCAGCTGCCTTATTAAAGACAAAAGACATGTGCAATTCACACAGAGGATAACTCTCATTCATTCATCAGACACTGGTGGTCAAGAGGACTGGAATTTCAGAGCTCTGTAACAATCAGAATCCTTAGCAGGCCACCCCCTCAGGGTACTGCTCAGACAGCAGACTAATACAGAACCCCAGTCTTCCTTTGTAAAAGGCCTGCATACTTACCTTGACACTTCAGCCTGAGGTGTAGGCTTTTGGTTTCTCTCACATCTAGGCATTAAGTAAGCAATCCCAGTGAACATAAGCAAGTATAGACCATCCTCATGTAACCCCTTGACCTCACTACAGCCCAACAAGACTTCTCAGAAAGAAGACTGTACATTTAACTGGAGTCCTAATTTTTTTAAGTGTCACTTAGAGATACCTCCAGATCTAGTTAGGAGGCCAGGAGGGGTTATGATGTGGTTCCACAGGACTGCATATGTTTGTATCCTTTAGAAGTAGTAGCATTAGGATCTGGCTTCCAATCAGCCTGAAATTAGGTGTTAAACAGTATCTCTCTCCTTAGATCTGGTGACCTGTCAATGATCTAAGGAGAGAGATATTTTTTACACTCTCAGCAACAGGGACATATCAACAATGAATTAGGCAGTTTGGACAATCAAAAAGTTCCAAGTGATAACCAAGAACTAGGGGGAGGTTAAATGAGATGGTTCATCACTTAAACAAGGACATTCCTTTAAGGTAAGAGAAGTAACAATTTCACGTGGTACATAGAAACACAGAGAGTCAAACAAAATGAGGAAATGGAGAGACAAGTTCCAAATGAAAGAATAAGAAAATACCTTAATGATATGAAGATAAAAATCTACCTGATAAAGAATTCAAGTAATGGTCATAAAGATGCCCACCAAACTCAGAATGGATAAATACAATGAGAACGTCAACAAAAGAAGGAAAACCTAAGAAAGTATCAAAAGTAAGTCACAGAGCTAAAGAGTACAATAACTGAATTGAAAAATACATCAGAAGGGTTCAACATCAGACCGGATAAAGCAAAATGGATCAGTGAACTGAAAGGTAGGCAATGGAACTCAGCCAGACTGGGAACCAAAAAGAAACAGCAAACTTAAAAAGTGACGATCGCTTAAGGGGCTTATGGAACAACATCAAATAGAATAACATTCACATTCTAGGGGTCTCCAAAGAAGAGAGAGACAAAGCAGCAATCTAGTTGAAGAAATAAGGGCAAAGATAAATTGTTACACACAGGGGAAACCTCATAAGGCTATCAGATTTATCAGCGGAAAATTTGCAAGCCAGAAGAAAGTGGCATGACATATTCAAAGTGCTAAAAGGAAAAACTTACAACCAAGAATACTGTACTTGGCAAGTTTATTATTCAGATTTGAAGGAGAGAGAAAGAGTTTTCCACACAAGCAAAAGCTAAAGGAGTTTATTACTACTAAATCAGACGTTGTAAGAAATATTAAAGGAACTGGGGTGCCTGAGTGACTCAGTCAGTTATTCATCTGACTCTTGATTTCAGCTCAGGTCATGATTTCAGGGTCATGATATCAAGCCCCATGTTGGACCAGCATTGGGCTCTGCACTGCATGTGGACTCTGTTTAAGATTCTCTGTCTCCCTCCCCCTCCAGACCTCCCCCCACTTGCACACACACACTCTCTCTCTCTAAATAATAATGATAATAATAATAATAAAGGAACTTTTTAAAGTAGAAAAGAAAGAAGAAACCATATGCAAACAATGAATCATGGAACACTACATCAAAAGCTAATGATGTACAATGGTGACTAACATAACATAATAATAATAAAAAATAAATACAAAAAAGAACAGCTATTCAGATACGTATATAAATCAATAAATTCAGTTTTAAAAAAGGAAAAATAAAAATCTCCTGGAAAAGGTAAATATACACTAAATGTAGTGGATTAATCAATTAGAAAGCTAGTAAAAAGGTTAAAAGACAAAAGTAGTAAAATTAACTGAAACTACAATAATTAGTTAAGGGATATATGGAATAAAAAGATGTTGAAAGTGACATCAAAAACACAAAATGTGGGGAGGGGGTAATAAAATAAGAGTTTTTGAATGTGTTCAAATTTAAGTTATCAACTTAAGATAGACTGTTGTATACATACGATAATATATGTGAACTTCATGGCAATATCAGAGCAAAAATATATAGTTAATAAACAAAACAAAATGTGAACAGAATCTAAACATAACACTAAATAGAAAGTCATCAAACTACAAAGCAAGGGGGAAAAAAGAAGAAAGGAAGAGAGAGGTACTATAAAACCAGCTGGAAAACCATTAACAAAGAGGCAATTAGTACATACTTAACAATAATTACTTTAAATGTAGTGGACTAAATTCTCAAATTAGAAGATAGAGTGCCTGAAAGGATTTTTTAAAAGGTGCATTTATGTATTGCCTACAAGAGAATCACTTCAGAAGTAAGGACACAGACAGACTGAAAATGAAGAGATGGAAAAAGATATTACATGCAAATGGAAATGAAAAGAAAGCTAGTGTAGACATATTCATATTAGGCAAAATAGAATTTAAAACAGATTGTAATAAAAGACAAAGAGGTACAATACATAACAATAAAGTGGTCAATCAATAAAAAATATATAACATCTTATACATATGTATGCACCCAACATCAGAGCATCAAAAAATATAAAACAATTATTAATGGACCTAAGGGAAGAAATTGAAAGTAGTACAATAATTGAAAGCAATTTTAATACCTCACACACATTAATGGATAGATCACCCAGACTGAAAATTAATAAGAAAACATGGCTTTAAATGACACATTACACCATATGGATGTAATTGATATATACAGGAAATTCCAAGTGTGCATAGAACAGATTACATGTTAGGCCACAAAACAAGTCTCAAAATTTTAAGAACATTGAAATATTATCAAGCATCTTTTCCAAACAAAATGAAATGTAACTAGAAATCAAAAAGAATTCTGGAAAATTTACAAACATATGGAGATTAAACAACATGTTACTGAATAATTTAGGGTCATAGAGGAAATCAAGGAGAAATTTAAAAAATACCTACAGAAAAATTAAAACAGAAATGTGAAGTACCCAAATTTATGGAATGCAGGAAAAGCAGTTCTAAAAAAGAAGTGCCTAGCAATATAGGCCAGTCTCAAAAAACAAGAGGTATCTCAATAGACAATTTAACTTTACACCTAAAGGAAGTAGAAAAAGAAGAACAACAAAGACCAAACAAACAAAGTTAGTAGAAGGAAGAAAACAATAAAGATCAAAGCAAGTGGCAATAAATGAAATAGAGACTAAAAAGATAATACAAAACATAAATGAAAATAAGAGTTGATTTTTTAAAAAGACAAAGCTGAAAGAAATGTAGTTATACTTAACAAAAAAAAGAAAGAAAGGACTCAAATAAAATTACAAGTGGCAAGGTCACCAAGTCTGCCCAGAAAGCTCAGAAAGCTAAATGAATATTATCCCCAATACCTGCCACCCCAGTCTTAATCAGTGGTGGAAGAATGGTCTCAGAACTGTTTGCATCAATTGGCCATTTAAGTTTAATAGTAAAAGACTGGTTAATGATAACAATGCTAGGTAAAACCTGAGGGCTTCAGAGGGGAGGGGGTGGGGGAATGGGATGGACTGGTGATGGGTAGTGAGGAGGGCACGTGTTGCATGGTGCACTGGGTGTTATACTCAACTAATGAATCATCAAACTTTACATCAGAAACCAGGGATGTACTGTATGGTGACTAACATAATATAATAAAGAAACATTAAAATTTAAAAAAAAAAAACCTTCAGAAGGAAAGGAGAATGTTTTTGTGGACCATTTGTGTGTGTGTGTGTGTGTGTGTGTGTGTGTGTGTGTGTGTGTGTGGCAGTTTTAAAAATCAGTACTTTTTAATGGCAACAACTTGACCAAAAATCTGCCACAGAATTTTGAGACCCATTAAAACAAATGTTTAATGAGAAAAAAAAATGTCAAGTGAATGAGAAGTTACAACCGATACAAGGATAATACAAAGGACCATGAGACAAAAGCAAAAGTAAGCAAATGAGACTACATCAAATTAAAAATCTTCTGCATAGTGAAGGAAACCATCAACAAAATGAAAGGCAGCCTACTGAGATGGAGAGGATAATTGCAAATTATTTATCCAATAAGTTTTTGATATACAAAATATATGAAGAACTCATACAACTCAATAACAAAATTTAATTTAAAAATGGTCAGGGGATCTGAATAGACATTTTTCCAAAGAAGATATACAGATGGCTAACAGGCTATAGAGGGAAAAAAAAAGCTCAATGGTTGCTGGTGAGGGAAAAGAGATGAATGGGAAGAGCACAGAGAATATTTAGGTCAGTGAAAATACTCTGTATGATATTATAATGATGGATAATGCCATTATACATTTGCCCAAACCCATAAAATGTACCATGCCAAGAGTGAACTGTAATGAAAACTAAGTGATTGTATTGTGTCACAATTATGCTATGTCATGATTATGATGTTTTAATATATGTTCATTCTTGGTAAAACATGTACCATTCTGTTGAGTGATTTTCTTTGAGTAATGTTGATAATGGGGGAGACTGCATGATTGGGAGCAAGGGCTACATGGGAAATTTCTGTATCTTTCCCTCAATTTTTCTCTGAACTGAAAACTGCTCTATAAAAATTAAGTCCTTAAGAAGAAGAATAAGGACTTAGGGGAAAACATAACTTAACCGAGGAGGTGAAAGACTTGTATTAAAAACTACAAAACATTGATGAAAGTAAAGAAGACATAAATAAATGGAAATATACCTTATATTTATAAATTGGAAGACTTAATATTCTTAATATATCCATACTAAAAGTGGTATAGAGATTCAATTCAATCTTTGTCAAAATTTCAATGGTATTTTTTTTACAGAAATAGGAAAAAATCCTAAAATGTGTCTGAAATCATGAAGGACAACAGTGTTAAGAAACAACACACCTCAAAGCCTCACACATCTGTTTTCAGATACTGGGTTAAAGATAAACATACAGACCTAAGGAACATAATAAAGAGCCCAGAAATACACTCATACATAAGGATTCAACTGATACTCTACAAGGGTGTTGGAATACACAATAGAGAAAGGGCTTTGTCTTCAACAACTTATGTTAGAAAAACTGGATAGCTACATGCAAAGGAATGAAACTATCTTACACTATACACAAAGTCAATTCAAAACAGATTAAAGACTTAAACATGAAACTTGAAACTGTATAACTCTTAGAAGAAAAGAGGGAAATGTTTTATGAAATTAATCTTAGCTAATGCTACTCTAACAAAACACCATAAAGCTGGTTGCTTAAACAACATTTATTTATTTATTTATTTATTTATTTATTTATTTATTTATTTATTTGTTTGTTTGTTTGTTTGTTTAATAGTTCCAAAGGCTGGGAAGTTCAAGATCAAGGGATGAACAGATTTAGTATCTGACAAAGGTTTGCTTCCTGGTTTGTAGACAACTGCCTTCTAGCTGTATGGTCATTTGGCCTTTCCTCCATGCATGCATGTGGAGAAAGAAAGAGCTCTTTCTCTGTGTTCTCTGTGTAGGGACAGTAATCCCATCATGAGATTCCCAATCTCATGATCTAATTGAAAACTACCTCCCAAAGGCCCCATCTCTATGTAACTACCATCACATTGGGGTTAGGAAATACCATCACACTGGGGTTTAAAGTACCAACATGCGGGGGCGCCTGGGTAGCGCAGTCGTTAAAGCGTCTGCCTTCGGCTCAGGGCATGATCCCGGCGTTCCGGGATCGGGTCCCACATCGGGCTCCTCCGCTGGGAGCCTGCTTCTTCCTCTCTCATTCGCCTGCTGTGTTCCCTCTCTCGCTGGCTGTCTCTCTGTCACATAAATAAATAAAATCTTTAAAAAAAAATAAAAAAAATAAAGTACCAACATGTGAATTTGGGGAGGACACAAACCATTGACCCATAAAAACACTGATCTTGGCAATAATTCTTTGCATATAACACCAAAAGCACAGGCAACAAAAGCAAAAATATATAAGTGGGTCAACTTCAAACAAAAAATCTATATGCACAACATTGAAAACAATCTAAAGAGTGCAAAGGCAACTTAAAACATGTGAAAGAATATTTCTAAATCATGTATCTGAAAAAGGATTAATATCCAAAATACACATGGAACTCCTTAATTTAATAGAAAAATAATAACCTCATTAAAATATAGCTAAAAGGCTTAAGTACACATGTTTTCCAAAGAAGATATACAAATGGAACACAGATATATAAAAAAGATGTTGAACACCATTAAAAGGGAAATGCAAATGAAAACCATAAGGAGATATCACCTCACATCTGTCAGGATGGCCATTATTTAAAAAACAAAACCAGAAAACAAAATAACAAATGTTGGTGAGGATATGGAGAAATTGGAAACCTTGTGCATTCCTGGTTGAAATGTAAAATGATGCATCTGCTACAGAAAACAACATAGATATTCCCCTCAAAATAAAAGTAGAACTACCATATGATGCAGCAATCTCATTTCTGGTTATTTGTACAAAAGAATCAAAGTTAGGATTTTAAAGAGATATCTGCACTCTTGTGTTTATTTTAGTTTTATTAACAGTAAACAAGAGGTGGTAATAACCTAAATGTTTATTGACACATAAATGGATAAAGTGTGATATACATAAAATGGAATATTATTCAATCATAAATAAGAAAGAAATCCTGTCATATGCTACAACATGGATAAACTTTGAGGACATTACCCTATGTGAAATAAGCCAGTCACAAAAGGACAAATGCTACATGATTCCACTTTAGAAAGTAGTCAAATTCATCAGAGCAGAAAATAGAATGGTCTGGGTAGAGAGGGAAGTGGGGAGATGCTGTTCAATGGGTTTCAGTTATGTAAGATGAAAACTTTATAGAGATCTATTATACAATATTGTGCTTAGAATTAACAATTCTGTATTATACACTTAAATTTTTGCTAATAGAGTAGATCTTAACCATTTCTATGTGTACAGATGAGTGATATTAAATACATTCATAATGCTGTGCAGCTATCATCAAGATCCTCTTTCTCAGCTCTTTCCATCTTGTCAAACTGAAACTCTGAACTCCTTAAACAACTTTGCATTCCCCTCTTGACCCAGCCCTTGGAAAGTAAATTCTACTTCCTTTTTAAAAATTTTTTATGTTTATATTTTAATTACAGTTAGTTAATATACAGTTTTATATTAGTTTCAGGTGTACAATATTAGTAATTCAACACATCCATACATTACCCTGTGCTCCTCACAACAAGTGCATTCCTTAACCTCCATCAGCAATTGAACCCACCCCCGACCCCCACCCCTCTGATAACTATCAGGTTGTTCTCAATAATTAAGAGTCTGTTTCTTGATTTCTTTCTCTCTCTCTTATATTTTCCCTTTGCTTGTTTGTTTTGTTTCTTAAATTCCACGTATGATTGAAATCATATGGTATTTGTCTTTTTCTTTTCTTTTTTCTATTTCCTTATGATTTTCTTTTTTCTTTATTTTATTTTTTTCTAACTGATTTATTTCACATAGCATTATACTTTAGCTCCATCCATGTCATTGCAAATGGCAAGATTTCATTCTTTTTATGGCTGAATAATATTCCATTGAATATGTACCATATCTTTTTATCCATTCATCAATCAGTGGACATTAATGTTGCTTCCATTTCTTGGCTATTGTAAATAATGCTGCTATAAACATCGGCGTGCACGTATCCCTTTGAATTAGTGTTCTTGTATTCTTAGAGTAATTACCCTGCAGTGCAATTGTGGGACCACTAGGTTGTTCTATTTTTAACTTTTTAAAGGAGCTCCATACTCTTTTCCACAGTGGCTGACCACTTTGCATTCCCACCAATAGTGCATGGTGTTACTTTTCTCCACACCCTCATCAGTACCTGTTGTTGTTTCTTCTGTTTTTGATTTTAGGCATTCTGACAGGTGTGAGGTGCATATAAACTCATTGTTGTTTTAAAATGCATTTCCCTAATGATAAGCAGTGATGAGAGGTTTTTTTTTTTTATGTGTCTCTTGGTCATCTGTGTGTCTTCTTTGAAGAAATGTCTGTTCATGTCTTTTGGGCATTTTTTAATTGGAGTATTTTTTTTTTGAGTGTTGAGTTTTATAAGTATTTATACATTTTGGTTACTCACCCTTTTCAAGATATACCACTTACAAATATCTTCTCCAAATCCTTAGGTTGCTTTTAGTTTTTTTGATTGTTTCCTTCTCTTGGCAGAAGCTTTTTATTGTGATGTATTCCCAAAAGCTTATTTTTCTTTTGCTTCCCTTACCTCAGGAGACATATCTAGAGAAGTTGCTATGGTTGATTTCTGAGAGGTTACGGCTTGAGTTCTCTTCAAGGATTTTTAGGGTTTCAGGTCTCACATTCAGAACTTTAATCCATTTGGAATTTATTTTTTTGTGAATGGTGTAAGGAAATGGTCCGGTTTCATTCTTTTGCATGTTGCTGTCTGGGTTTCACAACACCGTTTGTTGAAGAGACTGGCTTTATCCCATTGGACATTGTTTACTGCTTTGTTAAAGATTAATTGACCATTTCTTCTGTGTTTATATCTGGGTTTTCTATTCTGTTCTATTGATCTAGCTATTTTTGTGATGGTACCATATTGCTTTCATTACTACAGCTTTGTAATATAACTTGAAGTCTAGAATTATGACGCCTCCAGCTTTCCTTTTTCAAGATTGCTTTGGCTATTTGGGGTCTTTTGTGATTCCATACAAATTTTAAGATTGTTTGCTCGCATTCTGTGACAAATGCTATCTGCATTTTGATAGGGATTGCATTAAAACTGTACATAGCTCTGGGCAGTATAGATGTTTTAACAATATTTGTCCTTCCAAACAATGTCTTTACATTTCTTTGTGTCATCTTAAATTTTTTCTTCAGTGTTTCATATTATTCAGAGTACAGGTGTTTCACCATTTTGATTAGGTTTATGCCTATCTAGGTATAATTCTCTTATAATTTTTTAAATTTAAATTCACGTTGGTTAACATATAGTGTATTATTAGTTTCAGGGTAGAGTTTAGTGATCCATCAGTTGCATATAACACCAAATGCTCATTAAAGCAAGTGTCCTCCTTAATACCCTTTACCCAGTTATGCCATACCTCCACCCACTGTCCCTCCAAATACACTGTTTGTCCCCTATAATTAAGATTCTTTTATGATTTACCTCTCTTTCTGTTTTTATCTTATTTTATTTTTCCTTCCTTTCCCC
Organism: Ursus maritimus; assembly: GCF_017311325.1. Classification (NCBI taxonomy): domain Eukaryota; kingdom Metazoa; phylum Chordata; class Mammalia; order Carnivora; family Ursidae; genus Ursus; species Ursus maritimus. The sequence goes on from NW_024423319.1 coordinate 67,263,285, forward strand.
CATGTTCATCAGCTTTGTTTCTTAAATTCCCAATATGAGTGAAATCATATGGTATTCATTTTTCTCTGAATGACTTATTTTGCTTAGTATAATACACTCTAGTTCCATCCACATCATTGCAAATGGCAACATTTCATTCTTTTTGATGGCCAAGTAATATTCCATTGTGTGTATGTACCACATCTTTATCCATTCATCCATTGATGGACATTGGGGCGTTTTCATGTTTTGGAAATTGTGGACATTGTTTCTGTAAACATTTTTGTGCATGTGTCCCTTTGAATCACTATTTTAGTGTACTTTGAACAAAGAACTAGTAGTGCAATTGCTGGGTCATAGGGTAATTCTACTTTTAACTTTTTGGGTAACCTCATCCTGTTTTCCAGAGTGGCTGCACTAGTTTGCATAACCACCAACAGTGTAAGAGTGTTCCCCTTTCTCCACATCCTCGCCAACATTTGTTGTTTCCTGAAGTGTTAATTATAGCCATTTTGAGGTGGTATCTCATTCTGGTTTAGATTTGTATTTCCCTGATGATGAGTGTTGTTGAGCTTTTTTTTTTTTTCATGTTCTGTTAGCCATTTGTATATCTTCTTTGGAGAAATGTCGATTAATGTCTTCTGCCCATTTCTTGACTGGATTTTTTGTATTGGGAGTGTTGAGTTTACTAAGTTCTTTATAGAGTTTGTATACTAGCCCTTTATCTCATACGTCATTTGCAAATGTCTTATTCCATTTCATAGGTTGCCTTTTAGTTTTGTTCATTGTTTCCTTTGCTATACAAAAGCTTTTATCCTGATGAAGTCCCAATAGTTCATTTTTCCTTATGTCTTCCCTCCCTCTGGAGACCTCAAAGAGGTTGCTGCCTGTGTTCTCCTCTAGGATTTTAATGGATTCCAGTCTCACATTTAGAACTTTCATCCATTTTGGGTTTATTTTTGTGTATGGTGTAAAAAAAATGGCCCAGTTTCATTTTTCTGCATGTGGCTGTCCAATTTTCCCTACACAACTTGTTAAGAGACTATCTTTTTTCCATTGAATTTTTTTCCTGCTTCATTGAAGATTAGTTGCCCGTAGAGTTCAGGGTCCATTTATGGGTTGTCTATTCTGTTCCATTTATCTGTGTGTCTGTTTTTATGCCGGTACCATAGTGTCTTGATGATTACAGCTTTGTAATGCACCTTGAAGTCTGGAATTGTGATGCCTCAAGGTTTTCTTTTTCAACATTACTTTGGCTATTCAGGTTCATTTCTGGTCCCATAGAAACTTTAGAATTATTTGATCTAGCTCTGTGAAAAATACTGGTGTTATTTTCATAGATATTGCATTGAATGTGTAGATTGCTTTCAGAAGTATTGGCAATTAACAATATTTGTTCTTCCAATCCATGAGCATGGAAAGTTTTTCCAATTCTTTGTGTCTTCCTCGATTTCTTTCATAAATGTTTTATAGTTTTGAGAGTACGGATCTTTTACCTCTTTAGTTAGCTTTATTCCAAGGTATCATATGGTTGTTGGTGCAATCGTAAATGGGATCAATTCCTTGATTTCCATTTCTGCTGCTTTGTTATTGCTATAGAGAAATGCAACAGACTTCTGTGCATTTATTTTATATCCTGTGACTTTGCTGAATTCTTGTATCAGTTCTAGCAATTTTTTTGGTGGACTTGCTCAGTTTTTCTACATAGAGTAGCATGTCAACTGCAAAAAGTGAAAGTTTGACTTCTTTGCTCACATGGATGCTTTTTATTTCTTTTTGTTGTCTGATTGTTGAAGCTAGGATTTCCAGTACTATGTTGAGCAACAGTGGTGAGAGTGAACATTCCTGTCTTATTCCTTACCATAAGGGAGAAGGTCTGTTTTTCCTCATTAAGGATGATATTTGCTGTGGGTCTTTCATATATAGCCTTTATGATATTGAGGTATGTTCACTCTAACCCTACTTTGTGGAGGGTTTTTATCAAGAAAGGAAGCTGTATTTTGTCAAGAGTTTTTTTTTGCATCCGTTGAGAGGATCATACCATATGGTTCTTATTTCTTTTATTAATGTGGTATACCACATTGTTGGATTTGAGGTTGTTGAACTACCCCTGCAGCCCAGGAATAAATCCTACTTGGTCGTGGTGAATAATGCTTGTAATATACTATTGGATCCTATTTGTCAGTACCTTGGTGAGAATTTTGGCATCCATGTTTATCAGGGATATTGGTCTGTTATTCTTCTTATTAGTGTGGTCTTTTTTTAGTTTGGGGATCAATTTTGGCCTCAAGTAATGAATTTGGAAGTTTTCCTTCCATTTCAATTTTTTGAAATAGCTTCAGAAGAGTACGTATTAATTCTTCTTTAAATGTTTGATAGAATTCTGCTGGGAGGCCAACTAGCCCAGGACTCTTGTTTGTTGGGAGATTTTTGATTACTGATTCACTTTCTTTGTTGGTTTTGGGTCTGTTCAGGTTTTCTATTTTTTTCCTGTTTCAGTTTTGGTAGTTTTTGTGTGTCTAGGAAAGACTCCATTTCTTCCAGATTGCCTAATTTGTTGGTATATAATTGCTCATAATATTCTCTTAGAATTGTTTGTATTTCTGTGGTGTTTGTTGTGATCTCTCCTCTTTCATTCATGACTGTATTTATTTGGATCCTTTCTTTTTTATTATTGTTAAGTCTGGCTGGGCATTTCTCAATCTTGTTAATTCTTTCAAAGAACCAGCGCCTAGTTTCCTTGATCTGTTCTACTATTGTTGGTTTTTTATTTTTTTCTGTATCATTGATTTTTGCTCTGATCTTTATTATTTCTTTTCTCCTGCTGGAATTAGGCTTTATTTGCTGTTCTTTGTCCAACTCCTTTAGATATAAGGTTGGGCTGTTTATTTGAGACTTTTCTTGCTTTTTGAGGAAGACGTGTATGGCTATATAAATTCCCTCTTAGGACCACCACTGCTACATCACAACAGTTTTGAACTCTTCTGTTTTCATTTTCATTTCCTTCCATGTATTTTTTAATTCTTCTTTAATTTCCTGTTTGACCCATTCATTTTTAGTAAGATGTCTTTTCACCTCACCAAAAATTTGTGGTCCTCCCAAATTTTTTCTTGTGGTTGATTTGAAGTTTCATAGTATTGTGTTCTGAAAATAATCATGGTATGATCTCAATCTTTTTCTACCAATTGAGACCTGATTTGTGACCCAGTATGTGATGTATTCTGGAGAACGTTTCATGTTCAGTCAAAAATAATGTGTATTCTGCTGCTTTAGGATGAACTATTCTGAATATATTTGTTAAATCCATTAGTCTAGTGTGTCAAAGACTTTGTTTCCTTGTTGATCTTCTGCTTAGATGATCTGTCTATTGCTATGAGTGGGATCAAAACTCCCCTGCTATTATTATATTATTATCTGAGTTTATTTAAATGAGTTATTAATTGATGTATATATTTGGGTGCTCCCTAGTTGTGGGCATAAATATTTACAAATGTTAGATCTTTTTGTGGCACAGCCCCTTTATTATGATATAGTGTCATTCTTCATCTCTGAATTATTTATTTATTTTTTTAATAATAACATTTTTTATTATATTATGTTAGTCACCATACAGTACATCCCTAGTTTTTGATGTAAACTTCCATGATTCATTACTTGTGTATAAAACCCAGTGCACCATGCAATACGTGCCCTCCTTAATACCCATCACCAGCCTATCCCATTTCCCCCCCTCCCTTCTGAAGCCCTCAGTTTGTTTCCCAGAGTCCATAGTCTCTCATGGTTCATTCCCCTTCTGATTACCCTCCCCTTTATTCTTCCCTTTCTTCTCCAACCGATCTTCCTACTTCTTATGCTCCATAAATGAGTAAAACCATATGATAATTGTCTTTCTCTGCTTGACTTATTTCGCTTAGCATTATCTCCTCCAGTCCCGTCCATGTTGCAGCAAACGCTGAGAAATTGTTCTTTTTGATGGCTGAGTAATATTCCCTTGTAGATATGGACCACAACTTCTTAATCCAGTCATCTGTTGAAGGGCATCTCGGCTTCTTCCACAATTTAGCTATTGTGGACAATGCTGCTATGAACATTGGGGTGCATATGGCCCTTCTCTTCACTACATCTGTATCTTTGGGGTAAACACCCAGTACTGCAATGGCTGGATCATAGGGTAGCTCAATTTTTAACTTTTTAAGGGACCTCCACACTGTTTTCCAGAGTGGCTGTACCAACTTGCATTCCCACCAACAATGTAAGAGGGATCCCCTTTTTCCACATCCTCTCCAACAATTGTTGTTTCCTGCCTTGTCAATTTTTGCCATTCTAACTGGCGTAAGGTGGTATCTCAGTGTGGTTTTGATTTGAATTTCCCTGATGGCTAATGATTTTGAACATTTTTTCATGTGTCTGTTAGCCATTTGTATGTCTTCATTGGAAAAGTGTCTGTTCATATCTTCTGCCCATTTTATGATTTGTTTATTTGTTTCTCGTGTATTGAGTTTGAGAAGTTCTTTGTAGATCTTGGATATCAGTCTTCATCTCTGACTTAAAATCTAGTTTATTTGATTTAAGGATGCCTGGCTACTCCAGACTTCTTTTGTTGTCCTTTAACATGATAAATTGTTGTCTACCCCCTAGAAGTCTAAAGTGAGTCTTTTGTCAGCAGCAAACCAATTATTCTTTTTTTTAGTTCATTTATATTCAGAGTAATTCTTGAAAGATATTAATTTAGTGCCATTTTATTACCTGTAAAGTTGCTGTTCCTGTAGAGTGTTTCTGTTCCTTTCTGGTCTTCATTACTTTTGGCTCTTTCTGCTCAAAGGGTCTCCTTTTCATATTTCTTAAAGGGCTGAATTAGTGTTCAGGAACTCCTTTAATTTCTGTTTGTCTTGGACTCTCTATGTCCCTTTCTATTCTGAATGACAGCTTTGCTGGATTAAATATTCTTTGCTGCATGTTTTTCTCATTTAGCACATTGAATATATCATGCCACTCTTTTCTATCCTGCCAGGTTGCTATGGACTGGTGTGCTGTCAGCCTTATGTGTCTACACTTGTAGGTTAAAGACTTTTTCTCCCAAGCTCCTTTGAGAATTTTCCCTTTATCTTTGTATTTTTCAAGTTTCACTATTATATTTCATGGTGTTGATCAATGTTTTTGTTGAGTTTGAGGGCAGTTCTTTGTGCCTCTTGTATTTAAATGACATTTTCTTTCCCAGATTAGGGAAATTGTCAGCTGTAATTTGTTCAAGTAAACCCTCTGCCTCCTTTTCCCATTCATCTTTTAGGACTCCTATGATATGGATATTATTTCTCTTTATGGCATCATTGAGTTCCCTAAGTCTACCTTCATGATCTAATTGTTTTCTTTCACTTTTCTTTTCAGCTTCATTATTTTCCATAAATCTGTCTTCTCTATCACCTATCCTCTCCTCTGCTTCTTTCTTCCTCATAGTGATTATATCCAGTCTGTTTGCATCTCAGTTATAGTATTTTTTATTTCAGCCTGACTAGTGTTTAGGTCTTTTATGTCTGCAGTGTACATTTCTCTTCTATCTTCTATGCTTTTTTCAAGTACAGCTAGTAATCTTATAACTGTTGATATAAATTCTTGTTCAGATGCATTGCTTATACCTGCTTTGAGCAAGTTCCTGCCTATGATACCTTTCTGATCTTTCATTCGGGTGGAATTCCTCCATCTTGTCATTTTGGCTAAGTTTCTATCTTTTATGTGTTATGAAAGCTTTTACGTTTCCAGCATTTTATATTAAAAATTATGTTATGTGTTATATTAAAAAAAGCTCATACACTGTCCAGGGCCTGGCACTCCAGGAAGTATTTCTGGCTTATGCTATTTGCACTCTGCTGTTTCATTTTGGCTGCTCTTTCCCACTGGTCTGTCCTCTACAGAGTTCCCCCTTGGTTGAACTAGGGAATCTTTGGACCTTTATCCAAGTGTGCTTTGGTTTGTTGGAAAAAAAAAACTTGAAAAAGAAAATTAAAAAGAGAGAAAAAGGAAGAAAAAAATCCTGTTCCAAAAAATAAAAGGAAAAGGGATGATTAAAAAAAAAACAACAGAACACAGACAATCAAAGAACTTTAAGTCTGATTCCAAAGAAAAAGAAATAAAAAAATAAAGAAAAATAAAAGAAACAAGAAGCCTGATTCTGAGAGAGAGAGAGAGAAAGAGAGAGAGAGAGAGAGAGAGAGATGTAAAAACTAACAAAGAGAAAACTATGTCTGGTTCTAAAGGAAAAAAGAATAAAGGATAAAAAAAATACAGCCTGGTCTTATTTCAACCAGAACTCAAGGGGATGCTGTGTGTTACTGTATTTCCAGTAGATGTGGTGCATGTGGCATTCTGCCTGTGTTGCTGTTCTGGGGGAGAGGCCTGCTGAGCTGGTTCAAGGTCAGTCCTGCCCCCAGTGGAAAAAAAAGGCACTTCCCAAGTACAGGGAAGTAGGGTTTGATTTAATCAACTTCTGCCTCCACTGGGGCCACTGTATTGCTCTCTGATATCTGACCGTGTTGGTAGACCACCTCATTCCCTGGTCCCAAGACAGGGGATCTCACACCCACCCCAGTTCAGGAAGTACTCACAGAAAAGTGAGGGCCAACACACCCACTGCCCAGCTCTCCTGCATTTATCTCTGGTGAGGCTGTGATTCAAAACTCCAAATCTTAAAGGAGCCAACAGTGCTTAGATCTGCTCCCTCCTGTGGATTAGAGGATCACTGTGCTCTGACTAGTGCCCATTGTCCCAGAAAAAAACAGTCCCCCACCTGCACAGTGCCTGTATTCTATGCTGTGGCAAAATGAAAAGGGACGACCAGATTATCCACCCTCTGCAGGTGCCTTGGACTCTTGTCAATGAATGGCCATTTGGTGGTGCCTGCAGGTTCTTTTGTCCTTGGAGAGACAATATGCCCTCTTCTATATGTACTCCAGGAAGGGGAACTATCTCTCCCGGTTCGACACGAGAGATTCCTTCTTCACTTTGTGTATGTTCCAGGGCCAGAGCCTTCCTTCTCTTCAAGAGGGTATGCTACAGCTCTGCTCCAGTGAAAGTCCCACACTTGCAACATTTCAGAATTTGAGGTACACTCGATGTTTGCAAAACTCCTGCACCACTCAGTTCCCCCAGCTCCTCAGTCTGTGGTCTGAAAAGGTTTTCTTCTTGTGTGAACCCCATGCTGTACTCTCTCAACCTCTCTATGCCTCTCTCCCTTTTCTCTCCCCAAGGAAAGGTTTCCCTGCCCTCCACAGCATGGCAGCATTTCTCTCCCCCAATTCCCTTCCACCTCACACCTGTCACGTCATCTCTCCCAAACAGTGGAAATCCATTTTGAATACCCAGATCAATTTCCTGGGCGTTCCAAGTGATCTGACCTCAATATAGCTGTATTCAGTGGTCGAGGAAAATCCGAGGTCCCTCTACTTCTTCACCATCTTAACTCTGCCCCATGTCTTATAATTTGGGGTACAATTGTAAATGGGAATTTTTTCTTAATTTCTCTTTCTGCTGTTTCATTATTGATGTATGGAAATGCAACAGATTCTTGTACTTTGATTTGTGTATTGCGACTTCAGTGAATTCATTTATCAGTTCTAGCAATTTTTTCTGGTGGAGTCTTTTGGATTTTATACATATAAAATCATATCATCTGCAAATAGTGAAAGACTTACTTCTTCCTTGCCCATTTGTATGGCTTTTATTTCTTTTGTTGTCTGACTGCTAGGACTTCCACTCCTTTGTTGAATAACAGTCTTGAGAATGGACATCTTTATCTTGTTCCTGACCTTAGGAGAAATGCTCTGTAGGAGAAATGCTCTGTTTTCCCCCATTGAGAATGATGGTAACTGTGGGTTTTTCATATATGGCCTTTATTATGTTGAGCTATGTTCCATCTCAACCTGCTAAGTTGAGGGTTTTTATCATGAATGGAGGTTGTACTTTGTCAAATGCTTTTTCTGCATCTAATGAGAGGATCATATGGTTCTTTTTTTTTTTAAGATTTTATTTATTTATTCGACAGAGATAGAGACAGCCAGCGAGAGAGGGTACACAAGCAGGGGGAGTGGGAGAGGAAGAAGCAGGCTCGTAGCAAAAGAGCCTGATGTGGGGCTCGATCCTATAACGCCAGGATCACGCCCTGAGCCGAAGGCAGACGCCCAACCGCTGTGCCACCCAGGCGCCCTGAGAGGATCATATGGTTCTTATCCTTACTTTTACTGATGTGATGTATTATGTTGATTGATTTGAGAATATTGGATCACCCTTGCAAGCAAGGAATAAATACCAATTGATTATGGTGAATGATTTTTTAAACGTATTATTGAATTGACTTTTTGTTGAGCATTTTTCTTCTATGTTCATGAGGGATATTGGCCTGTAGTTGTCTTTTTTTTTTTTGTGGTGTCTTTATTTGGTTTTGCTATTAAGATGATACTGGCCTCATAGAATGAATTTGGAAATTTTCCTTCCTTTTCTATTTTTTTAAGAATAGTTTAATAGAGTAGTATTAATTCTTTAAATATTTGGTAGAATATGCCTCTAAAGCCATCTGGTCCTGTACTTTTGTTTGTTGGAAGTTTTGTGGTTGCTGGCTCAATTTCTGTGCTGGTTATCAGCCTGTTCAAATTTTTTATTTCTTCCTTTTTCAGTTTTGGTAGCTTATATGTTTTTAGGAATTTAACCACTTCTTCCAGGTTGTCCAGTTTGTTGGCATTTAGTTCATTTACATTCAAAATAAGTATTGATACATATGTATTTATTACCATTTTGTTACTTGTTTTGTGGTTGTTTCTGAAGATTTTCTCTGATCCTTTATTCTCTTGTTATTTTTCATAGTTTACTGGTTTTCTTTAATGATATATTTGGATTTCTTTCTCTTTATTCTTTGCATCTTTATTAGTGGTTTTTGATATATAAACGTTAGGTTTGTGTATAATGTCTTGTGTATATAGCAGTCTATCTTAAGTTGTTGGTCATTGAAGTTTGAACCCATTCTTCTCTCCTCCCCATATTTTAGGTATTTGTTATACTTTATGCTTTTTTTGTGAGTTCTTTGACTCAGTTTTTTTTTAAATACTTATTGTTACTGCCTTTGTGTTTCATACCTATATACTGTCACTTTTGCTCTATCCTTTCCATTCAATGTGTCCCTTTTAATATTTCTTATGGATCAACTCTTTTATTCCCCCCCCCGGAAACACTTTGTCTCTCCTTCTATTCTGAATGATAGCCTTGCTAGATAGAGTATTCTTGGCTATAGATTTTTCCCATTCAGCACTTTGGGTTTTTTGTTGTTGTTAGTTAGTTAGTTAGTTTTTTAATTAATTGCATTTATTTTTTATTTTTTTAATAATATTTTTATTATGTTATGTTAGTCACCATACAGTACATCCCTAGTTTTTGATGTAAAATTCCATGATTCTTTACTTGCGTATAACACCCAGTGCACCATGCAATACATGCCCTCCTTAATACCCATCACTAGCTTATCCCATCCCCCCGCCGAAGCCCTCTGTTTGTTTCCCAGAGTCCATAGTCTCTCATGGTTCATTCCCCCTTCTGTTTACCCCCCCTTCTTCTTCCCTTTCTTCTCCTACTGATCTTCCTACCTCTTATGTTCCATAAATGAGTGAAACCATATGATAATTGTCTTTCTCTGCTTGACTTATTTCGCTTAGCATTATCTCCTCCAGTCCCATCCATGTTGCAGCAAATGTTGAGAAATCATTCTTTTTGATTTGAATATATCATGCCAATCCCTTCTGGCTTGCATAGTTCCTATTGAAAAATCTCCTCTCAGCCTTGTTTTTTCCCTTGTAACTTAATGACTTCTTTTGTCTTGCTGCTTTTAGGATTCTTTAATAATATATTTTGCTAATTTAATTACAATATACCTTGGTGTGAATCTGCTTTTTTTATTTTGTTGGGGGTTCTCTGTGCTTTCTGGATCTGGCTGTCTGTTTCCTTCCCCAGATTAGGGATGTTTTCATCTATTATTCCTTCAAACAAATTTTCTGTCTCTTTCCTCCCTCTTTTTCTGGGACTCCTATAATATGAATGTCACTGAGCTCCCTAAGTGTATTTTCATTTTACATAATTCTTTACTCCATCTAGTATTCAGCCTGATTACTTTCCATTACTCTGTCTCCTTGATCACTATTTCGTTCCTCTGCTTCTTCCATATTGCTGTTCATTACATCAAGCATTTTTCTCATTTTGTTTATTGAACCCCTTATCTCTGTTATGTTATTCCTTATCTCTGTGTTAATTCCTCACTCAAGTCTTCTACTCTTTTCTCAAGGGCAGTGAGTATCCTTATGATCATTGCTATAAATTCTCTAATAGGCATGATACTTATGTCTGTTTCACTTAGATACTATGGCATGGGTTTGTCCTGTTCTTTCATTTAGGATAGATTTCTTTGTCTCTCATTTTGTCTCTCTTTTGGTGTCTATTTCTGTATGTTAAGAAAGTCTGCTGTGTCTTCTGCTCTTGAAAGTAGTGATTTTATGAAGAAGAGGTCCTGGAGTGCACTGCAGTGCCATGTGCCCTCTTTACCAGAACTTGGCACTTCAAGAGGGTACCCTATGTGTGTTTCTTATGCCATGATATTGTGTCAGAGTCAATTTTTACTATCATTTCAGTCTTCTGAACTGATTCTCTGTCTTTTGTGGACTGTGATTGCTCTTTATGGTCCCTAGTGGGACCTAGGTAGGCCAGCTCTGATAAGTCATGCCCTCTGGGGAACTTGGGAGTAGGGCAGCAGTAATTGCAAAAATCGTACAGTCCTGTGCCAGATCCCTTCAGCACTGATGTGGGTGGAAGCTGTATGCCAGTGCTGCTGGGGGCACTTAACAATGGCTGGGCACAGCCAGGGCCCATGCAAGGCAGGGACTGGGAGTGCAGCTGGGTGATGTGCAGCAGCTGGGCAGAGCGTGGTGGCTGGGTGCCTCATGGCAGTAGGTGTTCACATGGGAACTGGACGCATTGCATGACAGAGGCTGAGGAAATGCATCTGTGTGCTGCATGCAAATTCATCTGGGGGTGCACGGGTGGGCATGGTGCAGTAAGGCAGCTGGGGTAAGCAGCTAGGTGAAGTTCACAAAGGTAGATGAAGTCACACAGCTCGGCATTGTGTGGCAGACCTGCCCAGCAGCTACAGCAGGTGTGCACCTTCAAAGAAATTTGCCCTAAGCCCAAGGCCTAGCCTAGCAGGCTTGCAGTGGGCTAGTCCTCAGGAGAACTCATGGGCTTGTCACTCTGCTAGCAGGTTAGTTAGCAAGTGTTTGTGCAGGCTTTCCTCTTGCAGGTGACTCTATATTTATGTTGGGTGTAGGGGTGGAAAATGTCCCTTGCCAGCTCCCCTGTTTTCAGAGAACTCCCCCAACATACTCTGAAGTCAGTATGAGCAGATCTGTTGCTCCTTTGCCCCCTGGCATTTTGGAAGCGGCTGTTTTTATTTTGTCTCGCTGCTTAAGCTGCTGTCTCTTTAAGGATAGTGACCTACATATCATTCACCCTCCAGGCTTATCCCGTGCTGATTCAGAAGACTTTTTTTTTCTTTTTTTTTTTTTACCTTTTTTAAATAATTTTTCTTATGTTAGTCACCATACAGTACATCCCTAGTTTTTGATGTAAAGTTCCATGATTCATTGATTCAGCAGACTTTTAATGCTCCATGTTCAAAGTACCACTGTTTTTTAAACTCCGGAGTTCAGCCCCTCTGGTTTTTAAAGCCAAATGTTATAGAGATTAGTCTATCTCATTTGAGCACCCTGGTATGAGAGCCAATTCTCTGCCCTCTCCGCAAGAGCAGCTCCCTCCTGCGGGCAGCTTCCCTCTGCTTTTCTGACCTTTGTAAACTTTCAGATGCAGCTTCTTCTCTATATTTAGTTATGAGTTACTTCTGCCAGTCTTTGGATTGTTCTCAGGTTTGTTGACTTGGATATAGAAGCTACTAGTAGAAAGCTTTGGATGAGGTAAGCTCAGGGTTCTCCTACTCCTCCATCTTCCCAAGTTTTCACAGTCCAATTTCTGCTTCTATGATTTTTACTAGTCTAAGTATCTCTTTTTTGTGGAATCATACAATATTTGTCTTTTTGTGATTAGTTTATTTTTCTTGAAAGANNNNAAAATTTTGCTTATCTATTCATCCATCAAGAGACACTTGGGTTTCCTACATGTTTTAGTTAATGTGGATAATGCTGCTATGAACATGGGTGTACATATCTCTTTGAGACCTTGCTTTCAGTGATCTTGATCATCTTTTCATGTGTTTATTGGCCATTGGTATATGTTCTTTGTAGAAATGCATTGTCATGCCCTTTGTCCATTTTTGAATTTTTTTTCATTGTTGACGTTTGAGAGTTCTCTATGCATTCTGGATATTAATCCCTTATCAGACATATAATTTCCAAATATTTTATTTTGTTGCATGGGTTGCCTTATTACTCTGCTGATATTGTTGTTTTAACTATTTTTTAAATTTTTTATGAAGTTCAATTTGTCTATTTTTTCTTTTGCTGGGCCCTT
>NW_024423319.1:67275818-67284450 GCF_017311325.1 Ursus maritimus
CATATACAATAAATCATTACTAAATCCCATGTTATGAAGCTTTTGTCATATTTTCTTCTATGAGTTTTATAGTTTAATGTCCTTGATACACTTTGACTTAGTTTTTGACTATATTGTTAGGTAGGGGTCCAACTTCATTCTTTAATATGTGGATATCCAGTTTTCCCAACACCATTTGTTGAAAAAGTTGTCCTTTCCATTGAATGGTCTTGGCACTCTTGTTGAAAATCACTTGACAATGTAAGCAAGGATCTATTTCTGGGATCTCTATTGTATTCCATTGGCCTATATGCTAGTCTTTATACCAGTATCACACTGTTTTTATTAGTGTATCTTTGTAAAAATTTTTGAAATCAGGAAATGTGAGTTCTCCAGTTTTGATCTTTATTTTAAAGGTTGATATTCAGGGTCTTTTGAGATTCCATATGAATTTTTAGGTGCTTTTTAAAAAATTTCTTCAAAAAACGCTACTTAAATTTTAGTAGCAATTGGTGGAACCTGGATTGCTTTGGGTACTATTAACATCTTAACAATATTAAGTCTTCTAATTCATGAACAGGAGATTGTTTCCACTTACATTATACGTTTATTACCAACATAATAAATAATGGAAAAAGTTATTGGAAGCCACCTCACGTGAATTTTAAACATTTATTAAGTACCAATTTGGTGCTAGGCCTTTTATAAAATATATCCTAGCATGCACACACACACATGCATGCCATGGTGCTCAAATAACATGAGGAAATTAGATATGTAAACTAAGAGGAGAGTATTAAGTGCTAAAGGAGGGATAAAGAAGATTATGGGGAATCAGAGGAGAAAGATAGTTAAATCTTTGCAGATGTAGGGCAGTGGGGACTTTTTCTTTTTTAGCAGAAATAACATTGAGCTTAGTCTTAAAGAATAAGTAGTTAAAGTAGGAGTATGGGAGTGAAGAGGAAATGAACATTTCAGGCAGAAAAAGAGATTGTACAAAGTTAGGAGTCAAGAATATAGTGACACATTGAGAGAATTACATGCAGTTTGGATTTCTGAAGCACGGAGTAATGACTTGGGTCACAGAAGATGAGGATGCAAAGATAGCCAAGGTCAGATCATGAAGTGCTGTTCTTCACACCCACTAGTAGACTAATACTCCATATACAGTATGAAAAACTTTCGTAAATGCTGCCATTAAGGGTGGGAGTGGAGGAGAGTTTAAGAATTATTAAGGATATAGGTGGCAACAACAACGGATAATCCAAAATTGAATTGAAGAAACACTTCCCAGTTGAAGAATAGGTTTTGGTTGAAGATGAGATAAACATGGGGCATGTTGCATTTGATGTGTTTGTGAGAATTCCCACTTGATATACCTCAGGGATTCTGACCTTCAGCACTATTGATCTTTTCAGGCCAGATAATGCTTCATTGCATGGGGCTTTTCAGTACATTTTACAATGCTTTGCAGCATCATTGGTCTGTACCCATATGCATCAATAACACCTCCCCAAGTGACAGTATGGAAACAACTCCAGACATTTCTAAATTCCCTTTGTGGGAAGGAGAGTTAAGATGGGGGAGGAATAGGGGTCCCCTTTTTTAGCTGGTTCCCTGAGTCTAGCTGGATAGGTACCAGACCATCCTGAACATTCATGGAATCAGCCTGATATGCAGGAAGATACATCAGGATCTCTAATAATGAACATCTCCAGTGATGAGTATTGACGTATGAAGCGGGGAGCCGTGAAGCCACGCACAGATATCAGAAGATAAACGGAAGGGGGAGGGAGCCGCCGCTTTCAAACGCCGGGAAGCGGTAGCCACTTGCTCTGGGGAGTGGGCAAATTAGCGGACCAGCACCTGCGAGAGAGCAGACTGAGACCGTGAGCCGGGGTACGCGCGAGACCAGTCTGAAAACCAGAGCTATGGAGTGCGCGAACCACACTGAAACGGAGCTCTGGACCGTGCAGGTGTGGCTGGCAGTATTAGAAACACAAAGGACAGAGATGCGCAGGCCCTGGAAGTGAGGGCTGGGACGCCGGCTGTGGGGCACACATGCCGGGACGCTGCAGGGTTGAGCAGCACCGATAGTAACAGAGTTAAAGTGGCCAGAACATCAGTGGAGAACGGTCCGCGATCCCTCTGTTCTGAGACAGAGGCTGAGATTCGGCCACTGCTGCCTGACTCTCAGAAGAGGCACAGCAAACCACCAGGGAAAGTCTCCAGAGAACAAAAGCCTGGAAATACCGGCTCACAAGGTGCCCATCCTCATCTCCCCTCGCAGGGAACACGGAGACTCTACCCAAAAAGGGTTGCCTGAGTTTCGGAGCGGCAGGCCCCTCCCCCAGAAGGCAGGCTGAAAAATCAAGAAGCCCACATCCCAGGGTGCCTGGGTGGTGCAGTCATTAAGCGCCTGTCTTCGGCTTAGGGCGTGATCCCTGCATTCCGGAAAGGAGTCCCTCATCGGGCTCCTCCGCTGGGAGCCTGCTTCTTCCTTTTCCACTCCCCTGCATGTGTTCCCTCTCTCGCTGGTTGGCTCTCTGCCACATAAACAAATAAAATCTTTAAAGAAGAGGCCCACATCCCTAAGATCCCTATAAAACAAGGGCGCAGCCTGGGTCGCATTCAATAATTTGGGCTCTGGACAACCCTGCAACCTCTCCTCATCAGAATGACGAGAAGGAGAAGTCCACCCCAGGAAAGAAAAGACAATGAGTCTGTGGCCTCTGCCACAGAACTAATGGATGTGGATATAAACAAATTATCACAAATGGAAGCCAGAGTAACAATGGTCAAGATGATGAATAGACTTGAAAAAAGTATTAATGAAAATGTTACTGAGAATATAGAATCCCTAAGGGTGGAAATGAGAGCGAATCTGATAGAAATTAAAAATTCTATGAGCCAAATGCAATCAAAACTAGAGGCTCTGACGGCCAGGGTCACCGAGACAGAGGAACATATTAGTGAATTGGAGGATGGGTTAGTAGAAGAAAACCAAAATAGAAGCTGGACTTAAAAAAATCCACGCCCACGAATGTAAGTTACGGGAGATTACTGACTCAATGAAACGATCCAATGTCAAAATCATCGGCATCCCTGAGGGGGTGGAGAAAAACAGAGGTGTAGAAGAGCTATTTGAACAAATTGTAGCTGAAAACTTCCCTAATCTAGCTAGGGAAATGAACATTCGTGTCCAAGAGGCAGAAAGGAACCCTCCCAAGCTCAACCATGACAAACCTATGCCACATCACGTCATAGTGCATTTCACAAATATTAGATCCAAGGGTACAGTATTGAAAGCGGCCAGGGCAATGATATTTCTCACGTATAAGGCAAAGGTATCAGAATTAGGTCAGAGCTGTCTACACAGACCTGGAATGAGAGAAAGGGTTGGGGGGGGGGCATTTTTAAAGCTCTTTCAGAGAAAAACATGCAGCCAAGGATCCTTTATCCAGCAAGGCTGTCATTCAGAATGGATGGAGAAATAAAGACGTTCCAGAATCACCAGTCATTGACCAATTTTGTAACCACAAAACCAGCCCTACAGGAGATATTAAGGGGGGTTCTATAAAGGTAAAAAGGCCCCAAGAGTGATACAGAACAGAAAGTCACAACCGATACAAACAAAGACTTTACTGGCAACATGGCATCATTAAAATTCTACCTCTCAGTTCTTAGTGCCAATGTAAATGGGTTAAACGCTCCCATTAGCGTAATAAGGTTGCAGATTGGATAAAAAGAAATGACCCATCCATTTGCTCTCTACAAGAGACTCATTTTGAACCCAAAGATGCATTCAGACTGAGAGTAAGGTGATGGAGTACCATCTTTCATGCAAATGGGCCTCAAAAGAAAGCTGGGGTAACAATTCTCATATCAGATAGATTGGATTTAAAACTAGAGACTATAGTTAGAGACGCAAAAGGGTACTATATTATTCTTAAAAGAAGTAATCAACAAGTGGATATGACAATTATAAATATATATGCCCCCAACAGGGGAGCAGCAAGATACACAAGGCAACTCTTAACCACAAGAGACATATAGATAAAAATACATTAATAGTAGGGGACCTCAACACTCCATTATCAGAAATAGAACACCCTGGCAAAAACTAACCAAAGAATCAAAGGCTTTGAATGCCATACTCGATGAGTTGGACCTCATAGATATATATAGAGCACTACACCCCAGAACCAAAGAATACTCATTCTATTCTAATGCCCATGGAACATTCTCAAGAATAGACCATGTTCTGGGTCACAGAACAGGTCTCAACCGATACCAAAAGATTGAAATGATCCCCTGCATATTCTCAGACCACAATGCTCTGAAGTTGGAACTCAACCACAAGGAAAAATTTGGAAGAAACTCAAACACTTGGAGACTAAGAACCATCCTGCTCAGGAATGACTCGATAAACCAGGAAATCAAAAATCAAATTAAACATTTTATGGAGACCAATGAGACTGAAAACACAATGGTCCAAAACCTATTGGATGCTGCAAAGGCCGTCCTAAGGGGGAAATACATAGCCATCCAAGCTTCACTCAAAAGAATAGAAAAATCTAAAATGCAGTTTTTATATTCTCACCTCAAAAAGCTGGAACACCAACAGAGGGACAGCCCTAATCCACTCACGAGGAAGCAGTTGACCAAAATTACAGCAGAAATCAATGAATTAGAAACCAGGAGTACAGTAGAGCAAATCAACAGGACTAGAAGCTGGTTCTTTGATAAAATCAATAAAATAGACAGACCACTGGCAAGACTTATCCAAAAGAAAAGAGAAAGGACCCAGATTATTAAAATTATGAATGAAAAAGGAGAGGTCACGGTGAACACCATTGAAATTGGAAGGATAATTAGAAATTTTTATCAACAGCTTTATGCCAATAAACTAAGCAATCTGGAAGAGATGGAATCCTTCCTGGAAACCTATGAACTACCAAGATTGAAACCGGAAGAAATTGATTTCTTAAACAGGCCAATTAATTATGAAGAAATTGAGTCAGTGATAAACAACCTTCCAAATAACAAAACTCCAGGCCCGGACGGTTTTCCTGGGGAATTCTACCAAACATTCAAAGAAGAAATAATACCTATTCTCCTAAAGCTATTTCAAAAAATAGAAACAGAAGGAAAGCTACCAAACTCATTCTATGAGGCCAATATTACCTTGATCCCCAAACCAGGCAAAGACCCCCTCAAAAAGGAGAATTACAGACCGATTTCCCTAATGAATATGGACGCCAAAATCCTCAACAAGATACTTGATAATAGAATCCAACAGTACATTAAAAGGATTATCCATCACGATCAAGTGGGATTCATACCTGGGATGCAAGCGTGGTTCAATAGTCGCAAATCAATCAGCGTGATACATCATATCAACAAGAAAAGACTCAGGAACCATATGATCCTCTCAATCGATGCCGAAAAAGCATTTGACAAAATACAGCATCCTTTCCTGATTAAAACCCTTCAGAGTGTAGGAATAGAAGGTACATTTCTCAATCTCATAAAAGCCATCTATGAAAAGCCTACTGCAAATATTATTCTCAATGGGGAAAAGCTGGAAGCCTTTCCCTTAAGATCAGGAACTCGACAAGGATGCCCACTCTCGCCACTATTATTCAACATAGTACTAGAAGTCCTTGCAACAGCAATCAGACGACAAAAAGGGATCAAAGGTATTCAAATTGGCAAAGAAGAAGTCAAAATGTCTCTCTTTGCAGATGACATGATACTCTATATGGAAAACCCAAAAGAAGCCACTCCCAAACTATTAGAAGTTATAGAGCAATTCAGTAACGTGGCAGGATACAAAATAAATGCTCAGAAATCAGTTGCATTTCTATACACGAATAACGAGACCGAAGAAAGAGAAATTAGGGAATCCATCCCATTTACAATAGCACCAAAAACCATACGTTACCTTGGAATTAACTTAACCAGAGACGTAAAGGACCTATATTCTAGAAACTATAAATCACTCTTGAAAGACATTGAGGAAGACATAAAAAGATGGAAAGATATTCCATGCTCATGGATTGGAAGAATTAACATAGTTAAAATGTCCATGCTACCCAGAGCAATCTACACTTTCAATGCTATCCCGATCAAAATACCGAGGACATTTTTCAGAGAACTGGAACAAATAGTCCTTAAATTTGTATGGAAACAGAAAAGTCCCTGAATCTCTAAGGAACTGTTGAAAATGAAAAACAAAGCTGGGGGCATCACAATGCCGGATTTCGAGCTATACTACAAAGCTGTGATCACAAAGACAGCATGGTACTGGCACAAAAACAGACATAGACCAATGGAACAAAATAGAGAACCCAGAAATGGACCCTCGGCTCTTTGGGCAACTAATATTTGATAAAGCAGGAAAAAACATCTAGTGGAAAAAAGACAGTCTCTTCAATAAATGGTGCAGGGAAAATTGGACAGCTACATGCAAAAGAATGAAGCTTGACCAATCTCTCACACCGTACACAAAAATAAACTCCAAATGGATGAAAGACCTCGATGTGAGACAGGAATCCATCAAAATTCTAGAGGAGAACATAGGCAGCAACCTCTATGACATCGGCCCCAGCAACCTTTTCCATGACACATCTCCAAAGGCAAGAGAAACAAAAGATAAAATGAACTTATGGGACTTCATCTAGATCAAAAGCTTCTGCACAGCCACAGAAACAGTCAAAAAAAAACTAAGAGGCAGCCCACGGAATGGGAGAATATATTTGTAAATGGCACTACAAATAAAGGACTGGTATCCAAGATCTACAAAAAACTTCTAAAACTCAATACACGAGAAACAAATAAACAAATCAAAAAATGGGCAGAAGATATGAACAGACACTTTTCCAATGAAGACCTACAAATGGCTAACAGACACATGAAAAAATGCTCAAAATCATTGGCCATCAGGGAAATTCAAATCAAAACTACACTGAGATACCACCTTACGCCAGTTAGAATGGCAAAAATAGACAAGGCAAGAAACAACAATTGTTGGAGAAGATGTGGAGAAAGGGGATCCCTCCGACATTGTTGGTGGGAATGCAAGTTGGTACAGCCACTATGGAAAACAGTGTGGAGGTCCCTTAAAAAGATAAAACTTGAGCTACCCTATTGCACTACTGGGTATTTACCCCAAAGATACAGACATAGTGAAGAGAAGAGCCATATGCACCCCAATGTTCATAGCAGCAATGTCCACAATAGCTAAATCGTGGAAGGAGCCGAGATGCCCTTCAACAGATGACTGGATTAAGAAGTTGTGGTCCATATATACAATGGAATATTACTCACCTATCAGAAAAAACAAATTCTCAACATTTGCTACAACATGGACAGCACTGGAGGAGATAATGCTAAGTGAAATAAGTCAAGCAGAATAAGACAATTATGATATGATTTCTCTCATCTATGGAATATAAGAACTAGGATGATCGGTAGGGGAAAAAGGGATAAAGGGGGGGTAATTAGAGGGGGGAATGAAATATGAGACACTATGGACTATGAGACACAAACTGAGGGCCTCAGAGGGGAGGGGGTGGGGGAATGGGATAGGCCGGTGATGGGTAGTAAGGAGAGCACATATTGCATGGTGCACTGGGTGTTATAAGCCACTAATGGATCATCGAACTTTACATTGTAAACCGGGGATGTATTGTATGGTGACTAACATAACATAATAAAAAATCATTAAAAAATAAAAAAAAAATTAAAACCCCCCCAAAAAATGTAATGTAGGTTACGGGACATTACTGACTCAATGAAACAATCCAATGTCAAAATCATCTGCATCCTTGAGGGGGTGGAGAAAATCAGAGGTCTAGAAGAGATATTTGAACAAATTGTACCTGAAAACTTCCCTAATCTAGCAAAGGAAACACGCATTCATGTCCAAGAGGCAGAGAGGACCCTCCCAAGCTCAACCACGACAAACCTATGCCACGTCATGTCATAGTGCATTTCACAAATATTAGATCCAAGGGTACAGTATTGAAAGTGGCCAGGGCAAAGAAATTTCTCACATATAAGACAAAGGTATCAGAATTACGTCAGACCTGTCTACACAGACCTGGAATGAGAGAAAGGGTTGGGGGGGGGCATTTTTAAAGCTCTTTCAGAGAAAAACATGCAGCCAAGGATCCTTTATCCAGCAAGGCTGTCATTCAGAAATGATGGAGAAATAAAGAAGTTCCAGAATCGCCAGTCATTGACCAATGTTGTAACCACAAAACCAGCCCTACAGGAGATATTAAGGGGTGTTCTATAAAAGTAAAAAGGCCCCAAGAGTGATACAGAACAGAAAGTCACAATCGATAGAAACAAAGACTTTACAGCAACATGGCATCATTAAAATCATATCTCTCAATAATGAGTCTCAATTCAAATGGCCTAAATGCCCCCATAATATGCCACAGTGTTGCAGATTGGATAAAAAGACATGACCCATCCATTTGCTGTCTAAAAGAGACTCATTTTTTACCTAAGGATACATCCAGACTGAAAGTAAAGGGATGGAATACCATCTTTCATGCCAATGGACCTCAAAAGAAAGCTGGGGCAGCAATTCTCATATCAGACAGTTAGGATTTTAAACTAAAGACTATAGTTAGAGATA
>NW_024423319.1:67284460-67286689 GCF_017311325.1 Ursus maritimus
GGGGGAATGGGATAGGCCGGTGATGGGTAGTAAGGAGAGCACATATTGCATGGTGCACTGGGTGTTATAAGCCACTAATGGATCATCGAACTTTACATTGTAAACCGGGGATGTATTGTATGGTGACTAACATAACATAATAAAAAATCATTAAAAAATAAAAAAAAAATTAAAACCCCCCCAAAAAATGTAATGTAGGTTACGGGACATTACTGACTCAATGAAACAATCCAATGTCAAAATCATCTGCATCCTTGAGGGGGTGGAGAAAATCAGAGGTCTAGAAGAGATATTTGAACAAATTGTACCTGAAAACTTCCCTAATCTAGCAAAGGAAACACGCATTCATGTCCAAGAGGCAGAGAGGACCCTCCCAAGCTCAACCACGACAAACCTATGCCACGTCATGTCATAGTGCATTTCACAAATATTAGATCCAAGGGTACAGTATTGAAAGTGGCCAGGGCAAAGAAATTTCTCACATATAAGACAAAGGTATCAGAATTACGTCAGACCTGTCTACACAGACCTGGAATGAGAGAAAGGGTTGGGGGGGGGCATTTTTAAAGCTCTTTCAGAGAAAAACATGCAGCCAAGGATCCTTTATCCAGCAAGGCTGTCATTCAGAAATGATGGAGAAATAAAGAAGTTCCAGAATCGCCAGTCATTGACCAATGTTGTAACCACAAAACCAGCCCTACAGGAGATATTAAGGGGTGTTCTATAAAAGTAAAAAGGCCCCAAGAGTGATACAGAACAGAAAGTCACAATCGATAGAAACAAAGACTTTACAGCAACATGGCATCATTAAAATCATATCTCTCAATAATGAGTCTCAATTCAAATGGCCTAAATGCCCCCATAATATGCCACAGTGTTGCAGATTGGATAAAAAGACATGACCCATCCATTTGCTGTCTAAAAGAGACTCATTTTTTACCTAAGGATACATCCAGACTGAAAGTAAAGGGATGGAATACCATCTTTCATGCCAATGGACCTCAAAAGAAAGCTGGGGCAGCAATTCTCATATCAGACAGTTAGGATTTTAAACTAAAGACTATAGTTAGAGATACGAAGGGCACTATATTATTCTTAAAGGATGTATCCAACAAGTGGATATGATAATTATAAATATATATGGCCCCAAAAGAGGAGCAGCAAGATACACAAGCCAACTCTTAACCAGAATAAAGAGACATATAGATAAATATACGTTAATAGTAGGGGATCTCAACACTCTACTATCAGCAATAGGTAGATCACCTAAGCAGAAAATCAACAAAGAAACAAGAGTTTTCAATGCCATGCTACATGAGTTGGACCTCATAGATATATATAGAACACTACACCCCAGAACCAAAGAATACACATTCTATTCTAATGCCCATGGAACATTCTCAAGAATAGAACATGTTCTGGGTCACAAAACAGGTCTCAACTGATACCAAAAGACTGAAATTTATGAAGACCAACGAGAATGAAAACACAATGGTCCAAAACCTATGGGATACTGCAAAGACAGTCCTAAGGGGAAAATACATAGCCTACCAAGCCTCACTCAAAAGAATAGAAAAATCTAAAATGCAGTTTTTATATTCTCACCTCAAGAGGCTGGAACAGCAACAGAGGAACATGCCTAATCCATGCACGAGAAAGCAGTTCATCAAGATTAGAGCACAGATCAATGAATTAGAAACCAGGAGATCAGTAGAGCAGATCAACAGAACTAGAAGCTGGTTCCTTGAAAGAATAAATAAAATTGACAAACTACTGGCAAGACTTATACAAAGAATAGAGAAAGGACCCAAATTAATAACATTATGAATGAAAATGGAGAGGTAGCAACCAACACCAATGAAATTGGAAGGATTATTAGAAACTTTACTCAACAGCTTTATGCCAATTATTTAAGCAGTCTGGAAGAGATGGAGGCCTTCCTGGAAACTATAAACTACCAAGACCGAAACAGGAAGAAATTGATTTCTTAAACAGGCCAATTGATTGTGAAGAGATTGAAACAGTGATAAACAACCTTCCAAAAAACAAAACGCCAGGACCTGATGTTTTTCCTGGGGAATTCTACCAAACATTCAAAGAAGAAATAATACCTACTCATCTAAAGCTGTTTCAAAAAATAGAAACAGAAGGAAAGCTACCAAACTCATTCTATGAGGCCAATATTACCTTGATCCCCAAACCAGGCAAAGACCCCATCAAAAAGGATTA
>NW_024423319.1:67286699-67288890 GCF_017311325.1 Ursus maritimus
TAGGATTTTAAACTAAAGACTATAGTTAGAGATACGAAGGGCACTATATTATTCTTAAAGGATGTATCCAACAAGTGGATATGATAATTATAAATATATATGGCCCCAAAAGAGGAGCAGCAAGATACACAAGCCAACTCTTAACCAGAATAAAGAGACATATAGATAAATATACGTTAATAGTAGGGGATCTCAACACTCTACTATCAGCAATAGGTAGATCACCTAAGCAGAAAATCAACAAAGAAACAAGAGTTTTCAATGCCATGCTACATGAGTTGGACCTCATAGATATATATAGAACACTACACCCCAGAACCAAAGAATACACATTCTATTCTAATGCCCATGGAACATTCTCAAGAATAGAACATGTTCTGGGTCACAAAACAGGTCTCAACTGATACCAAAAGACTGAAATTTATGAAGACCAACGAGAATGAAAACACAATGGTCCAAAACCTATGGGATACTGCAAAGACAGTCCTAAGGGGAAAATACATAGCCTACCAAGCCTCACTCAAAAGAATAGAAAAATCTAAAATGCAGTTTTTATATTCTCACCTCAAGAGGCTGGAACAGCAACAGAGGAACATGCCTAATCCATGCACGAGAAAGCAGTTCATCAAGATTAGAGCACAGATCAATGAATTAGAAACCAGGAGATCAGTAGAGCAGATCAACAGAACTAGAAGCTGGTTCCTTGAAAGAATAAATAAAATTGACAAACTACTGGCAAGACTTATACAAAGAATAGAGAAAGGACCCAAATTAATAACATTATGAATGAAAATGGAGAGGTAGCAACCAACACCAATGAAATTGGAAGGATTATTAGAAACTTTACTCAACAGCTTTATGCCAATTATTTAAGCAGTCTGGAAGAGATGGAGGCCTTCCTGGAAACTATAAACTACCAAGACCGAAACAGGAAGAAATTGATTTCTTAAACAGGCCAATTGATTGTGAAGAGATTGAAACAGTGATAAACAACCTTCCAAAAAACAAAACGCCAGGACCTGATGTTTTTCCTGGGGAATTCTACCAAACATTCAAAGAAGAAATAATACCTACTCATCTAAAGCTGTTTCAAAAAATAGAAACAGAAGGAAAGCTACCAAACTCATTCTATGAGGCCAATATTACCTTGATCCCCAAACCAGGCAAAGACCCCATCAAAAAGGATTATCCATCATGCCCAAGTAGGATTCATCCCTGGGATGCAAGGGTGGTTCAACATTCGCAAATCTATCAGTGTCATAGATTTTATCAACAAGAAAAGAGCCAAAAATTATATGATCCTCTCAATAGATGCAGGAAAAGCATTTATACAGCATCCTTTCCTGATTAAAACCCTTCAGATTGTAGGGATAAAGGGTACATTCCTCAATCTCATAAAAACCATCCATAAAAAGCCCACAACGAATATGACTCTCAATGGGAAAAGCTGAGACCTTCTCCCTTAATATCAGGGACACGACAAGGATGCCCATTCTCTGCAATATTATGCAACATATACTAGATGTCCTAGCATCAGCAATCAGCCATCAAAAAGAAATAAAAGGTATTCAAATCAGCAGAGAAGAAGTCAAACTGTCTCTCTTCGCAGATGACATGACACTCTATATGGAAAACCCAGAAGAATCCACTCCCAAACTACTAGAAGTAATAGAGCAATTCAGTAATGTGGCAAGATACAAAATCAATGCTCAGAAATCAGTTGCGTTTCTATACACGAATAATGAGACTGAAGAAAGAGAAATTAGGGAATCCATCCCATTTACAATAGTACCAAAAATCATATGTTACCTTAACCAGAGATGTAAAGGTTCTATATTCAAAAACTACAAATCACTCTTGAAAGACATGAAGAAGACACAAAAATATGGAAAAATATTCCATGCGCATGGATCGGAAGAATTAACATAATGAAAATTTCCATGCTACCCAGAGCAATCTACACTTTCAATGCTATCCCGATCAAAATACCAATGACATTTTTCAAAGAACTAGAACAAACAGCCCTTAAATTTGTGTGGAACCAGAAAAGACCCCAAATCGCCAAGGAATTGTTGAAACAGAAAAACAAAGCTGGGGGCATCACAATGCCGGATTTCGAGCTATACTACAAAGCTGTGATCACAACAACAGCGTGCTACTGGCACAAAAACAGACACATAGACCAATGGAA
>NW_024423319.1:67288900-67314288 GCF_017311325.1 Ursus maritimus
AACTATAAACTACCAAGACCGAAACAGGAAGAAATTGATTTCTTAAACAGGCCAATTGATTGTGAAGAGATTGAAACAGTGATAAACAACCTTCCAAAAAACAAAACGCCAGGACCTGATGTTTTTCCTGGGGAATTCTACCAAACATTCAAAGAAGAAATAATACCTACTCATCTAAAGCTGTTTCAAAAAATAGAAACAGAAGGAAAGCTACCAAACTCATTCTATGAGGCCAATATTACCTTGATCCCCAAACCAGGCAAAGACCCCATCAAAAAGGATTATCCATCATGCCCAAGTAGGATTCATCCCTGGGATGCAAGGGTGGTTCAACATTCGCAAATCTATCAGTGTCATAGATTTTATCAACAAGAAAAGAGCCAAAAATTATATGATCCTCTCAATAGATGCAGGAAAAGCATTTATACAGCATCCTTTCCTGATTAAAACCCTTCAGATTGTAGGGATAAAGGGTACATTCCTCAATCTCATAAAAACCATCCATAAAAAGCCCACAACGAATATGACTCTCAATGGGAAAAGCTGAGACCTTCTCCCTTAATATCAGGGACACGACAAGGATGCCCATTCTCTGCAATATTATGCAACATATACTAGATGTCCTAGCATCAGCAATCAGCCATCAAAAAGAAATAAAAGGTATTCAAATCAGCAGAGAAGAAGTCAAACTGTCTCTCTTCGCAGATGACATGACACTCTATATGGAAAACCCAGAAGAATCCACTCCCAAACTACTAGAAGTAATAGAGCAATTCAGTAATGTGGCAAGATACAAAATCAATGCTCAGAAATCAGTTGCGTTTCTATACACGAATAATGAGACTGAAGAAAGAGAAATTAGGGAATCCATCCCATTTACAATAGTACCAAAAATCATATGTTACCTTAACCAGAGATGTAAAGGTTCTATATTCAAAAACTACAAATCACTCTTGAAAGACATGAAGAAGACACAAAAATATGGAAAAATATTCCATGCGCATGGATCGGAAGAATTAACATAATGAAAATTTCCATGCTACCCAGAGCAATCTACACTTTCAATGCTATCCCGATCAAAATACCAATGACATTTTTCAAAGAACTAGAACAAACAGCCCTTAAATTTGTGTGGAACCAGAAAAGACCCCAAATCGCCAAGGAATTGTTGAAACAGAAAAACAAAGCTGGGGGCATCACAATGCCGGATTTCGAGCTATACTACAAAGCTGTGATCACAACAACAGCGTGCTACTGGCACAAAAACAGACACATAGACCAATGGAACAGAATAGAGAACCCCGAAATGGACCCTCGGCTCTTTGGGCAACTAATATTTGATAAAGCAGGAAAAAACATCCAGTGGAAAAAAGACAGTCTCTTCAATAAATGGTGCTGGGAAAATTGGACAGCTACATGCAAAATAATGAAACTTGACCACTCTCTCACACCATACAGAAAGATAAACTCTAAATGGATGAAAGACCTCAATGTGAGACAGAAATCCATCAAAATCCTATAGAAGAGCATAGGCAGCAACCTCTATAACATCGGCCACAGCAACCTTTGTCATGACACATCTCCAAAGGCAAGAGAAACAAAAGATAAAATGAACTTGTTGGACTTCATCACGATCAAAAGCTTTTGCACAGCCAAGGACACAGTCATAAAAACTAAGAGGCAGCCCATGGAATGGGAGAATATATTTGCAAATAGCACTACAAATAAAAGACTGGTATCCAAGATCTACAAAGAACTTCTCAAACTCAATACACGAGAAACAAATAAACAAATCAAAAAATGGGCAGAAGATATGAACAGACACTTTTCCAATGAAGACATACAAATGGCTAACAGACACATGAAAAAATGTTCAAAATCATTAGCCATCAGGGAAATTCAAATCAAAACCACACTAAGATACCACCTTACGCCAGTTAGAATGGCAAAAATTGACAAGCCAAGAAACAACAATTGCTGGAGAGGATGTGGAGAAAGGGGATCCCTCCTACATTGTTGGTGGGAATGCAAGTTGGTACAGCCACTCTGGAAAACAGTGTGGAGGTCCCTTAAAAAGTGAAAAATTAAGCGACCCTATGATCCAGCAGTTGCACTACTGGGTGTTTACCCCAAAGATACAGACGTAGTGAAGGGAAGCGTCATATGCACTCCAATGTTCATAGCAACATTGTCCACAATAGCTAAATCGTGAAAGGAGCCGAGATGCCCTTCAACAGATGACTGGATTAAGAAGTTGTGGTCCATATATTCAATGGAATATTACTCAGCTCTCAAAAAGAACGAGTTCTCAACATTTGCTGTAACATGGACGGCACTGGAGGAGATAATGCTAAGTGAAATAAGTCAAGCAGAGAAAGACAATTATCATATGCATTCTCTGATATGGAACATAAGAAGTAAGAAGATCATTAGGAGAAGAAAGGGATAAAGAAAGGGGGGTTAATCAGGAGGAGAATTAAGCATGAGAGGTACTATGGACTCTGAGGAAGAGCCTGAGGTCTTCAGAGGGGAAGGGAGTGGGGGAATGGGTTAGGCTGGTGATGGGTAGTAAGGAGCGCACGTATTGCATGGTGCACTGGGTGTTATACGCAACTAATGAATCATGGATGTTTACATCAAAAACCAGGGATGTATTGTATGGTGACTAACATAATATAATAAAAAAATTATTGTAATAAAAAAATGCCGTTTGTGGGTTGAAAAATTAACCCTTAATGAGAACCACTGGTATATATACAGCAAATGGTTATATATACCTGAGTGTATGTGAGAGGAGTATCAGAGCTAGAGATTGGGCATTCATTGGAATATATGACATAATTGAAGCCATGGGAGAAGATGGGATCACTTCGAGTATCTTGGGAGAAGAAAGCAGAAGACAGACCCTCTGGAACACACATATTTTCTTCTCCAATAACTCTGTTCTCATTTATTACTTTGTTGTGCACTCTTCCTCAAGGGTGGTTGATTGGGGAAACACAGTGGTATATATTGATCCAGTTTCTTGTTCCCTGACCACATTTTTTTAAGTTTTTATTTAAATTCCAGTTAATTAGCATGCAGTGTAACATTAGTTTCAGGAGTACGGTATGGTGATCAGCACTTGCATATGATACCCATTGCTCATCACAACAAGTACATTCCTTAATCTACATCACGTATTTAACCCACCCCCCACCCAACTCCCCTCTGTTAACCATCAGTTTGTTCTATATAGTTAAGAGTCTGTTTCTTGGTTTGCTCTCCCCCTTTACCCCTTTGCTCATTTGTTTAGTTTTTTAAATTCCATATAAGAGGGAAATCATGGTATTTGTCTTTCTCTGACTGACTTATTTCGCTTAACATAATACTCTCTAGCTTCATCCATGTTATTGCAAATGGCAAGATTCCATTCTTTTTTACGGCTGACTATATATATTTTATATATATATAATATATATATAAACAGTTATATATATAATAAATATATATTATAAATACATATACATATATTTATATATACATTATAAATATATCAAATATATTTATAATATAATTTATATATGATTTATATTATAATATTAAATATATGCATATATACATATGCATACATATAAATATTAAATATATGCATATATACATATGCATACATATAAACATAAATATAAATACAAACATAATAAATATAAATATAAACATATAATACATATAAATACAAACACAATTTTATATATATATATACATGTATATATATATAAATATAAATATATCTCCCATTCTCTTTATCCATTCGTCAGTTGATGGACACTTGGGCTCTTTCCATATTTTGGTGATTATAGAGATTATAGATAATGCTGCTATAAACATCAGGGCGCATGCATGCCTTTGAATTAGTATTTTTGTGTTCTTTGGGTAAATACCTAGTAGTGCAATTACTGGATCATAAGGTAGTTCTATTTTTCACTTTTTGAGGAAACTTGATGCTGTTTTTCAGAGTGGCTGCACCAATTTGCCTTCCCACCAGCAGTGTAAGAGGGTTCCCCTTTCTCCCCATCCACACTAACACCTGTTGCTTCTTGTGTTGTTGATTTTTGCTCTTCTGACAGGTTTGAGGTGATATCTCATAGTTTTGATTTGTATTTCTCTGATGATGAGTGATGTTGAGCATCTCTTCATTTGTCTGTTGGCCATCTGTATGTCTTCTTTGGAAAAATTTCTATTTATGTTTTCTGCTCATTTTTTAACTGGATTATTTGTTTTTTGGGTGTTGAGTTTTAAAAGTTCTTTGTATATTTTGGATACTAACCATTTATCAGGTATGTCATTTGCAAATATCTTCTCCCATTCCATAGGTTGCCTTTTATTTTTTTTTTTTATTTAAAGATATATTTATTTACCTGAGAGAGAACGTGCAAACAGTGGGAGGGGAAGAGGGGGAGGAAGAGAGAAACTTAAGCAGACTCTGTGCTGAGCACAGAGCCTGGCTCAGGGCTCAATCTCACAACTCTAAGATCACGACCTGAGCCAAAACCAAGAGTTGGATGCTTAAAGAACTTCACCACCCAGGTGCCCCAGTTGCCCTTTCATTTTTGTTGATTATTTCCTTCATGTGCAGAAGCTTTTTATTTTGATGTAGTCCCAATAGTTTGTTTTTGCTTTTGTTTCTCTTACCTTAGGAGACATATCTAGAAATAAGTTGCTACAGCTTATGTGAAAGAGGTTACTGCCTGTGTTTTCCTCTAGGATTTTTATGGTTTCATATCTCACATTTAGGTCTTTAATCCATCTTGAATTTATTTTTGTGTGTGGTGTAAGAAAGTCCCATCCCCAACTTTTACTTTTGTTTTCCTTCCCCCACAAATGTTAATGTCCTTTTTTCTTCTCTATCTGTTCACATATATCCCTTCAAGAAGATTTTCCTTGAAATTCATCTCTAGACCAACCTCACACATTCCAATTATTCCTTCCCTGCACATTGTTGATTATAAACTGCTCAACATTGTTTTGTTCAAATTGGCATAGTGTACCTAAACTTTTTAATGTAATTTGCATAGCTGTTACTCTGCATTGTATATCTGAGTTCTATCATTCCTTCTTCAAATACTCTTGCTAAGCTACCCAACCTACCAAGCATTATGAGATTCTTATAACTTCCTTATTATATTTATTTCAGTAGGCTGAGCTTCATAAAAACGTAATCTTCTTAGTTACTGAGTTGTTTTAAACACTAGAAGTAGCACAATATAGCTGTTTAAGTCTAATGAAGTCATTGGGTTGCTTCCAATGAAATAATTGATTATGTAGCTTATTTTAATATATGTACAAGATCCTATGAATTGCTTGTTTATCTGACTTCTATTTCTTATGAAAGATAATGTCAGAGAATTTAATGTCCATAGATTGAAAAACAATGATAAAATTATCCTCAAAATATGTAGACTAGGAAGCAGGCAAGCAGGACTCTGTCTAATATTTTCTTGGGCAAATTACATATTCTTTCTGAGTCTCACTTTCTTCAATTGCAACATGAAGTGGCTCTACTAGATCAGTACTTTCTACATATTAGAATCACTTGGAGGAAAATTAAAAAAATATCCAAACCCACCCCTCGCAAATTCAGTCAGAATTTCTGGGGATGGGCTCCAAACATTTGGTATTTTCTTAAATGCTCCCCTCATGCATCTAATGTGCAGGCAAGATGGAGCACCACTGTGATTCATGACCTCCAAATTCCTCTGACTCATGTGTGTGTGTGTGTGTGTGTGCACCCTGAAGCCAAATATTTCCTGTAAATATACATCTCTGAAGTCCTAATAGAAGTTCACTAACAATAAGATACAGTATGCAAATATTGTTTTATATGCAATGACCCAAGTACATAACTAATGAACAAAGTATGATAAAGCTGTTTAGAGTATATGTTATGGTAGCATATGCTTAGTCCCAAGTGTCATCATAATTTCTTATTATAGAAATCTATGTTTCTCCTTCAGCTAATTATAAACTGTGTGAAAGAAAGGCTAGTCTTATTTATTTATTTATTTATTTATTTATTTATTTATTTATATTTCTCCGTAGCAATTATAGCATTCCTCTGCATAGTTTAAGTCCTCAATAACTATTTATTCAATACATAATTGAAGAGTGCAATACTTTATGTTGACCAATTTCACTATGTTAATGACTGACCCTATAATTTTCACTTTCTTATTAAGCATTATGCTTAAATTAAGTTTACCCATTGTAACTACATTTAATTATTTATTTTTCATAGGAACCTATAGTTTTGGTTGCCTAACATACATCTCTCATAGAGAACTCAGATTTTTTTTTGTATGGCTGTGGTAGAGCTCATCCCACTTTTTGCTCTATTCAAAGAATGGATATTTGATGCAAATGTCTGGTCAGAGTACACCATTCCCCTGGCCACAGTGATTGACTTAATACTGACCATGTGACCTAGGTTGGGCCAAGCAGAAACATGGGTTGGCAATAGAGAATATGAAGGAATTAACAAACAAACCTGGGCTTTGAGGAAACACTATTTATAATTACCAGTTAACCAGACTTATCAAGAAAAAAAAAAGAAAGGACTCAAATAAATAAATCTATAAATGATAGAGGAGAAATAACCAACACCACAGAAATACAAACAATTAAAAAAGAATATTATGAAAAACTGTATGTCAACAAGTTGGACAAGCTAGAAGAAATTGATACATTCCTAGAAACATATAAACTACCAAAACTGAAACAGGAAGAAATAGAAAATTTGAAAAGACCAGTAATGAGCAAAGAAACTGAGTCAGAAATCAAAAAACAAAAAACAAACAAACATTTTCAGTTAACTAAAGTCCAGGTCCACATGGCTTCACAGGTGAATTCTACGAAACATTTAAAGAGTTCATTCCATTTCTTCTCAAATTATTCTATTTTTATTCTATTATTCTATTTTTAAAATAGAAAAGGAAGGAAAACTTTCAAGTTGATTCTCTGAGGCCAGCATTACTGTGATACCAAATCCAGATAAGGACACAACAAATAAAAGACAACTACAGACCAATACCTCTTATGAACATAGGTGCAAAAATCCTCAACAATATACAAGCAAATCAAATCCAATAATACATTAAAAAAATCATTCAACATGATCAAGTGGAGTGATTCAATGTGCACATCAATCGATGTGATAATCACTTTAATAAAATAAAGGATAGTAAACAAATGATTGCTTCAATACATGCAGAAAAAGCATTTGACAAACTACAACACACATTCATGATAAAAATCCTCAACAAAGTAGGTTTAGAGAGAACATACCGCAGAATAATAAAGGTGATACATGAAGAACACACAGCTAACACTATCCTTTGTAAGGAAAAACAGAGTTTTTCCTCTAAGGTCAGGAAGAAGACAAGGATGTCCACTCTCAACACGTTCATTCAATGCAGTACTGGAAGTCCTAGCCACAGCAATCAGACAACAAAAAGAAATAAAACACATTCTAATTGGTAAGAAATAAGTAAAATTTTCACTATTTGCGGATTACATGATACTATTTATACAAAACCTGAAAGACTCTGCCAATAAAGTGCTGGAACTGATAAAACAGATTCAGCAAAGTCACGGGATACAAAATAACTACAGAAATCCATTGCATTGCTATACCAATAATGAAACTGCATAAAAAGAAATTAAGAAAACAATCCCATTTGCAATTATACTAAAAATAAAAAGATACCTAGGAATAAAACTAGACAGATTTGAAAGACTGATACTCTGAAAATTAATAAAACACTGATGAAAGAAATGGAAGATAAAACAAAGAAATGAAAAACTATTCCATGCTCATCAATTGAAAGAACAAATATTGTTAAAATGTCTATAATACCCAAAGCAGTCTACACATTTACTGCAATCCTATGAAACTACCAATAGCAATTTTCACAAAACTAGGCCAAATAATCCTAAATTTATATGGGACCACAAAAGACCCTGAATAGCCAAGAGGCATCACAATTCTGAACTTGAAGTTATATTCTAAAACTGTAGTGATCAAAGCAGTATGGTACTGGCACAAAAATAGAAACATAAGTCAATGGAACAGAATAGAAACTACAGAAATGAACCCACGACTATATCAGCAAGTAATCTTTGACAATGCAGAAAAGGATATTCAATGGGCAAATTACATTCTCTTCAACAAATGGTTTTGGGAAAACTGGACAGCAACAGGCAAAGAATGAAACTGGGCCACTTTTTTTAAATTTAAAAATCAATTAAATAACATATAGTGTATTATTAGTTTCAAAGGTAGAGTTTCGTGATTCTTCAGTTGGATATAACACCCAGTGCTCATTACATCAAGTGCCATCAATAATGCACACCACCCAGTTATGCCATCCCCCCACCCACCTCCCCTACAGCAACCCTCAGGTGGTTTCCTATAAGTAAGAGTCTTTTATGATTTGTTACCCTCTCTGATTTTCTTTTTTTTTTTAAATTTTCCCTCCCTTGCCCTATGTTCATCTATTTTGTTTCTTAAATTCCACATGTGAGTGAACATATATAATAATTGTCTTTCTCTGAGTGACTTATTTTGCTTAGCATAATAACGTCTAGTTCCACCCACATCTTTGCAAATGGTAAGATTTCATTTTTTTGGTGGCTATGTGTATACACACACACACACACACACACACACACACACACACACACATCACCTCTTCTTTATACATTCATCCGTCAATGGACATCTGGGCTCTTTCCAAAGTTTGCCTATTGTGGACATTGCTGCTATAAACATTGGGGTGCATGTGCCCCTTGAATCACTATGTTTGTGTCCTTTGGATAAATACCTAGTAGTGTTATTACTGGGTCATAGGGTAGCTCTATTTTTAACTTTTTGGGAAATCTTAATACTGTTTCCCAGAGTGGCTGCACCAGTTTGCAGTAACAACAACAATGTAAGAGGGTTCCCCTTTCTCTACATCCTTAACAACATCAGTTGTTTCCTGAGTTGTTAATTTTAGCCATTCTGACTGGTATAAGGTGGTATCTCATTGTGGTTTTGATTTGTATTTCCCTGATGCCAAGTGATGTGGAGCATTTTTTCATGTGTCATTGGCCATTTCTATGTCTTCTTTGGAGAAATGTCTGTTCATGTGTTCTCCCCGTTTCTTGACTGGATTATTTATTTTTTGGGGGGTGTAGTGTTTTATAAGTTCTTTATAGATTTTGGATACGAGCTCTTTATCTGCTAAGATATTTGCAAGTATCTTCTCCTATTCCATAGGTTTTCTTTAAGTTTTGTCAAATGCTTCTTTGTTGTGCAAAAGGCTTTTATCTTCATTTTTCTTTTGTTTCTCTTGCCTTTGAAGACATGTCTAGCAAGAAGTTGCTATAATTTGTTCAAATAAACTGTCTGTCCCCCCCTTTCTGGGCATCCCTCTTATTCTAATATTTCATTTTATGTTGTTGCTGATTTCTCAGTCTTTCTTAATGATCCAGTAGTTGTTTTTCTCTCTTTTTCTCAACTTACTTATTCTCCATCATTTTGTCTTGCATATCACTGACTCTTTCTTCTGCTTCATTTTTCCTAGAGTTAGAGACTCCATTCTTTACTGCATCTCAATAATAGCCCTTTTGATTTGGGTCTTATTAGTTCTTTTATTTCTCCAGTAAGGGGTTCTATAGTGTCTTCTATGATTTTTTTCAAGCCCAGCTAATATCTTTACAATTGGTGTTTTGAATTCTTGTTCTAACATCTTACTTACATCCATATTGATTAATTCCCTGGCAGTGAGTACTGCCTTCTGTTCTTTCTTTTGGGGTAAGTTTCTCTGTCTCGTCCTTATGTTCAGAAAAGAATACACGGAAGAGAGAGAAAATACAAACATAGCAACAACAACACCAGAAAATACAAACAAAATAAATCAGAACACAGA
Source organism: Ursus maritimus (assembly GCF_017311325.1). NCBI lineage: Eukaryota > Metazoa > Chordata > Mammalia > Carnivora > Ursidae > Ursus > Ursus maritimus. The sequence continues at coordinate 67,298,848 of NW_024423319.1, forward strand.
AACTAAAGAAAAAAAAGAGAGAATAAAATCCACCAAAAAGTAAAACAGAACACAACAATAAACTGGATCCTGGGTGAGTTTTGGTCTGTTTGTTAGAAGAAACCAAATCCCAAAACAGGAAAGAAAGAAAAACTTATATAGCTAAAAAAAATTGAATACAATGAAAGGACACCAAAAAAATATATATCCATTTAAAAAAGAATTGGTAGAATAAGAAAATAACTGAAAAGAAAAAAATAAAATAAAACTGAAAGACTAAGAAGTAATAATATTTTTTTAAAAATCACAATTGCTATATTCTGTTTTCCCCAAAACCTCAAGTTTTGCAGTTCTCTGTGATTGGTAAATTTGGTATTAGCCAGATGTTCCTGCTGGTGTTCGGGGGTGGGGCCTTTTGCACTGATTTTCAGATGTCTTTGCCCGGGTAGAATTGCACCCCTCTTACCAGGAAGCTGATCTCAGCGTAAGTGTATTGCACTATGTAGCACTGTTTTGCTCCCTGAAGGCTTTCAATACTTTAGTGGGGAGGGATGAAAATGGTGTTGCCCTGATCTCTAGCCGAAAGTTTGAGACCCCCACTCTTCAGTGGGCCCTCAGAGAAAAACATTAATCACTCTTGTCTCCTTGGTTTCTGCCTAAACTCTGTGGTTCACCCAGCCTGTGACAGCATTTTTATCTCAGGCATTCAATCCCATTTTTGAGTCTCCAAACTTTATGGACTCCCGTGGTGCAGACCCATGTCATTCCTCCCAGGGGAGGGAGGGGAGGTCACCATGCTTCTGCCTTTTGCTGGGCCCCTGCTTGGAGAGCAGCCACCCAACCTTGCAGTGGTTCATCATTTATGGCAACACCGAGCAGAAGGCCGGTGGCTAGAATCAGTGTTTTCAGCCAGCTTCCCTGCTCTGATGCTTGGGAAATCTGCCTCACTCAGGCACCCCCATCCTTTTTGTGACCCTGGAGATCCTGCGACCATGCTGCCTTACCTGGGATTCTGTCCTGCATTGCCACCTGAGCACCTTTCAGGCAGGGACATCCCCAACCGGAAAAGACTTCTGAAAGTTCTAATTTTGTGCTCTGCTGCTTATAACACTTTCTGGTAGGTGGCTTAAGGAAACTCCCTCCTCCCCGGCAGTTTATCTTCTGATATTCACCTCAGATACACATCTCCACACCTCTGACCTTGAAAAAAATGGTTGCTTTTCTATTTTTCTATAAAAGAATTGTAGCAATTCTTTTCTCAGATCTCCAGTTGATTTCACAGGTGTTCAGAATGATTTGATAACTATCTAGGTGAATTCCAGGGACTAGACGAAATTAGGGTCCTCTACTCCTCCCCCATCTTAACTCCTGCTGGACCACTTTCTTTTGTCACACAAAAATTAAATTTCAAATGGATGAAAGACCTACATGTGAGACCTGAAATTATAAAAATCCCTGAAGAGCACACAGGCAGTAATTTCTTCAACACTGAATGTAGTACGTATTTTTTTTATAGGTTTCCTCAGGCAAGGAAAAGAAAAGGAAAAATAAACTATTGACACTACATCATAATTAGAAGATTCTGTATAGCAAACAAAATAATGGACAAAAGTAGAAGGCAGTCTACTGAATGGGAGAAGATATTTGCAAATGACATATCCAATAAAGGGTTAGTATCCAAAAAGAACCTATAAACTCAACTCCCCAAAACCAAATAATCCAATTAAAAAATGGGCAAAGAACATGAATAGACCTTTCTCCCAGGGAAGACATCCAGATTGCCAGCAGACACATGAAAAGATTGGACAAAAGTAGAAGACAGTCTACTGAATGGGAGAAGATATTTGCAAATGACATATCCAATAAAGGGTTAGTATCCAAAAAGAACCTATAAACTCAACTCCCCAAAACCAAATAATCCAATTAAAAAATGGGCAAAGAACATGAATAGACCTTTCTCCCAGGGAAGACATCCAGATTGCCAGCAGACACATGAAAAGATGCTCATCATGACTCACCATCAGGCTATAATGAGATATCATTATATCAAGCTATAATGAGATATCACCTTATACCTGTCAGAATGGCTAACACAAAAGCACAAGAAACAACAGGTGTTAGCCAGGATGTGGAGAAAAGGGAACACTCTAGCACCAATGGTGGGAATGCAGGCTGGTGCAGCCATTGTTGAAAACAGTATGGAGGTTCCTGAAAAATTTGAAAATAGAACTACCTTATGATCCAGTAATCATGTTAATGGGTATTTACCCAAATAATACAAAAACAAAATCCAAAGGTATACATGTACCCTGAGTATTATAGCAGCATTATTTAAAATAGGCAAGATATGGAGGCAGCCTAAGGGTGATTAATGAATGGATTAAAAAGATGTGAGATTACACACACACACACACACACACACACACACACACACACACACAAATGGAATATGTTTCAGCTGTAAGAATGGAATCTTGTCATTTGCAATGACATAGATGAAGCTAGAAAGTATTATTCTAAGCAAAATAAAAGAAAGAAAAATATCATATGATTTCACTCATAAGTGGAATTTAAGAAGCAAAACAAATGAGCAAAGGTGAAAAATAAGAGAGAGGGAGACAAACCAAGAAATGGACTTGTAATTATAGAGAGCATACTGATGGTTACCAGAGGGGAGGCTGGTCAGTGTGTGGATTAAATAGGTGATGGGGATTAAAGAGTGCACATGTCATGATAAGCACTGTATGATGTATGGAATTGTTGAGTCACTATGTTGTACACCTGAGACTAATATAACCTTGTATGCTAACTAATTGTAATTTAAATAAAAACTTGAAAAAATAGTAAAATTTCTGTTTAACCTAAATGTCATGAAATATCTAAGAATATCTTAGGGCAAGTTGAGGCTAAAATTACTGTCTTCATTTGTTATCAGGATCCCATAGAAAATGCTTTAAAATTCATATCCCCATTAGATTTACTTTTACCACTGCAAAGCCTGTGGAAAAGTTAAATAAGATTGTTACAAACAGCAACAAAACCATGAAGAAACATGGACAAGCCTTAAATGCATATTGCTAAGTGAAATAAGCCAACCTGAAAAGGCTACATGCTATATGATTCTAATTATATGGCATTCTGGACCACTTGAAACTAGGAGACAATAGAAAGATCAGTGGTTGCCAGGGACTCCATAGGAGGAAGAGAGAAAAAAATGAGTAGGTGAAGCACAGGGTATTTTTAAGGCAGTGAACCTATTCTGTATGATACTGTAATGATGGATGCATGTTATTATACATGTGTCAAAATCCAGAGAATGTACAAAACAAAGAGCAAACCCTAATGTACTCCTAGAGATGTACCAATAGTGATACGTTATTATGAACTAAAGTTTATAGAGTACATGCTGAGACAGTATATGACCTCTTAATATAGCCATTACTCTCAGGAGCAGGAATATAACAGGCTTTCCTAACAATCACACACATGCATGCACACACACACACACACACACAACAGTGACCTAGACGAAACAACACAACAGAGGAACTCACCCTAAGAGAAAGAAGAGGAAAAAGTAACAGCCAAGGATTAAACAAAACTGATATTAGAGGTCTTAACCAGAATTTAAAACAATAAGAATGGGTGCCTGGGTGGCTCAGTCAGTTAGCATCTGCTTATGCTCAGGTCTGGGGATCAAGTCCCACATTGGGCTTCCTGCTCAACGAGGAGCCTGCTTCTCCCTCCCTCTCTGCAACTCCCCCTGTTGTGCACTTGTGTGTGTGTGTCAAATAAATAAAATCTATAAAAATAAAAAGAATAAAACAACAATCATAAGGACACAAGCTGGGCTTGAGAAAAGCATAGAGGACACTAGAGAATCCCTTACTACATATATAAAAGAACTTTCGTCCGGCCAAAATATAAAACGCTATAACTGAGATGCAAAACCAACTGGATGCAACGACAATGAGAATGGACAAAGCAAAGAAACAAATCAGTGATATTGAAGGTAAAATTATGGAAAATAATGAAGCTGAAAAGAAGAGGGAAAGAAAACTATTAGATCATGAAAGTAGAATTAGGGAACTCAGTAGCCTCTTAAACTATAATAATAATTGTATCATAGGAATTCCAGAAGAAGAAGGGAGGGAAAAGGAGGAAGAAGTTTTATTTGAGCATATTTTGCTGAAAATATCCCTAATCTGGGGAAGGAAACAAACATCAAAATTTGAGATGTACAGAGAACTCCCATTAAAATCAACAACAGCAAGCCCACACCAAGACATAACATAGTAAAATTTACAAAACACACAGAGAAGGAAAAGTCCTGAAAGTAGCTTCAGACCAAGCACTATGAAGCGTGAAGTCAACCACAAGAAAACCTTTAGAAATACCTTAAATACATGTAGTTTAAAGAAAACCCTACTAAAGAATGAACAGGTGAACAAGGAAATTAAAAAGAATTTTAAAAGATATATAAGAAAGAAAATGAAAATGAAAACATGACAGCCCAAAAGTTTTGGGATGCAACAATAGCAATCGTTTGGGATATTGCAATACAGGCCTACCTGAAGAAGCAAGAAATATCTCAAATACACAAGCTAACTTTACACCTAAAATAGCTAGAAAAGGAATAGGAAAAAAAAAGCCTAAAACCAGCAGAAGGGAAATAATAAATATCAGAGAAGTAGACAATACAGAAATAAACAAGCAAAACAGTAGAAAAGATCAGTGAAACTAAAAGCCAATTCTTTTAGAGAATAAAATTGATAAACCTGTAGCCATTCTTATCAAAAAGAAAAGAGAAAGACACAAATAAGTAAAATCATGAATGAAAGAGGAGATATCTCAACCAAAACCATAGAAATATAAACTACCATAAGAGAATATTATGAAAAATTAAATGTCAACAAAGTGGGAAATGTGGAATAAATGGATAAATTTCCAGAAACATACCAACTGCCAAAATGAAAACAGGAAGAAATAGAAAATTTGAACAGACCCCTAACCAATAAATAAATTGAATGAGTAATAAAAAATCTCCTGACAAACAAAAGACCAGGACCAGATGCCTTCCCAGGGGACTTCTACCAAAATTTTAGAGAAAAGTTAATATCTAGTCTTGTGAATCTCTTCCAAAAAAATAGAAATGGATGAAAGTTTCCAAACACATTCTATGAGGCCAGCATTGGCTTGATTCCAAAACCAGACAAAGACCCCACTAAAAAGGATAATTACAGGCTGATATCCCTGATGACCATGGAAGCAAGAATTCTCAACAAGAAACTAACTAATAGAGTCCAACAATGCATTAAAAAATTATTTACCATGATCAAGTGGGATTTATTCCTGGGCTGCTGGGGTGGTTCAATATTCACAAACTAAACAACGTGATACACCACATTAATAAAAGATAAGAACCATATGATCCTCTCAATAGATGCAGAAAATGCATTTGACAAAATACAGCATCCATTCTTGATAACAACCCTCAACAAAGTAGGGTTAGAGGAAACACAACTCAACATAATTACGCCACTTATGAAAGACTTACAGATAATACCCTCCTCAATGGGGAAAAGCTGAGAGCTTTTCCTCTATCCTCAGGAAAAAGACAAAGATGTCCACTCTTACCATTACTATTCAACATAGTACTTGAAGTCTTAGCCTCAGGAATCAGACAACAAAAAGAAATAAAAGGAATCCAAATTGTCAAGGGAGAAATAAAACTTTCACTATTTGCAGATCACATGATATTCTGTAGGAAACCTGAAAGACCACCAAAAAATTGCTAGAACTCATACATGAATGCAGCAAAATCACAGGATATAAAACCAACAAACAGAACACAGTGAAAGGGAGGGAAAACTGAATGGGAAGTCATCAGAGAGGAAGACAAACCATGAGAGACTCTTTAACTATAGGAAAAAAAAACCTGATTGTTGTTGGAGGGGAGATGGGTGGGTGTATGTGGTAATTGGGCGATGGGCATTAAGGAGAGCATTTGATGCGTGAGTACTGGGTGTTATACGCAACTGATGAATTATTGAACACTTCATCTGAAACTGATGATGTACTATATGTTGGCTAATTAAATCTAAATTAAAAAAAAAAACACCAAAAGAAACCAGCTGTATTTTTATTTAATTCAATTAGCCAACATCATTAGTTTCAGATATAGTGCTCAATGGTTGACCATAGAATTGAAGTTACATTTCTGGATTCTCTATTCTGTTCCTTAATATATGTGTCTATTTTTGTGCCAGTACCATGCTGTCTTGATGATGACAGCTTTGTAGTATAGCTTGAAGTCAGGTATCCTGATGCTCCCGTTCTTGGTTTTCTTTTTCAACATTCCCCTGGCTATTCAGGATCTTTTCTTTTTCCATACAAATTTTAGGATTATTTGTTCCAGGTCTGTGAAAAATGTCAATGGTATTTTGATATTGGTTGCATTGAATGTGTAGATTGCTTTGGGTAACATAGACAGCTTAACAATATTCTTCCAATCTAGGAGCATGGAATGTTTTCTATTTCTTTGTGTTTTCCTTAAATTCTTTCATAAGTGTTGTGTTTTTTATAGAGTACAGATCTTTTATCTCTTTGGTTAGTTTTCTTTGTAGGTATCTTATGATTTTTGGTGCAACTGCAAATCGGATAGATTCCTTAATTTCTCTTTCTTCAGTCTCATTGCTACTGCATAGAAATGCAACTGATTTCTGTGCATTGATTTTTTATCCTGCCACATTGCTGAATTGAAGTATGAGTTCCAGCAATTTTTTGGGTGGAGTCTTTTGGGTTTTCCAGACAAAGTATCATGTCATCTGTGAAGATTGAGAGTTTGACATCTTCTTTGCCAATTTGAATGCCTTTTATTTCTTCTTGTTGTCTGATTTGCTGAGGTTTGGACTTCTAGTCATATGTTGAACAAGAGTAGTGAGTGTGGGCATCCCTGTCGTGTCCCTGACCTTAGGGGAAAAGCTCTCAGTTTTTCCTCCATTGAGAATGTTATTCAGTGCGGGCTTTCATAGATGGCTTTTATGCTATGGAGGTATGTTCCATCTACACTGTGGAGAGGTTTTTTTTGGGTTATTTTGTTTTTTTTTTTTCTTTTTTTGTTGTTTTTTATGTTTTTTTATTATATTATGTTAGTCACCATACAGTACATCCCTGGTTTCTGATGTAAAGTTCGATGATTCATTAGTTGTGTATAACACCCAGTGCACCATGCAATATGTGCCCTCCTTACTACCCATCACCAGCCTATCCCATTCCCCCACCCCCTCCCCTCTGAAGCCCTCAGTTTGTTTCTCAGAGTCCATAGTCTCTCATGCTTCATTCCCTCTTCTGATTACCCCCCTTTCTTTATCCCTTTCTTCCCCTACCGATCTTCCTAGTTCTTATGTTCTCAACATTTGCTGCAACATGGACGTCACTGGAGGAGATAATGCTAAGTGAAATAAGTCATACACTGTGGAGAGTTTTAATCAAAAAAGGATTTCTTGTATTTTATCACATTTGTATCAATTGAGAGGACCATATGATTCTTGTTCTTTCTTTTATTAATGTGATGTATCATGTTGATTGATTTGCAAATGTTGAACCACCCTTGCAGCCCAGGAATAAATCTCACTTGGTAGTGGTGAATAATCCTTTTAATGTACTGTTGGATTCTATTGCCTAGGATCTTGGGGAGAATTTTGGCATCCATGCTCATCAGAGATATTGGTGTGTAATTCTCCTTTTTGCTGATATTTTTATCTGGTTTTGGGATCAAGGTAATGCTGATCTCATTAAACGAGTTTGGATGTTTTCCTTCCATTTCTAATTTTTGATACAGCTTTAGTAGAATATCTATTATTTCTTCTTTAAATTTTTGGTGGAATTCACCTGGAAAATCATCTGGCCCCAGACTCTCATTTTTTGGGGAGATTTTTGATTACTGCTTCAATTTCCTTGCAGGTTATGGGTTTGTTCAGATTTTCTATTTTGAAACAGCTTTAGTAGAATATCTATTATTTCTTTTTTAAATTTATGGTAGAATTCCCCTTGGAAGCCATCTGGCCCTGGACTCTTAGTTTTGGGGAGGTTTTTCATTACTGTTTCAATTTCCTTGCTGGTTATGGGTCTGTTCAGATTTTCTATTTCTTCCTGTTTCAGTTATTTTAGTTTATAAGTTTCCAAGAATGCATTCATTTCTTCCAGATTGCCTAATTTTTTGGCATATAGTTGTTCATACTATGTTCTTAAAATTGTTAGTATTTCCTTGGTGTTGGTCATGATCTCTCTTCTTTCATAATTATTTTATTAATTTGGGTCCTTTCTCTTTTCTTTTTGATAGGTTTCTCTAGGGGTTTATCGATCTAATTAATTCTTTCAAGAACCAGCTTCTACTTTCATTGATCTGTTCTGCTGTTCTTTTGGTTTCTATTTCATTGATTTCTGCTCTAATCTTGATTATTTTTCTTCTCCTGTTTGGTTTAAGCTTTATTTGCTGTTTTTTCTCCAGGTCTTTTAGGTGTAAGGTTAACTTGTATATTTCAGTCTTTTCTAATTTTTTGAGAAAGGCTTGTAATGCAGTGTAATTCCTTCTTAGGACCACCTTTGCTGTACCTAAAAAGCTTTGATCAGTTTTGTTTTCATTTTCATTTGTTTTCATGAATTTTTAAAATTATTCTTTAATTTCCTGATTGGTCCATTCATTCTTTAGTAGGATGCTCTTTAACCACCAAGTGTTTGAGTTCTTTCCAAATGTCCTCTTGTGATTGAGTTCATGTTTCAAAGCGTTTTGGTCTGAAATGAGGCAGGGAATAATCTCAATCTTTTGGTATTGGTTGAGACTTAATTTGTGATCCACAATGCGATCTATTTGGAGAAAGTTCCATGTGCACTCAAGAAAAATAAGTATTCTGTTACTTTAGGATGTAATCCTCTGTATATATCTGTGAAGTCCATCTCTTCCTGTGTATCATTCAAAGCCTTTTTTCCTTTATGATCTTCTCTTTAGATGATCTGTATATTACTGTGACTGGGGTTTTGAAGTCTCCTATTATTGTTGTATGATTATCAATGTGTTTCTTTACTTTGGTCATTAGTTGGTTGATGTAATTGGCTGCTCCCAAATTAGGAGCATAAATACTTACAATTGTTAGATCTTCTTGTTGGGTGAACCCTTTAAGTATGATATAGTGTCCCTCTTCAACTCTTACTACAGTCTTTGGTTTAAAATCTAATTTGTTTGATATGAGGATTGTTACCCCAGCTTTCTTTTGAGATCCACTAGCATGATAAATTGTTCTCCACCCCCTCACCTTCAATCTGGATGTGTCTTTAGGTCTAAAATGAGTCTCTTGTAGACAGCCTATGGATGGGTCTTGCTTTTTTATCCAATCTGATAACCTGTGTCTTTTAATTGGAGCATTTAGCCCATTTACATTCAGAGTAAATATTGAAAGGTATGGATTTGGTGCCATTGAATTGCCTGTAATGTCCTTGTTTCTGTTGATTGTCTCTGTTGCTTTATGGCCTATGTTACTCCTGGACTTGCTCTTCAATTACATGATCCCACTTAATATTTCTTGCAGGGCTAGTTTGGTGGTCACATATTCTCTCAGTTTCTGTCTATCCTGGAAGCTCTTCATCTTTCCTTCCATCTGAATGACAGCCTTGCTGGATAAAGTAATTGTGGCTTCATGTTTTTCTCATTTAGTGTCCTGAATACACCCTGCCAGCCCTTTCTGGCCTGTCAGGTCTCTGTGGATAGGTCTGCTGCCAGTCCAATGTTTCTACACCTGTTGTCTGAGCTGAATTCAGGATTTTCTCTTTATCTCTAAATTTGCAAGTTTCACTATTATTTGTCAGGGCGTTGATCTATTTTTATTGATATTGGGAGGGGTCCTCTCTACCTCTTGGATATGAATGCCTGTTTCCTTTCCCAGATTAGGGAAGCTCTCAGCTATGATTTGCTCACATATACTTTCTATCACTTCCTCTATTTCTTTTTCCTCTGGGACCCCAATAATTCCAATATTGTTTGCTTTATGGTATTGCTGATTTCTGAAAGCCTCCCCTCTTGGCCCATCATTTTTTCTCCTCTTTTCCTCAGCTTCCTTCTTTTTCATCATCTTGTTTTCTGTGTCACTGACTCCTCCCTCTTCTGTCTCATTTACCCTATCTGTTATAGCATTCATTTTAGACTGCATCTCAGTTAAAGCATTTTTAATTTTGGCCTGATTAGATTTTATTTCTGCACCAAGTGATTCTCTAGTGTTTTTATACTTTTTTCAATCCCAGCTACTAAGTTTATAATCATTATCCTGAATTCCAGCTCTGACGTTTTACTTATATCCATATTGATTAAATCAGTGGCAGAGAGTATTACCTCTGGTTCTCCCTTTTTTTTGTGAATTCTTCCTTCTAGTCATTTTGCTTGGAGAAGAATGAATGAACAAGAGAACAAAATAAAAAATATCAACTACAACCCAAGCAAAATATTCAAATCTGAAGATGTCAGAAACTAAAAAAGAAACAAAAAATAAGAGTTGGGAAAAGAGAGAGTATAATCCCCCAGGTGGACAAAACAGGCTGATATACTTGGTCCTGGCTGTATTTTGGTCTGTTTGTTAGAAGACACTAAATCCCAATATCTATAAAATGTAAATGTAAAAAATGCAAGTTAAAAAAGGCTTAAAAATAGAGTTGTTAAAATAAGAAACTAGTTGAAAAGAGGGAAAAAAGAAATCAAAAACGTTACACTAAAAGATACATGAATCATGAGAAAAAACTTTGAATTCTATATACTATTTTCCCCTAGTGTTGGAGTTTTACAGTCCTGTGTGCTCCTTAAATTTGCTGTGCACCTGTTCTTTCAGTTGGTCTTCTGGAAGGGGGACCAGCTGAGCTGCTTCTGTATCTTTGCTTGGGTGAAGTTGCACCACCCCTTGCCAAGGAGCTGGGCTCAGAATAAGCTGGTGGCTCTGTGTGGCTTTTCTTCCCTGAAGCCTTTCCATGCTTCTTTAGAGGATTGAAACAAAAATGTCCATTCCCCAATCTCCAGCCCCAGGGCCAAAACCCTTCGGTAAACCCTCAGGGATAAACAGTCTTCACTTTTGTGTGTGCCAAACTCTGTAGACTCCTGAGGTATGCATCCACACTAATCCTCCCAGGGGAAGGCAGAGGGTCCCACATTGCTGCACATTGTAGGGTCCTGGCACGGAGATTGGTAATGGATTGAGTGCCCATCTGCTCTGTCCCTCCAGGGGAGGGCGGAGTGTCATCACATTTCTGTTTTTTGCAGGGGTCTGGCACTGAGAGCTGTCCCCCACTCATGTGAACACCTGCTACATTCCTCCCAGGGCAAGGCAGAGGGACCTCAAGTTCCTGTCCTTTGCATGGTCCCCACGTGGAGAGAGGTAACCTGATGGTTTATGGTGAACCAAGCTGAGAGACCCCTCCTGGGCTAGCTGACCATAACCATTTCCCCATTGCAATGTTTGGGAACTTCACTGACTCAGGCACTCCGTTAGTTCTCTGATCTGGGAATCCTGAGACCACACTGTTCCACCTAGAATTGTGACCCATTTCAGCCCCTGAACACAGTTCAGGCAGGGATGTCTCTCACTGGAGCAGATTTGTAAAGGGTTTCAATTTTTCCCTCTGGGGCTATATCACTTTCTGGTAGCTGGCTTACTGAGGGTCCCTTCCCCCCGCCATTTATCTTCCAATATATCCCTTCAGATTCACTTCTCTGCATCTCCTACGTTGCAGAAAGTGGTCTCTTTTCTACTTGTAAGGTTCCAGATATTCTTTTCTCACATGTCAGGATGAATACATGGATATTCAGAATGATTTGTTAGTTAACTAGCTAAATTCAAGGAACCAGATGAAATGAGGTCTGCTACTCTTCTGTCATCTTGCCTCCTCCCCTCAAGAGCTGTATTTTTATACACCAATAATAAAGCAGCACAAAGAGAAATCAGGGAATCGATCCCATTTACAATTGCACCAGAAGCCATAAGATTCTCAGAATAAACCTATCCAAAGAGGTAAAAGATGTGTACTATGAAAACCACAGAACACTTGTGAAAGGAATTGAAGAGGTCATAAGGAAATGGACATAAATTCTATGCTCATGGATTGGAAGAATATTGTTAAAATGTCTATACTACCCAAAGCAATCTACACATTTAATCCAATCTCTGTCAAAATACCACCATCATTTTTCATAGAGCTAAAACCAAAAGTCCCAAAATTTGTATGAAATCACAAAAGGCCTTGAATAGCCAAAACAATCCTGCAAAAGGAAAGGAAAGCTGGAGGCATCAAGATACTGAATTTGAAGATATATTAGAAAATTGTAGTGATCAAAACAGTATGGTACTGTCACAAAAAGAGACATATTGATCAATGGAACAGAATAGAAAACCTAGAAGTGGACCTACAGCTATATGGTTAACTAATCTGACAAAATAGGAAAGAATATCCAAAGGAAAAAAGTCTTTTCAACAATGATGTTTGGAAAAATAGACACAACATTCAGAGGAATGAAACTGGACCACTTTCTTACACCATAAATAAAAATAAATTCAAATGGATAAAAGACCTTAATGGTAGACAGGAAACCATCAAAATCCTAGAGGAGAGCACAGGCAACAAACTCTTTCACCTCAGCTATAAAAACTTCTTACTAGACATGTCTCTAGTAGCAAGGAAAACAAAATAAAAAATGAACTATTGGGACTTCATCAAGATAAATAGCTTTTGCCCAGGAAGGAAACAATCAACAAAACTAAAAGACATCCTACAGAATGGGAGAAGGTATTTGTAAATGACGTCTCTGATAAAGGATTCAAGATCTATAAATAATTTATCAAACTCAACACCCAAAAAAGAAATAAGTTAAGAAATGAACAGAAGATGTGAACAGACTTTTTCCGAAGAAGATGGCCAATGACACATAAAAAGATACTCAACATCACTCATCATCAGGGAAATACAAACCGAAACTGCAATGAGATACCACCTCACACCAGTCAGAATGGCTAAAATTAACAACTCAGAAAATAACAGGTGTTGGTAAGGATGTGGAGAATGGGGGACCCTCTTACACTGTAGGTGGGAATGCAAACTGGTGCGGCCACTCTGCAAAACATTATAGAGGTTCCTCAAAATGGTAAAAATAGAACTACCCTAAGTCCAAGCAGCTGCACTAATAGGTATTTATTCAATGGATATGAATATAGTGATTCAAAGGGTCACATGCACTCCAATGTTTATAGTGGCGATATCCACAATAGCCAAGATATGGAAGGAGATGTAATGTCCACTGACTGATGAATGGATAAAGAAGTAGGAAGTACATATGCAATGGAATATTCCTCAGTCATCAAAAAGAATGAAATTTTGACATTTTCAACAATGTGGATGGAACTAAGTATATATTATGCTAAGTGAAATAACTCAGAGAAAGACAAATACCATATGATCTCTCTCTCATGTGGAATTTAAGAAACAAAACAGACGAACATAGAGAAAGAGAAGGAAAAATAAGATAAAAACAGGGAGGGAGGCAAATAATAAGAGACTCATAACAGGGAAAAAATGGAAGGTTGCTAGAAGGGAGGTGGGTGGGGGAATGGGATAAATTGGTAATGGGCACTAAGGAGGGCACTTGCAATGAGCACTGGGTGTTACATGCACAGATTAATTACTACATTCTATCCCTGAAACTAATATTACTCTATATGTTAAGTAACTAAAATTTAAATGAATTCTTAAAAGAAAAAAAAACAGCCTTTCATAGAGCAAATGTTTTTAATTTTAATGAAGTCCAGCTTGTCAATTTTTTCTTTCACAGATTGTGCCTTCTGTGTTGTATCTAAAAAGTCATCATCATACACAAAGTCAGTTAGATTTTATCTTACGTTATCTTCCAAGAGTTATATAGATTTAGGTTTATGTCCATTTTAAGTTAATATTCATGAAGGATATAATGTCTGTGTCTACTTTTTTTTTTTTTTAACAGGTGAATGTCCGGTCTTTCCAGCACCGTATGTTGAAGGACTATTTTTGCTCCATTGTATTGCCTTTAATCTTTTGTCAAGATCAATTGACTATAAATATACTGTGTCTCTGGGGGTTAATTTCTTTGTTTCTATTCTGTTACATTGATCTATTTGTCTATATCTTTGTCAATACCACACTATTTTGATTACTATAGCCTTATAGTAAATCTGCAATTGAGTGTCTGTCTTCTGATGTTGTTGTTCTACATCAATATTTTGTAGGATATTCAAGGTCTTTTGCCTTTCTATATAAATTTTGAATAAGTTTGTTGATATCTACTAATAAGTTGCTGAGATTTTTATATAGATTCCATTGTATCTATTGATCAAGCAGAGAACTGACATCTTAACAGTTGATTCTTCCTGTCAATGAATATAGAATATCTCTACATTTATTTAGATCTTCTTTGATTTCTTCAACAGGGTGTAGTTTTTTTTCATGCAGATTTTGTACATATGTAGCTATATTTATACCTTGTCATCACATTTTATGTGTGGTAATGTAAATGATGTTTTGCTTTAAATTTCAAATTGCAATTGTATTTAGGAAAGCAATAGAACTTTGTATACTAACCTTGTTTCTTACAACTTTTCCAACAATTACTTATTAATATTTGAGTTGATTCTCTGGGATTTATTTTTTACATAGACAGTCATGCAATCCAGAAATGTGGACAGCTTATTTCCTGCTTCTTAATATGTATATTTTTAAAACATTTTATGGGGGCTATTAGTTTTATTATTAACATGTTTTTAGTACACATGAGTTTTATTTAATTTTTATTATGTTCAATTAGCCAACTTATAATACATATTTAGTTTTTGATGTAGTGTTCAATGATTCATTAGTTGTGTATTACACCCAGTGCTCATCACAATGCATGCCCACTTTAATACACATCACGTGGTTACCCCACTCCACCACCCCCTCCCTTCTGTAACCCTCAATTTTTTTTCCCCGGAGTCCAGAGTCTTTCATGGTTTGTCTCCCTCTCTGATTTCTTCCCATTCAGTTTTCCCTCCTTTCCTCTGTGGTCATCTGTGCTATTCCTTATGTTCCACATATTAGTGAAACCATATGATAATTGTCTTTCTCTTCTTGACTTATTTCACTCAGCATAATTCCCTCCAGTTCCATCCATGTCAATGCAAATGATAGGTATTCATCCTTTCTGATGGCTGAGTAATATTCCATCATATATATGGACCACATCTTCTTTATCCATTTATCTGTTGAAGGGCATCTTGGCTCCTTCCACAGTTTGGCTATTGTGGACATAGCTGCTATGAACATTGGGGTGTATGTGCCTCTTTTTTTTTTCACTACATCTGTACCTTTGGAGTTAATACCTAGTAGTGCAAATGCTAGGAGGTAGGGTAGCTCTATTTTTAACTT
>NW_024423319.1:67314298-67331782 GCF_017311325.1 Ursus maritimus
ATGGAAGGAGATGTAATGTCCACTGACTGATGAATGGATAAAGAAGTAGGAAGTACATATGCAATGGAATATTCCTCAGTCATCAAAAAGAATGAAATTTTGACATTTTCAACAATGTGGATGGAACTAAGTATATATTATGCTAAGTGAAATAACTCAGAGAAAGACAAATACCATATGATCTCTCTCTCATGTGGAATTTAAGAAACAAAACAGACGAACATAGAGAAAGAGAAGGAAAAATAAGATAAAAACAGGGAGGGAGGCAAATAATAAGAGACTCATAACAGGGAAAAAATGGAAGGTTGCTAGAAGGGAGGTGGGTGGGGGAATGGGATAAATTGGTAATGGGCACTAAGGAGGGCACTTGCAATGAGCACTGGGTGTTACATGCACAGATTAATTACTACATTCTATCCCTGAAACTAATATTACTCTATATGTTAAGTAACTAAAATTTAAATGAATTCTTAAAAGAAAAAAAAACAGCCTTTCATAGAGCAAATGTTTTTAATTTTAATGAAGTCCAAATTATGAATTTTGTCTTTCATGGATTATGTTTTTGGTGTTGTATCTAAAAATCCACTGCTGAACCAGAGGTCACCTAAATTTTGACCTGCTAGGAGCTTTATAGATTGAATTTTGTATCTAGGTCTGTAATTCATTTTGAGTTAATTTTGTGTAAGTTATGTATCTAGATTAATTTTTTCCATGTGGACGTTCAGTTTTTCTGGGATCATTTGATGAAAAGACTTTCTGCATTACCTTTGTTCCTATGTCAAAGACCAATATACTGTGTCTCTGGGGGTTAATTTCTTTGTTTCTATTCTGTTACATTGATCTATTTGTCTATATCTTTGTCAATACCACACTATTTTGATTACTATAGCCTTATAGTAAATCTGCAATTGAGTGTCTGTCTTCTGATGTTGTTGTTCTACATCAATATTTTGTAGGATATTCAAGGTCTTTTGCCTTTCTATATAAATTTTGAATAAGTTTGTTGATATCTACTAATAAGTTGCTGAGATTTTTATATAGATTCCATTGTATCTATTGATCAAGCAGAGAACTGACATCTTAACAGTTGATTCTTCCTGTCAATGAATATAGAATATCTCTACATTTATTTAGATCTTCTTTGATTTCTTCAACAGGGTGTAGTTTTTTTTCATGCAGATTTTGTACATATGTAGCTATATTTATACCTTGTCATCACATTTTATGTGTGGTAATGTAAATGATGTTTTGCTTTAAATTTCAAATTGCAATTGTATTTAGGAAAGCAATAGAACTTTGTATACTAACCTTGTTTCTTACAACTTTTCCAACAATTACTTATTAATATTTGAGTTGATTCTCTGGGATTTATTTTTTACATAGACAGTCATGCAATCCAGAAATGTGGACAGCTTATTTCCTGCTTCTTAATATGTATATTTTTAAAACATTTTATGGGGGCTATTAGTTTTATTATTAACATGTTTTTAGTACACATGAGTTTTATTTAATTTTTATTATGTTCAATTAGCCAACTTATAATACATATTTAGTTTTTGATGTAGTGTTCAATGATTCATTAGTTGTGTATTACACCCAGTGCTCATCACAATGCATGCCCACTTTAATACACATCACGTGGTTACCCCACTCCACCACCCCCTCCCTTCTGTAACCCTCAATTTTTTTTCCCCGGAGTCCAGAGTCTTTCATGGTTTGTCTCCCTCTCTGATTTCTTCCCATTCAGTTTTCCCTCCTTTCCTCTGTGGTCATCTGTGCTATTCCTTATGTTCCACATATTAGTGAAACCATATGATAATTGTCTTTCTCTTCTTGACTTATTTCACTCAGCATAATTCCCTCCAGTTCCATCCATGTCAATGCAAATGATAGGTATTCATCCTTTCTGATGGCTGAGTAATATTCCATCATATATATGGACCACATCTTCTTTATCCATTTATCTGTTGAAGGGCATCTTGGCTCCTTCCACAGTTTGGCTATTGTGGACATAGCTGCTATGAACATTGGGGTGTATGTGCCTCTTTTTTTTTTCACTACATCTGTACCTTTGGAGTTAATACCTAGTAGTGCAAATGCTAGGAGGTAGGGTAGCTCTATTTTTAACTTCTTGAGGAACCTCTATTACTGTTTTCCAGAGTGGGTGTACCAGCTTGCATTCACACCAACATTGTAAGAGGGTTCCCCTCTCTCTACATCCTCACCAACATCTGTTGTTTCCTGTCATGTTAATTTTTGTCCTTCTAACTGGTGTAAGGTAGTATCTCAATGTGGTTTTGATTTGTATTTCCCTGATGGCTAGTGACGTTAAACATTTTTTCATGTGTCTGTTATCCATTTGTATGTCTTCTTTGGAGAAGTGTCTGTTCATGTCTTCTTCCCATTTCTTGACTGGATTATTTGTTTTTTGGGTGTTGAGTTTGATAAGTTCTTTATACATCTTGGATACTAGTCCTTTATCCTTAATGTCATTTGCAAATATCTTCTCCCAGTCTGTTGGTTGCCTCTTAGTT
Source organism: Ursus maritimus (assembly GCF_017311325.1). Taxonomy (NCBI): domain Eukaryota; kingdom Metazoa; phylum Chordata; class Mammalia; order Carnivora; family Ursidae; genus Ursus; species Ursus maritimus. The sequence continues at coordinate 67,316,833 of NW_024423319.1, forward strand.
TCGTTGACTGTTTCATTTGCTTTGCAGAAGCTTTTTATCTTGATGAAGTCCCAAAAGTTCATTTTTGCTTTTGTTGAAAGAAGTCACTGTGGCCAATGTCGAAGATGTTACTTCCTATGTTCTCCTTTAGGATTTTGGTGGGTTCCTATCACCCCATTAGGTCTTTCATCCATTTTGACTATATCTTTGTGTATGGTGTAAGAGAATGGTTCAGCTTCATTCTTCTGCATCTGGCTGTCTAATTTTCTCAGCAATATTTATTGAAGAGACTGTCTTTTTTCCATTGGATATTCTTTCCTGCTTTGTCAAGGATTAATTGACCATAGAGTCCATTTCTGGGTTCTCTATTCTGTTCCATTGATCTATGTGTCTGTTTTTGTGTAAACGCCATGCTGTCTTAATGATCACAACTTTGTAATATAGCTTGAAGTCAGGCATTGTGATACCCCCATCTTTGGTTTTCTTTTTCAACAATCCCCTGGCAATTTGGGGACTTTTCTCATTCCATAAATTTTAGCACTGTTACTTCCACATCTGTGAAAAATGTTGATGGTATTTTGATAGCAATTGCATTGAAAGTGTAGATTGCTCTGGGCAACATAAACATTTTCACAATGTTTATTCTTTCAATCTATCTGTATGGAATGTTGTTCCATCTCTTTCTGTCTTCCTCCATTTCTTTCATAAGTGTTCTGTAGTTTCTAGGGTATAGATCCTTTACCTCTTGGTTAGGTTTTTTCCTAGGTATCTTACAGTTTTGGATGCTATTGTAAATGGAATCGATTCCTTAATTTCTCTTTCTTTGGTCACGTTTTTTGTGTATAGAAATCCAACTGATTTCTGTGCATCGATTTTGTATCCTGCCATGTTACTGAATTGCTGTTTAAGTTCTAGCAATTTTGGGGTAGAATCTTTTGGGATTTCCACATAAAGTATCATGTGATCTGCGAAGAGAGAGAGTTTGACTTCTTTGTCAATCTGAATGCCTTTTATTTCTTTTTGTTGTCTGAATGCTGAGGCTAGGACTTCTAGTACTATATTGAGCAAAAGTGGTGAGAGTGGGCATCCCTGTTGTGTTCCTGACCTTAGGGGAAAAGCTATCCATTTTTCCCCCATTGAGAATGATATTTCCTGTGAGCTTTTTATATGGCCTTTATGAAATTGAGGTATGTTCCTTGTATCCCCATATTTTGAAGAGTTTTAATCAAGAAGGGACACTGTATTTTGTCAAATGTTTTTTTCTGAATCAATTGAGAGGATCATATGGTTGTTGCTCTTCATTTATTAATGTGATCTATCACATTGATTGATTTGCAATGTTGAAACATCCTTACATCCCAGGAATAAACCCCACCTGGTCGTGGTGAATAATCCTTTTAATGTACTGTTGGATCCTATTGGCTAGGATCTTTGTGAGTATTTTGGCATCCATGTTCATCAGGGATATTGGTCTGTAATTCTCCTTTTTGATGGGGTCTTTGTCTGGTTTTAGGATAAGGGTAATGCTGGCCTCATTTAATGAGTTTGGAAATTTCCTTTCATTTCTTTTCTTTTTTTTTTTTTGGAACAGCTTCAGAATAGGTATGATTGCTTCTTTAAGTTTTTGTTAGAATTCCCCTGAGAAGCCATCTGGCCCTGACTCGTGATTTTTCGGAAGTTTTTGATTACGGTTTCAATTTCCTTGCTGGCTATTAGTCTGTTCAGATTGTCTATTTCTTCCTGTTTCAGTCTTGGTAGTTTATAAGTGTCCAGGAATGCATCCATTTCTTCCAGAATGCCTAGTTTGTTGGCGTATAGCTGCTGGTAATAAGACCTAATAATTGTCTTTCTTTTCTTGGTATTGGTCATGATTTCTCCCCTTTCATTCATGATTTTATTCATTTGGGTCCTTTCTTTTTTCTTTTGCATAAGTCTGCCCAGAGATTTATCAATCTTATTAATTCTTTCAAAGAACCAGCTTCTAGTTTCAGTGATCTGTTCTGTTCTTCTAGTTTCTATTTCATTAATTTCTGCTCTAGACTATATTATTTCTCTTCTCCTGCTTGGTTTAAGCTTTACTTGCTGTTCTGTCTCCAGGTCCTTTAGGTGTAAAGTTAGCTTGTGCATTTGGGATTTTTATAATTTTTTGAGAGTGGCTTGGGTGACTATGTATTTCCCTCTAAGGACTGCCTTTGCAGTATCCCATAGGTTCTGAACTGATGTGTTTTCATTTTCATTGGTTTGCATGAACTGTTTAAGTTCTTCTTTAATATCCTACCCTGTCATTCTTTAGCAGGATGCTTTTTAACCTCCGGGTCTTTGCGTCCCTTCAATTTTTTTTTTTTTTTTTGTGGTTGAGTTCCAGTTTCAATGCTTTGTAGTCCGAAAATATGCAAGGAATAATCTCAAACTTTTGGTATCAGTTGAGACCTAATTTTTGACCCAGCATGGTATCTAGTCTGGAAAAAGTTCTGTGTGCACATGAGATGAATGAATATTCTATTGTTTTAGGATGGAATGTTCTGTATATATCTATGCAGTTCATCTGGTCCAATGTGTCCTTCAAAGCTTTTGTTTCTTTGTTGATCTTCTGCTTAGATGATCTATCTATTGCGGTGAGTGGAGTGTTGATGTCTCCTACTATTAATGCATTAATATCAATATGATTCTTTATTTTGGTTAATGGTTTATGTAGTTGTTTGCTCCCATGTTGGGGTCATAGATATTTATAATTCTTAGATTTTCTTGTTGGATAGACCCTTTAAGTATGATATAGCATCCCTCTACATCTTTTATCACAGTCTTTGGTTTAAAGTCTAATTTGTATGATATGAGAATTGTTATCCCAACTTTCTTTTGAGTTCCATTGGCATGACAAACGGTTCTCCATCCCCTCATTTTCAATCTGGAGGTGTCTTTAGGTTCAAAATAAGTCTCTTCTAGCCAACATCTGCATGGCTCCTTCTTTTTTATCCAGTCTGAAACCTTGTGCCTTTTGATGGGAGCATTCAGCCAGTTACCATTGAGAGTAACTATTGAAAGAAATTAATTTAGTGCCATTATATTGCCTATAAAGTCCCTGTTTCTATAGGTTGTCTCTGTTAATTTCTGGTCTATATTTATCTTGGGGTCTTTCTTCTTTTAGAGAACCCCCCCCTTAATATTTCTTGCAGGCCTGGCTTGTTGGTCACATAGTCTTTCAGTTTCTACCTGTCCTGAAAGCTCTTTATCTCTCCACCCATTCTGAATGAAAGATTTGCTGGGGAAAGTATTCTTGGCTGCATGTTATTCTCATTTAGTACCCTGAATATGTCCTGCCAGTCCTTTCTGGCTTGCCAGGTCTCTGTGGATAGGTCTGATGTTATTATTATGTTCCTCCTTCCATAAGTAAGAAATTTCTTACCCTTAGCTTGACTCCAAGATTTGCAGGTTTCACTATTATTTGCCAGGGTGTTGGTCTATTTTTACTGATTTTAGGAGTTTTCCTCTCTTCCTCTTGGACACAAATGCTTGTTTCCTTCCTCATATCAGGAAAGTTCTCATCTATGATTTGATCAAGTATACCTTCTATTCCTCTCTCTTTCTCTCTCTCCACCCTCTCAGGTGTCTTAATAATCCTGCCATTGGAAAATTCCTGGAGTCATTGACCTCTTTAAGTCTGTTCTTATTGGTTTCTAGCTCCTATCCTTATTTTCCTCACTTATTTCCTTTCTATCAGCTTATCTTCTAGATCACTAATTTGTTCTTCTGCCTCATTTACCGTGGCTGTTAGAGTATCTACTTTAGACTGCATCTCATTTATAGCATTTTAAAATTTTGGCCTCATTAGATCTCATTTCTGCCCTTAGAGATTCTATATTGTCTCTAATGTTTTTCTCAAGACTAGCTATTGACTTCATGATTGCTACTCTGAAATCTATCTCTGACATCTTGCTTATATTCATATCCATTAGATCTGTGGCAATAGGACATTTTCTCTTGTTCTTTTCTTTGTTGGGAATTCCTCCGTCTAGTCATTCTGTTGTGGGATGGTTGAGGGAATGTACAGAGTCCAAAATATCAACCATGACCCAAGCAAAATGCACCTAAGAAAAAATCTGAAGTGGTCAAAAGCTACCACAGATACACCACCAAAGCCATGATGATCCAAAGTAATAAAAAAGAAAGAAAAAAGAAAAGAGAGAGGAAAAAAATCAGGGGGCGGGGAGTAAGATTATAATCTCTCACAGGGGATGCCCCAGGTTGATCTGCCTGCTCCTGCTTAATTTTGATCTCTGTGTTAGAAGACACTATATCCCCAAATTGCGAAGAAATCAGAACTTACATCTGTATCAAGATAAAATTAAATAGAGTGAAAAATGGGCTAGTATGGGGCATAAATTTATAAAACATATGTTTAAAAAATAAAAGTTAAAAAGTGACCTGAAAACATAATTTGGGAAATTAGAATCTATTTTAAATGGAAACAGAGTGAAAGAAAGAGAGAAGAAGAAAGAAGAAAGAAAGAAAGAAAGAAAGAAAGAAAGAAGAAAGAAAGAAAGAAAGAAAGAAAGAAAGAAAGAAAGAAGAAAGGAAGGAGGGAAGGAAAAAAAGAAAAAAGAAACATAGAATTTTAGCATGAAGTGTAAACAAGTCATGAGGGAACACCTGGTGCTCCCTATATTATTTTCCCCTGGCAGTGGAGTTTAGCAATCTTGTGGGAAATAAGCTTATCATTCACCTGTTCTTTCAGGCTGTCTTCTGGGGGAGGGGCCAGCTGCTTGGCTTCTCAGGTGTCTTTGCCTGGGTGAAGTGGCCCCACACCTAGTCAGGGGGATACGCTTAATGTGAGGTGGTTGGCTGTGAGGCTTTTGTTCCCTGGCATCTTTCTGTTTCTCTTTAGAGGGTCAGAGCAAACATGGCCATGCAGGAATCTCTGGCCCAGAACCCCAACTTTATGGTTCCCATCCCTCAGCAAATCCTCCAGAACAATCCATCTCCACCTTTGTGCATACCAAACTCTACAGACTCATGCAATTTGTGCTGGCCACACCTCTCCCTGGGGAGTCATGGGGACCCATGAGAGTCTCTGAGCTTTGTGACTTTGCAATTGCTAGCATCTGTGGGCTCGCATGTGCACCCTCTTCCACAGTTCCCAGGTCATTCTGAGTTCTGAGTGCTGCCCCAGTGTCCCTTGGGGATTACATCACCCTGTGAGCTATTGCTGAGTCATGGGCATGGGCTCTTTGTGTGCCAAACCGCCAAATCCCGTGCCTCCCACTGGCTGCACTTCTCCCAGGGGAGCCACAGGAACCCAAGAGTGCCTCTGCACCTTGTGACTCTGCAACTGCCAGCAGCTGTGCACTCGCACGACCACCCTCTTCCTCAGCTCCTAGGTCACACTGCATGCCACCCCAGCATCTCCTCATGGGCCACATCACCCTGAGAACTGTCCCTGTCGTGGGTGCAAGCAGTTCTATATCTCCCCTAGGATGTTAGACAGCCTGGACCTTCTAGTCCTTTTCAGGGTGGTTAGGCAGATGGTGGTCTCCCTACCAGCTCCACTTACGGTTTATGATGTCCAGAGCTGAATGAACCCTCTGGGCTCACTGACCACAACCAGTCTCCCTGCTTGAGCACTCTATTGCTTCAGGCTCCCCCATTCTTTCTGAGTCTCCTAGAATCCTGAGACCACAATGATCCACCTAGAATTCTGCCCTACTTACCCCCTGTGCCCTTTTCAGAAAGGGGTGCCTCTCACTATATAAATTTTTTAAATTTTTTTCTTGGCTTATTATGTTATCTAGGACATCTAGGACTTCAACTATAATGTTGAATAGTAGTGGTGAGAGAAGACATCCTTGTCTTGTTCCCATCTTAGTGGAAAAGTGTCAAGTTTTGTAGATATGTATTATCAGATTGGGGAAGTTTCCTTCTATTACTAGTTTGTGAAGACATTTTATCATGAATAGGTGTTGGATTTTATCAAAACTTCTTCTGTGTCTATTTAGTTGTATTGTATAATTCTTTTTATACATTGTTGGACTTAATTTGATAATATTTTATTGAGATTTTTGTTTCTATGCTTATGAGATATGCTGGTCTCTGATTTTTCTTTCTTATAGCATCTTTGTCTAATTTTGCATTAAGGTAAAGCTGCCCTCAAATAATTAGTTACAGAGAGTGCCCTCTGTATCTATTTTTGAAATATAGACAAGTTATATAATTTGTTTCTTAAATATTTGCTATAATTCTCCAGTGAACCCATCTGGGCCTGCTGCTTCTTGGTTTGGGAAGTTAGTAACTATTGATTCAATTGCTATGACACAAAAAGCATGTATTAAAATCATCTCCTATTTTTTGTGTGAGTTTTAGTATATTATATCTTTTGAGGAATTGGTCAGTTTCATCTAGGCAATCAAATTTGAAAGCATAGACTTGTCTATAATATCCCTTTATTCTTCCAATGCCAGGAATCAGTATCTTTCAGTTTTGATATTAGTAATTTTATATTTCCCTTTTTTAGTGAACTGGGCTAAAGGTTTATAATTTCATTGATCATTTTGAAGAAGAAGCTTTTGGTTTCATTGGTTTTTCTCTATTGATTTTTATGTTTTCAAATTCAGTATTTTCTGCTTTAATTTTTATTCCTCTCCTCTGTTTTCTTTAGATTTAATTTGCTCTCTTTAAAATTTTCATTAAGTGGGAGCTCAGATTATTCATTTTAGGTCTGTTTTCTTTTTTAATATATTACTCAAAACTGTAAATTTCCCACTAAGTACTGCATTCACTACATCCCACAAATTTTGATTTGCATTTTCATTTTCTTTTAGGTTAAAAAATTCTAAATTTCTCTTGAAGCTTCTTTATTTTCAACCCATGTATTATTTAGAATGGTGTTGTTTAATCTGCAAATATTTGGAGGTTATTCAGTTATCTTTCTGTTATTAACTTCTAGTTTAATTCTGTTGTCATTTGAAAATAACATATTCATCTTGGTGAATGTTCTGTGTAAGCTTGAGAATAAGTTGCATTCTTCTGTTGTTGGATGAAGTATTTTATAATGACAGTTAGATTGCATTGATTGGAGTTACCGTGGAGGTCAACTACATTGTTACTAATTTTCTGTCTAACTTTCAGAGGAGTTTTTAAGTTTCCAATTACTTGTTTCTTCTTGCAGATCTATCAGTTTCTGCCTCAAGTGTTTGAATGCTTTGTTGTTAAATGCGTACTTATTGATGATTGTTCTATTTTCTTAAAAACTTGATCCCTTGATTATTATGCAATGCTCTGTGTCCTAATAATTCTCCTTGCTCTGTAGTATGCTCTCTCTGAAATTGATATAACTACTCCAGCTTTCTTTTGATTAATGTTAGCACATATCTTTCTCTATTCTTTTATGTTTTTATTGGTATAATGGGCATAGCATTGTATAAGCTTGTACAACATGCTGATTTAATACACTTGTATATTGAAATATGATTACCATTATAGTGTTACTAACACCTCCATTATATAACATAATAATCATTTCTTTTTTACTGTGAGATCATTGAGGATCTAGTATCACCACTTTATTTTTTTTATTATTATTATTTTTAAAGATTTTATTTATTTATTTGACACAGAGAGAGAGACAGCCAGCGAGAGAGGGATCACAAGCAGGGGGAGTGGGAGAGGAAGAAGCAGGCTCATAGCGGAGGAGCCTGATGTGGGGCTCGATCCCATGACGCCGGGATCACGCCCTGAGCCAAAGGCAGACGCTTAACCGCTGTGCCACCCAGGCGCCCCTAGTATCACCACTTTAAAGTACAGTTTACCTTTGAAGAACTGCAGGGACTAGGGGTTCCGACCCTCCCACCAAGTCAAAAATCCATGTATTAATTTTGACTTCCCTCAAACTTAACTAATAATGGCCTACTGTTGACCAGAAGACTTATTGATGACATAAATGGTCAGTTAACACATTTTTTATGATTATATGGTATTCTAACAATAAAGTGAGCTAGAGAAAAGAAAATGTTACTAAGAAAATTATAAGGAAGACAAAATACATTTACAACACTGTACTGAAAAAAGAATTCACTTATAAGTAGATCCATGGAGTTAGAACCCATCTTGTTCAAGGGTCAGCTGTATATAAAACACTATTATTTTTCTGCCTCATTGTTAGTGCATAGAAATGTAGCTGACTTCTGTGCATTATTATATCCTGCAATGATAATCACAATGTTGTACATTAGATATTCAGAACTTACTTGTCTTCTTACTGCAAGTTTGTATCTTTTGATCAACATCTTTCTAATTCTCACACCCCAGTTCCTGATAATGACTGGTCTAGACTATTATCCATTTCTACAAGTTTGGCTTTTTTAGATAGTGTTATTATTCAATATTTTTTTTCTCTGTCTGGCTATCTCACTTGGCACAATGCTGTCAATCTCCATCCATATTGTTACAATAGCAGGACTTCCATCTTTCTCCTGGTTGAATATTTTCCACTGTATATATCATATCTTCTTTATTCATTCATCCATTGACAGACATTGGGTTTGTTTCCATATCTTGGCTACAGTGAATAATACTGCAATGAATGTGGGAGTGAAGATACCTCCTTGATAGAGTGATTATATTTCCTTTGGATACATACCAAGAAGAGGGATTACTAGGTCATATGGTAGGTTTATTTTTAAAGTTTTGATGAATCCTAATACTGTTTTCTATAGTGGCTGTACCAGTTTACACTCCCATCAACGGTGTACGGGTGTTCCCTTTTCTCTTCATCCTTGGGAAGGTTTGTTACCTTTTGTCTTTTTAATAAAAAAACATTTTAATATGTGTGCAGTGTTATTATGGTTTTGATTTCCATTACCCTGGTTATTGATACACTTTTTCATGTACTCATTGGCTATTGGCATGTCTTTGTTGGGAAAATGTCTATTGAGGATCTTTGCCAATTTTAATTGGATTATTTGGTTTTCTTGCTATTCAGTGTATGAGGTATTTATAGATTTTTTATGTTAACCCCTTATTAGATATATAGTTTGCAATTTTTTTCCATCCTGAAAGATGTCTTTTCATTTTATTGTTTCCTTTTCATTGTAGAAAAATTTTAATTCATTGTTGGCCCACCTGCTTATCATTTGTTTTTTTGCCTTTGTTTTGCTGTCAAATTCAAAAAAATCATTACCAAGGCTGATATCAAGGAGTTTCCCCCCTACGTTTTCTTGCAGATTTAGAGTTCCAGGTCTTACATATAAATATTTTGTTTTAAGTTGTTCTTTGTGTAAATTGTAGGAAATGGGTCTAATTTCATTCCTTTGTATGTGGATATCCCATTTTCCCAACTCCATTTATTGAAGAGACTATCTTTTCCCTATTGTTTGTTCTTGGCACCTTTATCAAATATTAGTTGACTGTATATGCACAGGTTTATTTCTGGGCTCTTTTTTCTTTTTCATTGATCTATATGTCTGTTTTGATGTTTTCATCACTACAGCTTTGTATTATAATTTGAAATCAGGAAATGTGACGTTTTTTTCTTGTTTAAGATAGTTTTAGCTATTTGGGTTCTTTTGTAGTTACATATGAATTTTAATTTTTTTGTATTTCTGTGGAAATGGCATTGGAATATTGATAGAGATTACATGGAATCTGTAGATTGTTCTGCATAGTATGGACACTTAAGCAATATCAATTCATCCAATCCATAAACATGGGATATTCTTCCATTGATTTGAGTCTTTTTCATTTTTTTTTTGTAGTTTCAAGTTTAAAAAGTTTGAAGTAAATGCTTTCAATTCAAGTTAGTTAAGATATAGTGTAATATGAGGTCTAAGAGTAGAATTTAGTGATTCATCCCTTACATGAAACACATAGTGTTCATCACAAGTGCCCTCCTTAATACTCATCACCCATTTAACCCTTTCCCTGCCCACTTCCCCTCAAGCAACTCTGTTTGTTCTTTACAGCTAAGATTCTCTTTTACACTTTGCCTCTCTCTTTTTAAATTTTTTTTCCTGTGTTCATGTTTCATTTCTTAAATCTACATATGAGTGAAGTCATATACTATTTGTCTTTCTCTGATTGACTTATTTTGCTTAGCATAATACACTCAGTTCCATAAACATCATTGTGAATGGCAAGATTTCATTCTTTTTTATGGCTAATAGTCCATTGTATATATATGCACCACATCTTCTTTATGTATTCACCAATTGATGGACGTTTGGGCTCTTTCCATAATTTGGCTATAGTTGATAATGTTGCCATAAACACCAGTGTGCAGGTATCCCTTCAGATTAGTATTTTTTATCCTTTGGGTATATACCTAGCAGTGCAATTGCTAGATAGTAAGATAGTTCTATTCTTAACTTTTGAGAAACTTCCATACTGTTTTCCAGACTGGCTGGAACAGTTTACCTTCCCACCAACAGTATGAGAGGGTTCCCCTTTATTTGCATCATTGGCAACACCTGTTGTTTCCTGTGTTGTTTTTAACTATTCAGCATTTGAACAGGTGTGAGGTGATATCTCATTGTAGTTTTTTGGTTTGTTTGTTTCAAGGTTTTATTTAAATTATAGTTAGGTAACATATAGTGGAATATAGCTCGAAGTCCACAGTTGTGATGTCTCCAGCTTTGCTTTTGTTCTTCAAGATTGCTTTGGCTATTCAGGGTCTATGTGGTTCCATACAAATTTTAGGATTGTTGACTCTAGCTCTGTGAAAAAACCTGATGGTAGTTTGATAGGGATTGCATTAAATGTATAGATTGCTTTGGATAGTATAGACATTTTAGCAATATTTGTTCTTCCAGTCCATTAAAATGGAATATTTTCCCATTTCTTTGGGTTGTTTTCAATTTCTTTCATAAGTGTTCTGTAGTTTTCAGAGTATAGAACTTTTGCCTCTTTGGTTAGGTTTATTCCTAGGTATCTTAGGGTTTTTGGTGTAATTGTAAATGGGATCGATTCCTTGATTTTGTTTGTGCTTTGTCATTATTGGTGGGTAGAAACACAATGGATTTCTGTACATTGATTTGTATCCTGTGACTTTTTTATTATCAATCACGTTGATTGATTTGTGAATGTTTAACCACCCTTGCATCCCAGGAATAAATGCCACCTGGTCCTGGTAAATAATCCCTTTAATGTACTGTTGTATACTATTAGCTAGTATCTTGGTGAGTATTTTGGCATACATGTTCATCAGGGATATTGGTCTATAATTTCCTTTTTGATTGGGTCTTTGGTTTTGGGATCAAGGTAATGATGGCTTCATAGGAAGAGTTTGGAAGTTTTCCTTCCATTTCTATTTTTTGAAGGAGCTTCAGAAGAATAGGTATTATTTCTTTTTTTTTAGTTTTAGTTTTTTAAAAAGTTATTTTTTAAAAGTTAACATGTGCATAAAAGGAAACTGAAAAACAACAGAAGCAAAGAACAAAGTGGTCTATAATCACAAGCAGTTTACAGTTCGACTTCTAGTTCCCATGTGTGTATCTTCACATGTAAGCATTTTAATGTAATTAAGAGGGTACAGTTATGTATCATACTTTTTTACACACCATGAATATTTAAAATTTCAATGTCCCCAAGCTGAGTATTTTCATAACCAAGAATACACTACACCAACTCCATCTGAAAGAAAGAATAATGTAATCCTGCCTTTCTTGGTGACAAAAATGGCAACAGTCCTCTAGATAAAGATATTGGCAGGGTTACAATTAAAATACTGCATTCCCTTAATGTTCAATTAAAACTGAGACATGAAGTAAGAGTACAAAATGTATATTGTTTCTAAAAGATTTCATTGTCTAGTCTATACTATTCAAATGTTAGCAAGGAGGTATGTCTCAATTGAATCACTTAATGTATTCCTATAGTACAGCCAAAGAAATGGTATTATTTCTTCTTTAAATGTTTGATAGAATTCCCCTGGAAAGCCATCTGGTCCTGGACTCTTGTTTTTTTTTGGGGGGGGGAGATTTTTGATTACTGCTTCAATTTCCTTGTTGGTTATTGGTCTTTTACACTCCTTCCTCTTCCAGTCTTGGTAGTTTATAAGTTTCCAGGAATGCATTAATTTCTTCCAGATGCACTAATTTTTTGGCATATGGCTGCTCATAATATGTTCTAACACTTACATGTATTTCCTTGGTATTGGTCATGATCTCCCCCTTTTCATTCATGATTTTATTAATTTGGGTCCTTTCTCTTTTCTTTTGCATAAGTCAGGCCAGAGGTTTATCAATCTAATTAATTCTTTCAAAGAACCAGCTTCTAGTTTCATTGATCTGTTCTAAGTTCATCTGGTTTCTATTTCATTGATTTCTGCTCTAGTCTTTATTATTTCTCTTCTCCTGCTTGGTTTAGGCTTTATCTGCCATATTTTTCTCCACTTCCTTTAGGTGTAAGGTTAGCTTGGGTACTGTCTTTTCCAATTTTTTGACAGCAGTGTGGACCTACGTACGTCCCTTTTTAGGTCCTTCCCATAAGTTTTGAATCGATGTGTTTTCATTTCCATTAGTTTGCATAAATTGTTTTTCTTTAATTTCCTGGTTGACCCATTCATTCTTTAGCAGGATGTTTTTTAACGTCCAAGTGTTTGAGTTCCTTCCAAATTTCTTCTTGTGATTGAGTTCCAGTTTCAAAGCATTATGGCCTAAACATATGCAAGGAATAATCTCAACCTTTTGGTATCAGTTGGGACCTAATTTGTGACCCAGTATGTGATCTATTCTGGAGAATTTTCCATGTGCACTTGAGAAGAATGAGTATTCTGTTGTTTTAGGATGGAATGTTCTGTATATCTGTGAAGTCCATCTGGTCCAGTGTGTCATTAAATGCCCTTGTTTCTTTGTTGATCTTATGCTTAGATGAACTGTCCATTGCTGTGAGTGTCCTACTATTAATGTATTATCATCAATATGTTTATTTGCTTTGGATATTGATTGGTTGAAATAATTTGCTGCTCCCACTTTGGAGACATAAATATTTACAATTGTTACATCTTCTGGTTGGATAAACCCTTTGAATATGATACAGTGTTCCTCTACATCTCTTACTACTGTCTTTGGTTTAATCCAAATTGTCTGATATGTAGATTTCTACCCTAGCTTTCTTTTGAGGTCCACTAGCATGATAAATGGTTTGCCATCTCTTCACCTTCAATCTGGAAGTTTTTTAAGTTCAAAATGAGTCTCTCGTTGACAGCATATGGATGGGTCTTTCTTTTTTATCCAATCTGATAACCTGTGTCTTCTAATTGGCACATCCATTCCATTTACATTCAGAGTAACTGAATGATATGAATTTAGTGCCATTGTTTTTCCTGGAAAGTCCCTGTTTCTGTAGATTGTCTCTGTTACTTTTTGGTATATGTTATTATTGGTGTCTCTCTACTCTTACAGTATCCCCCTTACAATTTCTTACAGGACTAGCTCAGTGATCATATATTCTTTCAGTTTCTGCTTGTCCTGAAAGCAGAATGTCCTTCCATTCTGAATGACAGCCTTGCTGGATAAAGTATTCTTAGATGCATGCTCTTCTTATTTAGTACCTTGAGTATATCTTGCCAGTCCTTTCTGGCCTGCCAAGTTTCTGTGGATAGGTCTGATGTTATTATGATGTTCCTCCCTCTGTACATAAAGAAATCTCCTCTCCCTAGCTGCTCTCAGGATAGCATCTTTGGCCCTATGATTTGCAAGATTTACTATTTTATCTTGGGGTGTTGATCTGTTTTTATTGATTTGGGGAGGTGTCAAACATGAATGCTTGTTTCCTTCCCCAGATTAGGGAAGTTCTCATCCATGATTTGTTCAAATATACCTTCCAGCCCTCTCTCTCTTTCCACCCCTTCTTGGATCCCAATGATTCTGATATTGGTTCTTTTCAAGGCATCATTAAATTCTCTAAGTTTCTTTTCATGTGCTATTAGTTTTTTTCTCTTTTCCTCATCTTTCTTCCTTTCCATCAGCCTGTCCTCTAGATCATTTATTCTCTCATCTGCCTCATTGACCCTAGCTGATAGAGCATCCAATTTAGATTGCATCCCACTGAAAGCTTTTCTAAGTTCAGCCTGATTAGATCTCATTTCTGCCTTTTGAGATTCTGTATTTTCATGTATGCTTTTTTCAAACCTAGCTATTAACTTTAAAATTGCTATCCTGAATTCTATTTCTGACATCTTGCTTATATCCATATCTATTAGCTCTGTATAGCAGAGAACGTTGCCTCTGGTTCTTTCTTCATTTTGAGTTTATCCTTCTAGTCATTCTGCCCAAGGAATGATGGGTGAGTGAATGAACAGAGTCCAAAATATCAACCACAACCCAAGCAAAATGTACCCTAGAAACATTCCAAAGTGGTTGGAAGCCACCACAGAAACATGAACAAAGCCAAAATGAACAGAACAATAAAAAGTGGGGGGAGAGACTATAATATCACAGGGTGGACAAAGCAGGGTGACCAACTTGTTCCTGATTAAATTTTAGTCTGTGTATTAGAAGACATTACCTGCCAAAGTTGTGAGGAAAAAAAGTTTATATATATATAGAGAGAGAGAGTGAAAAAAAGAATGACAGATAAATGTGGAATAAATAGTTAAAGAGTGATTTTAAAACATACATTAGTAAATAAGAATCTAGTTGAGATGGGAAAAACGTAAAAAAAAAAAAAAGAAATGTAAAATTTTAGACTGAAAAAGAGTTGTGAGGAAGCACCTGGAGCTCAATATATTATTTTCCCCTGGCACTTGAATTTTACAGTCCCTTGACATCTATAAGCTTTTTATTCATCTGTTCTTCCAGTCTGCCTTTTGGGGGAGGGGTCTGCTCTTCTGCTTCTCAGGTTTCTTTGTCTGGGGGAGTTGCCCCACCCGTTGTCAGGGGAATGGGCTGAAAGTGAGTTGGTCGTCTGTGTGGCTTTTGTAACCTGGTGGCTATCCGTGCCTCTTCAAAGGTTCAGAGCAAAAATGGCCATTCCGGGGGGGGGG
>NW_024423319.1:67331792-67333278 GCF_017311325.1 Ursus maritimus
GGGGGGGGGAGTTAAGATGGCGGAGGAGTAGGGGACCCCTTTTTCACCCGGTCCCCTGAGTCGAGCTGGATAGGTACCAGACCAGCTTAAACAACCACGGAAGCAGCCTGAGACACAGGAAGATACATCTGGATTTCTACAAATGAACATCTCCAAGGCTGAGTATTGAGGTACGCAGCAGGGAGCCGTGAAACCGCGCACAGATATCAGAAGATAAACGGAAGGGGGAGGGAGATGCCACGTTCAGGTGACGGGAAGCGGTGGCCACCTGCACCTGGGAGCAGGCGGACTGGCGGACAGCACCCGTGAGAGAACAGACTGAGACCGGTGAGCCGGGAGCGCACGCCACCGGGCATCTCATGGAACTCCGGAATCCCGGTGTGCTCACTGGATCCAGACTGACACCGGGAGCTCCCGGAGCGCGCGCGGCGCAGCTGGCAGCTGGCGGGCCACCTGCACGGGGGAGCGGGCGGACTCGCGGACAGCACCCACGAAACAGCAGACTGAGACCCTGAGCCGGGAGCGTGTGCCACCAGGCTTCTCACGGAACTCTGGAATCCCGGTGTGCTCACCGGAAATAGACTGAGACCCGAGATCCGGGAGCGCACGGGGGCGGCTGGCGGCTGGCAGCTGGCAGCGTTAGAAACGCAAAGGACAGAGAGGGGCCAGCCCTGGAAGTGAGGGCTGGGACGCCGGGTTTGGGGCGCACATGCCAAGACGCTGCAGGGTTGAGCAGCACCAACAGTAATGGAGTTAAAGTGGCCAGAACATCAGTGGAGAATGGGCCACAATCCCTCTGTTCTGTGACAGAGGCTGAAATTCGGCCACTGCTGCTCTGACTCTCAGAAGAGGTACAGCAGACCGCCAGGGAAAGCCGCCAGAGAACAAAAGCCTGGAAATACCGGCTCACAGCAAGCCCGTCCCCATCCCCCCTCACAGAGGACAAGGAGACTCTACCCAAACAGGATTGCCTGAGTATCGGCACGGCAGGCCCCTCCCCCAGAACACAGAAGGCAGGCTGAAAAATCAAGAAGCCCACAGACTGGGGTGCCTGGGTGGCACAGTCATTGAGCGCCTGTCTTCGGCTTAGGGCGTGATCCCGGCGTTCCAGAAAGGAGTCCCTCATCGGGCTTCTCTGCTGGGAGCCTGCTTCTTCCTCTCCCACTCCCCTGCTTCTGTTCCCTCTTTCACTGGTTGGCTCTCTGCCACATATAAATAAATAAAATCTTTAAAGAAGAAGCCCACATCCCCAAGATCCCTATAAAACAAGGAGAACGTCCTGGGACCCAGTCAATAATTTTGGCTATGGACAATCCCGCAACCTCTCCTCATCAGAATGACAAGAAGGAGAAGCCCCCCACCCCAGCAAAGAAAAGGCAGTGAGTCTGTGGCCTCTGCCACAAAAATAATGGATATGGATGTAACCAAATTATCAGAAATGGAATTCAGAGTAACGATGGTCAAAATGATGAGTAGAATTGAAAAA
>NW_024423319.1:67333288-67345623 GCF_017311325.1 Ursus maritimus
GGGGGGGGGAGTTAAGATGGCGGAGGAGTAGGGGACCCCTTTTTCACCCGGTCCCCTGAGTCGAGCTGGATAGGTACCAGACCAGCTTAAACAACCACGGAAGCAGCCTGAGACACAGGAAGATACATCTGGATTTCTACAAATGAACATCTCCAAGGCTGAGTATTGAGGTACGCAGCAGGGAGCCGTGAAACCGCGCACAGATATCAGAAGATAAACGGAAGGGGGAGGGAGATGCCACGTTCAGGTGACGGGAAGCGGTGGCCACCTGCACCTGGGAGCAGGCGGACTGGCGGACAGCACCCGTGAGAGAACAGACTGAGACCGGTGAGCCGGGAGCGCACGCCACCGGGCATCTCATGGAACTCCGGAATCCCGGTGTGCTCACTGGATCCAGACTGACACCGGGAGCTCCCGGAGCGCGCGCGGCGCAGCTGGCAGCTGGCGGGCCACCTGCACGGGGGAGCGGGCGGACTCGCGGACAGCACCCACGAAACAGCAGACTGAGACCCTGAGCCGGGAGCGTGTGCCACCAGGCTTCTCACGGAACTCTGGAATCCCGGTGTGCTCACCGGAAATAGACTGAGACCCGAGATCCGGGAGCGCACGGGGGCGGCTGGCGGCTGGCAGCTGGCAGCGTTAGAAACGCAAAGGACAGAGAGGGGCCAGCCCTGGAAGTGAGGGCTGGGACGCCGGGTTTGGGGCGCACATGCCAAGACGCTGCAGGGTTGAGCAGCACCAACAGTAATGGAGTTAAAGTGGCCAGAACATCAGTGGAGAATGGGCCACAATCCCTCTGTTCTGTGACAGAGGCTGAAATTCGGCCACTGCTGCTCTGACTCTCAGAAGAGGCACAGCAAACCGCCAGGGAAAGCCGCCAGAGAACAAAAGCCTGGAAATACCGGCTCACAGCAAGCCCGTCCCCATCCCCCCTCACAGAGGACAAGGAGACTCTACCCAAACAGGATTGCCTGAGTATCGGCACGGCAGGCCCCTCCCCCAGAACACAGAAGGCAGGCTGAAAAATCAAGAAGCCCACAGACTGGGGTGCCTGGGTGGCACAGTCATTGAGCGCCTGTCTTCGGCTTAGGGCGTGATCCCGGCGTTCCAGAAAGGAGTCCCTCATCGGGCTTCTCTGCTGGGAGCCTGCTTCTTCCTCTCCCACTCCCCTGCTTCTGTTCCCTCTTTCACTGGTTGGCTCTCTGCCACATATAAATAAATAAAATCTTTAAAGAAGAAGCCCACATCCCCAAGATCCCTATAAAACAAGGAGAACGTCCTGGGACCCAGTCAATAATTTTGGCTATGGACAATCCCGCAACCTCTCCTCATCAGAATGACAAGAAGGAGAAGCCCCCCACCCCAGCAAAGAAAAGGCAGTGAGTCTGTGGCCTCTGCCACAAAAATAATGGATATGGATGTAACCAAATTATCAGAAATGGAATTCAGAGTAACGATGGTCAAAATGATGAGTAGAATTGAAAAAAGTATTAACGAAAAGGTTACTGAGAATATAGACTCCCTAAGGACAGAAATGAGAGCAAATCTGACAGAAATTAAAAATTCTATGAGCCAAATGCAGGCAAAACTAGAGGCTCTGATTGCCAGGGTCACCAAAACAGAGGAACATATTAGTTAGTTGGACGATGGGTTAATAGAGGAAAAAATGAAAATAGAAGCTGGTCTTTAAAAAATCCACACCCACCAATGTAGGTAACGGGAGATTACTGACTCAATGAAGAGATCCAATGTCAGAATCATCAGCATCCCTGAGGGGGTGGAGAAAACAGAGGTCTAGAAGAGATATTTGAACAAATTGTACCTGAAAACTTCCCTAATCTAGCAAGGGAAACAAATAAAGTAAATGAAGCTTAAACCTCGGTGCCTGTCCAAGGTTGTGAAAGGTGCCCAAATAATGTGTTCACCTGAATTTATTTCTGAAGAATTTTGTTATTTCAGATTCTTTTTCTTAAAACAGCCTCCCCCACACACACATGGTCTGAACGCCAAGTCCCATAAAACCAAGTCTATTTCTGCCCCTGTGGCTATGGTGACCGGTAGACCTGTGTGTCATTTCCCTCCTGTAATGTCGGCAGTCCCTCTTGGGCTAAAAAGCTGAGGTGGCTCATACATTCCGTTTCCATTGCTCTTTTCTCAGGGACGGGGTTAAGTCGACAGACCTAACTACCATCCCCACATCGGGTCCTGAGATAGTAACGCTTCTTCGTTTACTCAGGGCTCTCCAGACAAACAGACCAACAACAGGTTCGTGTTCATATTCTAATTAATAGTAATAATAATTAATAAGTAAGTAATAATTAATAGTAAGGAGTTGGCCTGTGCTGTTATGGAGACTGTCAACTCCCAAATCTGCAGAGCTGATGTCCACGTTTAAAGTCCATCAGGCAGGACAATTCTCTCATACTTGGAGCAGGGTCAGACTTTTGTTCTAGTGAGGTCTTCAACTGAGTGAATGAAGCTCACCACATTATGAAGGGTAATTGGCTTTACTCAACATATGGATTTGAATGTTAATGTCATCCTAGAAGACCTTCACAGAAACACCCAGGATAGTGTCTGGCCAAACATCTGGACGTCCTGTGTCTTAGTCAAGTTGTTACATAAAATTAACCATAAATACTCTGTTCTCAACTGAGTGAGCTGTTACTCTCATGGCCTGCCTGTTTATGACAGGGTTCATAATAGTCCATTGTTTGTTTTTGTAACTATATATGCAATTCCATTTTAGCAAGCATTATTTGAAAAGTTATTGTATGTCTTATAGCCAAAAGGTAGGGAATAAAGCAGAAAAAGTAGGGTCTTGCCCTTTAGGGATGACCCTGTGACTCACCAACTCACTGGGACAACTTGAGGACAAAGAAAAGGCAAGGCAATGATTTAGTTCAGCACAATGCAGAAAGTCCAAGGGGCCCTACAAGGAGGCAGAGCTCTTTACAGAGAGAAATTCTCAGGATAGACTTCAGGCGAGTTTGAGGCTAAATTAAAAATAAAACAGAACAACATGGCAGTTGACTTGATGGGGACCAGGAGGTGCAAATTCCCATCAGATGGAGCCTCTCTAGAGAATTCCAAAGCCTAGTATGTGGCCTGGGTGATTGGGGAGGGGAGGGGCTGGAGACTAAAAACCAGGTGGATGGGCCATAGATTGGCAAGACAAGAATTCAGTGTCTTTCCTGTGAGGTTCTGAATTGACAGGTAGCTTCTCACAGCAGAGAACTGGTATTTAATGAGGACTTCTAACCGAACTACATGGGAGAGTAGCTCTGTCTGATAAACAGAATTTTCACCGCAGTTGTTTTGTTCTTTTAAGATCCTAAGAGAATTGTTCTTCCGGGTGATGTTAGTCTATGCCTATCTCGGAGTCTAACCATGAATTTTTTTCTGAAGCTAACTGACACCTGACATATATAAAGGTAGTCTTTTTGACCTTAAAATCCTTATGAACCTTACTTACAGTATTACACTTTGTATTGTCTATAATAACTGCAGATTCAAAAGTTTAATTCTCTTCTCTATGTCAGTGGTTTCAAACACTGCAACGCTATTATTTAGTCTAGAATTTGGCCTTAGTTACTTTTTTAGTTGATTACCGAGTGTAGGCAACACGGTCTCTGGAGAAGGATAAGCACAGTGTATTTCATTCTTTCGGATAAGTCAGTTGCTCCCTGGGGGCTGCAGAGCAGGACTGTGATGGGTTAGTGGGGGCTCTGGGTTAGGAACTCCTAGCTTTCTGTACAAATCTCATTGTTCCTTTGTTTCTAGAATTGAAAATGTTGTTGGATTACTAGAAATGGGCTTCAGATCCTTTAGCAGGTTTAATTTCTACCTATCCCTCCTGCCTCCCAACAAACAAGAAAATCTCCAAACATCTTTTCATCTAAATCAGTGGTTGTCAACTAGGGGGGATTTGGTCCCCCAAAGCATACATTTGGCAATGTCTAGAGACGATTCCGTTTGTCACAACTGGCATCTAGCAGAGAGAGGCAGGGATGCCGTTAGGTAGCCCACATGCACAGGGGAGTTCTTGTCAAAGAACTATCTGGCCCCAAATGACAGCAGTTCCAAGGCTGAGAAAGCCTGGCCTAACTGGATCTATCATGTCTCATTTTGTATTAGATGCTTGGTTGTGGAGCTCCTGGGTGGCTCAGTCGGTCAAGTGTCTGACTCTTGATTTCAGCTCAGGTGATGATCTCAGGGTCATGGTTGAAGCCCTGCATTGGGCTCCGTTCTCAGCAGGGCATCTGTTTCTCTCCCTCTGCCCCTCTCCCTGCTTGTGTTTTTTCTCTCTCTCTCAAATAAAAAAAAAAATCTTTAGATGCCTGGCTGGTTGTCCATTTCTCAATGCATTCTTTGCTTTAAAAAACAAAAGGCAACATCTGTGATCTCAGCAGAAAAACATGCACGCAAGCATTTAGCTTAGTTTCAAATTATAAATGCTGCCCGTCTTACAGGTACTCTTAAAATAATGAGATTAAATCACTCCAGTGCTTGCAAGTACCATTAACAGAATCTCCCCACCCCCCCCAAGAAGGATAAAACCAATTAAGGAGTTTCTAAGTACGGAGAATAGCAGAGTCATGAACACCCCATTAAGAGGCAATTCGGTGCTTCACACTTTTCCTCTGTTGACCTTTACTGTAGGATTGTTGACGATTATCTGATAGTCAGTAAAAAATGATCACCCTGGTTCCCTGCAAAAACGAGACTGGTTTACATGAAATTCCACCACCTGCTCGAGTGTAAACAGCAACACCCACCCCCAGGCCACGTCCTTGCAGGATTCAAGGAGAACCTTTGTGTTTTGTTTTCTCAGCAGCAGTCACAGCAGCCTCCCGCAGATGGAGAATTGGGTGTCAGTCAACGGGTGTTCAATAAATATTGTTGACGCACTGACTCCAGACCCGGAGTGAAGTCTTCTCTGACTCTAATTCCTTTTCCTCTGGCAATGATCACTTTGACACCGTCCACCTGGGGTCCCCCAGGAGAAGGAAGCTTATGAACATAAGCAAAGGGAGTGAGATTTTCTTTTTTGAGCATTTGCAGTAATACAATTTGTAGAAGACTACAAATTGTGTTTGTTACAATTAAAGAGGAGAGATGTTCGAGACAACCCACTGAGAACCATTTGTTGACCTTCAAGGTCGCTTGACCTTGTTTTGACATCATGGATACCCTCTTATCTGCCTCATGAGGAGAATTTTTTGTCAGCTCATGAAAAATATTTTGACTACAGTGAAAGCTGATCTATCTTGTTTTGCTCAAATGGCCTGGGAAACAAAATCATGTGAAAATCTGGGGAGAGAAAAGAGGCCCAAATGGATTAGGGCTGCTTTTAGTTTATGAATTCTATTGACCTAAGTCACCGTTTATAAACTGGAAATACAAGTTGCATTTAATTCCAAAGACAGTTTAAACACATGTGTGATTTCCAAATCGGTTTCTGAGCGTTTAACAGAGTGCTTTGGAGTCTCGGTTCTAGAGAAGCGAGAAACTGGGGCAAGTCCCAGCCTTAGAAGTAGGTACAATACGTTCGGTAGGCTTCTTAGCCCTTTTCAGCCGGGGCCTGAGTGTAATGTGACCTCACTGCTGTTGATAGCCTTGGGGCTGTAAAGGAATGAATGTCCAGAGATCATCACTGGGTCCTTTGATAAAAAGGGCTGATCTAGAAGAAAGAAATCCCAGTCGGCCTGAGGAATCATGTCATCAGAGAAACCACACAGGCTGGGGGGCTCTTGGCCACTGGCATGAAAGGCAGAATCCACTCAGGTGGATTTTCCAAGTCAGCCAATAGGGAAAGCCAGTGAGTGACCCTAGCAACGGGCCTCATGCTCCGAGGGCCATTATATTATTAGCTGTCTGTTACCCGGGATGAGTTCCACAGTTAGTGTTCCCTGCTCCTTTCTGCTGCTTAACTGTTAGTGGCTTGAAGCTTACAGCCTTCAGAAGGATGCTGCTTTTCCTAAAGAGCTGTTAGAATGCAGCCATGGTGACAACAAGTAAAAACGATGGCACTGGAGGAGATAATGCTAAGTGAAATAAGTCGAGCAGAGAAAGACAATTATCATATGATTTCTCTCATCCTTGGAACATAAGAACTAGGATGATCAGTAGGGGAAGAAAGGGATAAAGAAAGGGGGGTAATCAGAAGGGGGAATGAAACATGAGAGACTATGGACTATGAGAAACAAACTGAGGGCCTCAGAGTGGAGGGAGGTGGGGGCTGGGATAGGCTGGTTATGGGTAGTAAGGAGGGCCCATATTGCATGGTGCACTGGGTGTTATATGCAACTAATGAATCATCGAGCCTTACATCGGAAACCGGTGATGTACTGTATGGTGACTAACATAATATAATAACAAAATCATTAAAAAAAATGGCCATGCTGGGATCTCTGGCCCAGAGCCACAAGACGGCAGTCCCCCCTCTTCAATAAACCCTCCAGGTTAAACTGTCTCCACTTCTGTGTGCACCAAACCCATAGACTCTCGCGGTTTGCCCCCACTATAGTTCTCTCAGGGGGAGTCCAAGGGGCCCACAACACACTTTGTTTTGTGTCTTTGAGACTTCAAACAGTTGTAGATTTGCAGGCGCACTGTGTTTTGTTGTTCCCAGGTCATAGTGAGTGATTTCCTACTGTCCTTTCCCAGGTCCACCACTGCTCTGAGAGCTATTACCTGACGTGGGAGCAGCTATTTCTTCTCTTTCAGAGGATCTTAAACAGCCTGCATGTTCCAGTCCTTTTCAGGTTGCTCAGGCAAAGAGCAGTCTCTCAACTGGCCTGACTCATGGTTTATAGCAATGGGAGCTGAGAGTCCCTTCTGGGCTTACTGACCATAACCCGTTATGCTCTACTGCTTGGGCATTCTATCCGATCAGGCACCCACATTCTTTCGTGTCTCCTGGGATCTTGATACCACAATGCTCCACCTAGAATTCTGCTCTTTTCATCCCCTGTGTCCCTTTCAGAAAGGTTTGTCTCTCACTGGAGAAGATTTCTAAGGGTTCTGATTTTGTGCTCAGGTATTATACCACTTTCCGGTAGCCAGCTTATGGAAGCTCCCTCCCCCCTCCGTTTATCTTCTGATATTTCTCCACAGATTCATGATTCTGCACCTCCTGCCTTGCAAAAAGCAGTCGTTTTTTTGCTTGTAGAGTTCCACACATATTTTCTTACATCTCAGGTTGAATTCGTGTGTGTTCAGATTGGTTTTATAGATATCCAGCGAAATTTGAGGGACCAGACAAAATGAGGTCTCTTACTCTGCTGCCATCTTGCCTAAAATTACCCCCTGTGACTTTCTTTTTTCAACTTTTTCTATAACTTTCAGTATACAAATCTTTGTCTTGGGTTAAATTTGTTCCTCAGTATTTTATTAATTTTGGTGCTGTTGAAAGTGAGATTTTTAAAATTTCTTTTTCAGATAGTTCATTCTTAGATTCTAGAAACATAACTAACCTCTGTATGTTTATTCTATAGCCTGTACCTTTGCCAAATTCATTTATCGGTTCTAATCTAATCTTTAGGATTTTCTACATATGTCGCCTTCAAACAGAGACAATCTTATTTCATTATTTCCTATTTGCGTGTCTGTTATTTCTAATTGCTCTTCCTCTGATTTTTCACTACTATGTTGAATAAATGTGGTGAGAGTGGGCACTCTTGTCTTGTTTCTGATCTTAGCCAAAAAGCTGAAAGATTTGAGTAATATTTTCCTTGGTCTTGTCATATATGGCCTTTATTATGTTGAGATACATTATATCTATACCTAATTTGTTGAGGATTTTTATTACAAAACGATTTTGAATTTCATCAAACGTTGTTTCTACATCAATTGTGATGATCTGATTCTCACCCTTTGTTTTGTTAATTGATATATCACATGTATTGATTGGTGTATGTTGAACCATCTTTTCATACCAGAGTTAAATCCTATTTGATCTTAATGCATGGACTTTTAATGTGCTGTTGAATTCAATTTGTTAATATTTTGTTGAGGATTTTCACATATAGGTATTTTAGGTTAATAGGTTAATATTTTGTTGAGGATTTTCACATTCATTAGGTATTTTCTTTACTTGTAACATCCTCATATGGCTTTTGTATCAGAGTAGTGCTGTGCTCAGTAAATGTACTTGTCAGTGTTCCATTCCATACTCTTCTACCGTTTGGAAGAATTTGAGAAGGATTGGTATTATTTCTTTGGTAGAATTTACCAGTGAAGCTATCTGTTCCTGGGTTTTGGGAGATTTTTGATTACTCATTCAGTCTCTTAGTCTTATTCATCTGTTCAGACTTTCTGTTTCTTCAGGATTCAGTCTTCAGAAGTTAAATCTTTCTTGGAATTTATCCCTTTTTACTACATTATCCAATTTTTTAAATTAATGTTGTATTACTTGTAATATATACTCTTTTATTTGTTATTTCATCTAAATAAATAAAGACTAAAGTCTTCTTTCTTTTTTCCTTAATCTAACTAAATATCAATTTTGTTTATCTTTTTAAAAAAACCCACAACTGAGTTTTATTCTTTTTTTCTTTTCTTTTCTTTCTTTCTTTCTTTTTTTTTTTTGTTGTTTGTCTGGTTTCTTTTTTACCATGTTACATTGGTTCACCCACTCTAGTATAACACTCTCTGTCTTTTAATTAAGGTATTTAGACCATTGATATTCAAAGTTATTATTGATATTTGATTAATATGTTCCATATTTCTTAGTGTTTTCTATCTGTTGCCTTGTTCTTTATTTCTTTTTCAGCTTCCACTTTTTGCTGCTTTCTCTGGTTTTACTTATTTATTTATTTGAATTTTTAAAGATATTTATTTATTTATTCATTCATTCATTTAGAGAAAGAGGATGGTTGAGGGGAGAGGGAGAGAGAAAATTCCATGTAGACTCTGTACTGAGTTCAGTGTTCAAGGCAGTGCTCAATCTCATGACCCTGAGATCATGACCTGAGCTGAAATCAAGAGTCAGATGCTTAACCGACTGAGCCACCCAGGTGCCCCTCTCTGATTTTAATTGAGCTTTTTGTATAATACAATTCTATTTATTCTCGGTATGTCTATCATAACTCTTTGTTTCCTTTTTCCTTTTGTAGGGTCTTTTCTAGAGTTAGCACTATACATTTAAAACTAATTCTTTCAAATAACCTCTTTCAAATAACACTATTGTCTTTCACTGGTAGCTCAAACACCTTATAACAGAATATTCTCAATTCCTCTTTCTTATTTCTTACAACAACGTTGTCATTCACTTAATTTATCTAGAAGCTTTAATTACCAAATATGTTTTGCTACTATTGTTTTAAACAATTATCTATTAGGTGAATTACAATGTTTATGTCCATATTATCATTTTCATATCAGTCTATAGAAATAGGGCTTTATGATTATAAACGTCTAGGGAGTCATGTCTGAACATTGTCATTGAGAACAGTCTCATCACTTTTACTGTACATTAGCCCCTCATTATTTTGCTATCAAGAATATATCTAGCTATGGATACCAGTACATGTTTAGGTCTGTGGTTCTGCCAGTTTATTTTATGAATTTTTCTTTTGTGTACAACAAGAAGAGATTAAAAGTATGGCATTCTAGAAATTAGAGTGTCTATGTCGGCCCCCATAGACCCAGGCACCTGATGGTCTGACCTAATGCCAGCTCATCCTCCAAGAAACTAGGCTCTAAGCCGGCACTTGTGGACCAAGGATCCAGACCTGCCCCTGAAATGTTAGACTTCATTCTTATTCAATCATCAGGCCAGCCCCTGTGACATCAAGCATGGGGTCAGTACACACA
The DNA here is from genome assembly GCF_017311325.1 of Ursus maritimus. Classification (NCBI taxonomy): domain Eukaryota; kingdom Metazoa; phylum Chordata; class Mammalia; order Carnivora; family Ursidae; genus Ursus; species Ursus maritimus. The sequence continues at coordinate 67,343,108 of NW_024423319.1, forward strand.
GATCCTTCAGGGTTTTCTTCATATCTCCAGGCCCCTGGCCCACACCAGTATCTCCTATGGACCAAGTTTCCAGCAGAACCAGGTTCCAGGAATACTCCAGTGGTCCCAGGATCCAGGCCTGCCCCATGTAATTATTTTTCAGGATTGCCCCCATGGACAAAAGCTCAAGGCCCATTCCAGCACCAGACTGACACAGGCTTTAGGTGCACCTTTAGTGTCCTAGACTTCTGGATCAACACCACAGTCCCAGACATCAGGGCTGCCTCTATGAATAAAGGCAGCAAACGTGCTCCCAGTGGACTATGGGACCAGGTCAGGCCCTATTGATCCAAGTTCCAGGCCCACCCTTGTGGACCCAGCTACCAAGGCTGCCCCCACAGACCCCATTGCTAGGCCTTCTACAGTAAGCTTTGGTCCATAGTCAACTTTCATGGACCAAGGATCCAGACATGCCCATGCAGACCCAGGTCCCAGTCCCAACAACAGAGACTCAAGCACCAGGCTTACCAATGGCCCCACGTGATAGGATGACTCCAGTGAAACCTGGCTCCAAGATTGACTCTCAAAACCAGACTTGTCCATCTGCTGACCCAGACACCATACTGGCCAGCCTAAGGACTCCAGCAGCAATTCCACCAATAGACAATATAAGAAGCCCACACAAAATCTCTGGTCAAGTTGACTGGTAAAGGGCATTACCTGCCCAAGCAAGTCTATAAAGCCTAGGAGAGTTGCCTACATCAATGCAAGACCACATGGATTGTGAATAATCAAGGAAACATGACACCAGCAAAACTGACTAGTAAAGCACCAGTAACCAACCTTAAAGACATGGAAAGCTACCAACTTTTTGACAAAAAAAATTCAAAATAACCATCTTAAAGAAGTTTGTTGAGCCACAAGAGAACACAGATACACGACTAAATGAAATCAGGAAAACAATACATGAACAAAATATGAAGTTTAACAAAGAGATAGAAACCATTAAAAAATCAAACAAATTCTGGAGCTGAAATCAGAACACAATGACTGAACTGAAAAGTTTTATGGAGAATTTCAATGAAAGACTTAAACAGAAGACAAAACCAGTGAGATTGAAGACAGATACTTTTAAATTACCCAGTAAGAAAAACAAAAAGAAAAGATGATAATAAAGAAGAATGAAGAAAGCCTATGTGTCTTATTAGATAATATAAAAAGAGAAAAATGTATGAATTATAGGAGTCCCACTAGGCACAGAGAAAAAGAAACAGGGCAGAAAATGTATTTAAATAAGTAATGACAGAAAATTTCCCTAATCTGGAAGAGAAATGGTGTTATCAGTAGATTTTTCAACATAATTCTTGCAGACAAGCAAGGTATGGGGTAATATATTCAAAGTGCTGAAAAAAAAAAAAACCCGACGAAACAAAGAACTGCCAACAAAGAAAACTAGCTGCCAAAACTGCCTATGGAAACGAAGGAGAGATAATCACTTTCCCAAACAGAAGATATGGGAGCCTATCATCACCAGACCAGCCTTACAAGAAATGCTAAAGGGAGTTCTTCAAGATGAAATAAAAAGATGTTAACATGAAAAAAATTTAAGTTACAAAACTCACTATAAAGGTATGAATACTGTCAAATTCAGAATATTCTAATATTGTAATATGGTGAGTAAATAATATTTCATCTATAAAAGTTAAACTCAAAAGTATAAAAATAACAACAGCTACAATATTTTTAATGTATACACATATATAAAAAGTGTAAATAGTGACATCAATACATAAAATGTGAGGGGAGGATTTCAAGGGTAGAGTTTTTGTATGTTGTTGGTTTTAATTTGTTATTAGCTTAAAATAGTTGGTTATTAATATGAGATGCTTTATGTAAGCTTCATTTTAACCCAAAATTTAAGAAACCTGAAATAGATAAAAACATAAAGAGTAATGTATCAAAGCATACCACTAAAGAAAACAAACAAACATTAAATCTCAAAAACAGGAAGAGGGAAAAAAACAAAGTAACTAGAAAACAATCAGGAAACAATGACCAAGATGACAGTAATAAATCCTTATTTATCAATAATTACTTTAAGTGCAAGAGGATTAAATTCTTCAATATATACATGGTGGCTGAATGGATAAAAAAGATCCATTGATATGCTGGCCACAAGAGACTCAATTTTTTATATTAATTTTATTTCAATTTATCAGAAGTATATTTTTTTAATTTGCGTATATTTAAAACACCATTAACATTAGTTTCAGGTGTACAACATAGTGATTCAACTTTTCTATATGTTATGCTATGCTTAACATACATGTAGCTACTCTAATTTTAAGCACACAGATAGGCAGAAAGTGAAGGTATGGAAGAAGATATCCTATGCAAATGATGACCAAAAGAGAGCATGTGTGGTTATATTTATATCTGACAAAATAGACTTCAAGTAAAAAATTACCAAAAGACAGAAATAAGGCCACTATAAAATGATAAAGGGGTCAATTCATAATCAAGATATAAGTATTATA
>NW_024423319.1:67345633-67347507 GCF_017311325.1 Ursus maritimus
ACAATATAAGAAGCCCACACAAAATCTCTGGTCAAGTTGACTGGTAAAGGGCATTACCTGCCCAAGCAAGTCTATAAAGCCTAGGAGAGTTGCCTACATCAATGCAAGACCACATGGATTGTGAATAATCAAGGAAACATGACACCAGCAAAACTGACTAGTAAAGCACCAGTAACCAACCTTAAAGACATGGAAAGCTACCAACTTTTTGACAAAAAAAATTCAAAATAACCATCTTAAAGAAGTTTGTTGAGCCACAAGAGAACACAGATACACGACTAAATGAAATCAGGAAAACAATACATGAACAAAATATGAAGTTTAACAAAGAGATAGAAACCATTAAAAAATCAAACAAATTCTGGAGCTGAAATCAGAACACAATGACTGAACTGAAAAGTTTTATGGAGAATTTCAATGAAAGACTTAAACAGAAGACAAAACCAGTGAGATTGAAGACAGATACTTTTAAATTACCCAGTAAGAAAAACAAAAAGAAAAGATGATAATAAAGAAGAATGAAGAAAGCCTATGTGTCTTATTAGATAATATAAAAAGAGAAAAATGTATGAATTATAGGAGTCCCACTAGGCACAGAGAAAAAGAAACAGGGCAGAAAATGTATTTAAATAAGTAATGACAGAAAATTTCCCTAATCTGGAAGAGAAATGGTGTTATCAGTAGATTTTTCAACATAATTCTTGCAGACAAGCAAGGTATGGGGTAATATATTCAAAGTGCTGAAAAAAAAAAAAACCCGACGAAACAAAGAACTGCCAACAAAGAAAACTAGCTGCCAAAACTGCCTATGGAAACGAAGGAGAGATAATCACTTTCCCAAACAGAAGATATGGGAGCCTATCATCACCAGACCAGCCTTACAAGAAATGCTAAAGGGAGTTCTTCAAGATGAAATAAAAAGATGTTAACATGAAAAAAATTTAAGTTACAAAACTCACTATAAAGGTATGAATACTGTCAAATTCAGAATATTCTAATATTGTAATATGGTGAGTAAATAATATTTCATCTATAAAAGTTAAACTCAAAAGTATAAAAATAACAACAGCTACAATATTTTTAATGTATACACATATATAAAAAGTGTAAATAGTGACATCAATACATAAAATGTGAGGGGAGGATTTCAAGGGTAGAGTTTTTGTATGTTGTTGGTTTTAATTTGTTATTAGCTTAAAATAGTTGGTTATTAATATGAGATGCTTTATGTAAGCTTCATTTTAACCCAAAATTTAAGAAACCTGAAATAGATAAAAACATAAAGAGTAATGTATCAAAGCATACCACTAAAGAAAACAAACAAACATTAAATCTCAAAAACAGGAAGAGGGAAAAAAACAAAGTAACTAGAAAACAATCAGGAAACAATGACCAAGATGACAGTAATAAATCCTTATTTATCAATAATTACTTTAAGTGCAAGAGGATTAAATTCTTCAATATATACATGGTGGCTGAATGGATAAAAAAGATCCATTGATATGCTGGCCACAAGAGACTCAATTTTTTATATTAATTTTATTTCAATTTATCAGAAGTATATTTTTTTAATTTGCGTATATTTAAAACACCATTAACATTAGTTTCAGGTGTACAACATAGTGATTCAACTTTTCTATATGTTATGCTATGCTTAACATACATGTAGCTACTCTAATTTTAAGCACACAGATAGGCAGAAAGTGAAGGTATGGAAGAAGATATCCTATGCAAATGATGACCAAAAGAGAGCATGTGTGGTTATATTTATATCTGACAAAATAGACTTCAAGTAAAAAATTACCAAAAGACAGAAATAAGGCCACTATAAAATGATAAAGGGGTCAATTCATAATCAAGATATAAGTATTATA
>NW_024423319.1:67347517-67366694 GCF_017311325.1 Ursus maritimus
ATATATATATATATATCCAAATTGGTGCACCTAAATATTTTCAGAAATATAACCAGAACTAAAGGGAGAAATAGACAATAATACAATAATAGTAAAGGATCTCACTTTCAAGAATGGATTGCTCACCTAATCAGAAAATCAATAAGGAAATAGCAGATTTGAACAATTCTATAGACTAAACAGACCCAAAGATATTTACAGAATATTCCACCCAACAACAGTAAAATACACTTTTTTTTTTCAAGTGCACAATACTCCAGAATAGATCTTATGCCAGGCCAAAAAAGAATCTTAAGAAATTTAAAAAGGTTGAAATCATATCAAGATGTTTTCTGACTGTAACGGTATGTAACTAGAAATCAATAGCAAAATGAAAACTGAAAAAATATATACACAAATTAAACAAAACATTGCTGAACAAAAATGAGTCAAAGAAGAAATCAAAAGGAAAATAGTTATCTTAAATTGTTGAATCACTACATTATACACCTGAAACTAATATAACACTATATGTTAACCAAACAAAAATAAAAATAGAATATACCGAAATTTATAGGATGCATTAAATTTACATTCTATAGGTGTAAATTTAGAGCAATAAATGCCTACATTAAGAAAAAAGAAACAGGGATCCTGGGTTACTCAGTTAAGTGGCTGCCTTCAGCTCAGTCATGATCCTCAGCAGGGAGCTTGCTTCTCCTTCTCCCACTCCCCCTACTTGTGCTCTCTCTCAAATAAATAACATTTTTAAAAAGAAGAAAAAGGAACATTTTATTTTTTTTATTTTTTTTTAAGATTTTACTTATTTATTCGACAGAGATAGAGACAGCCAGCGAGAGAGGGAACACAAGCAGGGGGAGTGGGAGAGGAAGAAGCAGGCTCATAGCAGAGGAGCCTGATGCGGGCCTCGATCCCACAATGCCAAGATCACGCTCTGAGCTGAAGGCAGATGCTTAACTGCTGTGCCACCCAGGTGCCCCAAAAGGAACATTTTAAATAAAAAAACAAACTTTAAGCTTTATGGAAATAATTAAAAAACAAGAAAAAAACCCTAAAGTTAGCTAAAAGAAGGCAATAATAATAATCAGAGTAGAAACAGAAACTAGAAAAAAAGTGAAAATGAGTATGTTTTCCTTTGAGAAAATAAACAAAATTAAAATATCTTTAGCTAGACTAAAGCAAAAAGGGAAGACTCAGAAAAATAAAATTAGAAATAGAAGAGTAGACATTGCATCTGATACTACAGAAACACAAAGATCATTAGAAACTACCATGGACATTAATATGCCAATAAATTTGATAACATAAAAGAAATGGATATCTTCCCAAAAATATACCACCTATCAAGACTGAATTATAAAGAAATAGAAGCTGTGAACAAATCAATAATGAGTAAGGATATTGTATGAGTGATCAAAAATCTCCCAATAAGCCGCCACATTCCCGCGCCGGAAAGGGGAAGCCACCTGCATGGCGGAGCGGGCAGACTTGCAGACCAGCACCTGCGAGAGAGCAGACTGAGACCACGAGGCAGGGAATGCGCATGACCAGTCTAAAAACCGGAGAGACCATTAGTGCACGCAAACCCACCTGAAACAGAGCCCCGGAGCGTGTGGGGGCAGCTGGCGGATGGCGGTGTTAGAAACAAAAAGAACAGAGATGTGCTGGCCCTGGAAGGGAGGCCTGGGACGCGGCTGTGGGGTACACATCCCAGGATGCTGCAGGATTGAGCAGCACCAAAAGAAACAGAGTTAAAGTGGCCAGACATCAGTGGAGAACGGTCTGCGATCCCTCTGGTCCGAGACAGAGGCGGAGATTCGACCACTGCTGCTCTGACTCTCAGAAGAGGCACAGGAAACTGCCAGGGAAAGCAACCAGAGAACAAAAGCCTGGAAATACTGGCTCACAGTGTGCCCAACCCCATCCCCCCTTACAAGGGACAGGGAGATTCTACCCAAACAGGGTTGCCTGAGTATCCGCATGGCAGGCCATCCCCCAGAAGGCAGGCTGAAATATAAAGAAGACAACATCCCTAAGGTCCCTATAAAACAAGTGTGCACTGCCTGGTTGCTGATTAATAATTTGGGCTCTGGACAACCCCGCAACATCTCCTCATCAGAATGATGAGAAGGAGAAATCCCCCCTCAGTAAAGAAAAGACAATGAGTCTGTGGCCTCTGCCACAGAACAGATGGATATGAATATAACCAAATTATCAGAAATGGAATTCAGAGTAACAATGGTCAAGATGATGTGTAGACTTGATAAAAGTATTAATGAAAATGGTAATGAGAATATAGAATCTCTAAGGGTGGAAATGAGAGCGAATCTGGCAGAAATTAAAAATGTTATGAATCACGTGCAATCAAAACTACATGCTCTGACGGCCAGGGTGAATGTGGCAGAAGAACGTATTGGCAAATTGGAGGATGAGATAGTAGAAGAGAAAGCTAAAATAGAAACTTGGCTCAAAAAAATCCAATCTCAAGAATGTAGGTTATGGGAGATTACTGACTCAATGAAACGTTCCAATGTCAGAATCATCGGCATCCCCGAGGGGGTGGAGAAAAACAGAGGTCTAGAAGAGATATTTAAAAAAAATGTAGTTGAAAACTTCCCTAATCTAACAAAGGAAACGAGCATTCGTGTCCAAGAGGCAGAGAGGACCCCTCCCAAGCTCAACAACGACAAACCTATGCCACGTCACGTCATAGTGCATTTTGCAAATATGAGTTCCAAGGATACAGTATTGAAAGCGGCCAGGGCAAAGAAATTTCTCACGTACCAAGGCAAAGGTATCAGAATCATGTCAGACCTGTCTACACAAACCTGAAATGAGAGAAAGGGTTGGGGGGAATTTTTAAAGCTCTTTCAGAGAAAAACATGAAGCCAAGGATCCTTTATCCAGCAAGGCTGTCATTCAGAATTGATGGAGAGATAAAGACCTTCCAGAATCGCCAGTCATTGACCAATTTTCTAACCACGAATCCAGCCCTACATGAGATATTAATGGGGGTTCTATAAAGGTAAAAAGGCCCCAAGAGGGATACAGAACAGAAAGTCACAATCTATAGAAACAAAGACTTTAAAGCAACATGGCATCATTAAAATCATATCTCTCAATAATCAGTCTCAATTCATATGGCCTAAATGCCCCCATAAAGTACCACAGGGTTGCAGATTGGATAAAAAGACATGACCCATCCATTTGCTGTCTACAAGAGACTCATTTTGAACCTAAAGATACATCCAGACTGAAAGTAAAGGGATGGAACATCATCTTACATGCCAATGGACCTCAAAAGAAAGCTGGGGTAGCAATTCTCATCTCAGTCAGATTGGATATTAAACTAAAGACTATACTTAGAGATACAGAAGGGCACTATATTATTCCTAAAGGATATATCCAACAAGTGGAAATGACAATTATAAATATATATGCCCCCAACAGGGGAGCAGCTAGATACACAAGCCAACTCTTAACCGCAATAAAGAGACATACAGATAAAAATACGTTAATAGTAGGGGACCTCAACACTCTACTATCAGCAATAGGCAGATCACGTAAGCAGAAAATCAACAAAGAAACAAGAGCTTTGAATGCCATACTTGACGAGTTGGACCTCATAGATATATATAGAACACTACACTCCAGAACCAAAGAATACTCATTCTATTCTAATGCCCATGGAACATTCTCAAGAATAGACCATGTTCTGGGTCACAAAACAGGTCTCAACTGATACGAAAAGACTGAAATTATTCCCTGCGTATTCTGACCACAATGCTTTGAATTAGGAACTCACTACAAGGAAAAATTTGGAAGAAACTCAAATACTTGGAGACTGAGAACCATCCTGCTCAAGAATGATTCGATAAACCAGGAAATCAAAAATCAATTTAAACAATTTATGGAGACCGACGAGAATAAAAACACAACAGTCCAAAACCTATGGGATACTGCAAAGGCAGTCCTAAGGGGCATATACATAGCCATCCAAGCCTCACTCAAAAGAATAGAAAAATCTAAAATGCAGTTTTTATATTCGCACCTCAAGAAGCTGGAACAGCAACAGAGGAACAGACCTAATCCACACACGAGAGAGCAGTTGATCAAGATTAGAGCAGAAATCAATGAATTAGAAACCAGGAGCACAGTAGAGGAGATCAACAGAATTAGAAGCTGGTGCCTTGAAAGAATAAATAAAATCGACAATCCTCTGGCAGGACTTATTTAAAAGAATAGAGAAAGGACCCAAATTAATACATTATGAATGAAAAAGGAGAGGTCACAAGCAACACCAATGAAATTGGAAGGATTATTAGATTCTTTTATCAACAGGCTTATGGCAATAAATTAGGCAATCTGGAAGAGATGGAGGCCTTCCTGGAAACCTATAAACTACCAAGACTGAATCAGGAAGAAATTGATTATTTAAACAGGCCAATTAATTGTGAAGAGAATGAAACAGTGATTAAAAACCTTCCAAGAAACAAAACGCCAGGACCGGATCTTTTTCCTGGGGAATTCTACCAAACACTCAATGAAGAAATAATACCTATTCTCCTAAAGCTATTTCAAAAAATAGAAACAGAAGGAAAGCTACCAAACTCATTCTATGAGGCCAATATTACCTTGATCCCCAAACCAGGCAAAGACCCCCTCAAAAAGGAGAATTACAGACCGATTTCCCTAATGAATATGGATACCAAAATTCTCAACAAGATCCTTGCTAATAGAATCCACCAGTACATTAAAAAGATTATCCATCATGACCAAGTGGGATTCATCCCAGGGATTCAAGGGTGATTCAACATTCACAAATCTATCAGTGTCATAGATTTTATCAACAAGATAAAAGCCAAAAATCATATGATCCTCTTAATAGATGCAGAAAAAGCATTTGACAAAATACAGCATCGTTTCCTGATTAAAACCCTTCAGAGTGTAGGAATAGAGGGTACATTCTTCAATCTCATAAAAACCATCTATGAAAAGCCTACAGCAAATATCATTCTCAATGGGGAAAAGCTGGAAGCCTTTCCCTTAAGATCAGGAACATGACAAGGATGCCCACTCTCACCATTATTATTCAACATAGTACTAGAAGGCCCTGCAACAGCAATCAGACAACAAAAAGGGATAAAGGTATCCAAATCAGCAAAGAAGTCAAACTGTCTCTCTTCACAGATGACATGATACTCTATATGGAAAACCCAAAAGAATCCACTCCCAAACTATTAGAAGTTATAGAGCAATTCAGTAATGTGGTGGGATACAAAATCAATGCTCAGAAATCAGTTGCATTTCTATACATGAACAATGAGACTGACGAAAGAGAAATTAGGGAATCCATCCCATTTACAACAGCACCAAAAATCATATGTTACCTTGGAATTAAGTTAATCAGAGATGCAAAGGAGCTATACTCTAGAAACTACAAATCACTCTTGAAAGACATTGAAGAAGACACAAAAAGATGGAAAAATATTCCATGCTCATGGATTAGAAGAATTAACATAGTTAAAATGTCCATGCTACCCAGAGCAATCTACACTTTCAATGCTATCCCGATCAAAATACCAATGACATTTTTCAAAGAACTGGAACAAATAGTCCTTAAATTTGTATGGAAACAGAAAAGGCCCCGAATCGCCAAGGAACTGTTGAAAAGGAAAAACAAAGCTGGGGGCATCACAATGCCGGATTTCGAGCTGTACTACAAAGCTGTGATCACAAAGACAGCATGGTACTGGCACAAAAACAGACACATAGACCAATGGAACAAAATAGAGAACCCAGAAATGGACCCTCGGCTCTTTGGGCAGCTAATCTTTTGATAAAGCAGGAAAAAACATCCAGTGGAATAAAGACAGTCTCTTCAATAAAAGGTGATGGGAAAATTGGACAACTACATGCAAAAGAATGAAACTTGACCATGCTCTCATACCATACACAAATATAAACTCTAAATGGATGAAAGACCTCGATGTGAGACAGGAATCCATGAAAATCCTAGAGGAGAACATAGGCAGCGGTGATGGGAAAATTGGACAACTACATGCAAAAGAATGAAACTTGACCATGCTCTCATACCATACACAAATATAAACTCTAAATGGATGAAAGACCTCGATGTGAGACAGGAATCCATGAAAATCCTAGAGGAGAGCATAGGCACCAAACTCTATGACATTGGCCACTGCAACCTTTTTCATGACACATCTCCAAAGGGATGAGAACCAAAAGATAAAATGAACTTGTGGGACATCATCAAGAGAAAAAGCTTCTGCACAGCCAAGGAAACAGTCAAAAAAACTAAGAGGCAGCCCACGGAATGGGAGAATATATTTGCAAATGATACTACAGATAAAAGACTGGTATCCAAGATCTACAAGGAACTTCTCAAACTCAATACACAAGAAACAAATAAATCAAAAAATGGGCAGAAGATATGAACAGACACTTTTCCAATGAAGACATACAAATGGCTAACAGACACATGAAAAATGTTCAAAATTATTAGCCATCACCTTAAAAAGTTAAAAATTGAGCTACCCTCTGATCCAGCAGTTGCACTACTGGGTATTTACCCAAAGATACAGATGTAGTGAAGAGAAGGGACATATGCACCCCAATGTTCATACCAGCATTTTCCACAATAAGGAAATTGTGGAAGGAGCCGAGATACCCTTCGACAGATGACTGGATGAAGAAGATGTGGTCTGTATATACAATGGAATATTACTCTGTCATCAGAAAAAATGATTACCCAACTTTTGCAGCAACATGGATGGGACTGGAGGAGATTATGCTATGTGAAATAAGTCAAGCAGAGAAAGACAATTATCATATGGTTTCTCTCATCTATGGAACATAAGAACTAGGATGATCGGTAGGGGAAGAAAGGGATAAAGAAAGGGGGTAATCAGAAGGGGGGATAAGCATGAGAGACTATGGGCTCTGAGAAACTGAGTGCTTCAGAGGGGAGGGGCGTGGGGAGAATGGGAAAGACTGTTGATGGGTAGTAAGGAGGGCACGTATTTCATGGTGCACTGGGTGTTATACGCAACTAATGAATCGTCGAACTTTGTATCAGAAACCAGGGATGTACTGTATGGTGACTAATATATAAAAAAAAATTAAAAAAATAAAACATCAATAAAAACAAAACAAAACAAAAAAGTTAAAAATTGAGCTACCCTCTGATCCAGCAGTTCCACTACTGTGTATTTACCCCAAGCATACAGACGTAGTGAAGAGAAGGGACATATGCACCCCAATGTTCATAGCAGCATTGTCTACAATAACGAAATTGTGGAAAGAGCTGAGATGCCCTTCGACAGATGACTGGATTAAGAAGATAATGTCCAGGGAGAAAGGTTAAGATGGCGGAGGAGTAGGGGACCCCTTTTTCAGCAGGTCCCCTGAGTCGAGCTGGATAGGTAACAGACCAGCCTAAATAACCACGGAATCAGCCTGAGACGCAGGAAGATACATCTGGATCTCTACAAATGAACATCTCCAGCGCTGAGTATTGAGGTACCAAGAGGGGAGCCGTAAAACCGCGCACAGATATCTGAAGATAAACGGAAGGGGGAGGGAGCCGCCGCGTTTGGGCGCCGGGAAGCAGCAGCCACCTGCACGGGGGAGCTGGCGGAACCATGGAGGGCACCCGCCAGAGAGCGGACTGAGACTGGTGAGCCGTGAACGCGGGCCACCAGGCCTCTCGCGGAACACCGGAATCCCGGTGTGCTCACGGGATCCAGACTGAGACCGGGAGCTCCCGGAGCATGAGCGGGGCGGCTGGCGGCTGGCGGCGTTAGAAAAACAAAGGACAAAGACGCGCGCCGGCCCTGGAAGTGAGGGCAGGGACGCCGGGTGTGGGGCGCACATCCCGGGATGTTGCAGGTGAGCGCACAACAGTAACTGAGTTAAAGTGGCCAGAACATCAGTGGAGAACGGGCGCAATCCCTCTTTCTGTGACAATGCAGGCCTCTGCTGCTCTGACTTGAGAAGAGGCATAGCAGCACCGCCAAAAGTGCCAGAGAACAAAAGCCTGGAAATACTGGTCACAGCGTGCCTATCACCATTCCCTCGTGGACGGAGACCTGCAAACAGGGTTGCCTGAGTATCAGGCAGGCCCCCTCCCCTCCCAGAACACAGAAGGCAGGCTGAAAATCAAGAAGCCCACAACCCAGGGCGCCAGGGTGGCGCAGTCATTGAGCGCCTGTCTCCGCTTAGGGTGTGATCCCGGCATTCTGGAAAGGAGTCCCTCATCCGTCCTCCCTCTGGGAGCCTGCTTCTTCTCTCCACTCCCTGCTTCTGTCTCGCGTTCTTGACTATGTCTGCTCTCTCTCATGATAAATAAATAATAAATAAAAATCAAAGAAGAAGCCCACATCCCTAAGATCCCTAAAAACAAGGGGCACGGCCTGGGACCCAGTCAACAATTTGGGCTCCGACAGCCCTGCAACCTCTCCTCATCAGAATGACAAGAAGGAGAAGCCCCCCTTCGCAGCAAAAAGAAAAGAACAGTGAGTCTGTGGCCTCTGCCACAGAAATAAAATGGATGATGACAAATACATGAAATGGAATTCAGAGTCATGATGCTCAAAATGATGAGCAGAATTGAAAAAGAAGTAACGAAAAGGTTATGAGAATATAGAATCCCTAAGGTCAGAGCAATGGACAGGGGAAATTAAAAATTCTATGAGCCAAATGCAGGCAAAACTAGAGGCTCTGATGGCAGGGTCACACAACAGAGGAAAGGGTTGATGAATTGGAGGATGGGTTAATAGAGGAAAAAATGAAAATAGAAGATGCTCTTTAAAAAATCCACGCCTACCGAATATAGGTTAAGGGGAGATTACTGACTCAATGAAAAGATCCAATGTTACATCGGCATCTCCAAAGGGGGTGGAGAAAAACAGAGTGTCTAGAGAGATGATTTGAACAAATTGTAGCTGAAAACTTCCCTAATCTAACAAGGAACAAACATTCGTGTAAGAGGCAGAGGGACCCCTCCCAAGCTCAACTACGACAAACCCACCGCCATGTCACGTTCAGTGCATCTTCGCAAATATAGATCCCAGATAAGTGTATGAGCGGCCAGGGCAAAGAAACCCTCTAGCACCAAGGCAAAGAGCGTTATCGAATTACATTGACCTGTCTAAGCAGACCTGGAATGAGAGAAGGGGTGGGGGAGCATTTAAAGCTCCTTCAGAGAAAACATGCAGCCAAGGATCCTTTATCCAGCAAGGCTGTCATTCAGAATTGATGGAGAGAATCAGAATTCGAATGACAGTCATAACCAATTCCTCAGAACTCAAGAAACCAGCCCTACAGGAGGTATTACCGGGGGGTTCTATAAAGAATAAAAAGGCCCAAGAGTGATACAGAACAGAAAGTACACAGGCAATACAAACAAAGACTTTACTGGCAACATGGCATCATTAAAAGCATATCTCTCAGTACTCAGTCTTAATATTAATGGTTTTTAAATTCTTCTTTAAACGGCACAGGGTTGCAAGATTTATAAAAAGAAATGACCCATCCATTTGTGTCTACAAGAGACTCATTTCGAACCCAATGATGCATTCAGACTGAGTAAGAGGATGAGATATCATCTTTCACGCAAATGGACCTCAAAAGAAAGCTAGCAATTCTCATATCAGATAAATTGGATTTTAAACTAGAGACTATAGTTAGAGACCCAGAAGGGACACAAATTATTCTTAAAGGAAGTATTCAACAAGTGGATATGACAATTATAAATATATAGCCAACAGAGGGAGAGCAATACACACCAAGCCAACTCATAACCAGAATAAAGAGACATATAGATAAAACCATTATTAATAGAACCCCAACACTCCACTCTCAGAAAAGACAGAACACCTGGCAAAAACTCAAAAAGAATCAAAGGCTTTAAATCATATCTCGATGAGTTGGACCTCATAGATTATATAGAACACTACACCACAGAACCAAAGAATACTCATTCTATTCTAATGCCCATGGAACATTCTCAGGAATAGACCATGTTCTGGGACACAAAACAGGTCTCAACCGATATAAAAAGATTGAAATTATCCTGCATATTCTCAGAACAACTCTGAAATTGGAACTCAACCAAGGCAAAATTTGGAAGAAACTCAAACACTTGGAGACTAAGAACCATCCTGCTCAGGAATGACTGCTAAACCAGGAAATCAAAAATCAAATAAACAATTTACGGAGACCAATGAGAATGAAAATACAACAGTCCAAAACCATGGGATACTGCAAAGGCAGTCCTAAGGGAAAAAGCACAGCCATCCATAGCCTCACTCAAAAGAATAGAAAAATCTAAAATGCAGTTTTTATATTCTCACTCAAGAACTAGAACAGTCTACAGAGGACAGGCCTAATCCATGCACGAGGAAGCAGTTGACCAAAAATTAGAGCTGAAATCAATCAAGCAGAAACCAAAGTACAGTAGAGCAGATCAACAGGACTAGAAGCTGGTTCTTTGAGAGAATCAATAAAATTGACAGACGACTGGCAACACTTATCCAAAAGAAAAAGAAAGGACCCAGATTATTAAAATTATGAGAAGAAAAAGGAGAGGTATATGAACACAGTTGAAATTGGAAGGATTATTAGAACTTTTTATCAACAGCTATATGCCAATAACTAAGCAATCTGGAAGAGATGGAATCCTTCCTGGAAACCTATAAACTACCAAGATTGAAAAAGAAGAAATTGATTTCTTAAACAGGCCAATTAATTATGAAGAAATTGAGCAGTGATAAACAACCTTCCAAATAACAAAACTCCAGGACTGGACGGTTTTCCTGGGAATTCTACCAAATATTCAAAGAAGAAATAATACCTATTCCCCTATATCAAGAAAGTAGAAACAGAAGGAAAGCTACCAAACTCATTCTATGAGGTCAATATTACCTTGATCCCAAACCAGGCAAAGACCCTCAAAAGGAGAATTACAGACTGATTTCCACATGAATATGGACGCCAAAATCCTCAACAAGATACTTGCTAATAGAATCCAACAGTTCTTAGGATTATCCATCACGATAAAGTGGGATTCATACCTGGGATGCAAGCGTGGTTCAATATTTGTAAATCAATCAGCGTGATACATCATATCAACAAGAAAAGACTCAGGAACTATATGATCCTCTCAAAGGATGCCAAAAAGCATTTGACAAAATACAGCATCCTTTCCCTGATTAAAACCCTTCAGAGTGTAGGAATAGAAGGTACATTCTCAATCTCATAAAAGCCATCTATGAAAAGCCTACTGCAAATATTATTCTCAATGAGGGAAAAGCTGGAAGCCTTTCCTTAAGATCAGAACTCGAACAAGGATGCCCACTCTCGCCACTATTATTCAACATAGTACTAGAAGTCCTTCAACAGCAATCAGATGACAAAAAGGGATCGAAGTATTAAAACAGCAAAAAGAAGTCAAAATGTCTCTCTTCGCAGATGACATGATACTCCTATAGGAAACCCAAAGAAGCCACTCCCAAACTATTAGAAGTTATAGATATGCGATTCGTAAGCGTGGGATATCAAAATCAATGCTCAGAAATCAGTTGTATCATTTCTGTACACGAATAACGAGACCGCAGAAAAGAGAAATTAGGGAATCCATCCCATTTACAATAGCACCAAAAAACCATACTACCTTGGAATTAACTTAACCAGAGACAAAAGGACCTATATTCTAGAAACTCACAACTTTAAAAAACATTAAGACAAAAAAGATGGAAAGATATTCCATGCTCATGGGTAAGAAGATATGGTCCATATATACAATGGAATATTACTCAGTCATCAGAAAGAACGATTACCCAACATTTGCAGCAACATGGATGGGACTGGAGGAGATTATGCTAAGTGAATAAGTCAAGCAGAGAAAGACAATTATCATATGGTTTCTCTCATCTATGGAACACAAGATCTAGGAAGATCGGTAGGAGAAGAAAGTGAATAAGAAAGGGGGGGTAATCAGAAAGGGGAATGAAGCATCAGAGACTATGGACTCTGAGAAACAAACTGAGGGCTTCAGAGGGGAGGAGGGTTTGGGAATGGGATAGGCTGGTGATGGGTGGTGGGGATGGCACGTATTGCATGGTGCACTGGGTGTTATATGCAACTAATGAATCTTCAAACTTTACATCAAAAACAGGGATGTACTGTATGGTGACTAACATAATATAATAAAAAAATATTTTAAAAAAAATCTCCCAATAAATTAAAGCCTAGCAAATAATGGCTTCAGTGATGAATTCTATCAAACATTTAAAGAAATACTGATGCCAATAAAAAATCCTTCTAAAAATATTTCAAAAAATTCAAGAGGAAGGAACACCTCAAAACCTCACAGGGACAGTATTATTTTTATGTCACAACCAGACATGGACTGTACAAGAAAAGAAAGTTACAGGTCAATAACTCTAATGAACATAGATGTCAAAATACCTAACAAAACACTAGCAAACCAAATTAAACAGTATGCTGTATGTGTCAAACACCATGATCAATGGTGGGATTTATCCCAAGGGTGGAAGTGTGGTTCAACATACACAAATCTGTAAATGTATTTCACCATATGAAAAGAATGAAGGATTAAAGTCTTATGATCATTTCAGTAGATACAGAAAAATCATTCGACAAAAGTTAACATCACTTTTTATTAAATAAATCTTTCAACAAGGTGAGTATGAAGGGAATATACCTCAAAATAGTGAAAGCCATATGTGGCAAACCCTCAGCTAACATCATACTTAATGCTATAAAACTAAAAGCTTTTCTGTCAATAACAAGTAAAAAGACATGAATCCCAACTTTCACTACTTCTATTCAATATAGTACCAGAAGTCTTTTTTTTAAGATTTTTTATTTATTTATTTGACAGACAGAGACATGCTATGAGAGAGGGAACACAAGCAGGGGGGGTGGGAGAGGAAGAAGCAGGCTCCCAGCAGAGGAGCCCGATGTGGGACTCGATCCCAGAACACCAGGATCACGCCCTTAGCTGAAGGCAGACGCCTAACGACTGCGCTACCCAGGCGCCCCAGTACTAGAAGTCTTATCCAGATCAATTAAGCATGAAAAGGAAATAAAAAGCATTCAAATCCAAAAGAAAGAGGTGAAATTGTCTCTATTTCCAGAAGACATGATCTCATTGACAGCAAACCTCTTATAACTAAAAAACAAATGCAGTAAATTTGCAGGATACAAAATCAACATACTACATTCAGTTGCATTTCTATACAATAGCCACAAAGTATCTGAAAAATAAATTATGGCAACAACTCAATTTATAACAGCATAAAAACAATAAAATAGAAATGAATTTAATCAAGAAAATAAGGGATCTATACCCTAAAAGTTATAAAACATTGAAGAAAGAAATTGAATAAGACATACCAAAACATGCAAAGCTATCCTGTGTTCATGAATAAGAATTAGAATTGTTAAAATGTCCATACTACCCAAAGCAATCTATATATCTATGCAATTTCTCCTAAATTCTAATAGCATTTTTAACAGAAATATTTTTTTAATCTAGAAATTCATATGGAACCACAAAAGACCAAAAAATCAAAACAATCCTGAGCAAAAGCAACAACATGATCACTATTGTTATCACTGTTGTATGTATATTTGAAGAGAGTAAGATAGTAAATCTTTAAAGTTTTCATCACAGGGGAAAAAATAACTATTGAGGTGATGAATGTTAACTTATTGTGGTAATCATTTCAAAATATATTTAAGTCAAGTCTTTATACTGTCACCTGAAACTTATACAGTGCTGCCCATCAATATCTCAGTATAAAAATAATAATAGAACTACCATATGATTCAACAATCCCACTTCTGGGTATATACCAAAATGAAATCAAATTATTATCTGCCCTCCCATGTTCATTGCAGGATTATTCACAATAGTCAAGATATAAAATCAACTCAAGTGTCTGTGAACAGATGAACGGATAAAGAAGATTATATATACAATGTAAATGCATACACAATGAAATATTATTCAGCCAATAGAATGAAGTTAATCCTATCATTTGTGACAACATGGATGAACCTTGAGGACATTATGCTAAGTGAAATAAGACAGACAGAGAAAGCCAGATACTGTATGATCTCATATGTAGAATCTGCAAATTTTTTAAAAAGTTGAATTCAGAAGCAGATTAAAATGGTAGTTACCAGAGACCGAGTGATGGGATAAAGGAGAGATGTTGTAATAGTTTGAAAATTGTAGTTATGTAGGATCAACAAGTGTAGTGAACTAATATGTGGGAATGATGACTATGCATAATAATACTATATTGCACAATGGCAATATACCATGAGTATAGGCTCCAGGAAATCTCATCACAAAAAAAGGTAACTATGTGAAGAGATGATATGTATATCAAATAATCATGTTGTATATCTTAAATATATACAAATTTTATTTAAAATATAAATTTTATTTTTTTTCTTGAATTAAATTTTAATCTCTGTTGAACTTTACATCAAAAACCAGGGATGTACTGTATGGTGACTAACATAATATAATAAAAAACATTTTAAAAAATAATTAAATAAAAGTCCTGTGAATTCACCTCAAAAAAATTTTAATCTCTGTCAAGAATCTGCATTTATCGTGGACAACAGATGTATCTATCACCTTTTCAAAATTCACTTGAGGTAAGCTAATAGTATTCACCTCTCACTACATACTTGTGTTCTCCTCAAAAATCACTACCCACAGTCAGTTATAGCGAAGAGCAGCATCTCTCCTGCCCTGGCTCCTTCCTCGGTGATTTCACTGACTTCAAGTGAATGCTGGCATCTCTGGGGGCAGCACAGCCCTAACACGTGCTCTAGGTTCAGACTTCCATGAATGAATTAATGAGCACCCCCCCCATGCTTACGGAGGATAATAGAGCCCGCCCTGCCCATTAAGCAGGTTGTTCCAGTGATTAAACAAGACATAGTGTAGGGAAACATTTTTAAACTAGTAAAGTGATGTATATGCATGCAATCTTATTAAAATTGCAGGCCTTTGAATAGCACATGGTAGGAAATATTTGAAAGAATTTGAAGGGTAGGACATACCTGTAGGCTCATACAAATTTGCATAGCTTAAACAATTTTGTTCCCTAAAATAAATTAAATAAGTTAGCACAGTTCCTTAAAGCCTGAATTGCAAAATGGAAAACAAAGCTATGCCTTTCTTCTTCCTCCTCTCAACTCTGACTGAGAGCCAGCCTCTCACAACAAAAGTATTTTTGTAATTAAAAGGTTTTTTTTCAAGAATAGAATTTTGCAGGGCACTTGGATGGCTCTTGCTTTGGACTCTTGATTTTTAGCTCAGGTCATGATCTTGGGGTTGTGGGATTGAGCCCTACATCAGGCTCCATCCTCAGCAGGGAGCCTGCTTGAGATTCTCTCTCCCTCTGCCCTCTGCCCCATGCCCCTCTCGAGCTCATGCTCTCTCTAGCTCGCAAATAAATAAATAAGTCATCAAAAAAATCAGGAATAGAATTGTGTAGCTTAATGCTTAAAAGGCATCAGCATGTGAGTTTCAAGGGGCAAAGATTCTGCTGAGCATGAACTATAAATGACCCCTGACCTGCCATAACCAGCCATCCAATGAGGACCAGAGAAATTAAGAATAACTCATATGAGTGAATTGGAAGTCCTCATTCTATTTCTAGAAGCACGCTTTAGCATTTCCTTTTACAATGTCATCTTGGCTGTCTTGATTTGGGCAAGATGACAACAAATGAGATTTAGGAAGTGGACAAGTTAAAGATCATAAAGCAATACCCTCCCTGTTTTGACAAGGAAATGATCTCTTCCTCAATTTCAGATGTTGATATTAATCTTATTTTGATTCTTCTAAAAGGAAATGCTAAAGTCTTCACTGCAAATTGATTCCTTATAAATCCATGTGCACTATGTTATTCTCATGTTTTGTCTTTTCTCTGAATTTTCAAAGGTATGTATGAGGAACGGGACTTTGGATTCAGTTGTAGTCAATTGGAAATAGTAAGCACCCTCTAAATTCATCTTTTGGTTATGTGATTATGTGCCTGGGTCTGTGCTTTGCCAGTGATGGCTGTTTTCATTGTTGTTTTAATGGGAAGCATTGTGTGATGAGTGTATAAAAGTGAGTGTCACTCTCTCAAAGAAAGGTTAAATATATCATGGCTTTTGGCAAGCTGACATACCAGAGCTTTTGGTCTAGAAGGTTTTCTAAATAGTGTCCCCAGCCTCCTAGAAAAGAAATTCTCAGTAGCTACTCAAACAGGTCCGGTAAAAAGTGTGGCTGTATCAGAGACTGGTAAAGATTCCTTGGTGTTCGGTGATTGCGAATACATTTTTCAGCTCTTGGTTAATTATCATTTGAATATCATTTGCATTGCTGGAAATTCTTCCAGAAATTCCAAACAGTTCACCAATTAGCATTTACCTCGAGGTGTGAGCGAGTTTTTTGGAGCATGTTGAAACCATCTAAAGTGCTATATAGTCCCTCATTTTTTAAAGCACAAAACCACCCTACTTACATGGACTAGAGAACTGATGTTAGGGAGGTTGAAAGAATAAAGTAGAGAATTCCTGGAAGCACCTGTGTGCCATCCCGGGGAAGAAGAGAAAGAGAATTCTGGAGGAGATGAAAATTCAAAGTGGCCATATATATCTCAAGAATAGCCAATCCATTTGAAAATGATTTGTTATACTTATTAAAAATCATATCTCATTGGCTGTATTCTTTACACCTTGGTTGAATAGTGTCTTTAAATATCATTGTAAGGGAAGGACTATGGCTTTCTTCTTCTTCTTTTTTTTAAAGCAAACACCATATTTAATCATTAAAGGGCCAGTCTCATTACATATAGATCCATTCCATCAAAGCAATCTAGAATCCGTGATTGATACATTTGATAAATGAAAATTTGAGTTCTTCACATTTGTGTTTCAAGCCCAGCCCTGTGATGGCTGACTTAGAGCTACAGAGGAATTCAGGCCCCCTCCTTGGACAAAACCATGGTAAGTCACTTCTGTGCATTTATCAGGGTCTGTAATTCTACTTTTTGATGGGGTCTTTGCCTGGTTTGGGGATCAAGGTAATACTGGCCTCATAGAATGAGTTTGGTAGTTTTCCTTCTGTTTCTATTTTTTGAAACAGCTTCAGGAGAATAGGTATTATTTCTTCTTTGAATGTTTGGTAGAATTCCCCGGGGAATCCATCAGGCCCTGGACTCTTGTTTTTCGGAGGTTTTTGATCACTGCCTCAAAATCTTCATAATTAATCAGTCTGTTTAATCAATTTGTTCCTGTTTCAGCCTTGGTCATTTATACGTTTCTGGGAAGGCATCCATTTCTTCAAGGTTTTTTAATTTATTGGCATAAAGCTGTTGATAAAAGTTTCTAATGATTCTTCTTATTTCATTGGTGTTGGTTGTGATCTCTCCCCTCTCATTCATAATTTTATTAATTTGGGTCCTTTCTCTATTCTTTTGAATAAGTCTGGCCACTGGCTTATTGATCTTACTTATTCTTTCAAAGAACCAGCTTCTAGTTCTTTTGATCTGCTCTACTCTGCTCCTTGTTTCTAATTCATTGATTTTTGTTCTAATCTTGATCACCTGCCTTCTCATGCATGGGTTAGGCCTGTTCTTAGTTTCCACGTCTTTGAGTTTCTTTCAAATTTTTCCCTGTGCTTGAATTCCAGTTTTAAAGCACTGTGGTCTGAGAATATGCAAGGAATAATCTCAGTCTTTTGGTATCGGTTGAGACCTGTTTTGTGACCCAGTATATGGTACATTCTGGAGAAAGTCCCATGTGCATTCGAAAAGAATAAGTATTTTGTTGTTCTATATAGATCTATGAGGTCCATCTGGTCCACTATGTCATTCAAAGCTCTTATTTCTTTGTTGATTTTTTTGCTTAGGTGATCTGTCTATTGCTGATAGTGGAGTGTTGAGGTCCCCTACTATTAATGTATTTTTATCTATATATCTCTTTATTCTGGTTAAGAGTTGGCTTGTGCATCTAGCTGCTCCCCTGTTGGGGGCATATATATTTATAATTGTCACATCCACTTGTTGGATACATCCTTTAAGAATCATGTAGTGTCCTTCTGTATCGCTAACTACAGTCTTTAGTTTAAAATCTAATCTGTCTGATACAAGAATTGTTACCCCAGTTTTCTTTTGAGGTCCATTGGCATGAAAAATGGTTTTCCATCCATTCACTTTCAGTCTGGTTGTATCTTTCAGTTCAGAATGAGTCTCTTGTAGACAGAAAATGGATGGGTGATATCTTTTTATCCAATCTGCAACCCTGTAGTGTTTTATGGGAGCATTTAGGCCATTCACATTGAGAGTGATTATTGAGAGATATGATTTTAATGATGTCACGTTGCCTGTGAAGTCTTTCTTTCTACAGATTGTTAATTTCTGTTCTGTATCACTCTTGGGTCCTTTTTACTTTTATAGAACCCCCCTTAATATCTAATATAAGGCTGGTTTGGTGATTACAAATTCCTTCAGTTTCTGCCGATCCTGGAAGGTCCTTATCTCTCCATCAATTCTGAATGACAGCCTTGTTGGATAAAGGATCGTTGGCTGCATGTTCTTCTCAGATAGACCTTTGAAAATACTCTGCCAACCCTTCCTAGCCTGCCAGGTCTCTGTAGACAGGTCTGATGTTATTCTGATATTTTCCCCTCTGTACATAAGGATTTTCTTCCCCCTGGCTGCTTTCAATACTGTATCCTTCGATCTAATATTTGCAAATTGCACTATGAGGTGATGTGGTGTAGGTCTGTTCTCATTGACCTTGGGAGGGGTCCTCTCTGCCTCTTGAACACGAATGTTTGTTTCCTTTGCCAGATTAGGGAAGTTTTCAGCTACAATTTGCTCAAATATCTTTTCTAAACCTCTGTCTTTCTCCACCCCCTCAGGGATGCCAATGATTCTTACATTAGAACGTTTCATTGAGTCAGTAATCTCCCGTAATGTACATTCTTGAGATTGGGTTTTTTTGAGCCAAGTTTCTGTTTTAACTTTCTCTTCTACCATCCCATCCTCCAATTCACTAATTCGTTCTTCTGCCTCATTTACCCTGGTCATCACAGCATCTAGTTTTGACT
>NW_024423319.1:67366704-67380034 GCF_017311325.1 Ursus maritimus
TGGACAAAACCATGGTAAGTCACTTCTGTGCATTTATCAGGGTCTGTAATTCTACTTTTTGATGGGGTCTTTGCCTGGTTTGGGGATCAAGGTAATACTGGCCTCATAGAATGAGTTTGGTAGTTTTCCTTCTGTTTCTATTTTTTGAAACAGCTTCAGGAGAATAGGTATTATTTCTTCTTTGAATGTTTGGTAGAATTCCCCGGGGAATCCATCAGGCCCTGGACTCTTGTTTTTCGGAGGTTTTTGATCACTGCCTCAAAATCTTCATAATTAATCAGTCTGTTTAATCAATTTGTTCCTGTTTCAGCCTTGGTCATTTATACGTTTCTGGGAAGGCATCCATTTCTTCAAGGTTTTTTAATTTATTGGCATAAAGCTGTTGATAAAAGTTTCTAATGATTCTTCTTATTTCATTGGTGTTGGTTGTGATCTCTCCCCTCTCATTCATAATTTTATTAATTTGGGTCCTTTCTCTATTCTTTTGAATAAGTCTGGCCACTGGCTTATTGATCTTACTTATTCTTTCAAAGAACCAGCTTCTAGTTCTTTTGATCTGCTCTACTCTGCTCCTTGTTTCTAATTCATTGATTTTTGTTCTAATCTTGATCACCTGCCTTCTCATGCATGGGTTAGGCCTGTTCTTCTGTTCCAGCTCCAGCTTCTTGAGGTGAGAATATAAAAACTGCATTTTCGATTTTTCTATTCTTTTGAGTGAGGCCTGGATGGTTATGTATTTTCCCCTTAGGACTGCCTTTGCAGTGTCCCATAGGTTTTGGACTGATGTGTTTTCATTTTTACTGGTCTCCAAAAATTGTTTAAACTGATTTTTAATTTCCTGGTTTACCCAATCATTCTTGAGCAGGATGGTTCTTAGTTTCCACGTCTTTGAGTTTCTTTCAAATTTTTCCCTGTGCTTGAATTCCAGTTTTAAAGCACTGTGGTCTGAGAATATGCAAGGAATAATCTCAGTCTTTTGGTATCGGTTGAGACCTGTTTTGTGACCCAGTATATGGTACATTCTGGAGAAAGTCCCATGTGCATTCGAAAAGAATAAGTATTTTGTTGTTCTATATAGATCTATGAGGTCCATCTGGTCCACTATGTCATTCAAAGCTCTTATTTCTTTGTTGATTTTTTTGCTTAGGTGATCTGTCTATTGCTGATAGTGGAGTGTTGAGGTCCCCTACTATTAATGTATTTTTATCTATATATCTCTTTATTCTGGTTAAGAGTTGGCTTGTGCATCTAGCTGCTCCCCTGTTGGGGGCATATATATTTATAATTGTCACATCCACTTGTTGGATACATCCTTTAAGAATCATGTAGTGTCCTTCTGTATCGCTAACTACAGTCTTTAGTTTAAAATCTAATCTGTCTGATACAAGAATTGTTACCCCAGTTTTCTTTTGAGGTCCATTGGCATGAAAAATGGTTTTCCATCCATTCACTTTCAGTCTGGTTGTATCTTTCAGTTCAGAATGAGTCTCTTGTAGACAGAAAATGGATGGGTGATATCTTTTTATCCAATCTGCAACCCTGTAGTGTTTTATGGGAGCATTTAGGCCATTCACATTGAGAGTGATTATTGAGAGATATGATTTTAATGATGTCACGTTGCCTGTGAAGTCTTTCTTTCTACAGATTGTTAATTTCTGTTCTGTATCACTCTTGGGTCCTTTTTACTTTTATAGAACCCCCCTTAATATCTAATATAAGGCTGGTTTGGTGATTACAAATTCCTTCAGTTTCTGCCGATCCTGGAAGGTCCTTATCTCTCCATCAATTCTGAATGACAGCCTTGTTGGATAAAGGATCGTTGGCTGCATGTTCTTCTCAGATAGACCTTTGAAAATACTCTGCCAACCCTTCCTAGCCTGCCAGGTCTCTGTAGACAGGTCTGATGTTATTCTGATATTTTCCCCTCTGTACATAAGGATTTTCTTCCCCCTGGCTGCTTTCAATACTGTATCCTTCGATCTAATATTTGCAAATTGCACTATGAGGTGATGTGGTGTAGGTCTGTTCTCATTGACCTTGGGAGGGGTCCTCTCTGCCTCTTGAACACGAATGTTTGTTTCCTTTGCCAGATTAGGGAAGTTTTCAGCTACAATTTGCTCAAATATCTTTTCTAAACCTCTGTCTTTCTCCACCCCCTCAGGGATGCCAATGATTCTTACATTAGAACGTTTCATTGAGTCAGTAATCTCCCGTAATGTACATTCTTGAGATTGGGTTTTTTTGAGCCAAGTTTCTGTTTTAACTTTCTCTTCTACCATCCCATCCTCCAATTCACTAATTCGTTCTTCTGCCTCATTTACCCTGGTCATCACAGCATCTAGTTTTGACTGCATTTGATTCATAGCATTTTTAATTTCTGCCAGATTCACTCTCATTTCTGCCCTTAGAGATTCTATATTCTCGTTAATATTTTTGTTAATATTTTTTCAAGCCTACACATCATCTTGACCATTGTTACTCTGAACTCCTTTTCTGACAATTTGGTTATATCCATATCCATCAGTTCTGTGGCAGAAGCCACAGACTCATTATCTTTTCTTTGCTGGGGGGGGATTTCTCCTCCTCCTCATTCTGATGAAGAGAGGTTGTGGGGATGCCCAGAGCCCAGATTATTGACTAGGGCCCAGGCAGTGTGCACTTGTTTTATAGGGTCCTTAGGTATGTGGGCTTCTTGATTTTTTAGTCTGCCTTCTGCAGGAGGGGACTGCTGCACTGATCCTCAGGCAACCCTGTTTGGGTAGAGTCTCCCTGTTCCCTGCGAGTGGGGATGGGGATTGGCACAATGTAAGCTGGTATTTCTGGGCTTTCGTTCTCTGGTGGCTTTCCCTGGTGTTTTTCTGTGACTCATCTGAGAGTCAAAGTAGCAAGAGCTCTATCCTAGCCTCTGTCTCAGGACAGAGAGATCACAGTCCACTCTCCACTGAGCTCTCTTGGCCATTTTAACTCTGTTTCTATTGGTGCTGCTAAAATCTCTGCGGCATCCCCGGTTGTGCACCGCACAGCCACTCTCCGAACCGCCACTTCCAGGGCCGGCTTGTCTCTGTCCTTTGTGCTTCTAACTCCTCCAGCAGCCCCCAGTTCCTGCACGCGCTCCTGAGCTCCCTGTTTCAGTGTGGTTCATGCACACTCTGGAGCGCCGGTTTACAGTCTGGTCGCTCACCCATTCCTGAGCTCCTCGTATCAGTCCAGTTCCAGTGAGCGCTCTGGAGCTCCAGTTTTCAGTCTGGTTGCACGTGCATTCCCAGACTCACAGTCTCAGTCTGCTTTCTCATAGGTGCTGCTCTGCGAGTCTGGCCTGCTCCCCAGTGCAAGTGGCTACTGCTTCCCGGCAATTGAGCACGTCGGCTCCTTCCCCCTTCCATTTATCTTCCGATATCTGTGCACGGATTCACAGCTTCCCACTTTGTACCTCAATATTAAGTGCTGGAGATGTTGGTTTGTAGAGATCCAGATGTATCTTCCTACATCTCAGGCTGATTCCTTGGGTTTTCCAGATGGTCTGGTAGATATCCAGCTCGACTCAGGGGACCAGCTGAGAAAGGAGTCCCCTACTCCTCTGCCATCTTTTCTCCTCCTTGCAGAAAGTGGTCACTTTTCTATTCATAGAGTTTCTGCTACTCTTTTCTTTATTCTCCAGTTGTGTTCATAGGTATTCAGAATGGTTTGGTAGATCCTTAGTTGAATTCCTGGGATCCGACAAACTTTAGGTCTCCTGCTCCTCTGCCATCTTGGAACTGGAAGCCGAAAATATACATTTTAAAAAGGAAATGAAATCTTAATACATATTACAACATGAATGAACTTCAAAGAAAGTAAGCTAAGTGAAATCAGCCAGACCCAAAAGGACAAATACTGTGTGCTTCCAATTATCTGAGGTACCTAGAGTAGCCAAATTCATAGAGACAGAAAGTAGAACAGAGGTTACTGAGGTTTAAGGAAGATGGGAATGGGATGAAAAGTTATTATTAAATGGATACAATGTTTCAATATGGAATGATAAAATAGTTCTGGAAATGGATAGTGATGATGGTTGCAAAACAATGTGAATGCACTTAAGGCAATTGAACTGTTTAAATTGAACAGTTAAAAATTATTAAAATGGTAATTATTTGTTGTGTGTATTTTCCCATAATTAATATACTAAGATTAAAAGTCTCTTAGGAAAGCTTCTTCTAAAGTTTTTATTTATTTATTTGTCAGAGAGAGCGAGAGAGAGGGAGAGAGAGTGGACAAGAAGTGGAAGTGGCAGGCAGAGGAAGAAGCAGTCTTTCCTCTGAGCAAGGAACTCAATGCAGAACTCGATCCAAGGATCCTGAAATCATGACTGGAGCCATAGGTAGACACTATCGACTGAGCCACACGGGTGTCCCATAAGTCTCTTAGGAAATTTAAGTCAACGGTTGTGTTAAAAAGAAAACCACAGGGGTACCCAGGTGGCTCAGTCAGTTAAGCATCTCCCTTCGGCTCCAGTCATGATCCCAGAGTCCTGGCATTGAGCTTCATGTGGGTGGGGGGGCTTCCTTGCTCAGTGGGGAGCTTGCTTCTCCCTCTCCCTCTGCCCCTTCACCCTGCTTGTGCTCTCTCTGTCAAATAAATAAATAAAATCTTTTAAAAAAAGAAAACCACAAAGCAAGAAACAGACTTAATTATAGAGAACAAGTGGCTATCAGAGGGGAGGAGTTGAGAGGGGTGAAATAGGTGATGGGCATTAAGGAATGCACTAGTCAAGGTGAGTGCAGGGTGATTTATGGAATTGTTGAATCATTATATTGTACACCTGAAACTAATATAACAGTATATATTAACTAACTTGAATTAAAATAAAACCTAAATTAAAAAAAAAAACAGAAAACTGCAAGCCCCAAATGACATCATTTAGGTTAAGACCACAAAACAGTAAACTAAGACTTAACACTTAATTGCAGTTTCAACCCCCAGAAATGTAACCTTTAACTAGTCAACATGGGAATTTCTGGGTCAGTACTATGAAATTTACTGACAGACCCTTTCTGTTCCCTTTAGGATGGTAACCTTGCCTAAAACAATGAATTCTTTGCTAACAGTTTCCTTTTTTCCACTCCTTCTCTACCACTAAAAACCTTTCCTTTTCTGTGGCCCTTTGGAATTCCCCTCTACTTGCTCAATGAGAAGATGCCCAATTCATTAATTGATTAATAAAGCCAATTAGAATTTTTTAATTTACTTGGTTGAAATTTTATTATTTAATGGATTTGGTAGCAGTGGTGGGATCTGAAGCCAACTTCCAGAAGCATTTGGGGACAATGGCACAAACTTTTTATATTCACTATCTTTCTCACTATTTCTGAGGGCTGTAGGTAAGCTCCTCTCAGTTCTGAAGCTGTGCCCTATTTTGCATTTGAGTTCCTGATACAGCTGGCTTTCCTTTACAGGGTGGGTTAGCTTGAGCTGAAAAATGATTTTGCTCAGAGCCAACTGACCTGACATAGTTGCCTGGAACCCAGTTTAGCTGGTAGGTTTTTTTTTTTTGTCCTGGAACCCAGCTGTGCTGGCAGAAGGGTCTACCAGGATCCAAGCCCTTAGTCTTTCAGACTACTGTTCCCCAGATGGAAAACCTCAGCAAGTTTCCACAGGAACTAATGGTGGTGCACACAGGTCCTTCTTGTGGCCAGGACACAGTAACATCTTTTGGTTATTGCTGATTTATGGTCCACATGTTTGTTTGCCTTGTTTTGTAAAGGATATTGCTAATGGGGATCTTGGAGGCCAAAAAGACACAAAAATTGGTGGGCGCATGTCAAGCATTTAAAGGCTGTTAGAGTGCTTACCACCTCAAGACAACTTCTGTGATAGGATATAGAATGGGTTGGATTGACACTAGGTCACCTGAGAACCTCAGGAAAACTTCCATGCAATAAGGTACACTCTAAAACACACACAGTCCCCAACCCTGCAGCATATACTTTTTAGATATTAGTTCATGTCCAAGAAACCCAAAGGTTAAGCTAAAGGGATCCTTAATTTCTAGAGTTAAGTGTGCCACTTTCCAGCACACTTGCTTATTTTATGCCCAAGAACTATGATCTCAGAAGTTGCAGATATCTAACAGGAGTGGTAATATTTTACTAAGCTTGTTTGGTGTCATGAGGAAATTGGTTTAGTTATTATCAGGTTGGGGGGCCCAAAATTAGTCCAGACATAAATGTGAGTTGCACTCCATTTGCGGCTAGATATGACTGGACAAAAGTGTGTATTAACTTTGAAGATGATGGAATAGGAGGATCCTAAGCTCACATTGTCTCAAATATACCTATATAACAGCCACATCCATACAATTAACCCAGAAAATGACTTGAAGACTGGTAGAACAGACTCTCCACAGTTAAACATAGAGAGGAGGTCACATCCAAAAGGGTAGGGGGGCAGAAAGTTAGGAATCAAACTTCTGAGGAGACTGCCACAAATGGGAGGGATACCACAGAAGAGAGAGGATAGACCCCACACTAGGCACCCTAGACATGGAGGACCTGCACTGGGAAGACAAATCCCCATAACATTTGGCTTTGAAAACCAGTGGGGCTTAATTTCATGAGTTTTTACAATCCATGAGACTTAAATCTGGTACTTTAAAAATTAGTGAGCTTGGCTCTGGGAGAGCTGGAAGGTTATGAGAAGTTAAGTCACCACCCTGAAAGATACAGCACAACAAACAATCCTCCTGAAATACAGCATAGAAGAAGCAGTTTGAAGAGTACCTGGGGTATATGGGAGAGAGATTTACTTATTAATCTCAGAACTTGTGCTGAAGGAGCATGGATATTCAGAAGACTTCCCTAAGAACAAAAGTGTTTGCAGGCACCATTTCTATCCCTCCCATATCCACCCAGGCAAGATACCAGGACACCTGTGAGAATCAGCATGAACACTTTCTACATAACTTGCTAACACCACATGCCCTGCTAGGACCACTCCAAAGTGACTCTTGCTGGGGAAGGAGGAAGATAAGCACAAATACCATTTTGACTGTAGCCCCCAGTATGGGCTGGTGCACACATCTGAACTGACAGCCAACCCCATCCATCAACAAAAACACCACAGAGGCAGGATAAAAAGAGAACCCTGTAGTTTGAGGTCACTGCACTACCAACAGAAACTGGGGGCAGACATCTGGTCTAACTACAGACTCCATCCAACAATGAAAGCGTCTCATGGGAAAACATAGGAAGATCACCCTACACATTGGTGCGACTGCATTTCTGGCAAATGGGCTGAGGGCAAGCATTTGGTCTGACACAACTCAAGTCCAAGAAAGCCCCAGACTGGCCCTTAAACAGCACAGGGATCAACCCTTCCCAAAATAGATGAAGAGAGTCATTGCAGCCTGCTAGACTGAAGGACAATTTGGCTCAACCCCAACAGTAGGGTGCATGCAACACACATAGGTAAAAAAACAAAAACAAAAACCCAAAAAACCCTGAAGTGCTTGGTTCTGGTGAACAGGTGCTACAGGGCACTATAGGACCTCATCTTCATAAGGCCAGTACATTAAAAAGAAGGAGACATAGTTGACTTTCTTAATATATAGAAACAGAGTGAGAAAAAATGAGACAGAAGAATATGTCTCATATGAAAGAGCAGGACAAAACCACAGCAAAAGAGCAAAGGGAAATAAAGATAAGAAATATGCCTGATAAAAATTCAAAGTAATGCTCATAAACGCATTTACTAGCCTTAAGAAAAAAGTGGAGGATCTCAGTGAGATCTTCAACAAAAAGATAGAAAATGTAAATAATGATTCAGAGATGAAGACTTGAATACTGAAATTAAAAATACAGTAGTTGGAATATTAGTAGACTAGAGGAAGCAGAACAGATCAGCAAGATGCAAGACAGAATAATGAGAAACAACCCAGCTGAACAGCAAAAAGAAAAAAACAGAATAATAAAAAATGAGAATAGTTTAGGGGAAATCAGTGACATCATCAAGGATAATAGCATTTGCATTATAGGTAACCCAGAAGGAGAAAAGAGAAAAGGTGGGAGAAAATTTACTTGAAGAAATAATAACTGAAACTTCCCTAATCTGGGAATCCCAGATCCAGAATTCACAGAAAGCCACGAACAAAAGCAATTCAGGAGGTCCACACCAAGATACATAATAAAATTGCAAAAAGTAGTAACAAAGAGAGAATTTCAAAACCAGCCAGAGAAAGGATCACAATTGCATACAATGGAAACTCCATAAGGGTATCAGCTTATTGTTCAACAAAAACTACAGACCAGAAAAAAGTGGCATGATATATTCAAAGTGCTGAAAATACAAATTTGCAACCAAGAATACTCTACCCAGTAAAGCTATCATTCAGAATAGGAGAGATAAAGAGGTTCCTAGACAAACACAAGGGCAAGGAAAACAGCCTTGCAAGGAATATTAAAGGGAATTATCTGAGTAGAAGGAAAAGGTCACAGTCAAGAGTAAAAATTGGAAAAGGAAAAAAAAATTCACAATTACATGCAAACATAATCAAAGTAGTAGATTAATGGCTTATAAAATCATTATGGGGATTAAAGCACAAAAGAAGTAAAATCAATTCTATCTATAAAAACAGTCCAGGGATTTTCAAAATTAAAGGATGTAAATTATGAAATTATATGCAGGAAACATGGGAAAGGAGACAAAAACTTAGTGCTTTAGAATGGCTTTAAATTTAAGTTACCATCAACTTAATATGGACTGCTATCTGAATAAGATATGGTAACCGCAAATCAAAAACCTGCAAAGGTATTCAAAAAATAAAGAGAAAGGAATAGAACCATATCACTAAAGAAAGCCATCAGACAAGAGCAAGGAAAAAGTAACAGAGAATAACTACAAAAAAACTGTAAAACAAGTAACAAAATGGCAATACATACATGCCTATCAAAAGTAACCTTGAATATAAATAGATTAAATGATCTAATCAAAACACTCCCAAACTACTAGAAGTTATAGAGCAACTCAGTAATGTGGCGGGATACAAAATCAATGCTCAGAAATCAGTTGCATTTCTATACATGAACAATGAGACTGAAGAAAGAGAAATTAGGGAATGCATCCCATTTACAATAGCACCAAAAATCATATGTTATCTTGGAATTAACTTAACCAGAGACGTAAAGGATCTATATTCTAGAAACTATAAGTCACTCTTGAAAGACATTGAGGAAGACACAAAAAAGATGGAAAAATATTCCATGATCATGGATCGGAAGAATAAACAGTTAAAATGTCTATGCTACCCAGAGCAATCTACACTTTCAATGCCATCCCGATCAAAATACCAATGACATTTTTCAAAGAACTGGAACAAACAGCCCTTAAATTTGAGTGGAACCAGAAAGGACCCCGAATCTCCAAGGAATTGTTGAAAAGGAAAAACAAATTTAGGGGCATCACGTTGCCAGATTTCAAGCTATACTACAAAGCTGTGATCACAATGACAGCATGGTACTGGCACAAAAAGAAACACATAGACCAATGGAACAGAGTAGAGAACCCAGAAATGGACCCTCGGCTCTTTGGGCAACTAATCTTTGACAAAAGAGGAAAAAACATTTGGTGGAAAAAAGACAGTCTCTTCAATAAATGGTGCTGGGAAAATTGGACAGCTACATGCAAAAGAATGAAACTTGACCACTCTCTCACATCATACGCAAAAATAAACTCCAAATGGATGAAAGACCTCGATGTGAGACACGAATCCATCAAAATTCTAGAGGAGAACATAGGCAGCAACCTCTACGACATCGGCCAAAGCAACCTTTTACATGACACATCTCCAAAGGCAAGAGAAACAAAAGATAAAATGAACTTGTGGGACTTCATCAAGATTAAAAGTTTCTGCACAGCCAAGGAAACAACAACAACAACAACAACAACAAAAAACCCCTAAGAGGCAGCCCACGGAATGGGAGAACATATTTGCAAATGATACTACAGACAAAAGACTGGTATCCAAGATCTAAAAAGAGCTTCTCAAACTCAATACATGAGAAACAAATAAACAAATCATAAAATGGGCAGAAGATATGAACAGACACTTTTCCAATGGAGACATACAGACACATGAAAAAATGTTCAAAATCATTAGCCATCAAGGAAATTCAAATCAAAACCACACTGAGATACCACCTTATGCCAGTTAGAATGGCAAAAATGGACAAGGCAAGAGACAACAATTGTTGGAGAGGATGTGGAGAAAGGGGATCCCTCCTACATTGTTGGTGGGAATACAAGTTGGTACAGCCACTCTGGAAAACAGTGTGGAGGTCCCTTCAAAAGTTAAAAATTGAGCTACCCTATGATCCAGCCATTGCACTACTGGGTGTTTACCCCAAAGATACAGACGTAGTGAAGAGAAGGGCCATATGCACCCCAATGTTTGTAGCAGCAATGTCCACAATAGCTAAATCGTGGAAGGAGCCGAGATGCCCTTCAACAGATGACTGGATTAAGAAGTTGTGGTCCATTTATACAATGGAATATTACTCAGCTATCAGAAAGAACGATTTCTCAACATTTGCTGCAACATGGACGGCACAGGAGGAGATAATGCTTAGTGAAATAAGTCAAGCAGAGAAAGACAATTATCATATGGTTTCTCTCATCTATGGAACATAAGAAGTAGGAAGATCGCTAGGGGAAGAAAGGGATAAAGAAAGGGGGATAATCAGAAGGGGGAAGGGAGCATGAGAGACTATGGACTCTGAGAAACAAAGTGCGGGCTTCAGAGGGAGGGGGTGGGGGAATGGGATAGACTGGTGATGGGTAGTAAGGAGGGCACGTATTGCATGGTGCACTGGGTGTTATATGCAACTAATGAATCATCGAACTTTACATCAAAAAAATTAAAAATTAAAAAACAAAATAAACTTTAAAAAAAAGTAAAATAAAATTGCTCCAGGAAAAAAAAAAAAGGTGTGTATGTTGGGCGGGATATAGATGGGAGGAAAAAAAGGCAAGGTGCAGACCACGATGGAAGCCGATCAATGGATGTGTGGGACAATTCTATTGTTCTACTTCTGCATGTGTGAGCATTTCTATAATAAAGAAGTTAACCACAAGAAAAAAATATCTAATTTGTGTGATATGAGAATTGCTAACCCAGCTTTCTTTTGAAGTCTGTTGGCATGATAAATCATTCTCCTTCCCCTTTCTTTCAATCTGGAGGTGTCTTTATGTTCAAAATGAGTCTGTTGTAGATAGCATATGGATGGGTCCTGCTTTTTTATCTGATCTGAAACCCTGTGCCATTTGATGGGAGCATTCGGCCCATTCACGTTGAGAGCAACTATTGAAAGATATGAATTTAATGCCATCATATTGTGTGTAATGTTGCTGTTTCTGTAGATTGTCTCTGTAAAATTCTGGTTTATATTACTCTTTGGGTCTTTCTTCTTTTATAGAATCCCCCTTAATATTTCTTGCAGGGCTGGCTTGGTGGTCACATATTCATTCAGTTTCTACCTGTCCTGGAAGCTCTTTATCTATCCATCCATTCTGAATGACAGCCTTGCTGGATAAAGTATTCCTGGCTGTATATTCTTCTCATTTAGTACCCTGAATATGTCTTACCAGCCCTTTCTGGCTTGCCAGTCCTCTGTGTATACGTTGTAATGTCATTCTGATGTTCCTCCCTCCGTATCCCCAGCTGCTTTCAGGAATGCTTACTTCACTCTAATATTTGCAAGTTTCACTGTTATATGCCAGGGTATTGGTCTGTTTTTATTGATTTGGGGGGAGAGTTCCTCTCTGCCTCTTTTACATGAATGCTTGTTTCCTTCCCCAGATTAGGGAAGTTCTGAGCTATGATTTTCTCATATATACCTTCTAGTCTTCTCTCTCTCTCTACCCCTTC
Source organism: Ursus maritimus (assembly GCF_017311325.1). NCBI lineage: Eukaryota > Metazoa > Chordata > Mammalia > Carnivora > Ursidae > Ursus > Ursus maritimus. The sequence goes on from NW_024423319.1 coordinate 67,378,601, forward strand.
AGGGATCCCAGTAATTCTGACATTGTAACATTTCATGGCATCGTTGATCTCTCTAAGTCTTTTCTCATGGACTTCTAGCTACCTATCCCTATCTTCCTCCAATTCCTTCCTTTCTATCAGCTTATCTTCCAGATCACTAATTTGTTCTTCTGTGTCATTTACCCTGGCTATTAGATTATCCAGTTTAGACTGTATCTCATTCATTACATTCTTTTTTAATGTTTTTTTTATTATATTATGTTAGTCACCATACAGTACATCCCTGGTTTCTGATGTAAAGTTCGATGATTCATTAGTTGCATATAACACCCAGTGCACCACGCAGTACGTGCCATCCCCACCACCCATCACCAGTCTATCCCATTCCCCCACCCTCCTCCCCTCTGAATCCCTCAGTTTGTTTCTCAGAGTCCATAGTCTCTCATGCTACATTCCCCCTTCTGATTACCCCCCTTTCTTTATCCCTTTCTTCCCCTACCAATCTTCCTAGTTCTTATGTTCCATAGATGAGAGAAATCATATGATAATTGTCTTTCTCTGCTTGACCACAGATGACTAGATTAAGAAGTTGTGGTCCATATATACAATGGAATATTATTCAACTATCAGAAAGAACGAGTTCTCAACATTTGCTGCAACATGGATGGCACTAGAGGAGATAATGCTAAGTGAAATAAGTCATTCATTACATTCTTAAGTTTGTCCGGATCAGATTTCATTTCTGCCCTTAGAGATTCTATATTGTCACTAATGCTTTTCTCTAGCTTAGTTATTGACTTCATAATTGCTACCCTGAAGTCTGTCTCTGACATCTTGCTTGATTCCATATCCATTAGATCTGTGGCAAGGACGTTGTTTCTGGTTTTTTCTTTTTTGGGAGTTCCTCCTCCTAGTCATTCTGTTGAGGGATGGTTGAGGAAATGTACAGAGTCCAACATATCAAGCACAACTGAAGAAAAAGATACCTACAAAAATATCTGAAGTGGTCGAAACTACCACAGATACACCATCAATGCCAAAATGATCCAAAACAATAAAAAAGAAAGAAAAAGAAAAGAGAAAAAAATGGGGTGGGGAGAGAGATTATAATCTCTCAGTGTGGATACAGCAGGGGATCTGCCTGTTCTTGCTTGATTTTTGGTTTGTGTGTTAGAAGACACTATATCTCAAAATTGCAAATTAATCAGAACTTACACATATATCAAGATAAAATTGAATACGGCGGAGGAGTAGGGGACCCCTTTTTCAGCCGGTCCCCTGAGTCGAGCTGGATAGGTACCAGACCAGCCTAAATAACCACGGAATCAGCCTGAGACACAGGATGATGCATCTGGATCTCTACAAATGAACATCTCCAGTGCTGAGTATTGAGGTACGAAGAGGGGAGCTGTAAACCGTGCACAGATATCGGAAGATAAACGGAAGGGGGAGAGA
>NW_024423319.1:67382398-67453696 GCF_017311325.1 Ursus maritimus
CAAATGGACCTCAAAAGAAAGCTGGGGCATAATTCTCATATCAGATAAAGCTGGATTTTAAACTTACAGACTATAGTTAGAGAGCGGAGAAGGAGCCTGTATTGTTCTTAAAGGAAGTATTCAACAAGTGGATATGACAATTATAAATATATATCCACTAACAGGGGAGCAGCAAGATACACAAAGCCAACTCTTACGCAGAATAAAGAAAGAACATATAAATGAAAATCATTAATATTAGGGGACCTCAACACTCCACTCTCAGAAATAGAACACCCTAGGCAAAAACTAAAGCAAAGAATCCAAAGGCTTTGAATGCCATGACTCGATGAGTTGGACCTCTTAGATATATATAGAACACTACACCCCAGAACCAAAGAATACTCATTCTATTCTAATACCCATGGAACATTTTCAAGAATAAGATGCATGTTCTGGGACACAAAACGCGCAGGTCTCAGCGCGATCGCAAAAGATTGAAGATTATCCTCATATTCTCAGACCACAACGGCTCTGAAATTGGAACTCAACCACAAAGGAAAAAATTGGAAGAAATTCAAACACTTGGGAGACTAAGAACCATCTGCTAGGAATGACTCGATAAACCAGGAAATCAAAAATCAAATTAAACAATTTATGGAGACCAATGAGAGGTGAAAATACAACAGTCCAAAACCTATGGGATACGCAAAGGCAGTCCTAAAAGGAAATACATAGCCATCAAGCCTCACTCAAAAGAATAGAAAATCTAAAATGCAGTTTTATATTCTCACCTCAGGCTGGAACAGCGAGAAGAGGAACAGAGCCTAATCCACTCACGAGGAAGCGATTGACCAAAATTAGAGCTGAAATCAATCCAGCAAACGAAACCAGAGAAGTACAGTAGAGCAGATCAACGGACTTAGAAAGCTGGTTCTTTGAAGAATCAATAAAATTGACAAGGCGACTGGCAACACTTATCCAAAAAAAGAAGAAAGGACCCAGATTATTAAATGTATGAATGAAAAAGGAGAGGTCACGCTTGTGAACACCCTTAAAATTGGAAGGATTATTTAGAAATTTTTATGAACAGCTATATGCCCAATAAACTAAGCAATTTGGAAGAGATGGAAGTCCTTCCTGGAAACCTTACTCGGCTTAAGATTGAAACAGGAAGAAATTGATTTCTTAAACAAGAATAATTAATTATGAAGAAATTGAGTCAGTGATAAACAAGCCTTCAAATAAAAACTCCAGGCCGGACGGTTTCTGGGGAATTTCTACCAAACATTTAAAGAAGAAATAATACCTATTCTCCTAAAGCTATTTCAAAAATAGAAACAGAAGGAAAGCTACAGAACTTATTCTATAGAGTCAATATTACTATGATCCCCAAACCAGGCAAAGACCCCTCAAAGGAGAATTACAGACTGATTTCCCCTAATGAATATAGGACTGCCAAAATCCTCAACAGATACTGCTAGTAGAATCCAACAGTTCAAGTATAAAGGATTATCCACCACGATCAAGTGGGAGTTCACTATGCCTCAGGATGACAAGCGCTTGGTTCAAATTCGCAAATCAATCAGCGTATTTACATATCATACAACGAAAAAGACTCAAGGAACTATGACGCCTCTAATCGATGCTGAAAAAAGCATTTGACAAAAATACAGCATCCTTTCTATTCAGTTAAAGCCCTCGAGAGTGTAGAGAAAGAGGGTGCATTTCTCAATCATAAAAACCATCTACTGAAAAGCTACTGCAGGATATTACTTCTCAATGGGGAAAACTGGAAGAGCCTTACACCTTAAGATCAGGAACACGACAAGGATGCCCCTCTCGGCCACTATTCAACAGCTGCTTCACTGAAGTCCTTACAACTTCAGCAATCGCAACAAAAGGAGTCGAAAGGTATTCAAATCGGCAAGAAGAAGTCAAAATTACTCTCTTCCACGATGACATGATACTCTATAAAAACCCGAAAAGAAGCCACTTCCCAGCTATTGAAGGTTATAGAGAGGCGATTCAGTAGCATGGCTGGGATACAAAATCAATGCTCAGAATCAGTTGCATTCTGCTTGCGATAACGAGACCGAGAAGAAATCAGGGAGTAAGTCCATCCCATTTAAATAGCACAAAAACCATACGTTACCTTGGAATTACTTAACCAGAGGCAGTCAAAGGACTATATATCTTAGAAACATAAATCACTCTTCAAAGACCTTGATGGAAGACATAAAAAGATGGAAAGATATTCCATGCTCATGGATCGGAAGAATTAACATAGTTAAAATGTCCATGCTAGCAGAGAACAATCTACACTTTTTCAATGCTATCCGATCAAAATCTACCGTAGGACATTTTCAAAGAACTGGAACAAATAAGTCCTTAAATTTGTATGGAACCAGAAAAGACCCCGAATCTCAAGGAACTGTTGAAAAGGAAAAAGCAAAGCTGGGGGCATCACAATGCCGGATTTTGAGCTGTACTACAAAGCTGTGATCAGAAAGACAGCATGGTACTGGCACAAAAACAGACACATAGACCAATGGAACAGAATAGAGAACCCAGAAATGGACCCTCGGCTCTTTGGGCAACTAATATTTGATAAAGCAGGAAAAAAACATCCGGTGGGAAAAGAGACAGTCTCTTCAATAAATGGTGCTGGGAAAATTGGACAGCTACATGCAAAAAGAATGAAACTTGACCACTCTCTCACACCATACACAAAAATAAACTCAAATGGATGAAAGACCTCGATGTGAGACAGGAATCCATCAAAATTCTAGAGAGAACATAGGCAGCAACCTCTCGACATCAGCCAAAGCAACCTTTTCATGATACATCCCCAAAGGCAAGAGAAACAAAGACAAAATGAATTTATGGGACTTCATCAAGATTAAAAGTTTCTGCACAGCCAAGGAAACAGTCAGAAAAACTAAGAGGCAGCCCACAGAATGGGAGAAGATATTTGCAAATGACACTACAGATAAAGGACTGCTATCCAAGATCTACAAAGAACTTCCAAACTCAATACACGGCAAATAAACAAATAAACAAATCAAAAATGGGCAGAAGATAAACAGACACTTTTCCAATGAAGACATACAAATGGCTAACAGAGACATGAAAAAATGTTCAAAATCATTAGCCATCAAGGAAATTCAAATCAAAACCACACTGAGATACCACCTTACACCAGTTAGAATGGCAAAAATAGACAAGGCAAGAAACAACAATTGTTGGAGAGGATGTGGAGAAGAGGGGATCCCTCCTACATTGTTGGTGGGAATGCAAGTTGGTACAGCCACTCTGAGAAAACAGTGTGGAGGTCCCTTCAAAAGTTAAAAATTGAGCTACCCTATGATCCAGCCATTTGCACTACTGGGTGTTTACCCAAAGATACAGGCGTAGTGAAGAGAAGGGCCATATGCACACCAATGTTCATAGCAACAATGTCCACAATAGCTAATCGTGGAAGGAGCGAGATGCCCTGCAACAGATGACTGGATTAAGTTGTGGTCCATATATACAATGGAATATTATTCAGCTATCAGAACAGAGTTCTCAACATTTGCAGCAACATGATGGCACTGGAGGAGATAATGCTAAGTGAAATAAGTCAAGCAGAGAAAGACAACTATCATATGATTTCTCTCATCTATGGAACATAAGAACTAGAATGATCAGTAGGGAAGAAAGGGATAAATAAAGGGGGTAATCAGAAGGGGAATGAAACATGAGAGACTATGGACTATGAGAAACAAACTGAGGGGCTACAGAGGGAGGGGGTGGGGAATGGGATAGGCCGGTGATGGGTAGTAAGGAGGGCACATATTGCATGATGCACTGGGTGTTATACACAACTAATGAATCATCGAGCCTTACGCTCGAAAACCGGGGATTACTGTATGGTGACTAACATAATATAATAAAAAATCATTATAAAAAAAAAGATAAAATTGAATAGAGTTAAAAATGGGCTAATATGGGGCACAAATCTATAAAACATATACTTGAAAAAGAATATAAGTGTTAGGAAGCTACTTAAAAACATAGGTTGGGATTTATGCATCTATTTGAAACGGGAGCAGGGTTTAAAAAAAAAAGAAAGAAAAAAATAAGATAAAAACTATAAAAGAAATGTAAAATTTTAGCCTGATGTATAAGCTATTGGGAGGGAACACCTGGAGCTCCCTATTATTTTCTAGCGCCCGGAGTTTTACAGTCCTGTGGGAAATAAACTTATCATCATCTGTCTTCCAGTCTGTCTCCTGGGGAAGGGGCCAGCTGCTCAGCTTCTCGCCATCTTTCCTGGGTGGAGTTACCCCACCCGTTGAGGGGATAGGCTTAATGTGAGCTGGTTGGCTTCACAGCTTTTGTTCCTGGCATCGCTACCTTCTCTTTAGAGTGTCATAGCAAACATGGCCATGTGGAAATCTCTGTCCCAGACCCGTACTTCATGGTCCCCCTTCCACCCAACCCTTCAGGTCAATTCATCTCCACCTCTGCACCTACCAGTATACAGACTCCTGCAATTCATGCCCACCACACCTCTCCTGGGGAGTCACTGGGACCTGCAAGTGTCTCTGTGCTTTGTGACTTCAGATTCAGCAACCATAGGCTCACACGTGCACCCTCTTCCACAGCTCCCAGGCCATGCTGAGTGCTCCAGCCCCAGTGGCCTTTGGGGGGGGGGTGTCACACTGCCCTGAGTGCTGTTGCCCAGTTGTGAATATGGGCTCTTTCTGTGCCAACCTGCTGAATCCTGCAGCTCTTGCTGACTGCTCTTCTCCCCAGGGAAGCCATGGGAACCCATGAGCACCTCTGAACCTTGTGACTCTGCCACAGCTCCTAGGTCATGCTGGGTGCTGCCCCAGCATCTCCTCATGGGCCACACTGCCCCAAAAGTTGTCCCTGTCGTGGGTGCAAGCAGTTCTATATCTCTCCTAGGATGTTCGACAGCCCACACCTTCTAGTCCTTTTCAGGGTGGTTAGGCAGAGGGTGGTCTCCCTACCAGCTTGGCTTGAAGTTTATCGTTTCTGGAGCTGAACATCCCCTCTGAGTTTGCTGACCACAACTAGTCTCCCCACTCCACTGCTTGGGTACTCTATTGGTTTGGGCTCCCCTGTTCTTTCTGAGTCTCTTGGAATCCTGAGACCACAATGATCCACCTAGAATTCTGCCCTACTCACACCTTGTGCCCTTTTCAGAAGGGGGTGCCTCTCACTACAGATTTCCAAGGGTCTCGATTTTTTTTTTGCTCTGGTGTTATATCACTTTCTGGCGACCAGCTTATGGAGGCTCCCTCCCCCCCTGCACTTATCTTCAAATTTCCCCCCCCCCAAAGATTCAAGGTTCCACACCTCCCACCTCAAACAAAGTAGTCGTTTTTCTGCTTGTGGAGATCCAGATAAATCTTCTTACATCTCAGGTTGAATTCATGTGTGTTCAGAATGGTATGATAGATATCCAGCTAAATTAGAAGGACCAGATGAAATGAGGTCCCGTACTCAGCTGCCATCTTACTCCCCTCTCCCAATGTTCCTGTTTCTGTAGATTGTCTCTTTTACTTTCTGGTCTATATTACTCCTGGGGTCTGTCTTCGCTTACAGGCTCCCCCTTAATATTTCTTGCAGGGCTGGCTTGGTGGTCACATATTCTTTCAGTTTCTGTGTGTTCTGGAACTGCTTTATCTTTCCTTCCATTCTGAATGACAGCCTTGCTGGATAAAGTATTCTTGGCTGCATGTTCTTCTCATTTAGTACCCTGAATATATCTTGCCACCCTTTCTAGCCTGCCAGGTTTCTGTGCTTAGGTCTGATGTTATTCTGATGTTCCTCCCTCCATATGTAAGGAATCTTCTCTCCCTAGCTGCTCTCAGGATACCTTCTTTGTCTCTAAGATTTACAAGCTTCACCATTACATGTCAGGGTATTTATCTGTTTTTATTTATTTTGGGAGTGGTCCTCTCTGCCTCTTGGACATGAATGCTTGTTTTCTTCCCCAGATTAGGGAAGTTCTCAGTCATGATTTGCTTAAATATACCTGCTAGCCCTCTCTCTCTCTCTCCCTCTCTCTCTCTCTCCACCCCTTCTGGGATCCCAATAATTTGGACATTGGTTTGTCTGAAGGCATTATTAAATTCTTGAAGGCTTTCTTCATGGGCCATTAGTTGTCTTTCTCTCTTTTCCTCCACTTCTTTCCTTTCCATCAGCTTGTCCTCTAGATCGCTTATTCTCTCTTCTACCTCATTTACCCTAGCTGTTAGAGCATCCAATTTAGACTGTAACTCATTCATAGCATTTTTAAGTTCACCCTATTAGATCTCATTTCCACACTTAGAGATTTTGTATTGTCATTTATGCTTTTTTCAAGCCTAGCTATTAGCTTTATGATTACAATCCTGAATTATATATCTGATGTCTTGCTTATATCCATGTCAATTAGCTCTCTTTCAGAGAACACTGCCTTTGGTTCTTTCCTTTATTGTGAGTTCTTCCTTCTAGTCATTCTGCCCAGGGAAGGATGGGTGAGCAAATGAACAGAGTCTAAAATATCAACTATGAGCCAAGCAAAATGCACCCTAGAACAAATGTGGAGTGGTTGGATGCCACCACAGAAAAGTAAATAAACCCAAGATGAACCAAACAATAAAAAAAGGTGGGGCAGAGACTATAGTCTCACAGGGTAGACAAAGCAGGGTGATCTTGTTCTTGAGTGACTTTTGGTTGTGTGTTAGTGGACACTACATCCCAAAATTGCAAAGAAAGCAATGCTTTTGTATATATATGATATATTATATATCATATATATAATTGGTTAAAGTGAAAAAAGGAGTAGAGTGAGGCATAAATCTATAAAATGTAGATATGAGGGGAAAAAATTAAGAAGTGACTTAAAAACCTAAGTTGGTAAAATTAGAATCTAGTTGTAACAGGAAAAAGGTTGAAAAAAGAAGAAGAAGAAATGTAAAATTTTAGACTGAAGGATAAACATTTCAGGAGGAATCACCTGGAGCTCAATATATTGTTTTCCCCTGATGCTGGAGTTTTAAATCCTATGATATCTATAAGCTTGTCATTCACCTGTTCTTCCAGTCTGTCTTCTGGGGGAGGGGCCTGCTGTTTTGCTTCTCAGGTATCTTTGCTTGGGCAAAGTTGCCCCACCCCTTGTCAGGGCGATGGGCTCAAGGTGAGCTGGTCCACTGTCTGGCTTTTGTTCCCTGGTGGCTTTCTGCACCTCTTCAGAGGGTCAGAGCAAAAATGTCTGTGCCAGGATCTCTGGCCCAGAGCTTCATGATTGCAGTCCCCCTTCTTCAGTAAACCCTCCAGGTCAAACCATCTCCACTTCTGTGCCTGTGAGCATTTGGGGGTCTCATGTGCACCCTGCTCCACTGCTCCCAGGTCAGGGCTGGATGCCATCCTACTGTCCTTTCTGGGGCCTCTGCCACCCTGAGAGCTGTTGCCCAGTCATGGGCACAGCTGTTTCGTCTCTCCCACGGGATGTTAAATGGCCTGCATGTTCCAGTCCTTTTCAGGATGCTCAGGAGCAGAGCAATCTACCTACTGGCCTGGCTTGCAGTTTATGGCAACCAGAGCTGAAGGTCTCTTCTGGGCTCACTGACCATAACCAGTTTCCCTGCTCCACTGCATGGGCACTCTATTGGATCAGGCACCCCTGTTCTTTCTGTGTCTCCTGGGATCCTGAGACAACAATCATGCACCTAGTATTCTGCTCTTTTAATTCCCTGTGCCCCTTTCAGAAAGGAATGTCTCTCACTGGATCAGATTTCTGAGGGTTCTGATTTTTGCATTCTGGTGTTACATCACTTTCTGGTAGGTAGCTTATGGAAACTCCCTCCCCCTTCCCTTTATCTTCCAATATTCCCCAAAGATTCATAATTCTGTGCTTCCTACCTTGCAAAAAGCAGTTGTTTTTCTGCTTGTAGAGTTCCAGATGTATTTTCTTACATCTCAGGCTGAATTTGTGTGTGTGTTCAAAATGGTTTCATAGATATCCAGCTAAATGTGAGGGACCAGATGAAACAATGTCCCCTACTCTGCTGCCATCCTGCCTCCCCCTTTTTTCTTTTTTTAATTTAAATTCAATTAGTCAACATATAGTATACCATGAGTTTCAAATGTAATGTTCAATAATCCATCAGTTGCATATAACAGCTCTTGCTATTATTGTCCAAACCAAATAGCCAGTCAAGGGCAGAAACCAGATTTATACCCAGGTCTGAATCTAAAGTTTGTGTTCCTTTTGTAATATTGCTCTGCTTACAGAAATGGGTCGTAGGGTGAGCACTGCCACAAACTGGCTGTATGACTTAGTGTGATATACTGTATCACTTTAAATCTTGTTAGTTTCTCATATGTAGATTGGGATAAGGATAGGTGACGTTCAGATTGCTCTGCATGTAACCTAGAGGAGGTAAATGGAAGTCTAGATAGGAGGTGCTCTAAATAGTTAATTAATTGTCCAATACAGGTCAGTTTCATCCTCTGCAAGACAGTTGAACAGGTATTCCAAGAACCCTCAATATGTTTATGCTCATTAGTCTGGGCAACTCCACTCAGGCAGTGTGGAATAGTGGGTGGTGTTAGAGAGCCCTGCATTCAAATGTCAACATGCCATTTACTAGTTCTGTAGTCTTGGACAAGTTACTACCCTGAACCTCAATTTGTTTTGTTTTGTTTTTTTTTTTTTACAAATGAGATAATAACACCCATATTTTTTTACCCTTTTCTAAGGTTAACAAAATATAATAACATGAAAAAGAAGTTTTGAATAAAGAAAGAAAAATTTCTCCCATTAACCTATCCATATAACACAATTCTCTTTGTGGTTCTGTGCCATTGAGGGTCACCTCTTAAAGCAGGAACCACAGGAGAGAGAGACTAAAGACAGAAACAAGCTAATGTCAGAAGCCAGGGTCTAGGGTGTAGAACAAGAGGTGGGGATGGGCTGGAGCAAAGGTGAAAGCCAAGTACTGATGCAGAAGAAAGGAGATGCCAAATCTGAGTGATGGATAACAGCTAGGCAGTACCTGAAAAACAGAGAGTAGAGAGAGCCAGTGGGATGATAACAATATGCTCTAGAGGGGCCTCCTTCCGAAGTTTTGTGGCGCTTTCACTTAGGCAGGCTTCAAATGGTCTTAAAAGTCCTTGAAACTGTGCCAGTATATTTTGTGCATGTGTATTTTGAAAAATGCAACCTAAGTGTAATATACTTTTTCATTGAGTATCATATCTTCAACATTTTCCATGTCACAAGTCTTCATAGTGATTCCTTTTAATGGCTTCCTAAATATTGTAATTTTGCTCATAGTCCAGAATGAACATTCCTGTGTATTAACTTTCTGTTTCCCTTAATTATTTCCTTAGAAAAAAATCACAGAGGGCGCCTGGGTGGCTCAGTCCTTAAGCATCTGCCTTCGGCTCAGGTCATGATCCCAGGGTCCTGAGATCGAGCCCTGCATCAGGCTCCCTGCTTGGCAGGAAGCCTGCTTCTCCCTCTGCCACTCCCCCTGCTGGTGTTCCCTCTCTCACTGTCTCTCTTTCTGTCCAAGAAATAAATAAAATCTTTTAAAAAAAAGAAAAAGAAAAAAATTCACAGGTGTGAGATTACTGAACCAGAGTATACAATTGGGATTTAACAACCAGATACAGGTTTTATTTTTTTGGAAAAGAAATGAGCTATAGTTATTCCATTCCCCTTCCTCTTCTGGAACCAAGGAGTAGACCCTGTAGAGCTGTGCTGTCCAATTAACCTATGGGTTAATTGTGATTGTTTTTAGTGAATTGGCAATATTGACAATAATTTCATCTTACTAAGCAAGATAATTTAGGGAAAAAATATAATGCAGGTTCTAAATGATGGCCAGTTCTCTTCTATCTTGGATCTAAAGAAATAAAAGCTCTAAGAAGTAAAAGAAGAAAGGTAGCAATGGACAAGGCAAGAAAAACAAATGTTGGAGAGGATGTGGAGAAAGGGGATCCCTCTTACACTGTTGGTGGGAATGCAAGTTGGTACAGCCACTCTGGAAAACAGTGTGGAGGTCCCTTCAAAAGTTAAAAATTGAGCTACCCTATGATCCAGCCATTGCACTACTGGGTGTTTACCCCAAAGACACAGACATATTGAAGAGAAGGGCCATATGCACCCCAATGTTTGTAGCTGCATTGTCCACAATAGGTAAATCGTGGAAGGAGCCGAGGTGCCCTTCAACAGATGACTGGATTAAGAAGATGTGATCCATATATACAATGGAATATTACTCCGCTATAAAAAAGAACGATTTCTCAACATTTGCTGCAACATGGACGGCACTGGAGGAGATAATGCTAAGTGAAATAAGTCAAGCAGAGAAAGACAATTATCATATGGTTTCTCTCATCTATGGAACATAAGAACTAGGAAGATCAGTAGGAGAAGAAAAGGATAAAGAAGGAGGGGTAATCAGAAGGGGGAATGAAGCATGAGAGACTATGGACTCGGAGAAACAAACTGAGGGCTTCATAGGGGAGGTGGGTGGGGGAATGGGATAGGCTGGTGATGGGTAGTAAGGAGGGCACGTATTGCATGGTGCACTGGGTGTTATACGCAACTAATGAATCATCGAACTTTACATCAAAAAAATAAAATAAATAAAAATTAAGAAAAAGGATATTGTGTGACTAAATGGATTAAAAAGAAAAGACCCATCTATATGGTGCCTGCAGGAGAATCATTGGAGGCTGAAAGACACATGCAGATTAAAAGTGAAGGGATGGAAAAACATTTATCATGCAAATGGAAGTGAAATAAAGTTGAAGTAATACAATACAATACATTACAATACAATACAATACAATACAATACAATACAATACCTAGCATACAATGCAAAACAATACTTGTAGCAGACAAAATAAAGCAAAAACTGTAACAAAAGACAAAGAAGGATACTACATAATTATAAAAGGTACAATCCAGGAAGATATAACAATTGTAAATACTTATGCACCCAACATGGAACACCTGAACACATAGAACAACTATTAATAACCATAAAGGAAGAAATCAGTAGTAATACACTAATACTAGGGGATTTTAGCATTGAGCATACATCAATGGGTAGATCATCCAGACAGAAAATCAACAAAGAAACAATGGCTTTGAAAGACACACTGGACTGGATAGACTTAACAAACACATTCAGAATATTTCATCCCAAAACAGAATACACATTATTTTCAAGTGCACAGGTAACAGCTTCCAGAATAGATCACATGTTGGGCCACAAAACTAATATCAACAAATTCGAAAAATTAAAGTCATGTCATGCATATTTTCCCAACCACAAAGTTATAAAACAAATACTCAATTATAAGAAAAAATCTGGAAAAAATACAAATACATGGAGGCTAAATTACAAGCTACTAAAAAATGAATGGGCCAAAAAAGAAATCAAAGAGGATATAAAAAGTACATGGAGACAAATGAAAATCAAAACATAATCATTCAAAACCTTAGGACTGAAGCAAAAACTTTTCTAAGAGGAAAGATTATAACAAGATGGGCCTACCTCAAGAAGGAAGAGAAATGTCCAATAAACAACCTAACTTTACAGGTAACAGAGCTAGAAAAACAAGAAGACACAAAGCTCAAAGCCAGTAAAAGGAAGGAAATAATAAAGATTAGAGCAGAAATAAATGAAATAGAGGCTAAAAATATAACAGAACAGAACAATGAAACCAGGAGCTGGTTCCTTGAAAAGATCAACAAAATTGACAAGCCTTTAGCAGATTCATCAAAAAAAGTGTGGGAGAGTGGACTCAAATAAAATCAGATATGAAAGAGGAGAAATGACAACTGGAACCATGGAAATACAAAGAATTATAGAAAATCACATACCAACTATTTGGCATAGAAATACAAAGAACTTTTTAAAAATTATATGCAAAATAATTGGGCAGCCTTGCTAGAGAAAATGGATAAATTCCTAGAAACAAAACCTTCCAAAACTGAATCAGAAAGAAATTGAAAATTTGGGGCGCCTGGGTGGCTCAGTCATTAAGCCTCTGCCTTCAGCTCAGGTCATGATCCCAGGGTCTTGGGATCAAGCCCCCCATCAGGCTCCCTGCTTGGTGAGAAGCCTGCTTCTCTCTCTCCCACTCCCCCTGCTTGTGTTCCCTCTCTCGCTGTCTCTCTCTGTCAAATAAATAAATAAAATCTTTAAAAAAAAAAAAGAAAGAAATTGAAAATTTGAGCATACCAATGACTAGCAATTAAATTGATTCAGTAATCAAAAAATTCCCAAGAATCAAAGTGCAGGACCAGATGGCTTCATAGATAAATTCTACCAAACATTTAAAGAAGAAGAATAACTATTATTCTCAAATGATTCCAAAAAATAGAAGAGGAAAGAAAGCAAATTTACTCTCTGAGGCCAACATTACCCTGATACCAAAATCAGATGAAGACCCTACAAAAAAAAAGAAAACTGAAGGTCAATATCTCCAATGAGCATACATACAAAAAACCTTAACAAAATATTAGGAAAGCAAATCCAACAATACATTTAAAAATTCATTCAGCATAATAAGTGAAATTTATTCCAGAGATACAAATGTGGATCAATATTTGCAAATCAATCAACATCACATCAAAAAGATAAAGGAAAAATAAATTAATAAATAATTAATATATTAATAATAAATAATAGATGCTTGAAAAGCATTTGAAAAAGCAGAACATCCATTTATTATAAAAAACTCTCAACAAAATAAGCTTACAGGAAACTTATTTCAACATAAAGGCAATATATGGAAAACCCACAGCTAACATCATATTCACTGCTGTAAAACTAAGAGCTTTTCCTCTAAGATCAGGAAGAAGACAAGGATGTCCATGGTCTCCACTTTTATTTAACATAGCACTGAAAGTCCTAGCCACAGCTATCAGAGAAGGGAAAGAAAAGGCATCCAAATTGGTAAGGAAGAAGACTTCCACTATTTACAGATGAGATGATGCTATAAATAGAAAACCATAAAGACTCCACCAAAAAACTACTGAAAGTGAAATTCAGTAAAGTCACAGGATACACAATTCACATACAGAAATCTATTGCATTTCTATAAGCTAATAATGAAGTAGCTGAAAAAGTAGTTAAGAAAACAACCCTATTAGCAATTGCAACAAAAAGAATGAAATACTTAGGAATAAGCTTAACTAAGGAGGTGAAAGACTTGTACTCCAAAAACTATAAAACATTGGTGAAAGAAATTGAAAATGACACAAATAAATGGGAAGATATTGTATGTTCATGGATTGTGAAAACCAATATTTTGAAAATGTCTATACTACCCAAAGCAATCTATAGACTTACTGCAATCCCTGTCAAAATGCCAGCAGCATTTGTCACAGAAGTAGAACAGATAATCCTAAAGCTTGTATGGAATCACAAGAGAACTCAAATAGCTAAAGCAATCTTGTAAAAGAAAAACAGGAGATATCACAACACCAGATTTCAATATGTACTACAAAGTTCTAATAATGAAAACAGTATGGCATTGGAACAAAAATAGATGCATAGATCAATGAAACAGAATACACAATCCAGAAATAAACCCATGATTATATCGCCAATTAATCTGCAACAAAGGGGGCAAGATGTACAATAGGAAAAAGACAATCTCTTCAACAAATGATGTTGGGGAAACTAAACAGCTATATGCAAAGTAATGAAACTGGACCAATTTTTTATACCAGACACAAAAAGAAACTCAAAATGGATTAAAGACCTAAATGTGAGACCTGCAACCATAAATTTCCTGGAAGAAAAAGAGACTGCCAGTCTCTTTGACATGAGACATATTAATATTTTTCTATATATATTTCCTCTGGCATGGGCAACAAAAGCAAAATTTAAGTATTGGGGCTATACAAAAATAACAAGCTTTTGCACAGCAAAAAGCATCCTTCTGATATGTGAGAAGATATCTGCAAATAATGTATTTGATAAGGGGTTAATATCCAAAATATATAAAGAACTTATAGTGCATGACACCAAAAAAATCAAGCAAATTTAAAAAATGGGCAGAGGACATGAATAGACATTTTTTTCAAAAAGAACATACAGATGACCAATATACAAATCGAAAGATGCTCAACATCACTAATCATCAGGGAATTACAAATCAAAACAATAATGACATATTACCTCACACCTGTCAGAATGGCTAAAATAAAATTAAAAAAACCCCTCAAGATGATAAGTCAATAAGAAGTGTTGGTGAGAATGTGGATGAAAAAGCAAAATCTTTGTGTACTCTTCTTGGGAATTAAAGTAGGTGCAGCCACTATAAAAAATAGAATGGAGGTTCCTCAAAATATTAAGAATGGAATTGCCACATAAGCCAGTAATTCCACTACTGGGTATTTACCCAAAGAAAATGAAAACACTTGTTTGAAAAGATATATACATTCTTATGTTTAGTGCAGCTTTATTTACAATAGCTAAGATATAGAAACAACCCAAGTGTCCATCCACTGATTAATGAATTAAGAAAATTGGTATGTATATATGCAATGGAATATTACTCATCCATAAAAAAAGAATGAAATGCTGCCATTTGCAACAACATGGATGGATCTTGTAGGTATAATGCTAAGTGAAATAAGTCAAGAAAAGACCAATACCATACAATTTTACTCATATGTAGAATTTAAGAAACAAATAAAAAAGAAGTAAAGGAAAAAAAGAGACAAACAAAAAGAGACTCTTAAATATAGAGAGCAAAGTGGTAGTTGTCAGATGGCAGGATGGTGGGTGCGGGTGAAATAGGTGAAGGGGACTAAGAATGCATTTATGGTGATGAGCACTGAGCAATGTATAGATTTGTTAAATCATTACATTGTACACCTGAAACTAATATAACATTGTATGTTAATTATACTTGAATTAAAAAAATGTGGGTTAACTTAATTTGTGGCCAGCATCCTATCAACGTGTTTCCGGCCCTCAGGAGAATTACAACCTAGAAATAAAATAACCATTATTTGGAATGTTCCAATTAGGTAATATCACTTAAGAAGTGCAGTTAAAAACAAGCATCCCCAAATTAAACAGAATGGAATACTTGTTTTAATTGGCAAGCAGAAGCCTCCAAGAGTTTTCAAAATTTCAAAGTAGTTTCATTAAATGATTCATTGAAAATGCTAATAAAAATTAAAGATGTAAAAGGTACTTAAACCAAAAGACTATAAGAATGATAAAATATCTACTACTCCCTCTATCTTTTGAGTACTCATCCTATTGACCCTCTGAAGTTTTCCCCTCTTTTTTATGTTTATTTATTTATTTGAGAGATAAAGTGAGAGAGAGAGAATATGAGTAGGGTGAGGGGCAGAGGGAGAAGCAGACTCCCTGCTGAGCAGAAAGCCAGATGGGGGGCTGGATTGAGATACTCCAGGATCATGACCTGAGCCAAAGGCAGAGGCTTAACCAACTAAGCCACCCAGGTGCCCCTGTTTTCCCTTTGAAAAAGGCTGCAAACTGTAAACAAAAGACTGCCAAGTTACTTGCCTCACAGACACCCCCATCTCTACTTTCAAAAGAGGGTCCCCATATGGGCAATTCCCATGTTTGTCAAAACTGAGGGATTTTCTGGTCAAGTGTTATGTTATCTTCTTAAACAGCCAAGGGGAAACTGAAAAATACGAGTCTGCAATGAGGATTTTAGAAAAATTGGCAGAAGGCAGCAAACACTGTAAATTCTTACCAGAATCTGTTCTTCCAAATCTCTGTAGCACTGTAGGACCCAGTTGAAAGAGGAAAATATAATTTCACCCTGCCCCTTCTTTTCTAAATCCAGACCCATGGATTGATTATTGATCCTCTCCCAGAGATAGCTATTTTCTTACTTGTCTCATTTGTGTGACTTGGCTTTCTGGTGCCTAGGCTATGGAGGTTGCTGATTCTTTCACTTGGCTATTATTGGGAGTGACTCTGGATTTGAGGGAGGTAATATTCTCTACACCGTCTTTGAGGACTTCTCTTACACCAAAGAGGGATTATTCAATACTGGCAGAAATATTTAAAATTAAAACTATGTAGCCAGAGGGTAAAAAGCAAATTGAGGATAATGTAGTTGAGTACATGGATCAACCTATAATGCCATTTAAGTTACAACACAATTCTTTGAGGGGATGAAAGCAACTTTCCTTATCTTACAAATCTTTACAAAACCAGAGATGCAGCTCTAACTATGAATTCTGGGAAAAAAAACTGAGGGCTTCAGAGGTGAGGGTAGTGGGGGATTAGGATAGGCCAGTGAAGGGTATTAACGAGGGCACGTATTGCATGGAGCACCTGGTGTCAAACGCAAATAATGAATCATGGAACACTACATCAAAAACTAAGGATGTACTGTATGGTGACTAACATAATAAAAAATTATTTTAAAAAAGGCAATTCAAAGTTCACCCATTCCTTTTTGAATTCCTTAACTTCCCCCTTGTTAATTATTGGCTTTAAGAAACTAAAATCTTTCTTGGAAAAACTTACATTCTCTCCATTAAAGTTATATATGTTTTATATCTTTGAAAAGTAAACATAGCCCACAATCACATGAAACTAAAGGGGGGAAAAAGGTAAGAACCCTTTTTAAAATGCAAACTGCTGAAAGACTTCTTGTGCCCAAACTCTAATAGTCTCCTGATATGAATTCCAGGGACAAATATAAATCTTAAAAATCTTCATTACAAATATTAGTAAATATAAGGTCTTTACCTCTGTCTTTGCATATGTGTGTATATATAAAATGTTGTACATATAGGTCTATGTTGTAAACGTGAGGTGTTTTTTTTTTTTACCTCCAGATGGTATTGCTAAAGCTAATTTGTCAAAGAACATTATTTAGTTGGCTTAAAGGAAAGCACTTTTAAAGATTGGACGTTCTAAAACTCTTAGAAAGATAAAAGTTAACAATTTTTTTCAAGTTCATGTGCTAAGGAAAAACATTTATTGGTTTAATAAAAACAGATATGTCTTTAGAGTTATCAGCATTAAAATGAAAACTTTTCTTCTGCCTGGGTGATGAGGTTGCGGAATATACGTGAGGTTCAGGGGGTGGAGTCTGGAGCCAACGACCAAGAAAGAATTCTTGAGACATCTTTGGCGCAAAATGGTGGTTTATTAAAGCATGGGGACAGGACCCCTGGGCAAAAAGAGCTGCTGTCCCCAGGTTGTGAGGGGTGGCTGATTATATACCATGGGGTTGGGGGAGGTAAGGGAAAAGGGAGGTTGAGAAAATACTTTCATATGTTAAAGAAGATTCATGGGATACCTGAGGCCTTATCATTGTCAGGTTAAGGTTGTTTTTCCCTCTAGCAAGGCATTAACATTAAGATGGTTGGGATCTTCCTGGAGGCTGCAGATTATAAGGACATGTAATTGTATCTACATTCCCTTCTGGAAGCTAGGTTGTTGATAGAAATGTTTCCTTCTTGTAAACTGCTAAGACATTTGTAAACTGAGGGAGACTTAAGTCTTGCAGGATTGTGGTCTCTATAGGTTAACTATTTCTTTGTCCTTTAGGGCAGCCAGGAGTGCCTGAGGAATGTCATGGGCATCCCATGGTGGTGAGGGGGCGTTGCAGGGTGTCAGTTTCTGCTTTGTCCTCAGCTTACCTTCTGTTCCCTCATCATTTCCCCCCTGAACAATTTTGACCCTTAAATCTTTAAGGTTGTTGAGGGTGGAAGGTCTCATCTTCTGTAAAGTCTTCCTGCTGGATAGGGGCATAGAGATGTCCCTACCTATGGGTCAGTATTGTTCAGTTGGGGAATGTATAGGGGAGTTACAAAAGGGGAGGCAGCTGAATCCAACAGGGACAACATAGATGAATCTCCTTGAGTAGAAGGGATTATCTGTTAGCTGGAAGTTATGGCAGTGAAGGAGTGTTGGCACTAGGAAGGGAGATACCAGAAATGACAAAACAAGGTTAATATTGTAACCAGAAAGAGAAGTCTGAGTAAAAGACCTTTGATAATTTTCCTCTAGTCTAGGAGTTTAGAGCAATTACTAGAGGAAAGAGATCATTTAAAGCACCAATTTGAGCATTCATGTCAGGTAGAAACCCAGAAGTATTTTGGTGGTAATCTGGACTGTATACACAGTATTCTGTTTTTATGCTAGTGATGAGGTACAGGTGAGGTTCAGTGGGGTGGAGTTCGGAGCCGACGACCAAGAAAGAATTCTTGAGGCGTCTTTGGTGCAAAATGGTGGTTTGTTAAAGCAGGGGGACAGGACCCGTGGGCAGAAAGAGCTGCTGCCCCGGGTTGTAAGGAATGGCCCATTATATACCCTCAAGTTGGGAGGGGGTTAGGGATAGCGTAAGTCTCTAAGGAATTTTGGAAGCAAGGTTTCCAGGACCTTGAGGGGGCTAGCTGTTATTGGGAAAAGGTCATTTATTACTGTCTAATAAAACCTGAGTCATGAGACCCTTCAGATATATATCGGTGGGCCATATGCTTGGGGGATGATTGCCAATACGTACCTTGGGGGGTTAGAGATAAAGGAAGTTTCCAAAGGAATTTTTATATGTTAAAGTAGACTTACAGGATCTTGGTGGAGGGGAGGGGGTCAGGCTAGGACTGCCTTTTGCCCCCAGCAAAGTATTAACATCAAGGCAGCTGAATTCCTGGAGGAATGTCACTGTGCCTGTTTCAAGGACTCCTCAATGGGCTGTAGGTAGTAAGGACTGTTTCTTTGTCCTTTAGGGCAGCCAGGAGTGCCTGAGGAATGTCACATACATCCCGTGGGGGGGGTTGCAGGGTGTCAGCTTCTGCTTTGTCTTCAGCTTGCCTTATGTTCCCTCATCACTAGCACACATTTCACCTTGTATAGCAGTTAAAAACATCTAATGTCATTCTGTTTTGTAAAGCTGTTTTACATATTTGTATTATCCTAGCATTTAATGGAGCGTCATTTAGGGCTTTGACCATGTACTTAAGAGTTTCCATGTGCCAAACACCATTCTCCAGTCTCAATGAGGTAACAAAGATAGATGCTAGGTGGTCATACCAATGTAACACAAAACATGTTCACCATGGTTTTAAATTTGGAAGGTTGGTAATGGTTTTAATAATGCATCCTGCATCCAGGCAAAACCCAGGGTACAGTGGCCTATCCAGCTTGGGGGAAGCCATGGCTACAGGTTAGAGCTGCATAGTCATTGGGTCCCAGCCAGGAGCCAGTCATATAATACTGGGCCTCCCTGAGCTGCAGTCAGGGTTTCAAGGGCTACTTGGTTTTGGAGGGCCATTCTTTGAATGTGCAGTAATTTCAGGCCCATATTTGATTGGGGAGTTATGGCTTGATAAATACCCCCTTTTCTTCCAAATTGCGCTGTGAGCATGGAAGACCAGGAAAATATATTTGAAGTCAGTATAAATATTTTTAAGGCTTTTGCCAATTGCAAAGCACAGGTGGGCACTATTAGTTCTGCTTTGGGGGCAGACATGTTTGCTGACAGGGCTTTGCCCTCAACATTCTTGAGTTAGACTTGACTATAGCATACCCAGTTTTTCTAACTCCTCTTTTCCATGAAACTATTACCATTGGTGAACCAATTGTCCTCTGTATTTTCAATAGGGACATCTTAAATCTGGTCAACTAGAATAGACAAGATCAATAACCTCTGAACAGTTATGCTCTATAGAAGTACAATGGGCTTAAGGGTTGCTGGGTTTAAAGTCTGACAGGTTTCAAGTATTATTTCAGGCGTACTTATAAGCATAACTTGGTATTTAATAAGTCGGCTTCCCATCACCCATTGGCTGCTTTTCGTCTTGGACTGGACATGAAGTCATTACAGACAGACTGTCACAGAGTGAGCTTTGAGGCTCCTTTTACCAGGAGGTTTGTTGTATGCTTGGCTAAAGCCTCTCCTTATAATTGTATATCCATAGAGGTGGCTTCTAGGATAAATATAACTATGCAGAATGAAACCATTAAGAAGCCCTCTTTGTTCGAGGTCTAGCCTTAGTATCTTAACAAGAAATCACTGGCAAGTGGGGGAAGACTTGTCAAGAGATAAGGGCATCCCCAAGTTATCATCCAGTCCAATCACAAGGAAAGTGGGGTCGTCCATTATTTCCACAAGCCCATAGTTAACCCTAGGGACTGGGGCTTTTAGGGAGTGATTTCATCATCCCAGCCACATAGAATTGGTCAAGGTGATATTTATACAATTGTTGGGGAATCTATCCCATTTCCTCGTTGTTCAAATAATTAAATATATGCCCATGGGTCCTGGTATTAGCTCCATAGAATAAAAAGCATGAAGATTATTTATACATGAGCTATTGTATAGTAATAGAAAAAAAGCTATTTCTCTTAAGTTTACCTCAAGTTGTCTAGCTTAAGCAAACATTTAAGGACAATCAGATCTAGAATTTAACATCCACAAAGGTGGGTTACTTAAACATAATTTTTCTCTCTAAAATAACCCTCATTTCCAAAGATAGCCAAATCAGGACTAATTTTTTTTTGCAAAACAAGTCCAATTTTAACCAACTTAGCATAATTATTTACATAAGCTCAGCAAGAATAGTGATTGATCCTATAGATCTCTTAGAATCTGCTTTGCTGGAACTTTTAAAAGGAATCTCTAGGTTGAACTTTTAGTAGCCTCTCCAGGCCAGAAGCCAAGCCAAGTACTTGTCATCAGACGTGCCTGTGATACCTGTAGATTTGGGCAGATTCCTCTTCACGAGGTCACCAAAGTATCCTGAGTTCCCTTCACCTGCCAGGAAGTGACATTTTTTACTCACCTGGTGAAGCTGCTGGGAACTCTGTAAGCAAGGTATCAGGCCATTTCCAGGGGGCTTTATGGCTCCAGGTTTCATAAAGTCAACCTTAGTTCCTTAAAGCTGTTTTGTCATATCTGAGTCTATGCATGTCTCTCAAACATGACATTCCATCAAAGCCTTGGTAAAATAACCAATGTTTCCAGTGGTGTCCTGTTACAAGGAGGACAGATTCTTACTGAACTTACGCAAATGATTATGATTGCCATGGAAGAAAGAATACTTACTGAGACCTTTTTAATTTCAGAGGGTTCAGGTAGAGAGAAAGTTAAATGCTTTAATTTGCTTTATTATTATTTCTGTATATCACTGATGTCTTACTAGAGAGTTTCCTCAATCTTGAAGAGCAACATTAGAGAACCAGTAATGTTTTAAACAGGAGTCACAACACTGTAATCTTTTAGTTTAGTCCCATGTTACTAATTCTTGTTTAGTTTGAATGCAGCTTTAGTTAGTTCTGGAAATTCTTACCCATTTCAGTTTTAGGATTGTATAAAGATATCGAATACCTGTATCTGTCCTAAAAGTCCATTTTACAAGAGAATGAGAACAATTATAAATGACGAAAACCCAGAATGGACATGGTTAGAGATATGATGAGATTGAGAGTTTACAATATAGCTGGCAAGGAAATCAGGTTATTTCTGTAACACATAACACTTCAATAGCCAGAATAGAGTGATGACGACCTTATATTAAAATATTAAAACTTTAGGAATTGCATATTTATCTCTAGAATAATTACACTATTTACCAAAATGTAACCTAAGGCTTATAATTTGTTTAACAGTACTTCCAGAGTAACTTAGCATACCAAAGAAAAAGGCCTATTGAGTTAAAGAGACTTCATTTACAATTTAAATATTGGTAAGGTTTGTTAAAACCTTAAAATTACAGCACATGCCTGAATAGGATTACAGATCATTACAAAACTATTTTTATTTAACCAAGGTGACAATAAGAGATATGAAAGGCAAATAAGTAGGATTCTATAGTTGTTAGCAAAACCTAACTCCTTTACTATTGAGAAGTTTTAACTAAGTGATCAAAGACCTGATGATGACTAAACATAGAAACTTTGTTTTCTGGACAAAGAGAAAAACTGTTTACATTTTCTTATCCAGAGCAGAGGAACAGTTCAAGAAACCTTTGTCTTTTAACAGAGAGAAATTAGACATATATTTTATACCACTGTACTTTAAAAATCCATTCATTTCAATGTTAACCCATCTTGCCCACACCTAAAGTTTCTTTCTAAAGATTTTCCTTCTACAACTTTCTTTTGCATTCAGATTTTATCCCACACAACCATCTTACTTAGGACAAAATTACCTTCTTTTACCTTTAACAAAAAATGCATTCCGTATCCTCCTTACATATCTCCTACTTTTCTACATACAGAGTTGCTTCCCTTATTTCCATCAGCCTTCATTACATTTAGTACAGTTTTTCTTTTTCTTTTTTTAGAAACCTTAGTCTCCAGTGAAAACTAAGTAGTAACCAATTGCACTGTTACACCAGAATTCTTTAGATGGCAAATTTATGAATCAGTTAAGCACAAAACATGTTTACCAACAGATTTAAATATCCTTAAGTTTCTTCGCAAAAAGAATTCAAAAGCACAAACCTACATCCAGTACTCAATGTTTTAGCACTTTATCCTACTTGGAAAAAGAACTAAATGTCCAATAAATTCATCCAAGCAAAACTTTAAAGATTCAGGTTACCAAAGACTTCAAAAGCCATTTTAACAATTACCCATGAAAACTTTGATTAACCATCATTTTAGTCATCATTTTACTAACAACTTGCAACAGAGATAACACAAATTTGTTTGACCTTTAGTAAACTTCGATAGAATAATTTTAACGTTTAGTGCTGAAAGCTTGAAAAACGTGTCTATGTTAATTAAATGAACAAACTTGACTTAGTTTAAACAATGACTTATGTTCCACCTGGGCCCACCCCATTGTCAGTTTTTACCTGAGACACTGGTGGGGAAATACTGGAGTGGGTGGTTAAGTCCAGGGGGTCTTCTTCTTCACTCCTTGATGGTGAGGGGAGGAGGAAGAGCCATGGCGCAGGAGGCACCAAGGATGGTACAGAGGCCAGTTATGCAGCTGCACCCCAGGTGGTGCAGAAGGAAGGAAGAGGGGGAGACAGTAGAGGCAGAGTGCTGCCAAAAGGCAGAGAAAGGGTTCCCGGTTTTCGAGCTCATCAGCTCCAACAGGAGCAGAAGCCATGTTTTCCCACCAACAAGGGGGAATAGGGAGTCCATGTCTGGCCAGAGAAGACAGGGAATTTCCCCAAAACAAAGAGAGTTTTGGCAGCTACTTGGGAATATTCCTTAAAGTCCCCATCCTGAAGTAGACTAACCACAGATGGCTCCAGTTATAGCCATTAACCTGGGAAATGAGTGAGGGAGAAGCCTCCACATCTGTTAGAAGGAACAGTGAGAAAGAAGAGAGTCAAGAGTCCCCTTTGTGTGGGATGGCCTGTGTTTCCTCCAGCAACCTGGGTTTACTCGGAGGAGGCCTGTTTAGAGAATTATCATCCAATATGTCAGGAGAGAGTTTACTAGCTGACGCATTTGGGCAAACACATTCTGCAAGAGACCCTTAGGTCAGGGTCCTGGTGTAGAGCAATGAAGGCCTAGGTACAAGCAATGAAGGTACCCTAGGTTCATTTCCCTTGTTCCTTACAGAAGAGATCTAACTGACAGATCCCACTGCAGGACAGTTTTACAGGAGATCAGTACTTTCTTAAATTTTGCAATCCGAATTTGTTTCCAGTGGGTTAAAAAGCATACCAAGGGAGAATCCTTGGGAACTGAAGGAGCTCCCTCCCATGATAGAGAGGGTGCTAGAGAGGGTCCATTACCAAAGAAAATCCCCTCCTGAGTCCTGGGTGGTGTCCCATGTGCAGGATATGTCAGAAGTTCCTGGTGTCAAAGCAATCCAAGGTGTCCCTTGACAAAATTGCTGTGATCACCGAAGCCATTAAAGGCCCCTGTAGGATGGAGGCCTGCCCTCACCCCGCTTCCCCACTGCATTCTAGACTACGATGGGTACCAGTGTATGGACTGAAATACCATGCCTTGAAGGTCATGCCATGAAGGTCATGCCTGCCTTGAAGGTGAAGAACCAGCTGCTTTTAACCCATGGAGAACACTAGAAAAGTTTTACAAGAGAAAATTACCAAATTTTGTAGTTTAAGAGTTAGTAGAGGACACTGATGGAAAACAGTAAAGATAGAAATCCATCATGTTCTAAGCGACATTCTAACACATGTGGTCCTTACTGCCAACTTTCTTAGGAAACGTTCCCTGGTTGGGTTGTATTTCCATCGGGTACTGGTTTTGGCTGGCTCTGAGTGGAGGTCCCACGGCCAGAAGCAGCTAGACCAGAGATGTGGAGGAGATCACGTTAGATCAATCAGGAGGAAACCTCACAAGGGAGTCTTAAGATTGGCAGCCGTGCTAGTTGCTTAGGTGGCTGTTCCTTGCCCAAGACAGAAGACTTTGTAAAAGGACAGCAATAAAGAGAGGGCATCAAGTTTCTGGGTCTTATTACCATCTGGGCCAGTGTACTAACTTCTAGCCAAAAGGCAGGCTTTTTCCTCCCCATAGAGTAGCCATGGGCTAGAGGATTGCGGCCTGAGCAGTTGACATGAAAGTGTTCCAATAAGACCATACTCATTGAAGAGCCCCAGAAAGGAGAGTAAAGGAACAGGAGAAAAGTACTCACCAATTTTGCACCAAAGGTCAGAGTCGGGATGTAAAGACTCAAAGCCCCATGTTCGGGTGCCATATGATGAGAATGCAGAATATACGTGAGGTTCAGTGGGGTGGAGTCCGGAGCCAACGACCAAGAAAGAATTCTTGAGACATCTTGGTGCAAAATGGTGGTGGGGACAGGACCCCTGGGCAAAAAGAGCTGCTGTCCCCAGGTTGTGAGGGGTGGCTGATTATATACCATGGGGTTGGGGGAGGTAAGGGAAAAGGGAGGTTGAGAAAATACTTTCATATGTTAAAGAAGATTCATGGGATACCTGAGGCCTTATCATTGTCAGGTTAAGGTTGTTTTTCCCTCTAGCAAGGCATTAACATTAAGATGGTTGGGATCTTCCTGGAGGCTGCAGATTATAAGGACATGTAATTGTATCTACATTCCCTTCTGGAAGCTAGGTTGTTGATAGAAATGTTTCCTTCTTGTAAACTGCTAAGACATTTGTAAACTGAGGGAGACTTAAGTCTTGCAGGATTGTGGTCTCTATAGGTTAACTATTTCTTTGTCCTTTAGGGCAGCCAGGAGTTCCTGAGGAATGTCACATACATCCCATGGGGGGGGGGTTGCAGGGTGTCAGTTTCTGCTTTGTCCTCAGCTTGCCTTCTGTTCTCTCATCATGGGTATACTAAAAGTCAGGTAAGTTGATCTAATCTCTGTTACAAAATGATTTTTTAAAAATCTGGCTCAGGAAAATGACTGAATTTAATGTCTCATGAAGTTTTTTTGATTAATCAAAGCATAACTGTTAAAAATAAGCAAATTAATTAGGTGTAATATATATATATATTTAATTTAGGTAAACTTTTAGATAGTCTCCCAAATATTTTTGATAACCTGAAACCTTAAAATTTTGCTGAGTTAGGTTAACTGACAAATCTAGTTAAATTCATTAAATATCTAGATCATTCCAAATAAAATAATGATACAGTAACTACTGAACATAGATCAATCTACTTTAGGCTTCTTTATTACAGAGAAACTCAAGATAAATTTGGGTCTGTTAGTAAACAAGTTTTGTGCTTGACTAAAGATTTTACTTTGAAAAAGTACATTTCTCAAAGTTATAAAATATATTCATTAATTTCCAACCTAAGGAATACTGGTGCAACAGACAATTCACAATTGCTTACTTATTAGCTTTCACTAGAAATTAAGGTTTCTAAAAGTTAAAAACATTAGGGAAACAACTCTCTATATGAGGAAAGTAAGATGTGTGGTTTTTTTTTGTTTTTTTTTTTTTAAAGATTTTATTTATTTATTCGACAGAGATAGAGACAGCCAGCGAGAGAGGGAACACAAGCAGAGGGAGTGGGAGAGGAAGAAGCAGGCTCCTAGTGGAGGAGCCCGACATGGGGCTCGATCCCAGAACGCCGGGATCACGCCCTGAGCCGAAGGCAGACGCTTAACCGCTGTGCCACCCAGGCGCCCCAAGATGTGTGTTTTTGGTTTAAAAAAAATATGAGGAATGAAAATACATTTTTGTCGAGGGGGGAAAAAGTTATTTTATCCTAAAGTGAGGCTGGTTCTTTAAAGAGGGAATACTCAGGACAAAATCTAAATGTGAAAAAAAATGTTTTAAGAGGTTTGTGAAAAAATAATCTTTAAAAAGAAATGTTATGTGTGGTCAAGGACTAAGATTGGAATACACAAATGCTAATGTCAAAAATAACCTGGTACAGGGGCGCCTGGGTGGCGCAGTCATTAAGCGTCTGCCTTCAGCTAAGGGCATGATCCCGGCATTCTGGGATCCAGGCCCACATCAGGCTTCTCCGCTGGGAGCCTGCTTCTTCCTCTCCCACTCCCCCTGCTTGTGTTCCCTCTCTCGCTGGCTGTCTCCGTCAAATAAATAAATAAAATCTTAAAAAAAAAAAACTGGTACAAAACTAGAATTTGCTTTTCTGTCTGTTAATAAGACAAAAGGTTTTTCTAGAATTTTGATCTGCTTAAATCTTTTTACCTGGAATGTTCCAAAAGATTTGTTAAACTAATTAGATTAATTTGATATGTTAAATTACATGGGAAGCATTGTCAAACAAGAAGTAATACTAAGTTTTCTTTATGTTTTCTTTGTAAGATTGTGACACATGTGAATAAAATCCATTCTGCTTAAAAAAAAAATGGCCCCTGATTGCCAAACTTTTGCCATCCTGATGTCATTGTAACATGGCAATAGTCTGCTCCTGAATCAGAGAAATTAATATAGGTCAATAATGGTTGCAAATTCAATGTACAGTCTGGGTTATGGGAAACCCAAGACAACCACTTGGTTCTTCTTAGCTTTCTGATAAAACACATTTTGTGTCTTTTATGTTCCTTCACCCACCATATGGCATTTAAGATGACTCGGATTATAAATATACATGGGTACAGAGACTTCTGTAATATTGCAAAAACCAACAATGTCTGACTTGTTAGGTCCCTAATCCTGGAGAAACTGTTTTTTCCTAGAGGCCTCAGATTTTCTCTCTCTGGACACTTAAACACCTGCAGCTGGACTTCCTTCAATTGCCATCTAGTAAGGGCTAGCAATATGCACTTGTTTTTGTTTGCATGTTTTCCAGATGGGTTGAAGCCTTTCCCCAGCACAAAGTTGATGCCCTCACAATGGGAAAAAAAACTGGTTAAAAATATATTTCCCACTTGAAATATACCTTCTATAATCTCTGGTGATTGAGGCTCCCACTTCCCTGGGAAAATCATGCAAGCCTTAACAAAAACCATACAAATTTCTGAAATGTTATCAGTATACAAACTTCTGTTTGATCCCTTATTGTCTCATACTACTATGACCATCTACTGTAAGTGTTTAATATCTTATACTCAAGCCTGTCATCAATAGGTTAAAGAAGACTTACTAGATCTCAGTTCATAGGACCCAATTTAGAGCCTCATGATTAGGTCACAGTTTAGAGCCTTATGTTTATATATTCTGGAAACATTACCAGCAGAAGACAACCCTCAAGTCCCATTGAAAGGAACCTTACTGGGTGGTCCTGATGACTATTTCTGACACAAACTAAAAGGTATTGAGCCTTGTGTATACATCACACACCAAAAATAAAACAAACAAACAAACAAAAAAGTCTCTACTTGACACCTGGCCTTGTGTTCTGCTGGAAAACTCTGAACAAAGTTGACAAGAAAGAAGTAGAAGTAGCTGGTGTCAAGGTAGACTGCTTCCACCCAAGATAATGGATCAAGACTTCATACTTTAACTAAACATGAAAGCCACTCCTTCTTTTCCTTACCTTTACTCTGGCATTGACCTAGAAAGGTAATGCCTTCATCTCTATCTCTAGGATCATAGCTAAGAAGGGTAACCTTTGGAATTTAGTGACCTTTTATTTCAGGCTAAGAGAAAATCTTACCACATCCCTACTGTTTCACAAGCAAAATAAGACATCTCATTGGTCAAATTCCCTAAATTGGCATTGTCGTGTCAGAAAGAACCCCCCAGGAGGCTTTCATGATTCAGGATTCACTCCTTTTGGAAGGTCACTACTTGTCTGGGTAGGGTTAAATGCAAATGAGGCTATGATCAAGAAATTTACTTTAATTATTTTTTGAAAATATTTATTTATTTATTAGAGCAACAGAGAGAAAGAGCACTTACACAGGGAGAAGAATCAGAGAGGGAGAGAGAAACCCAAGCAGACTCCACACTGAGTGTGGAGCCCAATGTGGGGCTTGATCTCATGACCCTGAGATCATAACCTGAGCTGAAACCAAGAGTCAGACACTTAACCAGCTGTGCCACCCAGGCATCCAGAAATTTACCTTAATTCTTAGAACTGTTTCAGAAGCTGCTGCTAAAGCAATAACTGCCCCCAAGATTCTCACTCTGGGCAGTTATTCTTGATAATAGAATAGCCCTTGATTATCTTTTAGCTAAACAAGAAGGTATCTACTGTAGACAACACCACTTGCTGCACCTGGATTAACACTTTTGGGGAAGTGGAAATTCTATTACATGAGATAACTGAGCAAGCTACTTGCCTTAAAAGAGTGATTCCTTCAGTGGGGTCTTTCTTTGATGTATTCGATTGGTTCAGGTCTTGGTGACATTGGTTTCAAACTGCACTCCAAAGATTGGGAGTTATTCTGCTTATAGCAATCATAATAACCCCCCTAGTGCTTTATATTCTCTCAAAAGCTTTAAGGGTATGTTTGCAGCAGCTAACCAACAAGCAAAGGACCTCCCTAAGATTGGAACATTAAAAGAGGAACAAAGAAGACAACTGACTTAAAATTCTGAACCTAAAGTCATAATATGTGATTGTCACACACATTGAGCAAAAACACCATGAAATATGAATAGCACACAAAGGATCAACAAAAGCCTTGAGAACTATGGAGCAGTAGCTGAGAGTGGTGCTAATGTCTTAGATTATCACACCTCTCAGTGAAGTTGAGAGTCTCATCAAAAAAGGGGAATTGTTAAAAAGAAAACCACAGGACCAAAATGGCATCAATTAGGTTAAGGCCCCAAGTCAGTAAACTAAGATTTAATACCTAACCCAACTTCAGTTTCAACCCCCTAGAAAAGTAATCTTTAACCCATCAACACAGGAATTTCCTGGTTAGCACTAGGAAATTTACTGATAGACCCCATCTGTTTCCATTAGGAGGGCAAACTTGCCTAAAACAATGGATTTTTTGCTAAAAGTTTCCTTTTTCCCACTCCCCCTCTACCATTAAAATCCATTCCTTTTCTGTAGTCCTTTGGAGCTCCTCTCTACTTGCTAGATGGGATGTTGCCCAATTCATGAAATGATTAATAAGAACAATTAGATCTTTTAAATTTACTAATTGAATTTTTGTTATTTACCAGTTGAAAGGTTGAATTTTTCAAAAATAATCAGTACCAGTGCATAATTGAGTCTTTAGTATAATAGTGAGGTGTTTTGAATATCAAAATAAGATAAATTTGTTCAATGTAGTCATAATAGCTGAAATACTTTTAAAAATAAATAAAATAAACTAAAAAATAAGGACTTTTATAAATAATAGAATAACTCTTTTTAACCTACTTATAAAATTATCCCAAGTTTACAAATAACTTGTTTGGTATTCTATATGTTCTCTTTTATGAGTTAAAACCTTTATTGCCTTTTTAAACAAAATACAGATACTTTCAACACTTGCTGTCTTGAATTGTTTTTTGTCCCGTCATTCAGTCGTGATTCTCCTGAAAAGAGGTGTTTAGGCAGGAAGGCCTGGTTGCTAAGCAGAGTGTATCAGGAAGCTTCAGCTGTAATGTTACCAAGGTATATATATCCTTGGTTATTGAAATTATAATAATAATACAACAGAACCAAACTTCTAATTTGACAGCATGAGCCTGTGTTTGGAAGCTTGAGTTCAGATTTGAATCTGTGGAATGAGTTTTTCAATGCCTTTTGATTAAAAAATCAAAAAAGTTTATGAATACAAATTGTGCTAGTTTCAGGAATTATTCAGTGGACTGTCCTGAATATACTTGACATTCTCCTTCACTGTATGTATGTATATATGTATGTTTAAAAATACTGGCTTTATAAAAATGTTGCTTTCAACTTTCTGTCATCTCATAAATATGTTTTCTGTAATTGTAGGATTGCCATAACAGTAGTTTCCCCTTTTGTAGAATTTTCATATTTATGATCTAATTTCATGCCAATCTCACAAACACCAATAAAAGGGAAAGCAGTTTTTCTGACATTTCTTGTTTAATTGAAAGACTGAGTGGCTTAAACTTAAAACTACTTAAAATCACTGACTGTTAGGGACTTTGAGATCTCCCAGTCTGACTTTGTCTATTACAAATGAGAAAGCTGAAGACCAAAGAAGTCACATAGCTAGAAAAGTCATTTCCTTGGTAATACAGCTATTTATTTCAGATCTGGAACTAAAATATAAGTCTCCTAAGTCCTAGTCTAACATGCTTGACACAAACCAGATGCTGTCCCTAAATAATACTTTAGGATTAATAAGTACACACACTTTATTAATTTCCTAAAAATTTCTGTATTGGAGAGGTTAAATAGATCAGAAATATGTAAACATATACAAACATATATAAAGTTTTATTTATTTTTTGAAATATAGATTTATTTAATTATTTATTTATCAGAGAGAAAGAGCACAAGCAGGGGGAGTGGCAGGCAGAAGGAGAAGCAGGTTCCTTGCTGAGCAAGAAGGCCGGTATGGGACCTGATCCCAGAACCCTGGGATCATGACTCAAGCTGAAGGCAGACGCTCAGTCAGGTGAGCCACCCAGGTGTCCCTAAACTTCAGTTCTAAATTACTTAATTTAGTACATAAGAATAAATATTTATTTAGCAAATATTTACTAAGTACATTTTATCAGGATGATACTAAATGCCGGGAATAAAAGATGAATAAGACACAGATCATTCTATGATTTGATTATTTGTTTCTCGTGTATTGAGTTTGAGAAGCTCTTTGTAGATCTCGGATACCAGTCTTTTACCTGTAGTGTCATCTGCAAATATCTTCTCCCATTCCGTGGGCTGCCTCTTCATTTTTTTGACTGTTTCCTTGGCTGTGCAGAAGCTTTTTATCTTGATGAAGTCCCGCAAGTTCATTTTATCTTTTGTTTCTCTTGCCTTTGGAGATGTGTCATGAAAGAATTTGCTGTGGCCGCTGTCAAAGAGGTTACAGCCTATGTTCTCCTCTAGGATTTTGATGGATTTCTGTCTCACATCGAGGTCTTTCATCCATTTGGAGTTTGAGTATGGTGTGAGAGAGTTGTCAAGTTTCATTCTTTTGCATATAGCTGCCCAATTTTCCCAGCACCATTTATTGAAGAGACTGTCTTTTTTCCACTGGATGTTTTTTTCCCACTTTTTCAAAGATTAGTTGCCCGTAGAGCCGAGGGTCCATTTCTGGGTTCTCTACTCTGTTCCATTGGTCTATGTGTCTGTCTTTGTGCCAGTACCATGCTGTCTTTGTGATCACAGCTTTGTAGTATAGCTTGAAATCCGGCAACATGATGCCCCCAGCTTTGTTTTTCCTTTTCAACAATTCCTTGGTGATTTGGGGCCTTTTCTGGTTCCACACAAATTTAAGGGCTGTTTGTTCCAGTTCTTTGAAAAATGTCATCAGTATTTTGATCAGGATGGCATTGAAAGTGTAGATTGCTCTGGGTAGCATAGACATTTTAACTATGTTTATTCTTCTGATCCATGAGCATGGAATATTTTTCCATCTTTTTGTGTCTTCTTCAATGTCTTCCAAGAGTGATCTGAAGTTTGTAGAATGTAGATCCTTTACGTCTCTGGTTAAGTTAATTCCAAGATAACATATGATTTTTGGTGCTATTGTAAATGGGATGCATTCCCTAATTTCTCTTTCTTCAGTCTCATTGTTCATGTATAGAAATGCAACTGATTTCTGAGCATTGATTTTGTATCCCACTGCATTACTGAATTGCTCTATAAATTCTAGTAGTTTAGGGGTGACGTCTTTTGGGTTTTCCATATAGAGTATCAAAAAATGGGCAGAAGATATGAACAGACACTTTTCCAATGAAGACATACAAATGACTAAGAGACACATGAAAAAAATGTTCAAAATCATTAGCCATCAGGGAAATTCAAATCAAAACCACACTGAGATACTACCTTATGCCAGTTAGAATGGCAAAAATTGACAAGGCAGGAAACAAAAAATGTTGGAGAGGATGTGGAGAAAGGGGATCCCTCTTACACTGTTGGTGGGAATGCAAGTTGGTACAGCCACTTTGGAAAACAGTGTGGAGGTCCCTTAAAAAGTTAAAAATTGAGCTACCCTATGATCCAGCCATTGCACTACTGGGTATTTACCCCAAAGATACAGACATAGTGAAGAGAAGAGCCATATGCACCCCAATGTTCACAGCAGCATTGTCCACAATAGCGAAATTGTGGAAGGAGCTGAGATGCCCTTCGACAGAAGACTGATTAAGAAGATGGAGTCCATATATACAATGGAATATTACTCAGCCATCAGAAAGAACGATTACCCAACATTTGCAGCAACATGGATGGGACTGGAGGAGATTATGCTAAGTGAAATTAGGCAAGCAGAGAAAGGCAATTATCATATGGTTTCTCTCATTTATGGAACTTACGAAATAGCAGGAAAATTGGTAGGAGAAGGAACGGAAGAACGAAGGGGGTAAACAGAAGGGGGAATGAACCATGAGAGACTATGGACTCTGGGAAATAAACTGAGGGCTTCACAGGGAAGGGGAGTGGGGGATTGGGATAGGCCGTTGATGGGTATTAAGGAGGGCACATATTCCGTGGAGCACTGGGTGTTATACGCAAATAATGAATCATGGAACACTACGTCAAAAACCAAGGATGTACTCTATGGTGACTAACATAACATAATAAAAAATATTATAAAAAAAAGACACAGATCATTCTAAACACAAATTCCACATTTACAATTTAGTAGGAGGAATGCACATAACTGTGGAGTTCTGTATTAGTTTTCTGTTGCTGTATAAGAAATTAGCACAAATTTAGCAGCAGAAAAGAATCATGGATGCTGCAGGGGAGAAGGAGCCCTGATCATGGAGAAAGGAGAGGGAGAGACAAAGCAGAGCACAGGTGATTGCACAAGAAAAACACTTCCCCCAAACCATTGACTGGAAAAATGAGAGGGGCTGATTATGGTGATTTTTTACAACCAGTGGAGCTCTAAGATAAGTTTTAGAAGTCCATGCCATGGCTGGTGTGAGGCCAGTGGGTGAAGTGGTGTTCTTATGGAGGAGGGCAGAAGCCCAGGAATGGACAGTGTGGTGTGAAGACGTCCTAGGCTGTACTGAGACACAGTTCCACTTCTTAGGGTGCATTTGGAAGAAATGGCACTGCCTGTCAGGGTACAAAAGAGCTGGTATGTGAGATTTCACTGCCCTGTTCCTTAGCATAGGGGCAGAGGCACCCGTTGAGGGCAGCTAACATGGATGCTGGCATTTTGCTGCCCTTTACTCTAAACTCCAAGCTCCTGCACATTTGTGTGACTACCCTTATGGGACAAGCTGGCACCAAACCCAGAGTGCCAAGACCCTCTGCCAGACCCATCAGCATGGGTCCACACCACACCAGGTCCTGACAATTTGGAGTTTTGAAACTCAGCCAATGTGCCTGAGTTAAACAGGAGCATTCTGTTGCCGGGTGGAAAGACAGACAGGACACAGGGTGAAGGCATTCATCTGAGGAATCCATGGGACACATGAGGGGAGATTGTTCACTCTTATATGAAGGTTCCCTGGACAGCAGGATGAGGGAGCAAGCTGGTGCCATTTTTCTTCCCTGTCAATCAGCATGAACAGACTTCAGTGAGCAGCACACTGCCCACAGTGGAGGCTTGAGCTGCTTACACCAAGCCCCATATCCTTCCACTCTGAAAGTGCTTCTGCATTAGGGCAAGTATGCCTGAGTGCCAGAGCAGCAGTGGGCCCCTCTCCAGGAAGACCAGCATGAAACCCCTCATAAGCACCAAGTCTACTGACCATAGAGTGCTAAAAACCTTCAGCTCTAGTGGAAATAGGATCAGGCCTATCTTAACAAGCAGACCAGAGCACAACTATTTTAAAAATTACACACAATACATATGGTCAAAACAATCCCCATGCAGGCAAGGAGAAATGCTGCAGAGGACTGACCTGAGGGAANNNGCAGCCAAAACACAGCAGCAGAGTGCACACAGCACACACCAGAAACACTTCCTGAAGCACCAGGCCCTGGATAGTATATGACCTATTTTTCATAAAGCCATTATTCTCGGGAGCAGGAAACATAACAGGCTTCCTAGCATAGAGAAGACAGAGATATAGACAAAATGCCAAGACAGGGGAATTCATTCCGAAAGAAATAACAAGAAAGATGACAACGAGGGATCTAATCAAAACAGATATAACTGATATGCCTGATCCAGAATTTAAATCAACAATCAAAAGGATACTAGATGGGCTTGAGAAAAGCATAGAAGACACTAGGGAGTATACCAAGGACATAAGAGATCTAAAAACTAGTCAGGCCAAAATTTTAAAATTCTACCAAGATATGAAACCAACTGTATATAATGACCACAAGGATTAAAGAAGCAGAGGAATGAATAAGTGATATAGAAGGTAAAATTGTGGGGGAAAATGAAGCTGAAAAGAAGAGGGAAAGAAAAATATTGAATCACAAATGTAGACTTAGGGAAGTCAGTTAATCCATAAAGTATAATAACATCCTTATATGATACCTAGAAGCAGAAGAGACAGAAAAGGGAACAGAAGGTTTATTTGAGCAAATTATACTTCCCTAATCTTGGGGAGGAAACAGAATCCAAATCCAGGAGGTACCGAGAACTCCCATCAAAATCAACCAAAGGAAGCCAACACCAAGACATGTAAATAAATATGCAAGATACAGAGATAAGAAAAAAAATCCTAAAAGTGGGAAGAGAAAAAAAAAATCATTTACTTAATAGGGAAGACAGATAAGTTTAGCAGGAGCCCTTTTCACAGAAACTTGGTAGGCCAGAAGAGAGTGCCAAGATGTATTCAACACGCTGAATGGGAAAAAATATGCATCCAAAAACACTTAACCCTACAAAGCTGACATTCAGAATTGAAGGAGTTTTCCAGACAAACAAAAAGTAAGGGAGTCCATGACCACTAAACCAGCCCTGCAAGAAATATTAAAGGGAACTCTTTGAATTTGAAAGTAAGACCAAAACCAACAAAGACTAGAAAGGAACACAGAAAATCTCCAGAAACAACAACTTTACAACTAACACAATGGCACTAAGTTCATATCTATCAATAATCATTCTGAATATAAATGGACTAAATGCTCCAAACAAAAGACATAGGGTATCAGAATGGATAAGAAAAACAAAACTCATCTACATGCTGCCTACAAGAGACTTTAAACCTAAAAGCACCTACAGAATGAAAGTGAAGGTATGGAGAACCATTTATCATGCTAATGGAGTTGAAAGAAAGCCAGAGTAGCCATACTCATCAGATAAACTAGGTTTTAAACCAAAGACTGAAAAAAGAGATGAAGAAGGACATTATATCATAATTAAGGGGTCTATCCAACAAGAAGATCTAACAATTGTAAATATTTATGCCCCCAAATTGGGAACAGCCAAATATATAAATCAATTAATAACAAACAAAAAAGAACTCATTGACAATAACATACTAATTGTAGGGGACTTTTACACCCCACTTACATTAATCCACAGATCATCTAAGCAGATAGTCAACAAGGAAACAATGGCTTCGAATGACACACTGGATCAGATGGACTTAACAGATACAATGAAAGCATTTCATCCTAAAGCAGCAGAATACACATTCTTTTCAAGTGTACATGGAACATTTCTATGTGCAGGAATAGCTTGCATACTGGTTCATAAATCAGCCCTCAACTAGTACAAAAAGTGTGAGATCATAACATCCATATTTTCAGACCACAATGCTATGACACTGGAAGTCAACTACAAGAAGAAATTTGGAAAGACCTCAAATACATGGAGGTTAAAGAATATCCTACTAAGGAAATAATGGGTTAACCAGGAAATTAAAGAAGAAATGAAAACTACATGGAAACAAATGAAAATGAAAACATGACAGGCCAAAACCTTTGGGATGCAGCAACAGCAGTCACAAGAAAAAAGTATATAGCAATACAGGCTTAACTCAGGAAACAAGAAAAATATCAAACACACAACTTAACTCTACACCCAAAGGAGCTAGAAAAGGAAGAGCAAATTAAGCCTAAAGCGAGCAGAAGAAAGGAAATAATAAAGATTACACCAAAGTTCGATGATAGAGAAATAAAAAACAAAACAAAACAGTAGAACAGATCAGTGAAACGAGGAAATGGTTCTTTGAAAGAACTGATAAAATTGATAAACTCCCAGCCAGACATATCAAAAAAAGAGATAAAGGACTCAAATAAATAGAATCGTGAATGAGAGGAGAGATCACAATCAACACTACAGAAATACAAACAATTACAAGAGAATATTATGAAAAATTATATGCCAAAAGTTGGGCAATCTGAAAAAAATTCCTTGAAACATAAAAACTACCAAAACTGAAACAGGAAGAAATAGAAAATTTGAATAGACTCATAACCAGCAAAGAAATAGAATCAATAATCTCCCAACAAACAAAAGTCCAGGGCCAGATGGCTTTGCAGGGGAATTCTACCAGACTTTTAAAGGAGAGATAATACTTTTCCTCTCAAACTGTTCCAAAACATAGAAATAGAAGGAAAACTTCCAAGCTCATTCTATGAGGTCATCATTACTTTGATTCCAAAACCAAAGACCCCACTAAAAAGGAGAATTACAGGCCAATATCCCTGATGAACATGGATGCAAATATTCTCAACAAGATACTACCAAATCAAATCCAATAGTACATTAAAAGGATTATTCACCATGATCAAGTAGAATTTATCAAGTGGGGCAGCAGGGTGGTTTAATATTTGCAAATCAATGTGATACACCACATTCATAAATGGAGGGATAAAAACCATAAGATCCTCTCAATAGAGGCAATAAAAGCATTTGACAAAGTACAACATCCATTCTTGATAAAAACCCTCAACAAAGTAGGGATAGAGGGAACATACCTTAACATCATACATCATAAAGGCCATATACAAAAGACCCACGCTAATATCATCCTCAACAGGGCAAAACTGAGAGCTTTACTTCTATGGTCAGGAAAAAAACATGGATGTCCACTCTCATGATTGTTATTTAACACAGTACTGGAAGTCCTAGCCTCAGCAATCAGACATCAAAAAGAAATAAAATCCATCAGAATCTGCAAGAAAGGGGCTTGTGGGTGTCGCAGTTGGTTAAGTGTCCTACTCTTTGTTTCAGCTCAGGTCATGATCTCAGGGCCATGAGATTGAACCCTGTGTAGGGCTCTGCACTCAGTGTGGAGCCTACTTGAGATTCTCTCTCCCTCTCCCTTTGCCCTTCCTGCACATGCGCTCTCTCTCTCTCTAAAATAAATGAATAATTTTTTAAAAATCAGCAAAGAAGAAGTCAAACTTTCCTCTTTGCAGACGACATGATACTCTATATAGAAAGCCTGAAAGATTCCACACACACACACACAAAAATGTCTAGAACTAATAGGCAAACTCGGCAGAGTCCCAGGATACAAAATCAACATACAGAAATTTGTTGCATTTGTATAAACCAATAATGAAACAGCAGAAAGGGAAATCAAGGAACTGATCCCATTTACAATTGAACCAAAAACCATGAGCTACCTAGGAATATGCCTAATGAAAGAGGTTAAAGATTTGTGCTCTGAAAACTTCAGAACACATATGAAAGGAATTGAAGATGACACAAAGAAATGGAGAAACGGGGGTACCTGGTGGCTCAGTCAGTTAAGCAGCTGCGTTTGGCTCAGGTCATGATCCCAGGGTCCTGGAATTGAGCCCCATGTTGGGCTCTCTGCTCAGCAGGGAGCCTGCTTCTCCCCCTCACTCTGCCTGCCACTCTGCCTCCTTGTGCTCTCCTCCCCATCAAATAAATAAGTAAGTAAATAAATAAATAAAATCTAAAAAAAAAAGAAATGGAAAAACATTCCATGATTATCGATTGGAAGAGCAAGTAATTTTAATATGTCTATAGTGCCCAAAGGAACCTATACATTTAATGCAATCCCCATCAAACTACCACCAGGATTTTTCACAGGGCTAGAACCAACAATCCTAAAATTTGTATGGAACCACAAAAGTCCCTGAATAGCCAAAGAATCTTGAAAATGAAAAGCAAACCTGGTGGCATCACACTTCTGGGCTTCAAGCCAAATTAAAAAGCTGTAATCATCAAGATAGTAGATGGCACAAAAACAGACACACAGATCAGTGGAACAGAATAGAAAACCCAGAACTGGACCCACAACTATATGGTCAACTAATCTTTGACAAATCAGGAAAGAATATCCAATAGCGAAAACACATGTTGTTCAACAAATGATGTTTGGAAAACTGGGCAGCAACATGCAGAAGAATGAAACTGGACCACTTTCTTACATCATACACGAAAATAAATCCAAAATGGATGAAAGACCTAAATGTCAGACAGGAAGCCATCAAAATCCTAGAGGAGAAGCCAGGCAGCAACCTCTTTGTTCTTGGCTGTAACAACTTCTCATTAGATACATCTCTGGCGGCAATGGAAACAAAAGAAAAAATGAACTATTGGGACTTTATCAAGATAAAAACTTCTGGACAATGATGGAAACAACAAAACTAAAAGGCAACCTACAAAATGGGAGATGTTTGCAAGTGACATATCTGATAAAGGGTTAGTATCCAAAATGTATAAAGAACTTATCATACTCAACACCAAAAATAATAATAATTACAATAATAATAATAGTCCAGTGAAGTAATGAGTAGAAGACATGAATAGACATTTTTCCAAAGAAGACATATAGATGGTTAAGAGACACATGAAAAGATGTTCAACATCAGTCATCATTAGGGAACTACAAATCAAAACTATGATAAGATACCATCTCACACTTGTCAGAGTGGCTAAAATTAACAACAGAAGAAATTACAGATGTTGTCAAGGATTTGGAGAAAGGGGAACTCTTGCACTATTGGGAAAGAAACCCATGTAGCCACTCAGGAAAACAGTATGGAGGTTTCTCAGAAAGTTAAAAAT
The DNA here is from genome assembly GCF_017311325.1 of Ursus maritimus. Lineage (NCBI taxonomy): Eukaryota > Metazoa > Chordata > Mammalia > Carnivora > Ursidae > Ursus > Ursus maritimus. Next base: position 67,421,737 of record NW_024423319.1, read on the forward strand.
AGAACTACCCTAGCACCCTGCAATTTTACTAGTAGGTACTTACCCAAAGGGTAAAAAATGCTGATTCAAAGGGGTACATTCACCCTGAGGTTGATAGCAGCATTATTAACAATAGCCAAATTATTGAAACAGTCCAAATGTCCATCAAGTGATGGATGGATAAGGAAGATGTGGTATATATACATATATATATATATATATATATAGCTAGAGTGTATTATGCTAAATGAAATAAGTCAGTCAGAGAAAGACAAATACCGTATGATTTAACTCATGTGGAATATAAGAAACAAAAGAGATGAATGTAAGGGAATAAAAAAGGGATGGCGGCAAACCATAAGGGACTCTCAACCTATAGAGAACAAATTGAGTGTTGCTGGAGGGGAGTTGTGTCAGGGAGGATCTAAATGGGTGATAGGACACTCGTATGAGCACTGGGTGCTACATGTATGTGATGGAACACTAAATTCTACTCCTGAAACTAAGATTATAGTATATGTTAACTAATGAGAATGTATTTATTTATTTTAAAAACATTTTATTTATTTGAGAGAGTGAGAGAGCACGAGCCAGGGGGAGGGGTAGAGGGAGAAGCAGACTCTCTGTTGAGCAGGGAGCCGGATGCGGGACTCAATCCCCACACTCTGGGATTATGACCTGAGCCGAAGGTAGACACTCAACTGACTGAGCCACCCAGGTGCCCCACTAATGAGAATTTAAATAAAAACTTGAAACAACAACAAAAAAATCCAACAGGAAGGAGAATCTATGGTCCTTTAGGTTTCTGACCTCTAGATCTATTTTAAAGGGCATCTGACTAGATCAGGCCCACCTACAATGTATCTCTCCTAATTAACTTAAAGTCAACTGGTTAGGGACTTAAATAATATCTGAAAATATCCCTTCCCTTTTGCCATGTGCTATAGCCTAACTGTAGGAGGTACAGACGGTTTCCCCACAGACCTGTCCACATTCAAAAAGGGCATTATACTGGCCATGTACACCAGGGGGTGGAGAGATCTGGAGGCAGAGTTTAAATTCCACCTACCACATTTGCAATCTAGTCACAGGTTAAAAATTGACTTTAAATCTAATAAGCAATGTTCATCTAACATAGCTTTACTTCTGAGTAATAACTTTACATTTTATTTAAATGTATCAATAAAAGTTAGCAATTATTTATGTTTAAATTTTATTAAGTTTTAGTTGCAAAGCATTGTAAAAGTACACACATGCAAAAATTATTTAAGCATTAAGGGTAATGCTCAGGTTGCCTCTTGATGGATATCCCATAATTCTAATCACTTCCCCCAGAGGATGTCACTTTTGACAAATTGGTGCAGATCCTGTCAGACCTTTAATCATGCATTTTTAAATTCATTTGTATTTGTAAATATGTATAATATCACTTTGTTCATAATTAATATATGAATAAGATCATACTGAGCACATTGTTTTGCATTTTGGTTTTCACTTGGCAATATGTCTTTATTTTATCCCATGCTGGCCTAGATAATTCACCTAATTATTTTTTTAAGATTTCATTTATTTGAGAGAGAGAAAGAGAGAGAGCACAAGAGGGGGAGGGGCAGAGGGAAATGGGAGAAGCAGACTCCCCGATGAGTAGGGAGTCCTGTGGGGCTCAATCCCAGGACCCTGCTTAGATCAAGACTTGAGCTGAAGGCAGACGATTAACCAGGCATCCCTCACCTAATTATTTTTAAACTGTTATACAATTTTCTTTACATTGATTTTTCCGTTTCCCATTGTGGACACTTAGCTTGTAACTTTTTACAATTTCAAATACTGCTGCAGGAAGCATCCTTTTGCATATATTTAAGTTTTTCCCTAAAGTAGATAGCCTGAAGTGAAATTGTTGGGTCATAGGAATGCACTTATATTTTTCCTACACTGTATCAAGTTACTTGGTATTCATAGCCATTCCTTTTTGTGTTTTTGGACTATGGTCTCTTTTTCTCTTTTTATATATTAGTTGAACATAGTTTGAATAATGGGATTGATCATCCTTATTGATTCAAACACTGCCCTTTATTTTGTGCATATCTGTGCATGTCTCTTTTATACTTCATCTCCTGTTTTATTTATCCACCTCCCAATCTCCTTTTGAGCACACAGACCTATGTATTTAATGTATATTCTTCTTTGTATATTCATTTACATAATAATAAACATATATAGCATTTTATTTTCCTTTATAAACTTACATAAACAGTATTTATTGCACTTATTTATTTTGCACTAAACAATTTTCTGTTTTATTGTGGTACAATTTATATACACTGAAATTCACACTTTTTAGGTGTATAGTTCTATAAATTATGAAAAACTTATATAATTGTTTAATGACCACCATAACCAAGATGTCAGTTAATTATGTCATCACCAAAGGATTCCTCATGCAACTGCATTCATCTCACCCCTTCATCCCTATCCCTTAGCAACCACCTGTTTTACCATACTACAGTTTTGTCTTTTTCAGAATGTCATATAAATGGAAGCATACAGAATGTAGCCTTTTGGTTCTTGCTTCTTTTACTTCAAATCATACTTAGAGATTCATTTGCATTGTGGTATGTATTTAATTTATTCTTCCTTTTTATTTCTGAGTTTATTTCATTTTATGGTGTATCCCAATTTGTTTCTCTGTTCCCCAATGGTGGGACATTTGGGCTATTTTTAGATTTTGATGATTATGGACTTCACTGCTGTAAACATGCCCATACAGGTTTTTGTAGGAGCACATGTCTTCATTTTTCTTAGGTAAATATCTAAGAGTAGGATTGCTAGGTTTTATCATAAGTGTATGTTGAACTTTATAAAAAAAATCTTCCAAACTGTTTTCCAAAGTGGCTGAACTATGTCATATTTACAACAAGGTATGGGGGTTCCAGTTATTTTTCATCTATGTCAAACTCTGATTATGTCAATTTTTTTTATTTTAGCCATTCTGACAGGGAAGTAGTGACATCTCATTGTGTGCTTAACTTATATTTCTCTAAATACCAGTGATGTTGAACATCTTTTCATGTTCTTAATTTCCACTTGTATACCTTCTTTGGTAAAGTGTTATAACTTTTTTTCATTTTTCAATGCTATTTGGTATTTTATTATTGCATTTTGATTTCTTTATATATTCTAGGTATAAGTCATTTATGAGATATGTGTGCTCTGCAAATATCCCCTCCTATCCCCAGGTTGTGGATTGTTATTTCATTTTCATAGCAGTATATACCAAAGAGCAGGACTTTCTTTTTTAACTAGAATTTTTTACAGCATTTTTAGGATTACAGAAAAATTGTGCAAAAAGTAGAGTTCTCATATACCTCCTCTCCCTACCACTGCACAGTTATTCCTATTTTTAATATTGTTTTAAAATATTTTAAATTTATTTTTTATGTTAAAATATATTGTGTCGTTAGTATCAGTGGTAGAATTTAATGACTCATCAGCTGCATACAACACCCAGTACTCAATACTTCAAGTGCTCATCTTTTTTTTTATTTTCATGTTTTTTTATTATATTATGTTAGTCACCATACAGTACATCCCTGGTTTCTGATGTAAAGCTCGATGCTTCATTAGTTGCGTATAACACCCAGTGCACCATGCAACACGTGCCCTCCTCACTACCCATCACCAGTCCATCCTATTCCCCCACCCCCTCCGCTCTGAAGCCCTCAGTTTGTTTCTCAGAGTCCATAGTCTCTCATGCTTCATTCCCCCTTCTGATTACACCCCCTTTCTTTATCCCTTTCTTCCCCTACCTATCTTCCTAGTTCTTATGTTCCATAGATGAAAGAAATCATACGATAATTGTCTTTCTCTGCTTGACTTATTTCACTTAGCATTACCTCCTCCAGTACTGTCCATGTTGCAGCAAATGTTGAGAACTCATTCTTTCTGATAGCTGAGTAATATTCCATTGTATATATGGACCACAACTTCTTAATCCAGTCATCTGTTGAAGGGCATCTCGGTTCCTTCCAAGATTTAGCTATTGTGGACAATGCTGCTAAGAACATTGGGGTGCATATGGCCCTTCTCTTCACTACGTCTGTATCTTTGGGATAAATACCCAGTAGTGCAATGGCTGGATCATAGGGTAGCTCAATTTTTAACTTTTTAAGGGACCTCCACACTGTTTTCCAGAGTGGCTGTACCAACTTGCATTCCCACCAACAATGTAGGAGGGATCCCCTTTTTCCACATCCTCTCCAGCAATTGTTGTTTCTTGCCTTGTCAATTTTTGCCATTCTAACTGGCGTAAGGTGGTATCTTAGTGTGGTTTTGATTTGAATTTCCCTGATGGCTAATGATTTTGAACATTTTTTCATGTGTCTGTTAGCCATTTGTATGTCATCATTGGAAAAGTGTCTGTTCATATCTTCTGCCCATTTTATGATTTGTTTTTTTGTTTCTCGTATCCAAGATCTACAAAGAGCTTCTCAAACTCAATACGCGAGAAACAAATAAACAAATCAAGTGCCCTTCTTAATGCCGAACACCCAGTTACCCTATCTGCCCACCCACCTCCATTCCAGCAACCCTCAGTTTCTTTCCTATAGTTAAGAGTCTCTTATGTTTTGTCTCCCTCTCTGTTTTCAACTTATTTCATTCTTCTTTCCCTTCCCCTATGTTAATTTGTTTTGTTTCTTAAATTCCATATATGGATGGGATAAGAGTACTTCTCTCAGTGACTTATTTCACATAACGTAATCACCTCTATTTCCAACCAGGTCATTGCAAATGGCAAAGTTACATTCTTTTTCATGAATGAGTAAAATTGTATTGTATGTATATGCCACTTGTTTTTTTCACTTTATTTTTTGTTTTAAATTCAATTAGCCAATATATAGTACATCATTTGTTTCAGATGTAGCGTTCACTGATTCATCAGTTGCATATAACAGACAGTGCTCATCACATCATGTGCCTTCCTTAATGCCCATCACCCAATTACCCAATCCTCTACCCACCTCTCTTCCAGCAACGCTCAGGTTTTGTTTTTTTTGTTTTTTCTACAGTTAAGAGTGTCTCAGGGATTTTCTCCCTCTCTAATGACTTCCCATTCAGTTTTCCCTCACTTCCCCTATGATACTCTGTGCTGTTTATTATATTCTACATATGAGTGAAATCATATAATTGTCTTTCACTGATTGACTTATTTCTCACAGCATAATACCCTACAGCTCCATTCACACTGATGTAAATATTAAGTATTCATCCTTTCTGGTGGCTGAGTAATATTCCATTGTGTACACACACACACACACACACACACCCACACACACCCCACATCTTCTTTATCCATTCATCTGTCAATGGACATCTCAGCTCTTTCTACAGTTTAGCTATTATGGACATTGCTGCTGTGAACATTGGGGTGCAAGTGCCCCTTTGGATCACTACATTTGTTTCTTTGGGATAAATAACTAGTAGTGCAATTGCTGCATTGTAGGGTAGCTCTATTTTTAACTTCTTGAGGAACCTCCATTACCATTTTCCAGAGTGCGTGTACCAGCTTGCATTCACACCAACATTGTAAGAGGGTTCCCTTTTCTCCACATCCTCACCAAATTCTGTTGTTTCCTGTCATGTTAATTTTTGTCCTTCTAACTGGTGTAAGGTAGTATCTCAGTGTGGTTTTGATTTGTATTTCCCTGATGGCTGGTGATGTTAAACATTTTTTTTTCATGTGTCTGTTAGCCATTTGTATGTCTTCTTTGGAGAAGTGTCTGTTCATGTCTTCTTCCCACTTCCTGACTGGATTTTTTGTTCTTTGGGTGTTGAGTTTGAGAAGTTTTTATAGATTTTGGATACTAGCCCTTTGGCTGATATGTCATTGGCAAATATCTTCTCCCATTCTGTAGGTTGCCTTTTAGTTTTGTTGACTGTTTCCTTTGCTGTGCAGAAGATTTTTATCTTGATGAAGTCCCAAAAGTTTATTTTTGCTTTAGTTTTCCTTGCCTTTGGAGACATGTCATGAAAGAAGTTGCTGTGGCTGAGGTCGAGGTGGTTTCTCCCTGTGATCTGCTTCAGGATTTTGCTGGATTCCATCTCACATTTAGGTCTTTCATCCATTTTGAGTTTATCTTTGTGTATGGTGTAAGAGAATGGTCCAGTCTCATTCTTCTACATGGGGCTGTACAATTTTCCCAGCACCATTTATTGAGGACACTGTCTTTTTTCCGTTGAATATTCTTTCCTGCTTTGTGGAAGTTTAGTTGACCATTGAGCTGAGCGACCATTTCTGGGTTCTTTTTTCTGTTCTATTGATCTATGTGTCTGATTTTATGTCAGTACTGTACTGTCTTGATGATTACAGTTTTGGAATATAGCTTGAAGTCTGGCATTGCAATGCCACCAGCTTTGATTTTCTTTTTCAATATTCTTTTGGTTATTCAGGATCTTTTCTAGTTCCATACAAATCTTAGGATTATTTATTCCTGCTTTGTGAAAAATGTTGGTGGTATTTTGATAGGGATTGTATTGATTATGTAGATTGTTCTGGTAGCATAGACATTTTACCAATATTTATTCTTCCAACCCATGAGCATGGAATGATTTTCCATTTCTTTGTGTCTTCCTCAAATTCTTTCCTCAAATTCTTTCATAAGTATTCTGTAGTTATTAGAGTACAGATGTTTTCCTTCTGTGGTTCACTTTATTCCTAGGTATCTTATAGTTTTTGGTGCAATTGTAATGGGATCAATTCCTTGATTTTTTTTTCTTCTGCCTCATTGTTAGTGTATAGAAATGCAACTGATTTCTGTGCATTGATTTTATATTCTGCCATTTTGCTGAATTCCTGTATGAGTTCTAGTAATTTTAGAGTGGAGTCTTTTGGGTTCTCCAGATAAAATATCATGTCATCTGTGAAGATTGAGAGTTTGACTTCTTTGCCATTTTGGATGCCCTTTAAAGTTTCTGTTGTTGTCTGATTGCTGAGGCTAAGACTTCCAGTACTATGTTGAACAGCAGTGGTGAGAGTGGATATCCCTGTCGTGTTCCTGACCTTAGGGGAAAAGCTTTCAGTTTTTCTCCATTGAGGATAGTATTTATTGTGGGTTTTTCAGATGTGTCTTTTATGATACTGAGGCATGTTCCTTCTATCCCTACATTGAATAGAGTTTTTATCAAGAAACTTTTTATCAAGCATTTTGACAAATGTTTTATCTTCATCTATTGAGAGTATCATATGGTCTTGTCCTTTATTTTTTTATTAACTGTGTCTCACATTGATTGTTTGGTGGATGTTGAACCATGCTTGCAGTTGAGGAATAAATCCCACTTGGTCGTGGTGAATAATCCCTTTAATGGACTGTTGGATCCTCTTAGCTATTATATTGGTGAGAAGTTTTGCATCCATCTTGATCAGGGATATTGGTCTGCAATTCTGCTTTTTCGTTGTGATTTTGGTTTGGGGATGAAGGTAATTCTGGTGTCATAGAATTAATTTGGAAGTTTTCCTTTTTCTCTTTTTTGGAATAGTTTGTGAATAATAGGTATTAACTCTTCTTCAAATGTTTGGTAGTATTCCCCTTTGAAGCCATGTGGCCATGGACTTCTGTTTGTTTTGATATTTTTGTTTACTCATTCGATTTCTTTGTTGGTTATCAGTCTATTCACATTTTCTATTTTTTCCATTTTCAGTTTTGGTTGTATGTATACTGCTAGGAATTTATCCATTTCTTCCAGGTTGTCTGATTTGTTGGCGCATATTTTTTTCATATTATTGTCTTATAATTGTTTGTATTTCTGTGGTGTTGGTTTTGATCTCTCTTCTCCCATTCATGATTTTACTTATTTGGGTCCTTTCTGTTTTCTTTTAAATAAGTCTGGCTAGAGGTTTATCAATTTTATTAATTTTTTCAAAGAACCAGATGTTTTCACTGATTTCACTGTTTTCTATTGCTTTTTCTAATAATAATTTTTTATTATGCTATGTTAGTCACCATACAGTACATCCTTAGTTTTTGATGTAGAGTTCTGTGATTCATTATTTGTGTATAACACCCAGTGCTCCATGCAATATGTGCCCTCCTTAATACCCATCACCATTCTATCCCAATCCCCCACTCCCCTCCCCTCTGAAGCCCTCAGTTTGTTTCCCAGAGTCCATAGTCTCTCGTGGTTCATTCCCCCTTCTGTTTACCCCCTCTTTCTTCTCCCCTTTCTTCTCCTACCTATCTTCCTACTTATGTTCCATAAATGAGTGAAACCATATGATAATTGTCTTTCTCTGCTTGACTCATTTCACTTAGCATAATCTCCTCCAGTCCAGTCCATGTTGCTGCAAATGTTCGGTAATCGTAATCATGTTAGGCCATCAGTGTCATCAACACTGCTGCTTTCTGCAATCAGCTCTGTGTTTATTCTGAGGGGCAGGGGAGGGAATGTTTATGCTGAGGGGCAGGGGAGGGAAATGGCACTAACCCACTCCTTTCTTCCCAGTGAGGCATCTCTGTGAATGCTGCTTCTCAGAATCATGCTCTGAGATCAAATCATATCCCCTTTGTGTGCCACAGGAACTTTTCAGATCACTGGTTCTGTGCTAACTGCCCCTAGGTTGTTTCCCTTCATTGTCTTGAGGATCAGTGCAGTGTCCTCCAGGCTCTATCCTGCTAATCTGTAAAACTCTAGGCTTTGAGCTGTTTTGGTTGCAAGAACTCATAAAATTCAGCACCTCTCTTTTTCCAAGCCAATGGCTTTGGGGAAACCATTCTTGTGTGTGTCTCTGTGTGTTCTCCTCTCTTTCTCACCCTTCTCTGCTACCACAGCTCTCTCCTCTCCATTGCACCTACAATCTGCTTCTCCCCTAAAACCTATCTCTGCACCTCCTACCTTCCATGTGTCTCTTCTCTAGCTTTAGTTGTATAGTTTGTTCTGTCAGTCTTTAGGCCTATTTCTGGGGTATTTAGGGTGATTTGATGGTTATCTAGTTCTGTTCATTGGAGGAGACAAGCCTAGGGTTTGCCTTCTCTACCCCTATCTTAACACATTGTCTTCTGTTGCTTTCTTTAAAAGTTAGTTGGCTACCTTCTAAAATTTCTAAACTGTTTTTATCTTCATAAATTATTTTGTCAAGTAATTATAGTAGGTATATATGGTTCTGGATAATAATTCAGTTATTAGCTTTTGAGACAAGTAAATAATTCATAATGAATGAAAACGGATGAATTCTTTGTTCAATTCCTATACACACAGTAATTATAATACCATAGAAGGAATAACCTTTGGAATTGGATAGAACTTACTTTCATATTGGTCCAAATGGTGTGGGTTCCCCAGCCCTGAGAGACTGAGAGTTGGAGTAAGGAATTGTCCAGAAAGACCCAAAGAATCATTGTCCCTGCTTGACAGAATGAAAGATAATTACTATTGCAATTTATTCTAGGGGTTGGAATGAAGTTGAAAGTATAGAGATATTTATACTTTATAAAGTATAAAGTTGTTGAAAGTTGAAAGTATAAAGAAAATATAATGATATCAAGGACCAGAGTAGATAAATGTGCATGCTTGCTGCAAAACTGAATAGATATTTTTTCTAGGATAAGATGGAAGACAACTAAAATTTATTGATTACCTAAATGTATTGGACACTAAGCCTGCCATTTTCTCACATATTATATTTTTTAAATCTTCTCAAGAGTCCTGTGAAATAAGTATTCTAAGCTCCAGGTCTAGATGGAGTTGTAGGATAATTTCAGTAATCTAATAGTAATGCATACCTTCAAACTGACTTTTTTTTTTATAATGATTTTTTATTATATTATGTTAGTCACCATACAGTACATCCCCGGTTTCCGATGTAAGGCTCGATGATTCATTAGTTGTGTATAACACCCAGTGCACCATGCAATACGTGCCCTCCTTACTACCCATCACCGGCCTATCCCATTCCCCCACCCCCTCCCCTCTGAGGACCTCAGTTTGTTTCTCAGAGTCCATAGTCTCTCATGGGTCATTCCCCCTTCTCATTACCCTCCCTTTCTTTATCCCTTTCTTCTCCTACCGATCTTCCTACTTCTTATGCTCCATAAATGAGTGAAACCATATGATAATTGTCTTTCTCTGCTTGACTTATTTCACTTAGCATTATCTCCTCCAGTGCTGTCCATGTTGTAGCAAATGTTGAGAACTCGTTCTTTCTGATAGCTGAGTAATATTCCATTGTATATATGGACCACAACTTCTTAATCCAGTCATCTGTTGAAGGGCATCTCGGCTCCTTCCACGATTTAGCTATTGTGGACATTGCTGCTATGAACATTGGGGTGCATATGGCCCTTCTCTTCACTACGTCTGTATCTTTGGGGTAAACACCCAGTAGTGCAATGGCTGGATCATAGGGTAGCTCAATTTTTAACTTTTTAAGGGACCTCCACACTGTTTTCCAGAGTGGCTGTACCAACTTGCATTCCCACCAACAATGTAGGAGGGATCCCCTTTCTCCACATCCTCTCCAACAATTGTTGTTTCTTGCCTTGTCTATTTTTGCCATTCTAACTGGCGTAAGGTGGTATCTCAGTGTGGTTTTGATTTGAATTTCCTTGATGGCTAATGATTTTGAACATTTTTTCATGTGTCTGTTAGCCATTTGTATGTCTTCATTGGAAAAGTGTCTGTTCATATCTTCTGCCCATTTTTTGATTTGTTTATTTGTTTCTCGTGTATTGAGTTTGAGAAGTTCTTTGTAGATCTTGGATACCAGTCCTTTATCTGTAGTGTCATTTGCAAATATATTCTCCCATTCCGTGGGCTGCCTCTTAGTTTTTCTGACTGTTTCCTTGGCTGTGCAGAAACTTTTAATCTTGATGAAGTCCCATAAATTCATTTTATCTTTTGTTTCTCTTGCCTTTGGGGATGTGTCATGAAAAAGGTTGCTTTGGCCGATGTCGTAGAGGTTGCTGCCTATGTTCTCCTCTAGAATTTTGATGGATTCCTGTCTCACATCGAGGTCTTTCATCCATTTGGAGTTTATTTTTGTGTATGGTGTGAGAGAGTGGTCAAGTTTCATTCTTTTGCATGTAGCTGTCCAATTTTCCCAGCACCATTTATTGAAGAGACTGTCTTTTTCCCACCGGATGTTTTTTCCTGCTTTATCAAATATTAGTTGCCCAAAGAGCCGAGGGTCCATTTCTGGGCTCTCTATTCTGTTCCATTGGTCTATGTGTCTGTTTTTGTGCCAGTACCATGCTGTCTTTGTGATCACAGCTTTGTAGTACAGCTCGAAATCCGGCATTGTGATGCCCCCAGCTTTGTTTTTCCTTTTCAACAGTTCCTTGGAGATTCGGGGCCTTTTCTGTTTCCATACAAATTTAAGGACTATTTGTTCCAGTTCTTTGAAAAATGTCCTCGGTATTTTGATCGGGATAGCATTGAAAGTGTAGATTGCTCTGGGTAGCATGGACATTTTAACTATGTTAATTCTTCCAATCCATGAGCATGGAATATCTTTCCATCTTTTTATGTCTTCCTCAATGTCTTTCAAGAGTGATTTATAGTTTCTAGAATATAGGTCCTTTACGTCTCTGGTTAAGTTAATTCCAAGGTAACGTATGGTTTTTGGTGCTATTGTAAATGGGATGGATTCCCTAATTTCTCTTTCTTCGGTCTCGTTATTCGTGTATAGAAATGCAACTGATTTCTGAGCATTGATTTTGTATCCCGCCACGTTACTGAATTGCTCTATAACTTCTAATAGTTTGGGAGTGGCTTCTTTTGGGTTTTCCATATAGAGTATCATGTCATCTGCAAAGAGAGACATTTTGACTTCTTCTTTGCCAATTTGAATACCTTTGATCCCTTTTTGTCGTCTGATTGCTGTTGCAAGGACTTCTAGTACTATGTTGAATAATAGTGGCGAGAGTGGGCATCCTTGTCGAGTTCCTGATCTTAAGGGAAAGGCTTCCAGCTTTTCCCCATTGAGAATAATATTTGCAGTAGGCTTTTCATAGATGGCTTTTATGAGATTGAGAAATGTACCTTCTATTCCTACACTCTGAAGGGTTTTAATCAGGAAAGGATGCTGTATTTTGTCAAATGCTTTTTCGGCATCGATTGAGAGGATCATATGGTTCCTGAGTCTTTTCTTGTTGATATGATGTATCACGCTGATTGATTTGCGAATATTGAACCACGCTTGCATCCCAGGTATGAATCCCACTTGATCGTGATGGATAATCCTTTTAATGTACTGTTGGATTCTATTAGCAAGTATCTTGTTGAGGATTTTGGCGTCCATATTCATTAGGGAAATCGGTCTGTAATTCTCCTTTTTGAGGGGGTCTTTGCCTGGTTTGGGGATCAAGGTAATATTGGCCTCATAGAATGAGTTTGGTAGCTTTCCTTCTGTTTCTATTTTTTGAAATAGCTTTAGGAGAATAGGTATTATTTCTTCTTTGAATGTTTGGTAGAATTCCCCAGGAAAACCGTCCGGGCCTGGAGTTTTGTTATTTGGAAGGTTGTTTATCACTGACTCAATTTCTTCATAATTAATTGGCCTGTTTAAGGAATCAATTTCTTCCGGTTTCAATCTTGGTAGTTTATAGGTTTCCAGGAAGGATTCCATCTCTTCCAGATTGCTTAGTTTATTGGCATATAGCTGTTGATAAAAATTTCTAATAATCCTTCCAATTTCAATGGTGTTCGTCGTGACCTCTCCTTTTTCATTCATAATTTTAATAATCTGGGTCCTTTCTCTTTTCTTTTGGATAAGTCTTGCCAGTGGTCTGTCAATTTTATTGATTCTCTCAAAGAACCAGCTTCTAGTCCTGTTGATCTGCTCTACTGTACTTCTGGTTTCTGCTTGATTGATTTCAGCTCTAATTTTGGTCAACTGCTTCCTCGTGCGTGGATTAGGCCTGTCCCTCTGTTGCTGTTCCAGCTTCTTGAGGTGAGAATATAAAAACTGCATTTTAGATTTTTCTATTCTTTTGAGTGAGGCTTGGATGGCTATGTATTTCCCCCTTAGGACTGCCTTTGCAGTATCCCATAGGTTTTGGACTGTTGTATTTTCATTCTCATTGGTCTCCATAAATTGTTTAATTTGATTTTTGATTTCCTGGTTTATCGAGTCATTCCTGAGCAGGATGGTTCTTAGTCTCCAAGTGTTTGAGTTTCTTCCAAATTTTTCCTTGTGGTTGAGTTCCAATTTCAGAGCGTTGTGGTCTGAGAATATGCAGGGGATAATTTCAATCTTTTGGTATCGGTTGAGACCTGTTTTGTGTCCCAGAACATGGTCTATTCTTGAGAATGTTCCATGGGCATTAGAATAGAATGAGTATTCTTTGGTTCTGGGGTGTAGTGTTCTATATATATCTATGAGGTCCAACTCGTCGAGTATGGCATTCAAAGCCTTTGATTCTTTGCTTAGTTTTTGCCAGGGTGTTCTGTCTATTTCTGAGAGTGGAGTGTTGAGGTCCCCTACTATTAATGTATTTTTATTTATATGTCTCTTTATTCTGGTTAAGAGTTGGCTTGTGTATCTTGCTGCTCCCCTGTTGGGGGCATATATATTTATAATTGTCATATCCACTTGTTGAATACTTCCCTTAAGAATAATATAGTGCCCTTCTGCATCTCTAACTATAGTCTGTAGTTTAAAATCCAATTTATCTGATATGAGAATTGCTACCCCAGCTTTCTTTTGAGGTCCATTTGCGTGAAAGATGGTACTCCATCCCCTTACTCTCAGTCTGAATGCATCTTTGGGTTCGAAATGAGTCTCTTGTAGACAGCAAATGGATGGGTCATTTCTTTTTATCCAATCTGCAACCCTGTGGCGTTTTATGGGATGGTTCAAACCATTTACATTAAGACTGATTACTGAGAGATATGATTTTAATGTTGCCATGTTGCCAGTAAAGTCTTTGTTTGTATTGGCTGTGACTTTCTGTTCTGTATCACTCTTGGGGCCTTTTTACTTTTATAGAACCCCCCGTAATATCTCCTGTAGGGCTGGTTTCGTGGTTACAAAATTGGTTAGTGACTGGCGATTCTGAAATGTCTTTATTTCTCCATCAATTCTGAATGACAGCCTTGCTGGATAAAGGATCCTTGGCTGCATGTTTTTCTCTGAAAGAGCTTTAAATATGCTCCCCCAACCCTTTCTCTCATTCCAGGTCTGTGTAGACAGGTCTGACGTAATTCTGATGCTTTTGCCTTGGTACGTGAGAAATTTCTTTGCCCTGGCCGCTTTCAATACTGTATCCTTGCATCTAATATTTGCGAATTGCACTATGACGTGACGTGGCGTAGGTTTGTCGTGGTTGAGCTTGGGAGGGGTCCTCTCTGCCTCTTGGACACGAATGTTTGTTTCCCTTGCTAGATTAGGGAAGTTTTCAGCTACAATTTGTTCAAATATCTCTTCTAGACCTCTGTTTTTCTCCACCCCCTCGGGGATGCCGATGATTCTAACATTGGATCGTTTCATTGAGTCAGTAACCTCCCGTAACCTACATTCGTGGGCGTGGATTTTTTTAAGACCATCTTCTATTTTCATTTTTTCCTCTATTAACCCATCCTCCAATTCACTAACCCGTTCCTCTGCTTCTGCGACCCTGGCCGTCAGAGCCTCTAGTTTTGCCTGCATTTGGCTCATAGAATTTTTAATTTCTGTCAGATTCGCTCTCATTTCTGTCCTTAGGGATTCTATATTCTCAGTAACCTTTTCGTTAATAGTTTTTTCAATTCTACTCATCATTTTGACCATCGTTACTCTGAATTCCATTTCTGATAATTTGGTTACATCCATATCCATTATTTCTGTGGCAGAGGCCACAGAATCACTGTCTTTTCTTTGCTGGGGGGGGCTTCTCCTTCTTGTCATTCTGATGAAGAGAGGTTGCGGGGTTTCCAGAGCCCAAATTATTGACTGGGTCCCAGGCCGTGCCCCTTGTTTTATAGGGATCTTAGGGATGTGGGCTTCTTCTTTAAAGATTTTATTTATTTATTTATGTGGCAGCCAACCAGCGAGAGAGGGAACAGAAGCAGGGGAGTGGGAGAGGAAGAAGTAGGCTCCCAGCGGAGGAGCCCGATGAGGGACTCCTTTCCGGAACGCCGGGATCACGCCCTAAGCCGAAGGCAGGCGCTCAATGACTGCGCCACCCAGGCGCCCGGGTTGTGGGCTTCTTGATATTTTAGCCTGCCTTCTGTGTTCTGGGGGAGGGGCCTGCCGCGCCGATACTCAGGCAACCCTGTTTGGGTAGAGTCTCCGTGTCCCCTGCGAGGGGGGATGGGGATGGGCACTCTCTGAGCCGGTATTTCCAGGCTTTTGTTCTCTGGCGGCTTTCCCTGGCGGTTTGCTGTGCCTCTTCTGAGAGTCAGAGCAGCAGCGGCCAAATTTCAGCCTCTGTCACGGAACAGAAGGATTGCGGCCCGTTCTCTACTAATGTTCTGGCCACTTTAACTCTGTTTCTGTTGGTGCTGCTCAACCCTGCAGCGTCCCGGGATGTGCGCCCCACACCCGGCGTCCCTGCCTGCCCTCTCACTTCCAGAGACGGCGCGTCTCTGTCCCTTTGTGTTTCTAATGCCGCCAGCCTCCCGCCGCCCAGCCTCCGAGATCTCCTGGTCTCAGTCTATGCCCGGTGAGCATACCCCATTTCCGGAGTTCCGTGAGAAGCCTGGTGGCGCGCACACCCGGTTCAGGGTCTCAGTCTGCTGTTTCGTGGGTGCCGACCACGAGTCCGCCCGCTCTCCCGTGCAGGTGGCCCGCCAGCCACCAGCCACCCCGTGCACGCTCCGGGAGCTCCCGGTCTCAGTCTGGATCCCGTGAGCACACCGGGATTCCGGTGTTCCAGGAGATGCCTGGTGGCGTGCGTTCATGGCTTACTGGTCTCAGTCCGCTCTCTCCTGGGTGCCCTCTGTGAGTCCGCCCGCTCCCCCGTGCAGGTGGCTGCCGCTTCCTGGCGCCCAAACGCGGCAGCTCCCTCCCCCTTCTGTTTATCTTCCGATATCTGTGCGCGGTTTTACGGCTCCCCTCTTGGTACCTCAATACTCAGCGCTGGAGATGTTCATTTGTAGAGATCCAGATGTATCTTCCTGCGTCTCAGGCTGATTCTGTGGTTATTTAGGCTGGTCTGTTACCTATCCAGCTCAACTCAGAGGACCGGCTGAAAAAGGGGTCCCCTACTCCTCCGCCATCTTAACTCTCTCCATTCAAACTGACTTTTTAATACTGTTCAATATTTATGTAAAGGTGATGGTGAAAGTTGTATGTGGGAAGAGAAGGACTTCTGGCAGCATTCACTCATTCATTCATTTAAATATATATTGAGTACCTACTGTGGGCCACATTCTGTTTTAAGTACAAAATCCCTGTCTTCATGGAGCAAACATACCCTGAAATCTATAACTCAATTACTTTTAATGTTACAAGCACTTCAAATATGGCCCTAAAATTAGCAGATACCTCCTCTCCTCAGAAGACAGTTTATCAGCCATTCAAGTATGTCCTTTAGAACCCGCCACTACCATCACTTAAGTTATTAAAGTATTCTTTCCAAACTCTTATGTAATACTCTCTATGAGAAGAGTGTTTAGATAATGTAATTTTCTCAGCCTCCCCATGTTTCTAGTGATTTAGAATCTGTTATATTTATATCTCATTGAACCCTCTAGCTAGGCCAACCCATTAACTTTCTCTGATTTTCTTCATTTTGAAGATGAAAAAGCTGAGCCTCATAAGGTTAAATAATTTGCCCTTGTTACATTACTAAAGTAGTAAACCTGAACTGATAGCTTTGGAAATTAAATTTGGGCTCCATCTGGTAAAACAGAGTTGTTTTTGAACATAATGCAAAAGGTGCCCCAAATCTACTTCTGTATACATACTTTTAAGAGGCCCTGAGCTAAGCCCCACCATATGTATTTCTTTAATTTTTATTTCATCTATCCATTTATTTTAGAAGTACTAAGTAGGTGCCTATTATATGGTTATCAATTTAGCGAATAATTTGGAGCTACAAATAATATTTTAAAAAGCCTTCTCTTGAGGTTGGGTTCATTCATTTATTTGAATATATTAAAAGACAAGTTAATTTGAAAGTGTTTATGAGCTCCTATTTTAAAACCTGGTAAAGATTGCTATAGAACAATCATTGGGAGAATGGTTAAGTAAAATATGCTATATGCAAAAAATGGAAGGACAAGATAAACCTACATATATCAAATGGGTAGAATTTTTCTTGAGTATATTTGACACATGATTAGTTTCAGGTATACAACATAGTGATTTGACAAGTTTATACATAATGCTTTGTCATGACAAGTATAGATGCAATCTGTCCTGTTACATCACTATTACAATATTATTGACTGTATTCCTTCTGCTGTGCCTTTTATTCCCATGACTTATT
Organism: Ursus maritimus; assembly: GCF_017311325.1. NCBI lineage: Eukaryota > Metazoa > Chordata > Mammalia > Carnivora > Ursidae > Ursus > Ursus maritimus. The sequence continues at coordinate 67,439,118 of NW_024423319.1, forward strand.
CATTCCATATCTGGAAACCTGTATCTCCCTCTTCCCTTCACCCATTTTGTTCAACTCCCATACCCTTCCCCTCAAACCATCAGTTTGTTCTTTGAATTTATAGGTGTGATTCTTCTTTTTATTTGTTTAGTCTTGGGAGTGTTTTAGATTCCACTTATCAGTGAAATCTTATGGTATTTGTATTTCTCACTGACTTATTTCATTTAGCATAATACTCTCCAAGCCATCCATGTTGTGTCAAATGGTATGATCTCATCTTTTTTGTGACTGCCTAATATTCCATTGTTTATATATACATTTTCCTTATCCACTTATCTATTAATGGACACTTAAGTTGCTTCCAGATCTTGGCCATTGTAAATAATGTTGCAATAAACATAGGGGTGCAGATAACTTTTCAAATTAGTGTTTTCATATTCTTTGGGTAAATAACCAATAGTAGAATTATTAGTTCATTAGGTATTGCTATTTTTAATTTTTTGAGGAACCCCCATACTGTTTTCCACAATGGCTGCACCAGGTTGCATTCCCACCAACAGTGCACAGGGTTCCTTTTTCTCCACATCCTTGTCAATATTTGTTATTTCTTGTCATTTTTATTTAAGCTATTCTAACTGGTGTAAGGTGATATCTCATTGCAGTTTTGATTGTCATTTCCCTGTTGATTAGTAATGTTGAGCATCTTTTCTTCTTTGGAAAATGTGTATTCAGATCCTCTTCCTATTTTTTAATGAGATTGTTTTTTCGTGTTGATGTATATAAGTTCTTTATATATTTTGGATATTAACCCCTTATTGGATATATCATTTGCAAATATCTTCTTCCACTCAGTAGGTTGTCTTTTCATTTTGTTGATAATCTCCTTTGTTGTGCACAAGCTTTTTATTTTGATGTAGTCCTAATAGTTTATTTTTGCTTTCATTTCCCTTGCCTTAGGAGACATAACTAGAAAAAATGTTGGTATGACCAATGTCAGAGAAATTACTGCCTGTGTTATCCTCTAGGACATTTATTTGTATGAAATGGCAAAAGATACTGAATAGCCCAAGTAATCATAAACAAACAAACACACAAACAAACAAAGTTGGATATACCACAATCCCAGATCTCAAGATATAGTACAAAGGGGTAGCAATCAATACAGTATTATGGTACTGGCACAAAAATAGACACACAGATCACTGGAACAGAATAGAGTGCAGAAATAAACCCAAGCTTTTATGGCCAATTAATCTGTGTCAAAGTAGGCAAGAATATACAATGGGGAAAAGATAGTCTCTTTGACAAATGGTGTTGGGAAATCTGGACGGCTACATGCAAAAGAATGAAACTTGACCAATTTCTTACACCATACACAAAAATAAACTTAGAATTGATTAAAGCCCTAAATGTGGGACCTAAAACTGTAAAATTCCTAGAAGAAAACATGGGCAGCAAGTTCTTTGTCATTGGTCATAGAAATATTTTTCTAGATATGTCTCCTCTGGCAAGAGAAATAAGAGAAAAATTAAACTATTGGGAGTACACCAAAATGAAAAGCTTTTGAACAGAAAAGGAAGCCATCAATAAAATAAAGAGGCAACCTACTGAGTGCAAGAAGATATTTGCAAATAATATATTTGATAATTGGTTTATATGCAAAATTTATAAAGAATGTATGCAACTCAACACACACACACACACACACACACACACCACAAAAATATTACTAAAAAATGATCAGAGGACCTGAATAGACATTTTCCCAAAGAAGATATACAGATGGCCAATAAACACATGGAAAGTTGCTCAATATCACTAATCATCAGGGAAATGAAAGTCAAAACCACAATGAATTATCACCTTACAACTGTCAGAATGGCTGGAGTCAAAAAGACAAGAAATTTCAAGTGTTGGCAAGGATGTGGAGAAAAAGGAACCATCATGTGTTGTTGGTGGGAATGCAAATTGGTGCAGCCATTGTGGAAAACAGAATGGAGGTTCCTCAGGAAATTAAAAGTGGAAGTTTCATATGACCCAATAATTCCAGTACTGGTTATTTACTCACAGAAAACAAAACTAAACTAAACAACAACAACAAAAAAAAACAAAGCACCAATTCAAAAAGATATGTGCAGCTATGTTTAGTACAGCATTATTTACAATAGCCAAGGCATCAATGCAACCTAAGTGTCCATCAATATGTAAATGGATAAAGGAGATATGGTATATATATATATGCAATGAGATATTACTCACCCATAAAAAAAGAATAAGATCTCATAGGGGAAGGGAGGGAAAACTGAATGGGAAGAAATCAGAGAGGGAGAAAAACCATAAAAGACTCTTAACTATAGGAAACAAACTGAGAGCTTCTGGAGGGGAGGTGGGTAGGGGATGGGGTAATTGGATGATGGGTATTAAGGAGGGCACGTGATGCAATGAACACTGGGTGTTATATGCAACTGATGAATTATTGAATACTACATTTGAGACTAATGATGTACTATATGATGGCTAATTGAATTTCAATTAAAAAAAAAGAATAAGATCTTGCCATCTGCAACAAAATGGATGGACCTAAAGGTTATAATGCTAAGTGAAATAAATCAGACAGATAAAGACAAATACAATATGACTTCATTCATATGTGAAATTTAAGAAACAAAAGAAAAAAACAAAAATAAAAAGAGACAAAAACAGACTTCTAAATACAAAGAACAAACTGGTGGTTGTCAGAGAGGATGTGAATAGGGGATGTGTTAAATAATAAAAGGTATTAAGACTTAGTGTGGTGAGCATTGAGAAATATAAAACTGTTGATTCATTATTATTGTATACCTGAAATTAATATAATAATATATGTTAATTATACTTCAATGAACTGATGAATCATTGAACATTATATCAAAAACCAATGATGTACTATGCCTTGGCTAATTAAATTTAAATTAAAAAAAAGAAAATATAACAATATTCAAATTATAAATAAGATACTATGTAAAATAGAGAAAAGTTAATCATAAGTGAAAGCAAAATAATATGCATTTTTAATATGCTACCTTATAAAACAGTATATTAGTTGTTTCATAATTGATTCATGAATGTAATTTTGTGTTATTTGCTTTACAGCAGCAACATTTAGCTCTTTCAGATTATATACTGATTGGGAAGATATATTTATAAACAAGCCACAATTATTTCCAACTGAGTCTTTCATCATGATTAATACCTATGAGTACTCTTTTGAACATCTTTATTTTTAAACAGAAATCAAATACTGTTTTGCTCACATTGAGTTTTCATTTCTTAAGATAATTTTGTATACTTTTATTTTTATTATCATTTGATTTCAACACATAAAATTGAGATTATAACACATGGTTGCTATTATTATATTGCCATATTAGTAATTATAGTAGTGTTAAATTCATAGTTCACTGGTTTGTAAAATCTTTGAACCAAAGTATGGTTTTTTCTTGCCCTAAAAAATAAACAAATAAAATAAATAAAAATAAAAATAGGAACTTACTTAGAAGAAAACAGATCAGCCAATTTTTAAAAAGGCAATATATTTGAAAAATCACTTCACCATAAAAGAGATAATTATTTGAAATAAGCATAAGAAAAGATGTTCAAATAATTAATCATTAGATAAATACAAATTTAAAAAAACTATGAGATACTATTGCATACATATTAGAATGACTAAGAATTAAAATTAAAAAAATACTGAGTACACCAAAAACTGAGTATGTTAACAAAGATGTAGAGAAACTAGAACTCAAAAATACACTGCTGGTGATAACATAAATTGATATAACTACATTGGAAAAACAGCTTGACAGTTCCTTAAAAAGTTAAACATAAAACTACCAAATGAACCAATCATTCCACTCTCAGTTATTAACTAAGAGAAAAGAAAGCATATGTCCATACAAAAATGTGTATACACATATTTATAGCAGTTTTATTTGTAAAACACCAATAACTTGAAGGTTTATAAACAAGTGAATGAATAAACAAATTATAGTATATCCATATAGTGGAATACTACTCAGCAGTTGTCTAAAAAGGAAAAAAAGGTAATATGGGTCAGAGGACCTATATTCCAGTTCTAGCTTCGCCAGTCTGAAAAGTCACATAATATTTCACAGCCTCAGTTTTCTCATTTGGGTAATGGGAGAAATAATATTTACCTTGTTAATTTCATATGTTGGTTTGAAAACTCAAATGAGGTAAATATATGGAATTGTTTGGTAAACTGTAATTTGTTTGACTTTTTTGAGGTATGGCATTTTTTAAATTGAAGTATAGTTGGCAGACAATATTATATTAGTTTCTGGTGTACAACATACTAATTTGACAATTCAATACATTAAGCTATGCTCACCACAATTCTATACATTTAGCTATGCTTAATTCTATACATTAAGCTATTTACCATCTATCACCATCCAATGTTATTACAATATTATTGACTATATTCCCTATGCAGTACTTTTCAGCTCTGTGATTTCTTTATTTTATAACTGGAAGCTTGTATCTTGTAGTCCCCTTTACCTATATTACTCATTCCCCTCAATCCCATCCCCTCTGGCAACCAACAGTTGATTTGCTGTGTTTATGATTCCATTTCTGTTTTGTCGGTTGGTTGGTTTTAGTTTTTAGAATCCACATATAAACAAAATTATATGGTATTATTCTTTCTGACCAATTTCACTTAGTATATTAATTTCTTCTTCTGATTAAATTTATGAAAACATCTTTTCTGAAAATTTTTCTTCTGTTTTCTCATATTAGAGACTATAGCTTGAGAGCCTCTTTAAGTTTTAAGTAATAATTGATAAATGTTGACATTCTTGGAAAGTTGATTTATGTTGACTAAGAGGTGGTAAGAATATCATCATGACTGTTCACTTTTCAGCACGTCAACAATATTTATGCTCAGTCTGAATTATATTGCTTGGCTTCCGGACACCAATGAAAGATTTGGGACATGAAAATATCCAATCTATCTGTCACTTTCACTTTGTCAAACTCAAATAAAGACTTTTGATTGGAACGTGTTTTATATCATGAGAAAACATGATTAATATTTACACATTCAAGTTGGGCTCCTAAATTGTACAGATTTATTCTCTCTGTTTGGTTTGATGGCCTTCTTAAAGCAATATTTGTGTAATATAAAACAAAACCATACAAACCTAATTCCCCCAAAGAAAATATATCAAAGTAAGTCAATCTATGGGCTAGTACTCATCATTATACTACTTAATAAGCTCAATTTGGATTGGTTTGGTTCTTATTGACTAACCTATATTAATGATTTACTACATATGAACTGTGTATTGCAGTGATATTGTCCTTAGTATATTATATATAGTAATACACACACGTACACACACATATATATACTATGTATACTAAATAGTATATATATGTGTATATATATATATATACACTATTATGTATATATAGTATGTACTAAACGCACTAATACTATACACACTAGTATGTACTATACATACTACATTCTTTTGCTCTAGTACATACATACTAGAGCAAATGAAGGTTTTTATCCCCATTAGGGGAGCAAATGGTTTCTGATTTAACAGCTGTACGAAGAGAGATGATGATTCTTTCCAATGGTAGAAATAGAAAACAAGTTTACTGGTTTGGCTTCTTTTTGTTATAGTGACTTCTTTCTTCCTCATCTTGGTCATGTGTTGTGATAGGTATACCTTTAACTGGCTCATGAAATTTAGAAAATTCTTAGATTCCTTTTATGTATGCATTTGTTCTTTGCTATTTCAGGTTCATGTTTATTTTAATTTGCCTCTCTCTCTCTCTCTCCCTCTCTCTCTCTCCTGTCCAGTCAGACCAGTGTAAAGTTTAGATTTTTGGAAAACTAGTAGACTGATACCATTTCTTAACCCTCTTCACTCCCTTCTGTATTCTAGCAAGATTTTACTCTGAGGGAGGCATATGGTTAATAGTCACCAATTGTGTTTCTTCTTACTCCTCTACAAAGAAGTAGCCTAAACAGCCAAGTTTCAAGATACTGCTGCTTTTTTTAAGGACCATAGTTTCATAGGTGGCACTTGGAAAGAGAGATAATGACCACCTACCTATCTCCTTCATCCTGGGCACACAGAAAGGTAGGTGAGTAGCAGCTCCTTCAAGATATATATCCACATTTGCATCACTGTGCGAATGATTTTATCTGCTGCCTCAAAACATTGCCTCCTATCTTGCTTTCCTATAAGATAACAAATCAAAGAAATAACTGCTATTCAGTAATGAAGACAAAAAGAAAAACTTGAAAGGTTAGGAAAGTGCTTTCTTCCTGGAGGATCTTATAAGCTATTTAGCAGCTATTTTTGGAGCATCTACTATATGTGAGGCTTAACACAGGGAACTTAGAACAAGTCTCACCTTGTCCTTAAGAAGTTTAGTGTAGCAAAATGAAAGCTACTGAGAACAGTCTTCTTAATGTCCTTTTAGACTCCAGAGGCAGATTGTGAGCCTTTTCTTGGCTGCTCACAAATGTAGTATTATTGCATCTATAAATCATTAGAACTGTAGAATCAGAATGGAATCACTCAGGGTCATATGTGGATAAACAAGGCTGACCCTTTCATCATGATAGCTATGGCAATAAGAAGCTTGAACTAACAACATATTTACTAGTATGGCCAATTTAGATGCCAGTGGGAATATATTTCCCCACAAATTGGTAATGCCAAGTTGAGCAGTAAGTAACCCTAATATCCTGATAGCATATGCATAGGGTATCAACTCCAGAGCAGCATTTCACTCTTCAACATGTTTCACATCTAAGAGAGAATCATGGGTTTCTTTGGAAAAAGTCACCTGCAATTTTCCTGAAATTCACTTATTTATAAATGAACTGTGGAATATATTTTCTAATGATTTCACGTTAAATATTGACAGTTTCTCTTGTCTTGACATTTTTTTAAAACTTTAAACAAATTTAGGTTCAGAAAATAGGGGACAGGAGTTGAGATGGCGGAGGAGTAAGGGACCCTAATTTCGTCTTGTCACTGGAATTCAGATAGATACTTAACAAATCATTCTGAACACCTGCAACATCAATCACACATCTGAGAAAAGAATTGCTGCAATTCTACAAATAGAAAAGTGACCACTTTTTGGAAGGTAGGAGATGCGAGATGTGAATCTGGGGTGATATATTGGAAGATAAGGTGGAGGGGAGGGAGCTTGCTTAAGAAGGATACTGCAAAGTATTATAAGCAATAGAGCACAAAATCAGGACTTTCAAAAGTCTGCTACAGTGGGGGATGATCCTGGCATAAAGGTACTCAGGTGGCAAAGCAGGGTGGAATCCGGTAGGACAGTTTGGTGTCACAGGATCCCTGGGGTCACAAGAAGAATGGGAGTGCCTGAGTCCAGCAGGGTTCCCAGGGACCACAGCAGCGAAACTGACTGAAAAAAGTGAGACTAAGAGACAGCTTTCTGCTTGGTATTGCTATAAACTAAGATCAACTGCATGGTCATGAGATCCCTCTCCAGGCAGGGGCCCAGCAAAAGGTAAAAGTGGAGCGAGACCCCCCCTCCCTTCCCTGCAAGGAACAGTGTGGGTCCACGTCACAGGAGTCCATAAACTTTGGAGAATCAAAACTGGTCACGTGCCTGAGATAAAAATGCAGGGTCACAGGCTGGGTGAACACAGAGATTGGTCAGAAACCAGGGAGACAAGAGTGATTGACTGCTTTTCTGTGAGGGCTCACTGAAGAGTGGGGGGTGCAAACTTTTAGTTCCAGGGCTAGAGAGTGGGGCTTTGCCATTTTCATCTCGTCTCTTGGTGCTGAAAGCCTTCAGGGAGCAAAATAGTGACATATAGTGGAATCCAGAACATGGAGCCAGGCCCTGTGACAAGGGAGGCACAATTCCACAAGTGCAAGGACACCTCAGAATCAGCACAACAGGCCCCTCCCCCAGAAAACTAACAGTAAAAACTAGCTACCACCAAGTTTACTGATCATAGAGAACTGCAAAACTTCAGCTCTTGGGTAAAAGAGTATATAGCATTTGTGGGTTTTTTAATTATTTTTTAGTATTTCAGTTTTATTTTTCAGCTATTTTCTTATTTTTCAATTCCTTTTTTAATTTTTATTTTTATATATACATCATATATATATGTTTCTTTTCTATATATATATATGAATTCATATATATATGCTTCTTTTCTATATATATACATAATGATGAGACAGAAAAACACACACCAAAAGAAAGAGCAGGAGGTAGTACTCAACTCCCAGGTTCTAATCAATATGGATATAAGTAAAGTTTCAAATCTAAAATTCAAAACACAATTATAAAGATACTAGCTGGGCTTGAAAAAAGCATAGAAAACACTAGAGATTCCCTTACTGGAGCAATAAAAGAACTAAAATCTAATTAGGTTGAAATTAAAAATACTATTACTGAGATTCAGTCCCAAATGGAAGCTCTCACAGTGAGAATAAATGAGGCAGAAGAGAGACTTAGTGATATACAAGAAAAAAATGATAGAAATTAAGGAAGCTGAGCAAAAGACAGAAAAACAACTACTGGATCATGAAGGGAGACTTTGATAAATCAGCAATGTCATAAAGCAAAATAATATGCAGATAATAGGGATCCCAAAAGATGAAAACAGGGGGGCAAAGGTTTATTTTAACAAATTATAGTTGAGAACTTTCTCAGTTTGGAGAAGGAAACAGGCATTCAAGTCCAGGAGGCACAAAGAACCTGCATCAAAATCAATAAAATTGGATCAACACCGTGACATATAATAGTGAAGTTTGCAAATTTCAGAGATAAAGAGAAAATTCTGAAAGCAGCTCAGTACAAAAGATCCTTACCCTACAAGAATAGACACATAAGGCTAGCAGCAGATCTATCCACAGAGACCTGGCAGGCCAGGAAGGACTGGCGTGATATACTCAATGTGTTAAATGGGAAAAATATTCTGCCAAAAATACTTTTTCCAGCAAGGCTGTCATTCAGAATAGGAGAGATAAAAGAGTTTCCAAGACAAACAGAAAATAAAGGAGTTCCTGAACACTAAACCATTCCTGCAAGAAATATTAAAGGGGATCCTGTAAGCAAAGAGAGGGCCCAAAAGTAACACAGACAAGAAAGGAACAGAAACAACCTACAGAGAAAGGGACTTTACAGGTAATACAATGACACTAAATTCATATCTTTATATAATTATTATGTAAATGGACTAAATGTTCCAATCAAAAGACATAGGGTTTCAGAGTAGATTAAAAAAAAACATGAACTATCGATAAGCTGTCTACGAAGACTCATTTTAGACTCATAGATACCTGCAGACTGAAAGTGAGGGGGTGATGAACCATTTATCATGCTTACGGACATCAAAAGAAAGCTGGAGTAGCAATCCTTATATCAGACAAACTAGATTTTGAACCAAAAGACTGTAATAAGAAGTGAAGAAGGACACTGTATCATAATAAAAGGGTCTATCCAACAAGATGATTTAAAAATTGTAAATATTTATGCCCCTAACTTTGGAGCAGCCAATTATATAACCGAATTAATAACAAAATTAAAGAAACACATTGACAATAATACATTAATAGTAGGGGACTTTAGAATGCCACTCACATCAATCGACAGATCATCTAAGCAGATCAACAAGGACGAAAAGGCTTTGAATAACACCCTGGACAAGACAGATAGTCAAAGCATTTAAATCTTAAAGCAGCAGAATGCACATTTTTCTCAAGTGCACATGGAACATTCTCCAGAATAGATCACATACTGGGTCACAAATCAGTTCTCAACAGATACAAAAAGACTGAGATTATTCCATGCATATTTTGAAACCACAATGCTTTGAAACATGAAGTCAAGGACGAGCAAAAAATTGGAAGGAAGACAAATACATGAAGGTTAAAGAGCATCCTACTAAAGAATGAGTGAGACAACAAGGAAATTAAGAATTTTAAGAATACAGGGAAGCAAATGAATATGAAAACACTACAGTTCAGAACCTTTGGAATGCAGGAAAGGTGGTCCTAAGGGGGAAGTATATAGCAATACAGTTCTTTCTCTAGAAACAAGAAAATTCTCAAATACACAACCTAACATTACACCTGGAGGAGCTGGAAACAGAAGAACAAATAGAGAGTAAATCCAGCAGGAGAAGAGAAATAATAATGATTAGAGCATAAATCAATGATATAGAAATCAGATAAACAATAGAACAGATCAAGGAAACTAGAAGCTTCTTCTTCAAGAGAATTAATAAGATTGATAAACCCCTAGCCAGACACCAGAGAGAGAGAGAGAGAGAGAGAGAGAGAAAGAGAAAGACTCAAATAAATAAAATCATGAGAGAAAATGGAGACACCACAACCAAACCAAAGAAATACAAACAATTCTAAGAGGATATTATGAGCAATTATATGCCACCAATTAGGCAATCTGGAAGAAATGGATGCTTCCTAGAAACATATAAATTACCAAAGCTGAAACAGGAAGAAATAGAAAACCTGAACAGACCTATTATCAGCAAAGAAACTGAATTAGTAATCAAAAATCTCCCAACAAACAAGAAGCCATGGCCACATACCTTTCCATGGGAATTCTACCAAATATTAAAGAGGAATTAACACCCATTCTTCTGAAACTGTTTCAAAAAACAGAAATGGAAGGAAAACTTCCAAACTCATTCTATGAGATCAGTATTACCTTGATCCCAAAACTGAAGACCCATCAAAAAGAATTACAAACCAATATCCCTTATGAACATGGATGCCAAAATTCTCACTAAGATAGTAGCTACTAGGATCCAATAGTACATTAAAAGGATATTCACCACAAACTAGTGGGATTTATTCCTTGGCTGCAAGGGTGATTCAACATCCACAAATTAATGTGATATATTAAAAAGAAAAAAAGGACAAGAAATATGAACCTCACAATAGATGCAGAAAAATCATTTGACAAAATGCAGCATTGTTTCTTGAAAAAACTCTCCACCTGTAAGGGTAGAGGGAACATACTTCAATATCATAAAAGCCACATATGAAAAACCCACATTCATTATCATCCTCAAAGGAGAAAAACTGAGAGCTTTTCCCCTATGGTCAAGAAAATGACAGGGATGTCCACTCTCACCACTGCTGTTCAACATATAACCAGAAGTTAGCTTCAGCAATAAGACAACAAAACAAAATAACAAGCATCCAAATAAGCAAAGAAGTCAAACTTTCACTTTTTGCAGATGGCATGATACTCTGTAGAAAACACAAAAGGATTCACCCCAAAATTACTAGAACTCATACAGGATTCAGCAAAGTGGCAGGGTATAAAATCAATGCACAGAAGTCAGTTGCATTTCTATACACTAATAATGAGACAGAAGAAAGATAAATCAAGGAATTGATACTTTTTACAACTGCACCAAAAGCCATAAGATACCTAGAAATAAACCTAACCAAAGAGGTAAAGGATCTGTACTCTGAAAACTGAAGAACACTTATGAATGAAATTGAGGAAGAAACGAAGAAATGGAAACACATCCGATGCTTATGGATTGGAAGAAGAAATACTGTTAAAATATATATGCTACCAAAAGCAATGTACATGTTCAATACAATCCGTATCAAAATGCCATCAGCATTTTTCATAGAGGTGGAACAAATGATCCTAAAATTTGCATGGAGCCAGGAGAGACCCAAAGTAACCAAAGGAATGCTGAAAATTCCGGACTTCAAGCTATATTACAAAGCTGTAATCACCAAGACAGCATGGTACTGATACAAAAAGAGACACATAGATCAATAGAACAGAATAGACAACACAGAAATGGACCCTCAACTCTGTGGTCAACTAATATTCAACAAAGCAGGAAAGCATAGCAAGTGGAAAAAAGACAGTCAACAAATGGTGCTGGGAAAGTTGGACAGTGAGATGCAGAAGAATGACACTGGACCACTGTAGAGGAGTTAAGATGGTGGAAGAGTAGGGGTCCCCTTTGTCAGCTGGTCCCCTGAGTCAAGCTGGATAGGTACCAGACCATCCTGAAAACCAATGAAATCAGCTTCAGACATAGGAAGATACATCTGGATCTCTACAAATGAACATCTCCAGCGCTGAGTACAGAGGTACGAAGCGGGGAGCCGTGAATCCATGCACAGATATCAGAAGATAGACGGAAGGGGGAGGGAGCCTCCGCACTCGGGTGCCAGGAAGTGGTAGCCACCTGCACAGGGAGCTGGCCGGACTCTCAGACCGGCACCTGCAAGAGAGCAGACTGAGACTGTGAGCCGGGGAATGCGCGTGCAACCAGACTGAAAACCGGCACTCCGGGGCGCCCCCAAACCATACTGAAACAGGGAGCTTGGGAGCTTGCGCGGGGGCAGCTGGCGGCTGGCGGAGTTACAAACACAAAGGACAGAGATGTGCTGGCCCTGGAAGTGAGGGCTAGGATGCCGGCTGTGGGGTGCACAACCCAATATGTTGCAGGGTTTTTAGCAGCACCAACAGAAACAGAGTTAAAGAGGCCAGGAGAGCTCAGTGGAGAGTGGACTGTGATCTTTCTGTTCTGAGACAGAGGCTAGGATTTGGCCACTGCTTCTCTGGCTCTCAGAAGAGCCAAAGAAAACCACCAGGGAAAGCCGCTAGAGAACAAAAGCCCGGAAATACCAGCTCATATTGTGCCAATCCCCAGCCCCATCTCAGGGAACAGGGAGACTCTACCCAAACAGGGTTGCCTCAGGATCAGCGCAGCAGGCCCCTCCCCCAGAAGGTAGGCTGAAAAACCAAGAAGCCCACATCCCTAAGGTCCCTATAAAACAAGAGCATGCTGCCTGGGTCCTGGTCAATAATTTGGGCTCTGGTGAACCCCGCAACATCTCCTCATCAGAATGACAAGAAGGAGAAATCCCACCCAGAAGAAGAAAAGATAATGAGCCTGTGCCCTCTGAAACAGAACTGATGGATATGGATAAAACCAAATTATCAGAAATGGAGTTCAGAGTAACAATGGTCAAGATGATGTGAGACTTGAAAAAATATTAATGAAAATATTAATGAGAATATAAAATCTCTAGGGCAGAAATGAGAGTGAATCTGGCAGAAATTAAAAAGGCTATGAATCAAATGCAGTCAAAACTAGATGCGCTGACAGCCAGGGTAAATGAGGCAGAAGAACAAATTAGTGAATGGGAGGATGGGATGGTAGAAGAGAAAGCTAAAACAGAAACTTGGCTCAAAAAAATCCAATCTCAGGAATGTAAGTTATGGGAGATTACTGACTCAATGAAACATTCCAATGTCAAAATCACTGGCATCCCTGAGGGGATGGAGAAATAGAGAGGTCTAGAAGAGATATTTGAACAAATTGTAGCTGAAAACTTCACTAATCTAGCAAAAGAAATAAACATTCGTGTCCAAGAGGCAGAGAGGACCCCTCCCAAGCTCAACCATGACAAATTTATGCCATGTCACGTCATAGTGCAATTTGCAAATATTAGATCCAAGGATACAGTTTTGAAAGTGGCCAGGGCAAAGAAATTTCTCATGTACAAAGGCAAAAATATTAGGATTACGTCAGACATGTCTACACATACCTGGAATGAGAGAAAGGGTTGGGGGGGCATTTTAAAAGCTCTTTCAGAGAAAAACATGCAGTCAAGTTTCCTTTATCCAACAAGGCTGTCATTCAGAATTGATGGAGAGATAAGAACCTTCCAGAATCGCCAGTCACTGGCCAATTTCATCACCACGAAAAAAAGCCCTACAGGAGATATTAAGGGGATATTAAGGTAAAACTAAAAAGGCCCCAAGAGTGATACAGAACAGAAAGTTACAATCGATAGAAACAAAGACTTTACAGGAAACATGACATCATTAAAATCATATCTCTCAATAATCATTCTCAATGTGAATGGCCTAAATCCTCCCATAACACGCCACAGGGTTGCAGATTGGATAAAAAGACATGACCTATCCATTTGCTGTCTACAAGAGACTCATTTTGAACCTAAAGATATGTCCAGACTAAAAGTGAATGGATGGAAAACCATTTTTCACGCCAATGGACCTCAATAGAAAGCTGGGGTAGCAATTCTCATATCAGACAGATTGGATTTTAAACTAAAGACTGTAGTTAGCAATACAGAAGGACACTATATTATTCTTAAAGGATGTATCCAACAAGTGGATATGACAATTTTAAGTATCTATGCCTGCAACAGGGGAGCAGCAAGATACACAAGCCAACTCTTAACCAGAATAAAGAGACATATAGATAAAAATAAGTTAATAGTAAGGGATCTCAACACCCCACTATCAGCAATAAACAGATCACCTAAGCAGAAAATCAACAAAGAAACAAGAGCTTTAAATGCAATACTAGACCAGATGGACCTCATAGATATATACAGAACACTACTCCCCAGAACAACCGAACACTCATTCTTTCCAATTACACATAGAACATTCTCCAGAATAGACCATATGCTGGGTCACAAAGCAGTTCTCAACCGATACCAAGAGATTGAAATTATGCCCTGCATATACTCAGACCA
>NW_024423319.1:67453706-67485361 GCF_017311325.1 Ursus maritimus
TGGCCCTGGAAGTGAGGGCTAGGATGCCGGCTGTGGGGTGCACAACCCAATATGTTGCAGGGTTTTTAGCAGCACCAACAGAAACAGAGTTAAAGAGGCCAGGAGAGCTCAGTGGAGAGTGGACTGTGATCTTTCTGTTCTGAGACAGAGGCTAGGATTTGGCCACTGCTTCTCTGGCTCTCAGAAGAGCCAAAGAAAACCACCAGGGAAAGCCGCTAGAGAACAAAAGCCCGGAAATACCAGCTCATATTGTGCCAATCCCCAGCCCCATCTCAGGGAACAGGGAGACTCTACCCAAACAGGGTTGCCTCAGGATCAGCGCAGCAGGCCCCTCCCCCAGAAGGTAGGCTGAAAAACCAAGAAGCCCACATCCCTAAGGTCCCTATAAAACAAGAGCATGCTGCCTGGGTCCTGGTCAATAATTTGGGCTCTGGTGAACCCCGCAACATCTCCTCATCAGAATGACAAGAAGGAGAAATCCCACCCAGAAGAAGAAAAGATAATGAGCCTGTGCCCTCTGAAACAGAACTGATGGATATGGATAAAACCAAATTATCAGAAATGGAGTTCAGAGTAACAATGGTCAAGATGATGTGAGACTTGAAAAAATATTAATGAAAATATTAATGAGAATATAAAATCTCTAGGGCAGAAATGAGAGTGAATCTGGCAGAAATTAAAAAGGCTATGAATCAAATGCAGTCAAAACTAGATGCGCTGACAGCCAGGGTAAATGAGGCAGAAGAACAAATTAGTGAATGGGAGGATGGGATGGTAGAAGAGAAAGCTAAAACAGAAACTTGGCTCAAAAAAATCCAATCTCAGGAATGTAAGTTATGGGAGATTACTGACTCAATGAAACATTCCAATGTCAAAATCACTGGCATCCCTGAGGGGATGGAGAAATAGAGAGGTCTAGAAGAGATATTTGAACAAATTGTAGCTGAAAACTTCACTAATCTAGCAAAAGAAATAAACATTCGTGTCCAAGAGGCAGAGAGGACCCCTCCCAAGCTCAACCATGACAAATTTATGCCATGTCACGTCATAGTGCAATTTCAATTTGCAAATATTAGATCCAAGGATACAGTTTTGAAAGTGGCCAGGGCAAAGAAATTTCTCATGTACAAAGGCAAAAATATTAGGATTACGTCAGACATGTCTACACATACCTGGAATGAGAGAAAGGGTTGGGGGGGCATTTTAAAAGCTCTTTCAGAGAAAAACATGCAGTCAAGTTTCCTTTATCCAACAAGGCTGTCATTCAGAATTGATGGAGAGATAAGAACCTTCCAGAATCGCCAGTCACTGGCCAATTTCATCACCACGAAAAAAAGCCCTACAGGAGATATTAAGGGGATATTAAGGTAAAACTAAAAAGGCCCCAAGAGTGATACAGAACAGAAAGTTACAATCGATAGAAACAAAGACTTTACAGGAAACATGACATCATTAAAATCATATCTCTCAATAATCATTCTCAATGTGAATGGCCTAAATCCTCCCATAACACGCCACAGGGTTGCAGATTGGATAAAAAGACATGACCTATCCATTTGCTGTCTACAAGAGACTCATTTTGAACCTAAAGATATGTCCAGACTAAAAGTGAATGGATGGAAAACCATTTTTCACGCCAATGGACCTCAATAGAAAGCTGGGGTAGCAATTCTCATATCAGACAGATTGGATTTTAAACTAAAGACTGTAGTTAGCAATACAGAAGGACACTATATTATTCTTAAAGGATGTATCCAACAAGTGGATATGACAATTTTAAGTATCTATGCCTGCAACAGGGGAGCAGCAAGATACACAAGCCAACTCTTAACCAGAATAAAGAGACATATAGATAAAAATAAGTTAATAGTAAGGGATCTCAACACCCCACTATCAGCAATAAACAGATCACCTAAGCAGAAAATCAACAAAGAAACAAGAGCTTTAAATGCAATACTAGACCAGATGGACCTCATAGATATATACAGAACACTACTCCCCAGAACAACCGAACACTCATTCTTTCCAATTACACATAGAACATTCTCCAGAATAGACCATATGCTGGGTCACAAAGCAGTTCTCAACCGATACCAAGAGATTGAAATTATGCCCTGCATATACTCAGACCACAATGCTTTGAAATTGGAACTCAATCACAAGGAAAAAATGGAAGAAACTCAAACACTTGGAAACTAAGAACCATCCTGCTCAAGAATGATTCGATAAACCAGGAAATCAAAAATTAATTTAAACAATTTATGAAGACCAACAAGAATGAAAACAGAACAGTCCAAAACCTATGGGACATTGCAAAGTCACTCCTAAGGGGAAAATACATAGCCATCCAAGCCTCACTCAAAAGAATAGAAAAATCTAAAATGCAGTTTTTATATTCTCATCTTAAGAAGCTGGAAAAGGAACAGAGGAACAGGTTTAATCCACGCACGAGAAAGCAGTTAATCAAGATTAGAGCAGAGATCAATGAATTAGAATCCAGGAGCACAGTTGAGCAGATCAACAGAACTAGAAGCTGGTTCTTTGAAAGAATAAATATCGATAAGCCAGTGGCCAGACTTTTTCAAAAGAATAGAGAAAGGACCCAAATTAACAAAATTATGAATGAAAAGGGAGAGGTCACAACCAACACCAATGAAGTAGGAAGGATCATTAGAAACTTTTATCCACAGCTTTATGCCAATAAATTAAACAACCTGGAAGAAATGGATGCCTTCCTGGAAACCAATAAACTACCAAGACTGAAACAGAAAGAAATTGATTTTTTAAACAGACCAATTAATTATGAAGAGATTGAAGCAGTGATCAAGAAACTCCCAAAAAAACAAGACTCCAGGGCCTGACAGATTTCCCGGGGAATTCTACCAAACATTCAAAGAAGAACTAATACCTATTCTCCTGAAGCTGTTTCAAAAAGTAGAAACAGAAGGAAAACTACCAAACTTATTCTATGAGGCCAGTATTACCTCGATCCCCAAACCAGACAAAGATCCCATCAAATTCCTCATATTCCTCCATTTCATAAAAACCATCTATGAAAAGCCTACTGCAAATATCATTCTCAAGGGGAATAGCAGGAAGCCTGTCCCTTAAGATCAGGAACACGACAAGGATGCCTACTCTCGCCATTATTATTCAACAGAGTACTAGAAGTCCTTGCAACAGCAATAAGACAACAAAAAGGGATAAAATGTATCCAAATCAGCAAAGAAGAAGTCAAACTGTCTCTCTTCGCAGATGACATGATACTCTATATGGAAAACCCAAAGAATCCTCCCCCAAATTACTAGAAGTTATAGAGCAATTCAGTAATGTGGCAGGATACCAAATCAATGCTCAGAAATCAGTTGCATTTCTATACATGAACAATGAGACTGAAGAAAGAGAAATTAGGGAATCCATTCCATTTATAATAGCACCAAAAACCATACGTTATCTCAGAATTAACTTAACCAGAGACATAAAGGATCTATATTCTAGAAACTACAGATCACTCCTGAAAGACATTGAAGAAGACACAAAAAGATGGAAAAATATTCCATGCTCATGGTTCGGAAGAATAAACATAGTTAAAATGTCTATGCTACCCAGAGCAATCTACACTTTCGGTGCCATCCCAATCAAAATACCAATGACATTTTTCAAAGAACTGGAACAAACAGCCCTTAAATTTGTGTGGAACCAGAAAAGGTCTGAACTGCCAAGAAATTGATGAAAAGGAAAAACAAAGCTGGGGGCATCACGTTGCCGGATTTCAAGTTGTACTACAAAGCTGTGATCACCAAGACAGCATGGTACTGGCACAAAAACAGACACACAGACCAATGGAACAGAATAGAGAACCCAGAAATGGACCCTCGGCTCTTTGGGCAACTAATCTTTGACAAAGCAGGAAAAAACATCCAGTGGATAAAAGACAGTCTCTTCAATAAACGATGCTGAGAAAATCGGACAGCTACATGCAAAAGAATGAAACTTGACCACTCTCTCACACCATACACAAAAATAAACTCCCAATGGATGAAAGACCTCAATGTGAGACAGGAATCCATCAAAATCCTAGAGGAGAACATAGGCAGCAACCTCTATGACATCGGCCACAGCATCATTTTCATGACACATCTCCAAAGGCAAGATAAACAAAAGCCAAAATGAACTTGTGGGACTTCATCACGATCAAAGGCTTCTGCACAGCCAAGGAAACAGTCAAAAAACTAAGAGGCAGCCCACAGAATGGGAGAAGATATTTGCAATTCCGATCAGATAAAAGACTGGTATCCAAGATCTACAGAGAACTTCTCAAACTCAATACACAAGAAACAAATAAACAAATCATAAAATGTGCAGAAGGTATGAACAGACACTTTTGTAATGAAGACATACAAGTGGCTAACAGACACATGAAAAAATGTTCAAAATCATTAGCCATCAGGGAAATTCAAATCAAAACCACCTTGAGATACCACCTTACGCCAGTTAGAATTGCAAAAATTGACCAGGCAGGAAACAACAACTGTTGGAGAGGATGTGGAGAAAGGGGATCCCTCCTACATTGTTGGTGGGAATGCAAGCTGGTACAGCCACTCTGGAAAACAGTGTGGAGGTCCCTTAAAAAGTTAAAAATTGAGCTACCCTTTGATCCAGCCATTGCAGTACTGGGTATTTACCCCAAAGATACAGATGTAGTGAAGAGAAGGGCCATATGTACCCCAATGTTTATAGCAGCATTGTCCACAATAGCTAAATTGTGGAAGGAGCCGAGATGCCATTCAACAGATGACTGGATTAAGAAGTTGTGGTCCATATATACAATGGAATATTACTCAGCCATCAAAAAGCATGAAATCTTACCATTTGCAATGACGTGGTTGGAGCTAGAAGGTATTATGCTAGGCAAAATATGTCAGTCATAGAAAGACCAATACCATATGATTTCATTCATACGTGGAATTTAAGAAATAAAAGAGGTGAACATAGGGGAAGGAAAGGAAATAAAAAATAAGATAAAAACAGAGGGAGAGAAACCATAAGGGACTCTTAACTATAGAAAACTGAGGACTGCTGGAGGGGAGATGGGTAGGTGTTGGGATAATTGGGTGAAGGGCATTAAGGAGACACTTGGTGTAATGAGCACTGGGTGTTATATGCAACTGATGAATCACTGAATTCTACCCCTGAATCTAATAATACATGTTAATAAAAATAAGTAAATAAATAAATACCAACATTAATTAATCAATTAATTAATTAAGTTATTGGTGAGGATCACTGAACTGAACTTCCTTTCACATTTTATTAATAAAGTACTATTATAAGAATTATGACATGCCACCTCCCATACCACATCCCATTCCACCCATTCCATCCATTCCACCCATTCCACCCATTTTAGGGTCCTAAAGACCCTACTTTAGGAATTTCAATGACTAGATCTTCTGCTGTACTTAACAGAGAGACCGCTCTGCCAGCATCCAGTAACCTTAGTTGAGTGAATTTTTCCTTTTTCCACAATATTCACAAAATCTCTAAGCATAGCATCATACCCATCTTTTGAGGAAATTTGCATAATTTTCTCAATTATTAGTGATCTTTCAATACCTGCAATCTTAGAAATGGTCATTGCAGGAATTTTGAGTGTTCTTTTAATAATTTCTATATCAATGTTTTGATCTTCGGGAGCTGGAATTATTTTTTGAAGATTTATTTATTTATTTGAGAGAGAGAGAGAGAGAGAGAGCACACAAGCAGAGGAAGGGACAAAAAGAGAGGGAGAAACAGACTGCCCACTAAGCATGGAGTCTGATGCAACACCAGGCTTGATCCCAGGACCCTGAGATCATGACCTGAGCCAAAGGCAGCCGCTTAACCAATTAAGCTACCCAGGCACCCCAGGAGCTGGAATTATTGTCCAAAGCTGGAATGAGCCAAAACATGACACAACCCCTTCCCAGAATAATGCTTTCAACAGCAGCTCATGTAGCATTGAGGACATCTGTAACTCTGTCTTTTCATTCACTTCAACATCATTTGTCCCACCAACTTCCAGCACAGCTACTCTATCTGAAGGTTTGGCCAGACATTCAATCAGTTTTTTCTTTTCATGTTCACTAGTCGTGATATCTAACTGCTTGATGATTTCTTTAAAATGTTTTCCAATTTGAGCCTTGTCACCATTTCCTTTCAAGAGCATTGCATCATCTTTTGTCACAATGACCTCTCCAACCTTTGCTATGTCCTGAGGCTGAGTATCTTCAAGATTTAGTGTCAATTCTTCTCCAAACACTGCACCACCAGCAGCAACAGCAATCTCTTTAATCTGGTTCTTTTTATTGTCACCAAAACCTAGAGCTTTGGCTGCTACAAACTGAAGACCAATTTTTAGCCTATTCAAAATGATTTTATTCAGAACATCTACATCAACATCTAGCAATTATGACCAAGGTCTTATAGGAAGCATTGACAATCTCAGGAGCAAGTACAGTGGATTGGACTCTGGAAACTTTCTTTTCACCTCGGTAGAATATAGAATAATGGAATTCAATTTCTGACCTTTTGATGTATTAATAAAGTATGGAGAAATATACTCTCAATCAAACATCATGCCTTAAGTAATTTCTAATTCATCATTTAGTGTTTTTCCATTACTTACTGTGATGACTCCCTTTCTTCTAGATTTTTTTTCACTGCATCAGAAATGATGTTGCACATTTCTTTGTCTCCATTTGCAGAAATCGGAGAAATCTGAGCAATTTCTTCGGGGATTCTCACACACAGGTTTAGACTGCTTCTTAAGTTCAGCAATTACAGTATTAATAGCTAATATCACACCTCTCCTCATTTCCGGAGAATTAGCAATTTTGTTAATCTTCTCTAAGCTTTCCTTGGCAATAGAGTGTTCCAGGATAATAGCGGTAGTGGTGCCATCCCCAGCCTCTTCATTTGTGTTACTGACATCTTGAACAAGTTTAGTGCTGGTATTTTTATATTTACCTTTTAAGCCAATGGACTTTGCAACAGTTACACCATCTTTTGTTACTTTGGGTCCTTTCCCACTCTGTTCAATAATCAATGTTCTTCTCTTTGGTCCCACAGTAACAGCTACAGCATCGGGTAAAAGGTCTACACATTGAAGCATTAAAGCTCAGTAATCTACACCAATTTTTACCTCTTTGGAATAAGCCTGAATGAGATGAGGAGCCAGTGCCCTGGACACTGGCCTAATTTCAGGAAAAACAACAGGTAATCAAAATATTTCTGTGGGCAATGACAGGGTGTGACAGTAGTCAGGCAGGTTGTTCGATGCAAGTGAGGGGAAGAGTTCCTCTTGTTGTGACTTTTAGCTTATTTTTTCGCCTACCCAGTATCATTCACTCAGATGTCCTATTCATATAATAACCCAATTTTCCAAGACATATTTAATTTCAAGAATTATCTCCTATTATCTTTCCAAGCCATCAGAGTGTTCCATAAGTTCCAGTTTTTTCAAAGTCCAAGTTACACTTTTTGGGTTGCATCTGGCACCAAGAAGCAACACAAAAACCTTATTTATCAGATATTATTGTTAGATTTAAAATTTGGAAAGTATAGTTATCACACTACTAAAAGTAATATTCAGGGAATGAAGAAAATACTTAAAGATAGTAAGTGGAGGTAATGATAAAGACCTCCACAAACCTTTGTTAGGCCATACTTTGCTCTTAGACCATGGTTTAATGCTCTAACTTCTAGTTAAGAAACAGCTTTTAAGCAACTTCAGGTTATAAAATGATAATTGTTTATTAGTGCAATCATTTAGCAATTTAAATTTTGCAGAAAGTTCATTCATTTATTTCGAAGTGAGGTATAAGGGAATAAGTAAGAAAGTTCAAGGCTAGTTTTATCCAAATGTTTTTCTTGTTTCTGTCAACTTTGTTAACTGTATGTGTGACTTTTTAGTTAATATGATTGCAAGTGAGCTAAAAGATAGAAAAGTCTCTCTAAGGTGGAAATATACATTCCAAGTCTTTAGGAAATTAACGTTTATTCTAAATTGTGGTCCTTCAACATTTATGATATTATTTCACTTTGCATAGATCAACAAGAGGGAATAGTAATACTTAATCAGCAAACTCTACATAGGATCTATCTGGAAGCATTCTGCTACTTAATGAAAAGTCTAGATAAAGTAGTTCTCCTTAAAGTCACTGTTGGTATATGTCTTTCTTTTTTAAGTGTGTGTGTGTGTGTGTGTGTGTGTGTGTACATGTAATTTGGCTATGGTTCTTTTAGATAGAGTCTTATCCATAGTCACAAGATAAGTGCTCTTAGGCCTATGGAAGATTTTAAGTCAATACATATAAAATACCTCAGATTAGCACAATCATTGAAAAGAACTATCGACCTTTGAGATCCAAATCTTTTGCTGTCCTGACTGTATAACTGAACTTCAAATGGGCAAAATGTGTTTCAGATAATGATTTATTGAATTCTCACCATAGGTTCGCCTTCTGCTTATGTAACTCTTTTGGAATCTCTCATTCTGTGGCTTTGGATTATTATTGACAATTCTGACTCTGCAACAGAGGATAAAAACCATGATATAATGAATAAGCCACACAAGTTAGAAATACAGATGCAGACTATAGACTTCCAAAGGAGAATTGAGCTTGTCGAGGATATGTGCCAAACATTGAAAATGTTAAAAGGTAGGTACTTTGGTGGTTATTTTTATGGGCTGTGTGTGTGTGTGTGTGTTAGAGTAGAATATTGTAAGAAGATTGTTATGATCTGTATAATATGACAAGTTGTGGCTACTTTTAAAAGAAAATTAAGTTTACTTTCAGAAAAATTGAGCTATCAAAGTGGTAGTGAAAATCTGAAGAACATGGCCAATGAGATTATATTCTTAGGTTCAAAAAAATCTAGGCTTTTTTTAAACAGGAAATAAGCCTAGGAGGGAGTACGAGAAAATGAACTATCATTTATTGAATTTTACTAATCAAGTACCAAAATATGTTTATCCCATTTAACCCTCATAATGATTCTTTGATGTATGTGCTATTATCTTCATTTTACACACAGAAAACAGTCTTGCATAGATTACTTGACTTATCCAAAGCCATGCAGCTATTAAGTTCAGGGTCGTGTTTTAGACACTGGTCTCTCTGACTTCCAACACTATACGTAGAGAGGACTAAATATCTAAAAGAAAACTATAACTATATAATTTCATGGTTTTCTTATGAAGAATTAAACCTCTACTTAATTTTAATTTTCTGAGGAAAGTTTTTGACATACTATATTCAGAAAATTCTTTAGCAAACCCAATATATGCACCTGAAGAAAAAAACAGTGCTAAAGAAAGAACTATTCTCAGAAATGAAATAGCTGTGGTTCTGACATTTTTCCTTTTTGCTTCTTCTGCATTTCTTTAGATAGTATGTAAATGGAAACCAAATTTTCAGGTGTATGTACCTACAGCATTAAGTGTAGAAATGTAGCCTTCTATTATGAAATCTGTTTAATTTATTTAGCTAAAGCAGCAGTTAAAATTTGTTTCAACTGATAACAGACTCATGTCACATACCTTTGGACACTTGATCAGTCTAAGGAATTTAAGCCTTTTTTATTTTTATAATTTAGAAATGTTTAGGTTTCCTTCGCTGTGCAGAAGCTTTTTGTCTTCATGAAGTCCCAATAGTTCAGTTTTGCTTTCATTTCCTTTGCCTCTGGTGACATGTCTAATATGAAGTTGCTAGGCTGAAGTCATAGTTTCAAAGAAAAGTGGAAATATTGATTTAATTTTATTAAATTACAGCCTTTAGAAGTTCTTCCACATGGTGTTTAAATTTTTAATTACATCTTTAATAATATTTTTTTCATAATTCACTAAGTATGTAAAAATTATTGGCAACTGTGGTATAGTGGCAAGATCTTTTGACTTGTAGTCAAGAAACCTGAATTTGAATTTTAGATCTGCCTCTTATTTACAATATAAATTTGGATGATTTATTTAACCTCTCCAAGCCTCAGTTTTATTTATTAAGTTCATTTTTATTATGTTCAGTTAGCCAACAAATAGTACATCATTAGTTTTTGATGTAGTGTTCAATGATTCATTAGTTGTGTATAACACCCAGTGCTCTTCACAACATGTGCCCTCCTTATTTATTAATTTTTTTTCTAATTTTAATTCCAGTATAGTTAATATACAGTGTTATATTAGTTTCAAGTGTACAATATAGTGATTCAACAATTCTGCACATTATTTAGTGCTTATGATGGTAAGTGTACACTTTAATCCCCATCACCTATTTCACCCATCTCCACCACCCACCTCTCCTCTGGCAACCATGAGTTTGTTGTCTATAGTTAACACTCTGTTTCTTGGTTTGTCTCTCTCTCTCTTTTAACTTTGATCATTTGTTTTCTTTCTTAAATTCCACATGTGAGTGAAATTGTGTGGTATTTTTCTTTAACTGACTTGTTTCACTTAGCATAATACTCTCTAGCTCTATCCATATTGTTGAAAATGGCAAGATTTCATTCTTTTTATGGCTGAGTAATATTCCATTGTGTATATACCATATCCTCTATAGCCATTCATCTACCTGAACTTCAGTTTTCTCATCTCTAATATGGGGAAAATAATCCATATCTCATATAGTTTTGTATGAATAACTTGAGATAATAAATGTGAATGTACTTTGTAGATAATAAAATTTCATAAAAATGTGAGGGGAAAGGGAATCAAATGAACACTAAGGGAACCAAGAACTGTTTCTTTGAAAAAAGATTAATAAAATTGATAAACTCCTAGCCAGACTTATCAGAAAGTGAGAGAAAGGACCACATAAATAAAATCACAAATGAGAGAGGAGAGATCAAAACTAACACTACAGAAATACAAACAATTACAACACAATATTGTGAAAAAAATGGTATGCCAACAATTTGGGCAATATGGAAGAAATGGATAAATTCCTACAAACATATAAACCACCAAACTGAAACAGGTAGAAATAGAAAATTGAACAGACTAATAACCAGTAAAGAAATTGAATCAGTAATCAACAAATTCCCAACAAACAAAAGTCCGGGGATGGCTTCACAGGCAAATTTCACCAAACATTTAAAGAAGAGTTAATACCTTTTCTTCACAAACTGTTCCAAAAAATAAAAAAGGAAGGAAAACTTCCAAACTCATTCTATCAGACAACCATTACCCTGATTTCAAAACCAGACAAAGACCCCACTCAAAAAGAGAACTATGGGTATCCAAGATCTACAAAGAACGTCTCAAACTCAATACATGAGAAACAAATAAATCATAAAATGGGGAGAAGATATGAACAGACACTTTTCTAATGAAGACATACAAATGGCTAACAGACACATGAAAAAATGTTCAAAATCATTAGCCATCAGGGAAATTCAAATCAAAACCACACTAAGATACCACCTTATGCCAGTTAGAATGGCAAAAATTGACAAGGCAAGAAACAACAGTTGCTGGAGAGGATGTGGAGAAAGTGGATCCCTCCTACATTGTTGGTGGGAATGCAAGTTGGTACAGCCACTCAGGAAAACAGTGTGGAGGTCCCTTAAAAAGTTAAAAATTGAGCTACCCTTTGATCCAGCCATTGCAGTACTGGGTATTTACCCCAAAGATACAGATGTAGTGAAGAGAAGGGCCATATGCACCCCAATGTTCAAAGCAGCATTGTCCACAATAGCTAAATCGTGGAAGGAGCCAAGATGCCCTTCAACAGATGACTGGATTAAGAAGTTGTGGTCCATTTATACAATGGAATATTACTCAGCTATCAAAAAGAAGGATTTCTCAACATTTGTTGCAACATGGACGGCACTGGAGGAGATAATGCTAAGTGAAATAAGTCAAGCAGAGAAAGACAATTATCATATGTTTTCTCTCATCTATGGAGCATAAGAACTAGGAAGATTGGTAGGAGAAGAAAGGGATAAAGAAAGGGGGTGTAATCAGAAAGGGGAATGAAGCAGGAGAGACTATGGACTCTGAGAAACAAACTGCGGGCTTTGGGGGGCAATGGGATAGGCTGGTGATGGGTAGTAAGGAAGGCACGTATTGCATGGTGCACTGGGTGTTATACGCAACTAACGAATCATCGAACTTTACATCAAAAACCAGGGATGTACTGTATGGTGACTAACATAATGTAATAAAAAAAGTGTTATCATAATAAAAAAAAGAGAACTATGGGCCATTCATTATCCCTAGTGAACATGGATGCAAAAATTCTCAACAAAATACTGACAAATTAAATCCAGAAATACATTAAAGGAATCATTCACTACGATCAAGTGGGATTTTTTTCCTGGGCTGCAAGTGTGGTTTAATATTTGCAAATCAATCAACAAGATGCACCATATTAATAAAAGCAAGGGTAAGAATCATATTATACTTTCAGTGGATGCAAAAAAGTATTTGAGAAATACAACATCCATTATTGATAAAAAATATCCTCAACATAGTGGGGATATAGGGAACATACCTCAACATCATAAAGGCTGTATACAAAAGACCCACAGCTAATATCATCCTTAATGGGGGAAAACTGAGATAAAAAGTAAGAACCTTCTGCAAAGCAAAGGAAACAATCAATATAACTAAAAGTAACCTTTAGAATGGATTAATATATTTGCAAATGACATATCTGAAAAAGGGAAAGTATCCAAAATGTATAAAGAACTTGTCAATATCCACACCCTCCAAAAAATCTAGTTAGAAAATGGGAAGAAGACATGAATAGATTTTTTTTTCCAAAGAAGACATCCAGATGGCTAATAGATACACGAAAAGATGCTCAACATATCTCGTCATCAGGGAAATACAAATCAAAACTATAATGAGATACCACTTCATATCTGTCAATATGACTAAAATTAACAGCACAGGAAAAACAGGTGTTGGTGAGGATGCAGAGAAAGGGTAACCCCCTTATACTATTGGTGGGAATGCAAACTGGTACAGCCACTATAGAAAGCAGGATGGTGGTTCCTCAAAAAGTTAAAAATTGAACTACCTCATGACTCAGCAATTGCACTACTAGTATTTACCTAAAGGATAAAAGAAGACAGATTCAAAGGGTACATACACTGTGATGTTTATAACAGCATTATCAGCAATAGCCAAACAATAAAGAGAGCCCAAATGTCCATCAACTGATGAATATTTAAGAAGATGTGGCATATATATATATATATATATATATATATATATATATATGGCTATAGCTGTGGATATAGATGATATAGATGTCTATATGAAGATGTGGTGCATATATATGTATGTGTGTGTGTATATATATATATAGAGAGAGAGAGAGAGAGAGGAGAGAGAGAGAGAGAGAGATGTAGCATGAAGATGGAATATTACTCAGCCATTAAAAGAATGAAATCTTGGCATTTGGAATGATGTGAATGGAGTTAGAGAGTATTATGCTAAGGAAAATAAGTTAGACAAAGACAAATACCATATGATCTCACTCATGTAGAATTTGAGAAACAACACAAATATGGGGAAAAAATGAAAGAAGCAAACCAGAAAGCAGATTCTTAATTATGGGTAACACACTGAGGGTTGCTGGAGAGGAGGTGGGCAGGGAGATGAGTTAAATGGATGTTAGAGGTTAAGGAGGGCATTTTTTGTGATGAGCACTGGGTGTTGTACGTGATGAATCACTAAATCCTATATGTGAAATTAATTTTACACTGTATGTTAACTAACTGGAATATAAATAAATACTTAGAAGAGAAAAAAAGAAACAGGCTCAAATTTTATAATAAACTAAGAGTTTCAAAGTACTTTTCTTAAAAAAATTGAGGCTGAAAATTTTGCAGAAAGTCACACAGTACATGATAAAACAAAAAATCCAACTTCAGACTGTGTGTCTCTAAGCTCAATATTCTTTCCACAACACCAAGCTGCCTAGGTATTTGTATCCAACCTTACAGTAAGTGGAACTCATGTATGAAATGAATTTAATGGAAATAATTACTGAGAGAGGAAGATGGTGGCAGGTTGGGAGGACTCTGGGGTTGCCTGTCCCACTAACACAACTAGATAAATATGAAACCATCCTAAAAGCCCCGGAAATATACCTGAAGAATGATAGAACAAACTCCACAACCAAAAGGAGAGAAGAAGCTACAGTGAAGAACGTAGGAAGTGCTAAGACATGACTTAGGGGAGAAATAGATTGCAGGTACTCTGGAGGGAAGAGAGCTGTGGTCCCAGAGAAGGTCAAAAGAGTGAGGAGCACACAGGAGAATGCCCAAGGAGAATGTTTTCTCAAAGCTATTGGATTAGAAAAGGAGAGGGGCTGAATTTCATATCTTCTTCCAAGCAGCAGGAATTAAAGCATAGAGTTTTAAAGATCACTGGTTGGGATAAGGTCCAACCACCTGGCTGTTATGGAGACCAGAGGGCACTCTGCTGTTTCTGGAGAGAAGGCAGGCAAACAACCCAAGAGCAGACAGCATGGAAACAGCAATCTGAAAAATGCCTGAGGTACACAGTGGGGGAGATTATTCACTCTTCTTAGAGCAGGTCCCTGAGAAGCAATGTTCATGAAGATGCCTCTCTTGCAACAAAGGAACTGGCCTGTGCCATTTCCCTCCACTACACCTTAACATTGACACAGAGACACCTGTGAAAAGCAGCAGAGCACCAACACTGGCTGCCTAACTTGCATACACCAGGCCTGAGACCCCTGCACTCTCATAGAACTGTCCCTCGGTCAAGTTTGCTTCAGTCCCAGTGTAGCAGGCCCCCCCTCCTGAAGACCAGCACAACCTCTGCCCACACTATGTCTCCTTGCAAAAGATTTCTGCAGGGCCTCAGTTCTGGTGCAGGTGGTGTCACATCTCATTCAAAGCAGACCAGAGCACAACTAGTTAAAACTCAACACATTCAGGTCAGGGACCAAACACTGCCCACAGCTGTCAAGGAGCCTCTGCAAATGACTGGCCTGAAGGGATAGAACAGCTAAAACACAACAGAAAGGCACATGCAGCACACACAAGAGATACTCCCTGAAGCACCCAGCACTGGGCACTACATGACCTCTTCTTCATAAGGCCATTACTTGCAGGAGCAAGAGACATAACTGGCTTTTCTAACACAGAGAAGGCAGAGGATTAGACAAAGTGACAGAGGAATTCATCCCAAATGAAAGAATAAGATAAGGCTATGACCAGAGATCTAAGGAAAACAGATATAAGTAAAATGCCTGATGGAGAATTTAAAGCAATAATCATAATACTCACTGAGCTTAAAAAAAAAGAATAGAAGAAATCAGTGAGATTCTTGGCACAGAGATAAAAGAGTTAAATAAAAAAAAGAATTGATCAAACAGGAGGAGTGTAGTAAAGGAGAGATTGGAAACATCCTTGATGTAATGCATGGCAGGCTGGAAGAAACACAAGAATGAATTAATGATGTAGAAGACAATGTATAGGAAAGTATGGAGAAGAACAAAAGAATCAAACAATTATGGACCATAAGAATAGATTTAGGGAAATCAGCGAATCCATCAAATGTAATAACATTCTTATTATAGGAGTTCCAGATGGAGAAGAGAGAAAAGGAGGCAGAATATGTATTTGAAAAAAAGACTAGATGAGGGTCACCTGGGTGGCTCAGTCAGTTAAGTGTCCAACTCTTGGTTTTGGCTCAGATCATGATCTCACAGTCGTGAGACCAAGCACCACATCAAGCTCTGTGCTGAGCATGGAGTCTGCTTCAATTCTCTCTCTCTCCCTCTCCCTGTACTTCTCCCCCTGCTCACTTGTGTGCTCTCTCTCTCTAAAATAAATAAATAAAATATTTAAAAAAAAAAGAAAAGAAAAAAGAGCAGCCAAAGACTTCCCTAATCTGGGGAAGGAAACAGATATCCAGATCCAAGAGGCTCAGAGAACTCTCATCCAAATCAACAAAAGCAGGCCAATACCAAGATACATTGTTATTAACTTTGCAAAATATACTGATAAATAATCAACAACATAAAAGTAGGCCATAACTTACAAGGGAAAACCCATAACACTACTTGTAGATTTCTCAACAGAATATTGGCAAACTAGAAGGGAATGGCATGATATATTGAAAGTGCAAAATGTAGGGGCACCTGGCTGGCTCAGTTGGTGGAGCATGGGACTCTTGATCTTGGGGTTGTGAGTTTGAGCCCCACATGGGGTGCAGAGATTACTTAAATAAATTTTTTAAAAAAGGAAAAAAATCTGCAGCCAAGAATACTCTATCCAGCAAGGCTGTCATTCAGGAAGAAGAAAAGATAAAGAGCTTCCCAAACAAACAAAAATTAAAGTTAGTGACCACTAAACAAGCCCCACAAGAAATATTATAGAAGATTTTTTAGTGCAAAGGGAGAGCAAAAGTAATAAACACAAGGAAGATCAGAGAAAATCTCCAGAAACAACAACAAAAAAAGTAATAAAAATTGTAATAAATACATTTGTATAAATAATTACTCTGAATGTAAATTGACCAAACACTCCAATCAAAAGCCATAGCATGTCAGAATGAATAAAAAAAAGACCCATATATGCTGCCTATAAGGGACTCATTTTAGACCTAAAGACACCTGCAGATTAAAAGCGAGGGGATGGAGAAACATTTATCATGCAAATGGATGTCAAAAGAAAACTGGAGTGGCAGTACATTTATGAGACAAACTAGACTTTAAAACAAACCTGTAACAAGAGACAAAGAAAGGCACTATATAATCACAAAGGGACCAATCCAACAAGAAGATCTAATGATTTTAAATATTTATGCACCTAAAATGAGAGCATCCCAATATTTTTAAAAATTAATAAACATAAAGGAGCTAATCAATAATAATACAATAATAGTCGAGGACTTTAATACCCCACTTATATCAATGGACAGATCATCTAAATAGAAAGTTAACACAAAAACAATGGCTTTAAATGACACTCTGGACCAGATGGAGTTATCAGATATATTCAGAACATTCCATCCTAAAACAGCAGAATACACATTCTTTTCAAGTACATATGGGAAATTCTCCAGGATAGATCACATGTTAGGTAACCAAACAGGACTCAACAAATAAAAAAAGATTGAAGTTTTACCATGTACCTTTTCTGACACAATGCTATGAAATCAGAAGTCAACCATCAGAAAAAATTTGGAAAGACCACAAATACATGAAGGTTAAACAATATGCTACTAAAAAATGAATGGATTAACCAGGAAATCAAAGAAGAAATAAAAAAAAATACCCACATGGAACCAAATGAAAATGAAAACACGATGGTCCAAAAACCTTTGGGATGCAGCAAAAGCAGTCCTAAGAGGGAAATACATAGCAAAACAAGTCTACCTCAAGAAGCAAGAAGAAAGTAAACAAACTAACCACCCACAGGAGTTAGGAAAAGGACAACAAATAAAGCCTAAAGCCAGCAGAAGGAAGCAAATAATACAGTTTAGAACAGAAATATATGATATAGAAATGAGAAAAAAAAAAGAACTTACAAATGGAGCCAGGAGCTGGTTCTTTGAAGAAATTAATAAAATTGATAAACCTCAAGTGACACTTATCAAATATATAAGAGAAAGGACACAAATAAATAAAATCACAAATGAGAGAGGAGAAACAACCAATACCACATGAATACAATTATAAGGAAATATTATGAAAAACTATATGCCAAAAACTTGGATAATTTGCAACAATGGATAAATTCCTAGAAACATATAAACCATGAAAACGGAAACAGGAAGAAATAGAACTCTTGAGCAGACTGATAACCAGAAAATAAATTAAGTCAATGAAGATGTCAGAGTGTTAGGGGTACCCTAAGTTTGTCTCATCCCTTGTGTTTGAGTTGTGTTGACAGTTATCAAATAATTCTGAACACCCAAAAAGTCAGAGGTCTGAGAGAACAAAAACTGTCAAGTCTACTAGTAGAAAAGCAGCCACCTTTGGAAAGGCAGGAAGTGTGGAGAGTTGATTTGGGGGAGATATAGCTATGGGGACAGGGAGGGAGCCTGCAAATGGAGGCTACTGTGAGGTATTATGAGCAGCAAAGCACAAAATCTGGACTTTTAGATGTCTGCTACACTGGGGGACGTGCCTAGCTTAAAAGTGCTCAGGTGGCTACCCTATGATCCAGCCATTGCACTACTGGGTGTTTACCCCAAATATACAGACGTAGTAAAGAGAAGGGCCATATGCACACCAATGTTCATAGCAGCAATGTCCACAATAGCTAAATCGTGGAAGGAGCCGAGATGCCCTTCAACAGATGACTGGATTAAGAAGTTGTGGTCCATATATACAATGGAATATTACTCAGCTATCAGAAAGAACGAGTTCTCAACATTTGCTACAACATGGACGGCACAGGAGGAGATAATGCTAAGTGAAATAAGTCAAGCAGAGAAAGACAACTATCATATGATTTCTCTCATCTATGGAACATAAGAACTAGAATGATCGGTAGGGGAAGAAAGGGATAAAGAAAGGGGGGGTAATCAGAAGGGGGAATGAAACATGAGAGACTATGGACTATGAGAAACAAACTGAGGGCTACAGAGGGGAGGAGGGTGGGGGAATGGGATAGGCCGGTGATGGGTAGTAAGGAGGGCACGTATTGCATGGTGCACTGGGTGTAATACACAACTAATGAATCATCGAGCCTTACATCGGAAACCGGGGATGTACTGTATGGCGACTAACATAATATAATAAAAAATCATTATAAAAAATAAAAATATATAAAAAAAATAAAAGTGCTCAGGTGGGAAAGAGGTGGAAACCCAGGTGTGACACCAAGGTCTGAAGGTCACCTGGGTTGCAAGAAGAATGTGTGGCAACAACATGCTGCACTGTTCCCAGGAATAGGAGTGTGGAAGCTGGCTGAGTATAGCAGGTCTTGGTGCCTGCTTTCTGCTCTGTTTTGCCATAAACTGAGAACCACTGTGTGGTCGTGCAACTGATTTCCTGGGATGGGCCAGCAAATGGCAAAAGTGCGGTGACACTCTCCCTGGGGAGGAAAAATGCAGGTATGTGCTGCTGGAGTCCCTAAAATTTGGAGTTTTGAAACTTAGTCACATGCCTGAGATAAAAAGGCCCGGACATATGCAGGGTGAATGTAAGATTTTGAGGGGAACTGGGGACACGAATGATTGATTGCTCATCTGTAAGGGCTCACTGAGGAGTGGGAGGTGTGAACTTTCAGCTCTGGGGCTAGAGAATGGGACACAGCCACATTCATTCAACCATTAGCACTGAAAGCCTTCAGGAAGAAATACAGCACCACCTACTGGAGGCTGGAGCCGTGTACACCAAGCCCTGCCCCATTGTGTATTGGAGGCATATTTCCACTAGGGTAAGTCCACCTGAGAATCAATGGAACAGGACCCTCCCCCATAAGAACAGCACGAACAACTCACACCAAGTTTACTGATCATAGAATGCTGCAAATCCTCAGCTCCAGCAGAAAATGGGATATAGCTTCCTCTTTACTTTTATTCCTTATTTTTTTATGATTATTTTTTGATTTTCTACTTTTTTCAATTCTTTTCTTAAATTTTTATTACTAAGTTTTCTTAATTTTTATTTTTATATATACTTTATATATATGATTTTTTAAACTTTCTTTTAATTAATTTATTTATTGAGGGATGAAGATTTTTTTAAGATTTTATTTATTTTGTGGGGGATGGCAGAGGGAGAGGGAGAGAGAGTCTTAAGCAGACTCTACGCTGAGCATGGAGCCTGATGTGGGACCTGACCTCACAACCCTGAGATCATGACCTAAGCCAAAACCAAGAGTTGAATGCTTATCTGACTGTGTCACCCAGGCACCTGGGGATGAAGATGTTTTTAACAAGCAGAACAAAACACACCCAGGACCTAGTTTGGGGGGGCTTGATTTTTTTTCTTTGTTGCTTGTTTTGTTTTGTTTCTTTCTTTTTTTCTGGACAAAAATATGAGACAGAAAAGTCACTCCAAAAGGAAAAAAAAAGGGGGAAGTATAACTCATGGCCAGGGATTTAATCAATACAGATACAAGTAAGATGTCTGAACTAGAATTTAAAACCACTAACAAGAAGATTAGCTGTGTTTGAAAAAATGATAGAAGATACTAGAGAATCTCTTATTGCAGAGTAAAATAACTAAAATCTAGTCAGGCCAAAATTAAAAATGCTACAACCAAGATACAATCCCAAATGGAGGCCATAAAAACAATGATGCACAAAGTAAAGAAGTGAATCAGTGATACAGAAGACAAAACTATGGAAAACAATGAAGCTGAAAAGAGGGAGAAAAAAATAATGGACCATGAAGGTAGACATAGGGAACGCAGCAACTTAAAACATAATAACATTCATATCCTAGGAGTCCCAGAAAAGGAAGAGAGAGATAAAGGGGCAGAAGCTTTATTCAAGCAAATTATAGCTGAAAAATGCCCTAACCTAGGGAAGGACACAGACATCTAATCCAAGAAGCACAGAGTACTCCCATTAAATTCAACAAAAGCAGACCATTACCAAGGCATATCAATCAAATTCACAAACTACACAGACAAGGAAAGAATCATGAAAGCAGCAAGGGAAAATAGTCCTTACCTACAAGGGAGGAGAAATCAGGTATGCAGCAGATTTGTCCATGGAAACTTGGCAGGCCAAAAAGAAGTAGCAGGAAATATTCAACATGCTGACTGGTAAATATATGCAGCTAAGAATTCTTTAAGCAAGACTGCCATTCAGAATAAGAGAGATAAAGAGTTTCCCAGACAAACAAAAGTAAAGGACTTCATGACCAGTAAACCAGCCTAGCAATACATTTTAAGGGGGGCTCTTGAGTGGAGAAATAAAAGACCAAAAGCAACAAAAACTGGAAAGGACCAGAGAACATCACCAGAAACACCAACACTATAGATAACACAATGGCACTAAATTCATATCTTTCAATAATCACTCTGAATGTAAATGGACTAAATGCTCTATCCAAAAGACATAGGGTATCAGAATGGATAAAAGAAAAATTAGATCCATCTATATGCTGCCTACAAGAGACTCATTTTAGATCTAAAGACACTTGCAGATTGAACGTAAGGGGATAGAGCTCTATCTATCATGCTAATGGATGCTAAAAGAAAGCTGAAATAGCCATACTTATATCAGACAAACTAGATTTTATAACAAAGACCGTAACCAAAGATGAAGAAGGGCATTAAGTCATAATCAAAGGGTCTATACAACAAGAAGATCTAACAGTTGTAAATATCTATGCCTCCAACTTAGGAACACCCAAATACATAAATCAATTAATAACAAATATAAAAAGCCTCATTGATAATAATACAATAATAGTAGGGCATTTAACATCCCACTTACAACAATGGATGCATCATCCATGCAGAATATCAAGGAAACAATGGCTTTGAATGACAGACTGGATCAGATGGACTTAACAGATATATTTAGAACATTTCATCCTAAAGCAGCAGAATACACATTCCTTTCGAGTGCACATGGAACATTCTCCAGAATAGATCACATACTTGGTCAGAAATCAGCCCTCAACAAGTATAAAAAGATCAAGATCACACCACGCATATTTTCAGACCACAATGCTATGAAACTTGAAGTCAACCACAAAAAAACATTTGGAAAGACCACAAATACATGGAAGATAAAGAACATTCTACTAAAGAATGAATGGGTTGACCAAGAAATTAAAGAAGAAATAAAAAAAAGTACATGGAAGCAAATGAAAATGAAAACACAACAGTCCAAAGCTTTGGGATGAACCAAAGGCAGTCCTCAGAGGGAAGTGTATTGCAATACAGGCTTACCTCTAGCAGCAAGAAAAGTCTCAAACACACAACTGAAGCTTATACAAAAGGAGCTAGGAAAGGAACAGCAAATAATGCCTAAAGCCAGGAGAAGAAGGGAAATAATAATTATTAGAGCAGAAATAAATGGTATAGAAACAGACAAACAAATAAACAAACAAACAAAACCCACAATAGAACAGATTAATGAAACTAAGACCTGATTCTTCAAATGAATTAATGATACTGATAATTCCCTAACCAGACTTACCAAAAAGAAGAGAAAGGACTCAAATAGATAAAATCATGAATGAAAGAAGAGAGATCACAAACAGTGCCACAGAAATACACGCAATTCTAAGAGAATATTATGAAAACTTATATGGCAGCAAATGGGACAACCTGGAAGAAATGGTCAAATTTCTAGAGACTTACAAAGTGCCAAAACTGAAACAGGAAGAAATAGAAAATTTGAGCAAACTCATAACCAGCAAAGAAGTTTAATCAGTAATAAAAAATCTCCAAACAATAAAAGTACTGAGCCTGATGGCTTTCCTGGGGAATTCTACCCGATGTTTAAAGAAAAGTTAATACCTATTCTTCATGAACTGTTCCAAAAAATACAAATGGAAGGAAAACTTCCAAATTCTATACAAAGCCATCATTGCCTTGATTCTCAATCCAGACAAAGACCCCACCAAAAAGAATTATAGACCAATATCTCTGATAAGCATGGATGCAAACATTCTCAATATGAATCTAGCAAATCAAATTCAACTCTACATTAAAAGAATTATTCACCACAATCAAGTGGGATTTATTCCTGTGCTGCAGGGGTGAATATGACTTGAATATTCACAAGTCAATCAATGTGCTACACTACACTAATGAAAAAAAGGAGAACCATATGATCCTGTCAGTAAGTGCAGAAATGCATTTGAAAAAATATATCTGAAAAATATAAAATGCTGATGAAAGTAATTGAAGAGAACACAAAGAAATGGAAAGACATTCCATGCTCATGGGTTGGAAGAACAAATATTGTTTAAAATGTCTATAGAACCCAAAAATAGGGGTGCCTGAGTGGCTCAGTCATTAAGCATCTGCCTTCAGCTCAGGGTGTGATCCCAGGGTCCTGGGATCGTGCCCCACATCAGGCTCCTTGCTGGGAGCCTGCTTCTTCCTCTCCCACTCCCCTTGCTTGTGTTCCCTCTCTCACTGTCTGTCTCTCTCTCTGTCAAATAAATAAATAAAATCTTAAAAAAAAGAACCCAAAAATAGCCACACATTTAATGCAATCCCCATCCAAATACCTATAGCATATTCCACAGAGCTAGAACAAACAATCTTAAAATTTGTATGGAGCGACAAACAGCCCTGAATTGTGAAAGCAACTTTAAGAAATAATAGCAAAGCTGGAGGCCTCACAATTCCAGACTTCAAGATATATCACAAAACTGTAATCAAAACAGTATGGTACTGTCATAAGAATAGATACATAGACCAATAGAACAGAATAGAAAGCTCAGAAATGGACCCACAAGTATATGGTTGATTAATCTTCAACAAAGCAGGAAACAATATCCAATGAGAAAAAGATAGTCTTCTCAAGAAACTATGTTAGGAAAACTGGACAGCAACATGCAAAACAATGAAACTGGATCTTTTTCTTATACCATACACAAAAATAAATTCAAAATGGATTAAAGACAAACATGAGACCTTAATTGTTAAGAACCCTAGGGGAGAACCCAGGCAGTAATGTCTGAAATCAGTCATAGCTACTTCTTTCTAGACATGTCTCTTGAGGCAAGGGAAACAAAAGCAAAAATAAACTACTTGTACTTTATCAAAATAAAAAGCTTCTACACAGCAAAGGAAAAAATCAACAAAAGCAAAAGGCAACCTATGAAATGAGGGAAGATATTTATAAATGGCATATATGGTAAAGGGTTAGGGTCCAAAACACATAAAGAACTTATAAAACCCAGCACCCAAAAAAATGAATAAGCCAATTAATAACTGGGCAGAAGACATGGAAAGACATTTTTCCAAAGAAGACACTCAGAACACTACAACAAAAACTTATGATGTACTATATACTAGCTGACTGAACATAAAAAAAGACATCCAGATAGTCAATAGACACATGAAAAGATGCTCAACATCACTCATCATCAGGGAAATACAAACCAATACTACAATGAGGTATCACCTCACACCAGTCAGAATGGTTAAAATTAACAACAAAAGAAACAATAGGTGTTGTCGAGGATGCAGAGAAAGGGGAACCCTCTTACACAGTTGGTGGGAGTGCAAACTGGGGCAGACACTCTGGAAAACAGTATGGATGTTCCTCAAAAGTTAAAAATAGAACTGCCTAATGATCAGCAATTGCAGTACTAGGTTTTATCCAAAGTATACAAAAATACTAATTCAAAGGGATACACTCACCCTGATGTTTATAGCAGCTTTATCTACAATAGTGAAACTATGGTAACTACCCAATGTGTGCATTGACTGATGAACATAAAAAGAATATTTGGTATGAGGGAAATTAGTGAGAGAAAAACAAATACCAGATGATTGCACTTACATTTGGAATTTAAGAAACAAAATAAGGGAGCAAAGTCAAAGAAGAGTGAGAAGCCAACTAAGAAGTAGACTGTTAACTATAGAAAACAAACTGTTGATTATCAGGGGGAGGTGGGTGAGAGGATGGGCTAAATAGGTGATGGTGATTAAGGAGTGCATTTGTATAATGAGCATCAGGTATTATATGTATGTTTTTAATCACTGCATTGTACACCTGAAACTAATATTACACTGTATGTTAACAAAATGTAAATAAAAACAAAATTTCTTCACATTTGAGACTGATACTGCTAACCATATTCAAGCAACCACAAAAATAGAATATAAATGCTTCTTTCATAGCCCTTTGGATTATGAAAAATTAACAAAATAGTATTTATAACACACTTTAAGATCATTGGAAGAAACTGACTACATAAGCATAATATTTAGGCCTATCACCCTCATACCTGCTATAAATATCAAGAAATAAATGATGGTAAAGAAGAAGATACCTATTTATCTAGCGATTATGCATCACATTTACTGTGTTGGTATAGACTTTTCCGGCAACTTCTATACTCCCTCTTTTTCTTTTCCGATGTTTCCTCCACTACCTCCCCAATAAATATTGTTGCAGGCTTTAAGGATCTTAAAGTAAGTTATCTCTGTCAATGAATGGAGTGGCTGCTTGTTAAAGGTTTAATAGCAACAACAATGGCCACCAATGGAAAGTTTGTGTCTAAAATCATTATTAATAATGATTTCAGAATATGGGGAGTTTATGCATTAAAAATTTTTAAAAACCTCAATTTCTCTTATAAACAAAAGGTTTGTAAATGTGGAAGCCATTAATTTTCTAATTTGCATGTTAAGTTTTAATCAGATCCTGAAAAAGAGATTTAGGTATATTAGATGCAAAGGCTCTGGACAATGACCATTAAGAAGAAATCTACTGTCGGGAGGAGTAGGGGACCCCTTTTTCAGCTGGTCCCCTGAGTCGAGCTGGATAGGTACCAGACCATCCTGAACATCCATGGAATCAGCATGAGATGCAGGAAGATACATCTGGATCTCTACAAATGAACATCTCCAGCACTGAGTATTGAGGTACAAAGTGGGGAGCCATGAAACTGCACACAGATATCAGAAGATAAATGGAAGAGGGAGGGAGCAGCTGCATTTGGGCACCGGGAAGTGGTAGCCACCTGCACAGGGGAGCTGGCGGAATCACAGACTGACACCCATGAGAGAGCAGACTGAGACCGTGAGCCGGGGAACATGCGCGACCAGACTGAAAACTGGAGCTCCAGTGTGCTCACTGGAACCAGACTGAGACCAGGAGCTCCGGTATCACACAGGGGTGGCTGGTGGCTGGCGGTATTAGAAACACAAAGGACAGAGATGCGCTGGCCCTGGAAGTGAGGGCTGGGACTCCAGGTGTGGGGCGCACATCCCGGGACACTGCTGGGTTGAGCAGCACCAACAGAAACAGACTTAAAGAGGCCAGAACATCAGTGGAGAATGGTCCGCGATCCCTCTGTTCTGAGACAGAGGCTGGGACTCGGCTACTGCTGCTCTGACTCTCAGAAGAGGCACAGCAAACCACCAGGGAAAGCTGTCAGAGAACAAAAGCCTGGAAATACCGACTCACAGGGTGCCCAACCCCATCCCCCCTCTCAGGGGACACAGAGACTCTACTCAAACAGGGTTGCCTGAGTATTGGCGTGGCAGGCCCCTCTGCCAGAAAGCAGGCTGAAAAATCAAGAAGCCCACATACCTAAGATCCCTATAAAACAAGTGCGCACTGCCGGGTCCCGGTCAATAATTTGGGCTCTGAACAACCCCGCACCCTCTCCTCATCAGAATGACGAGAAGGAGAAATCCCCCCCAGCAAAGAAAAGACAATGAGTCTGTGGCCTCTGCCACAGAACTAATGGATATGGATATAACCAAATTATCAGAAATGGAATTCAGAGTAACAATGGTCAAGATAATGTGTAGACTTGAAAAAAGTATTAATGAAAATGGTAATGAGAATATAGAATCTCTAAGGGTGGAAATGAGAGCGAATCTGGCAGAAATTAAAAATTCCACAAGCCAAATGCAGTCAAAACTAAAGGCTCTGAAGGCCAGGGTGAATGGGCAGAAGAATGTATCAGCGAATTGGAGGATGTGTTAGTAGAGGAGAAAGCTGAAATAGAATCTGGGCTCAAAATTCCAATCTCAAGGATGTAGGTTACGGGATATTACTGACTCAATGAAACATTCTAATGTCAGAATCATCGGCATCTCCGAGGGGGTGGAGAAAAACAGAGGTCTAGAAGAGATATTTGAACAAATTGTAGCTGAAAACTTCACTAATCTAGCAAAGGAAACAAGCATTCATGTCCAAGAGGCAGAGAGGACCCTCCCAAGCTCAACCACGACAAAGCTATGCCACGTCATGTCATAGTGCAATTTGCAAATATTAGATCCAAGGATACAGTATTAAAAGCGGCCAGGGCAAAGAAATTTCTCACGTACCAAGACAAAGGTATCAGAATTGTCAGACCTGTCTACACTGACCTGGAATGAGAGAAAGGGTTGGCGGGGGGGCATTTTTAAAGCTCTTGCAGAGACAAACATGCAGCCAAAGACCCTTTATCCAGCAAGGCTGTCACTCAGAAATGATGGAGAGATAAAGATTTTCAGGAATCGCCAGTCATTGACCAATTTCATAACCACTAAACCAGCCCCAAGGGGATGTTAAGGGGGGTTCTATAAAAGTAAAAAGGCCCCAAGAGTGATATAGAACAGAAAGTCACAACCGATAGAAACAAAGACTTTACAGGCAACATGGCATCATTAAAATCATATCTCTCAATAAACAGTCTCAATGTAAATGACCTAAAATGCTCCTATAAAACGCCACAGGGTTGCAGATTGGATAAAAAGACATGACTCATCCAATTGCTGTCTACAAGAGACTCATCTTTAGCCTAAAGATACATCCAGACTGAAAGTAAAGGGATGGAATACCATCTTTCATTCCAATGGACCTCAAAAGAGAGCTGGGGTAGCAATTCTCATTTCAGACAGATTGGATTTTTAACTAAAGACTATAGTTGGAGACACAGAAGGGCACTATATTATTCTTAAAGAATGTATCCAACAAGTGGATATGACAATTATAAATACCTATGCCCCCAACAGGGGAGCAGCAAGATACACAAGCCAACTCTTAACCAGAATAAAGAGACATATAGATAAAAATAGGTTAATAGTAGGGGATCTCAACACTCCACTATCAGCAATAGACAGAGCACCGGAGCAGAACCAACATAGAAACAAGAGCTTTGAATGCCATAATGGACGAGTTGGACCTCCTAGATATATATAGAACACTACACCCCAGAACCAAAGAATACTCATTCTATTCTAATGCCCATGGAATATTCTCAAGAATAGACCATGTTCTGGGTCACAAAACAGGTCTCAACCGATACCAAAAGACTGAAATTATTCCCTGCATATTCTTAGACCACAACGCTTTGAATTGGAACTCAACCACAAGGAAAAATTTGGAAGAAACGCAAACACTTGGAGATTAAGAACCATTCTGCTCAGGAATGATTTGATAAACCAAGAAATCAAAAATCATTAAAATTATGAATGAAAAAGGAGAGGTCACGACGAACACCATTGAAATTGGAAGGATTATTAGAAATTTTTATCAACAGCTATATGCCAATAAACTAAGCAATCTGGAAGAGATGGAATCCTTCCTGGAAACCTATAAACTACCAAGATTGAAACCGGAAGAAATTGATTCCTTAAACAGGCCAATTAATTATGAAGAAATTGAGTCAGTGATAAACAACCTTCCAAATAACAAAACTCCAGGCCCGGACGGTTTTCCTGGGGAATTCTACCAAACATTCAAAGAAGAAATAATACCTATTCTCCTAAAGCTATTTCAAAAAATAGAAACAGAAGGAAAGCTACCAAACTCATTCTATGAGGCCAATATTACCTTGATCCCCAAACCAGGCAAAGACCCCCTCAAAAAGGAGAATTACAGACCGATTTCCCTAATGAATATGGACGCCAAAATCCTCAACAAGATACTTGCTAATAGAATCCAACAGTACATTAAAAGGATTATCCATCACGATCAAGTGGGATTCATACCTGGGATGCAAGCGTGGTTCAATATTCGCAAATCAATCAGCGTGATACATCATATCAACAAGAAAAGACTCAGGAACCATATGATCCTCTCAATCGATGCCGAAAAAGCATTTGACAAAATACAGCATCCTTTCCTGATTAAAACCCTTCAGAGTGTAGGAATAGAAGGTACATTTCTCAATCTCATAAAAGCCATCTATGAAAAGCCTACTGCAAATATTATTCTCAATGGGGAAAAGCTGGAAGCCTTTCCCTTAAGATCAGGAACACGACAAGGATGCCCACTCTCGCCACTATTATTCAACATAGTACTAGAAGTCCTTGCAACAGCAATCAGACGACAAAAAGGGATCAAAGGTATTCAAATTGGCAAAGAAGAAGTCAAAATGTCTCTCTTTGCAGATGACATGATACTCTATATGGAAAACCCAAAAGAAGCCACTCCCAAACTATTAGAAGTTATAGAGCAATTCAGTAACGTGGCAGGATACAAAATAAATGCTCAGAAATCAGTTGCATTTCTATACACGAATAACGAGACCGAAGAAAGAGAAATTAGGGAATCCATCCCATTTACAATAGCACCAAAAACCATACGTTACCTTGGAATTAACTTAACCAGAGACGTAAAGGACCTATATTCTAGAAACTATAAATCACTCTTGAAAGACATTGAGGAAGACATAAAAAGATGGAAAGATATTCCATGCTCATGAATCGGAAGAATTAACATAGTTAAAATGTCCATGCTACCCAGAGCAATCTACACTTTCAATGCTATCCCGATCAAAATACCAAGGACATTTTTCAAAGAACTGGAACAAACAGTCCTTAAATTTGTATGGAAACAGAAAAGGCCCCGAATCTCCAAGGAACTGTTGAAAAGGAAAAACAAAGCTGGGGGCATCACAATGCCGGATTTCGAGCTGTACTACAAAGCTGTGATCACAAAGACAGCATGGTACTGGCACAAAAACAGACACATAGACCAATGGAACAGAATAGAGAGCCCAGAAATGGACCCTCGGCTCTTTGGGCAACTAATATTTGATAAAGCAGGAAAAAACATCCGGTGGGAAAAAGACAGTCTCTTCAATAAATGGTGCTGGGAAAATTGGACAGCTACATGCAAGAGAATGAAACTTGACCACTATCTCACACCATACACAAAAATAAACTCCAAATGGATGAAAGACCTCGATGTGAGACAGGAATCCATCAAAATTCTAGAGGAGAACATAGGCAGCAACCTCTACGACATCGGCCAAAGCAACCTTTTTCATGACACATCCCCAAAGGCAAGAGAAACAAAAGATAAAATGAATTTATGGGACTTCATCAAGATTAAAAGTTTCTGCACAGCCAAGGAAACAGTCAGAAAAACTAAGAGGCAGCCCACGGAATGGGAGAATATATTTGCAAATGACACTACAGATAAAGGACTGGTATCCAAGACCTACAAAGAACTTCTCAAACTCAATACGCGAGAAACAAATAAACAAATCATAAAATGGGCAGAAGATATGAACAGACACTTTTCCAATGAAGACATACAAATGGCTAACAGACACATGAAAAAATGTTCAAAATCATTAGCCATCAGGGAAATTCAAATCAAAACCACACTGAGATACCACCTTACGCCAGTTAGAATGGCAAAAATTGACAAGGCAAGAAACAACAATTGCTGGAGAGGATGTGGAGAAAGGGGATCCCTCCTACATTGTTGGTGGGAATGC
The DNA here is from genome assembly GCF_017311325.1 of Ursus maritimus. NCBI lineage: Eukaryota > Metazoa > Chordata > Mammalia > Carnivora > Ursidae > Ursus > Ursus maritimus. The sequence continues at coordinate 67,484,060 of NW_024423319.1, forward strand.
AAGTTGGTACAGCCACTCTCAAAAACAGTGTGGAGGTCCCTTAAAAATTTAAAAAAATTGAGCTACCCTATGACCCAGCCATTGCACTACCAGTTATTTACCTCAAAGATACAGACGTAGTGAAGAGAAGGGCCATATGCAGCCCAATGTTCATAGCAGCATTGTCCACAATAGCTAAATCTTGGAAGGAACCGAGATGCCCTTCAACAGATGAGTGGATTAAGAAGTTGTGGTCCATATATACAATGGAATATTACTCAGCTATCAAAAAGAAGGATTTCTCAACATTTGCTGCAACATGGACGGCACTGGAGGAGATAATACTAAGTGAAATAAGTCAAGCAGAGAAAGACAACTATCATATGGTTTCTCTCATCTATGGAACATAAGAACTAGGAAGATCGGTAGGGGAAGAAAGGGATAAAGAAAGGGGGTGTAATCAGAAGGGGGAATGAAGCATGAGAGACTATGGACTCTGAGAAACAAACTGAGGGCTTCAGAGGGGTGGGAGGTGGGGGAATGGGATAGGCTGGTGATGGGTAGTAAGGAGGGCACGTATTGCATGGTGCACTGGGTGTTATACGCAACTAATGAATCATCGAACTTTACATCAAAAACCAGGAATGTGCTGTATGGTGACTAACATAATATAATTTAAAAAAAACCCAAAAAACAATAAAAGATGTCTACTGTCACAAAACCATGCGTTCCTACACTTTCCACTCCATGGAAAAGTAGATATCATATATTTACTATCAATACAAGTCTGTTGAAAGGGCAACAGAAGATAGATATATGGGCAATGCCTCCCTGGGGATTACAGCCTGATGGGGAACAAAGAAAGATAACTCACATCCACTATCTTATTTGACAAGGAAAACTAGCTTGTGAGGCAGGAAATCTCATTTCACAGATAGGGGAACTCAGGTTCAGAGAACTTAGGCATCTTGCCCAATGTCACACAGCTAGGATGTGGCAAGGTCAGAATTCAAACTCGTTTTCTGGATTTTGAATTAAAATCTATGTATTTATTTATAAAATGTAGAGGGCAATGTAAACAAAAAATAATAACACTTTAGTGTTAAAATACGTATAACATACTTTAAGTGCAATAGAAATTCAGAGAAAAGTGTTCTGAATTCAATTTGTCTGAATCAGTCCATGTTTTCCTCATGAAGGGTATGGTTCCTCAGGTAGGTCTTGTAGATTGTCTATTTAGATTTTAAAAGGGAATGAATACATCTGTCTCTGAATCTCTTTCTTCATTTGTAGAACAAGGATGATGTTATCCCTCCCCCCCCC
>NW_024423319.1:67485371-67494750 GCF_017311325.1 Ursus maritimus
CCCCCCCCCCCCCCCCCGTATCATTGGTATGGTTGAATAAGATGGCATATGTAAAAGAATTTAGTAAATTAACAAGCAATTGGGGACTGGCTGGGCTTGCGAAAGGATTGACATGGCTTTGGCTAAATATTTACCACACCCGTCCTTGGAAGAGGAAAAGAAAAAAAAAAAAACATAAAAAGAAATGGCAAGCTCAAAGCTCAGATTCCTATCTTATGGATGTAAAATGTCCAGGTTCCTACAAAATTACCAGTCTTCAGCAATGATCAAATAGTGGTTCTTTGTGTAGGCTGTTCAACAATGTTGTGTCAGCCAACAGGAGGAAAGGCCAGACTCACAGAAGGATGCTCATTTAGAAGAAAGCAGCACTAATGATCCACACAACCTCCTAAATTTGTGTTGTATGGAAGAAAACATGATCAGTTCAGTAATTCCAGTTAATCTACCAAGATAATGTAATAATTGTAAGGTATACAACAACAATCGCCTATTTGGTGTCAGTTTTTCAATAACATTTTAATTATGAGCAAAAAAAAGGTTTAAACAATGTAAACTGTTCTTAATACTAAAGTATGAAAGTGTAAGTGCATGTGATTGATGTGTTTACACAGAGCTGACAATGAGGATATGGTTCTAAGGATGGACAACACCCGCACTAAAATCTCAGGACAAAGAGGGCCGTGATCTAAACCCCATCCTTGTTATTCCTTGTTAAAAAAGGAATCTGGAGCAGAAAATGGCCTGGTGTCTCCTAATGGAACTTCTTTGTACCTATATATAGTCATTTATCTCCCAAATTCTGTTAATTTTAGACAATAGTGCCACTGATTTTTTCATTAATCTTATAAATTAACATGAATTCATCTTTTCTTTTACTTTTAAAGTTTTTAATAACATTGATTGAATAAGAGTTATGTTTATTTCAATGCAAACTCTATTCTTTTTTTATTAATAATATTTTTATTATATTATGTAACATCCAGTGGAAAAAAGACAGTCTCTTCAATAAATGGTGCTGGGAAATTGGACAGCTACATGCAAAAGAATGAAACTTCACCACTCTCTCACACCATACACAAAGATAAACTCCAAATGGAACAAACTCTCTATTCTTCTAATTACCATATTCCAAATATATGGCAACTGGAAGATTAGAAGGCAATTTGCTTAGTTCTGCTTATTGTTTCTGAATTATGCTTCTTAAATCTGAGTCCAGGTTCTTTGCATTCCTAAATAAAAAACCATAATTCCACCGGGAAGATGTTTTAACCCAAAGTACAAAAAAAAAAAAAAAAAAAAGGAGAGATGAGCCACAGCTTTATCTTCTGGCTCACTTATTCTGGATGTGAATCTCTACCTAGATCCTACTTTATTTCAGGGAAGGCTATGACATTAACTTGAATCAGGGTGGACTTTATAGTAGGTAATTATTACAATGCAGTCTGCAGTATATATGGTTTATTTCCAAGGCTAATATTAGTTTTCTGTAGCTCTAAACATACTTTGTCACCAAATCTGGGGACATCACAATGCCTGACTTCAGGCTATATTACAAAGCTGTGATCATCAAGAGAGTATGGCACTGACATGAAATCAGACATGTAGATCAATTGAACAGAATAGAGAACCCAGAAATGGGCCCTCAACTTGAAGGTCAACTAAACTTTGACAAAGCAGGAAAGAATATCCGATGGAAAAAAGACAGTCTCTTCAATAAATTTTGCTGGGAAAATTGGACAGCCACATGTAGAAGAATGAAACTGGAGCATTCTATTATACCATACACAAAGATAAACTCAAAATGGATGAAAGACCTGAATGTGAGACAGGAATCCATCAAAATCCCAGAGGAGAACACAGGTAGCAACCTCTCTGACCTCGGCTGCAGCAACTTCTTGCAAGGCATGTCCCTAAAGGCATGGGAAACAAAAGCAAAAATGAACTATTGGGACTTCATCAAGATAAAAAACTTCTGCACAACAAAGGAAACAGGCAACAAAACTAAAAGACAACCTATGGAATGGGAGAAGATATTTGCAAATTACATAACAGATAAAGCCCTAGTATTCAAGATCTATAAAGAACTTCTCAAACTCAACACCCAAAAAACAAAAAATCCAGGCAAGAAATGGGCATAAGATGTGAACAGATATTTGTCCAAAGAAGACATACAAATTGCCAAACAGACACATGAAAAAATCCTCCACATCACTTGTCATCAGGGAAATACAAATCAAAACTACCATGAGATACCACCTTACACCAGTTAAAATGGCGAAAATTAACAAGACAGGAGACAACAAATGTTGCCAAGGATGTGGAGAAAGAGAATCCTCCTACACTGTTGGTGGGAATGCAAGCTGGTACAGCCACTCAGGAAAACAATATGGAGGTTACTCAAGAAGTTAAAAATAGAGCTACCCTATGACCCAGCAATTGCACTACTGGGTATTTACTGCAAAGATACAGATGTAGTGAAATGAAGGAGCAACTGCACCCCAATGTTTATAGCAGCAATGTCCACAATAGCCAAACTGTGGAAGGAGCCAAAATGTCCTTCCACAGATGAATGGTTAAAGATGATGTGGTTTATATATACAATGAAATATTACCCAGTCATCAGAAAGGATGAATACATATCATTTATATCACCGTGGATGAACTGGAGTGTATTATGCTAAGTAAAATAAGTCAATCAGAGAAAGACGATTATCATATAATTTCACTCATATGTGGAATATAAGAAATAGTGCAGAGGATCATAGGGAAGGGAGGGAAAACTGAATGGAAAGAAATCAGAGAGGGAAAAAAAAACATAAAAGACTCTTGCCTATAGGAAACAAACCGAGGGTTGCTGGGGGGGGGGAGTGGAAGGATGGGGTAACTGGGTGATGGGCATTAAGGAGGGCACGTGATATGATGAGCACTGGGTGTTATACACAACTGATGAATGAACAGTACATCTGAAACTAATGATGTACTATATATTGGCTAGTTGAATTTAAATTTAAAAAAGAGGAAAAAGAAACATACTTTCCAAGGAAACAACAATATTAAAATGATAATTAACCAAAACATTAGAAGTAATTATCTTTAGATGAAAAAACACAAGTGACATTTCTTTTCTTCTTTATATGCTTCTCTGTTTTCCAATTTTTCTACAGTAAGCATATTACATATTTAATTCTTAAAAAATAATTCATTGAGGTGAAATTCACATAATAGTAACCATTTTAAAGTTGAATAATTTAATGTCATTTAGTAAACTCACAATGTTGTGCAACCACCTCTCTCTAGTTGGAAAATATTCCCATCCCTCCATGGTAAAACCCTTTACTTAAGAAGCAGATTCTCTGCCCTTAGCCCCTGGCAACTACCAATCTGTGTTCTGTCACTATGAACTTACCTATACTAAATATTTCATGTATAACCTGAATATTTCATATATATAGAATCATACAATGTGTCGGACTTATTTCACTTGGCATATTTTGAGATTCATCCATATTGTGGCATGTATGTATCAGTACTTCATTTCCTTTTATGGCTGAATAATACTCATGTCTTTATCCATTCATCCCTAAATGAACATTTTGTCTGTTGCCATCTTTTGGCTATTGTGAATAATGTTGCAACAAGCATGTGTTACATGCACTTCTTTGAGTACATGTTTTCAGTTCTTTTGGATTATATACAGAAGACTAGAAATATGAGGTCATATGGTAATTCTATGTTTAGTTATTTGAGGAACTGCCAAACTTTCCTACAGTGAGTGAATCATTTTGCATTTCCATCAGCAAAGTTTTTCCATATACTCACCAACACTGGTTATTTTCATTTTTTATACACAGTGTAGTTTTATTTTTTAATTTTTAAATTGTTAATTTTAATTCCAGTTAGTTAATATACAGTGTTATATTAGTTTCAGGTGTATGATATAATAATTCAACACTTTCTGTGCTCATCAGGACAAATGCACTCCTTAATTCCTAACACCTATTTAACCTGTCCTCTCACTCCTTCTCCCTTCTGGTAACCAGTTTGTTCTTTATACTTAAGAGACTGTTTCTTGATTTGTCTCTCCCCTCTCTCTTATTTTTTTCCCTTTGCTTTTTGTTTTGTTTCCTAAATCCACGTATGAGTGAAATCATATGGTATTTGTCTTTCTCTGGCTTATTTCACTTAGCATCACACCCTCTATGTTCATCCATGTTGTTGCAAATGGCAAGATTTCACTCATTTTAAGGCTGAGTAATATTTCAGTGTGTGTGTGTGTGTGTGTGTGTGTGTGTGTGTGTGTGTGTGATCTTCTTTATCCTTTCATCTATCAGTGGACACTTGGGCTGCTCCCATATCTTGGTTATTGTAAATAAGGCCTTAATAAACATAGTTGTGCACTTCTCTTCTAATTAGTGTTTTGGTTTCATTTGGGTAAATGCCCAGTAGCGGAATTACTGGATAGTATGTCAATTCTATCTTTATTTTTTTTTTTAGGAATGTCCATACTGTTTTCCAGAGTGTCTGCACCAATTTCTATTCCTACCAACAGTGCATGAGGGTTCCTTTTTCTCTGCATCCTTGCCAACACGTTATTTGTCTTTTTTGTTTTAGCCATTCTGACAGGTGTAAAGTGATATATCATTGTGATTTTAATTTACATTTTCCTGATCATGAGTGATATTGAGCATCTTTTCATGTATCTATTGAGCATCTGCATGTCTTCTTTGGAAAAATGTCTATTCAGATCCTCTACCCATTTTTTAATTGAATTATTTGTTTTCTTGGTTTTGAGTTGTATATATATTTATATATTTTTGGTATTAAGTCTTTATCAAGTATAACATTTGTAAATATCTTCTCCCATTCAGTAGGTTGCTCTTTGTTTTATTGGTGGTTTCCTTCTCTGTGCAAAAGCATTTTATTTGGGGGGCGCCTGGGTGGCTCAGTCGTTAAACATCTGCCTTCAGCTCAGGGCCTGATCCCAGGGTCCTGGGATCAAGCCCCACATCAGGCTCCTCTGCTGGGAGCCTGCTTCTTCCTCTCCCACTCCCCCTGCTTGTGTTCCCTCTCTCACTGGCTGTCTCTCTCTCTCTGTCAAATAAATAAATAAAATCTTTTTTAAAAAGCATTTTATTTTGGTGCAGTCCCAACAGTTTAATTTTGCTTTCATTTCCCTTGCCAGAGGAGACATGTCTAGAAAAATGTTTCTATGACCAATGTCAAAGAAATAACTGCATATATTTTCTTCTAGGAATTTTATGGCTTTAGATCTCATTTAGGTCCTTATTCCATTCTGAACTTATTTTTGCGTATGATGTTACAAAGTGGTCCAATTCCTTTCTTTTGCATGTAGCTGTCCAGTCTTCCCAATTTCATTTGGTGAAGAGACTGTCTTTTCCCCATTGTACATATTTGTCTCCTTTGATGTACATTAATTGACCATAAAAGTCTGAGTTTATTTCTGGACACTCTACTCTATGTGTCTTTTTTTGTGTCAGTAACCATACCATTTTGATTGGTACAGCTTTGTAGTATATCTTGAAATCTGGGATTGTGATACCTCCAGCTTTGTTCTTCTTTTTCAAGATTTATTTGGCTATTTGGGGTCTTTTATGGTTTTATACACGTTTTGGGGTTGTTTTGGTTTTGTGAAAAATGCCTTTGGTATTTTGATACCAGTTGCATTATATCTGAAGATTGCTTTGGGTAGTATGGACGTTTTAATGATATTAATTCTTCCAACTCATGAGCATAGAATATCTTTCCATTTGTTCATGTCATCTTCAATCTTTTCATCAATATTATATAGTTTTCCAAGTACATGTCTTTCACCTTCTTGGTTAAATTTATTCCTAGATATTTTATTCTTCTTGCAATTGTAAATGGCAATGCTTTCTTAATTTCTCTTTTTGCTACCTCATTATTACTGTATAAAATTCAGTGGATTTCTGTACTTTGATTTTATGCTCTGTGACCTTACTAATTCGTTTATCAGTTCTAGTAGTTGTTTTGGTGAAGTCTTCAGGGTTGTCTGTATATAGTATCATGTCATCTATAAATAGTGAAAGTTTTCTTCCTTCCTCAAAAATTTGGGTGTTTTTTATTCCTTTTTCTTGTCTGATTGCTGCAGCTAAGACTTCCAGTACTATGTTGGATAAAGTTGGTGAGAATGGACATCCTTGTCTTATTCTTGATCTGAGAGGAAAAGCTCTGTTTTTCACCATTGGGTATGCTGTTAGCTGTGTGTTTTTCATCTATGGCCTTTATTATGTTGAAGCATATTCCCTGTAGAGCTACTTTTCAGAGAGTTTATATCATGAATGGATTACCATTGCCAAAAGATTTTTCTGCATCTGTTGAGATGATCATGATTTTTATCCTTTCTCTTGTTGATGTGAAATATCACTTTGATTGATTTGCAAATATTGAACCACCCTTGAGTACCTAGAATAAATCCCACTTGATCATGGTGAATAATTTTTTAACGTATTGTTGAATGTGGTTTGCTAATACATGGTTATGGATTTTTGCATCTAAGCTCATCAGAAATATTGGCCTCGGTTTTCTCTCTCTCTCTTTTGTTATTTTTGTAGTATTTTTTTTTCTGTTGTTTGTCTCTTTGTTTGTTTTTTCTATCAGGGTCATACTAACCTCATGGAATGATTTTGGAAGTTTTCCTTCCTTTTCTATTTTTTTGGAATAGTTTGAGAAGAAGAGATATTAACTGTTCTCTAAATGTTTGGTAGAATTCACCTGTGAAGCCATCTAGTCTGGGACTTCTGTTTGTTGGGAGTTTTTCGATTACTGATTCAATTTCATTTGTAGTATTTGGTCTGTTCCTTTATGGTTCAGTCTTAAGGTTGTATGTTTCTGTTTCTTCTAGGTTGTCCTGTTTGTTTCCATATAATTGTTTATAGTAGTCTCTTATGAGCTTTTGTATTTCTTTTTTTAAAGATTTTATTTATTTATTTATTTGACAGAGAGAAAGTGAGAGAGCACAAGCAGGGGGAGCAACAGAGGGAGTGGAAGAAGTAGGCTCCCCACCAAGCAGGGAGCCTGATGCAGGGCTCAATCCCAGGACTCTGGGATCATGACCTGAGCTGAAAGCAGACGCTTAACCGACTGAGCCACCCAGGCATCCCTGAGATTTTGTATTTCTGTGGTAACAGTTTTATCTTCTCTTTTATTTCTGATTTTATTTATTTTAGTTCACCTTTCTTTTTTTTCTTTGTGGGTCTAACTAAAGGCTTGTCTATTGTGTTGATAGGTTTAAAGAACCAGCTTTTACTTCCATTGATCTTCTATATTGGTTTTCTAGTTTCTATTTTTTTTTTAAATTTCTCTTCTGATCTTTGTTATTGTTATCTTTGACTTTTGTTTGTTCTTTTTTCTAGTTTCTTAGGATGTAAAGTTACATTGTTTATTTGTGGTTTTTCTTGTTTCTTGAAGTACCCATTTATCACTATAAACTTCCCTCATACAACTGTTTTTGCTGCATCCCCTAAGTTTTGGTGAGCTGTATTTTCTTTTTCATTTGTCTGGTGGTATTATTTTCCAATTTCTCTTTTATTATTATTATTTTTTATTGAACCCTTGGTTGCCCAGTAGCATGTTGTTAAGCCCTACACATTTGTGAATTTTCCAATTTTCTTCTTGTAATTATTTTCTAGTTTTATAGTATTGTGGCTAGAAAAGATGTTTAATATGATTCCAATCATTTTAAACCTTTTAAAACCCCTTTTGTGGCTTAGCATATGATCTAACTTGCAGAGCGTTTCATGTGTATTCTGTAAAGATGAATGTGTATTCTTTTGTTTTGGGATGGGATTTTCTATATAAATCCATCAGGTTTAACAGCTTAGTTATAGCCAATGTTTCCTTATTGATTTTCTGTTTGGATGATTTTCTCTATTGATGTAAGTGGGGTATTAAAATTCCTTATTATGATTGTATTGCTGTCTAGCTCTTCCTTTAGGGTTGTTAATATTTGTTTTATATATTTTGGTGCTCCTTTGTTAAGTACATATATGTTTACACATATTATATTTTCTTGTTGGATTAACTCCTTTATTATTATGTAATGCCCTTCTTTGTCTCTCATTACAGTCTTTGTTTTAATGCCTATTTTGTTAAACACAAGTATAGTTATTTCAACTTTCTTTTGATTTCTGTTTGCATGGAATACTTTCCACCCCTTCATTTTCAGTCTGTATGTGTGCATACATCTGAAGTGTGTTTCTTGTGCACAGCATATAGATGTGTCTGTTTTTATTTTTTTTATTTTTTATTTTTTTAAAGATTTTATTTATTTATTTGACAGAGATAGAGACAGCCAGTGAGAGAGGGAATGCAAGCAGGGGGAGTGGGAGAGGAAGAAGCAGGCCCATAGTGGAAGAGCCTGATGTGGGGCTCGATCCCATAACGCCGGGATCACGCCCTGAGCCGAAGGCAGACGCTCAACCGCTGTGCCACCCAGGCGCCCCTAGATGTGTCTTTTTTTAAATCCATTTAACTACTAGTTGTCTTTTGATTGGAGAATTAAGTCCATATACATTTAGAGTAATTATTGAAAAGTATGTACATACTGTCATTTTGTTAACTTTTCCTGCTTGTTTTGTACTTCCTTTGTTTCTTTTTTCTTCGTTTTTTCTTTTCCTTTTTGGTTTGAGGATTTTTCTTAGTGGTATGCTTAGATTCCTTTTTCATTACCTTTTGTGTATATACTATTGCTTTGTGGCTATCATAAGACTTACATCCTTATATTTATATACTTACATTTATAAGTCAATCTTATGTTGATAACAACTTACATTTGAATGCATACATTTTATGCCCCTCCATGTTTAATGTTTCTTATGTCATATTTTACATCTTTTTATATTCTGTACCCCATAACTAATTATTGTAATTACAGTTATTTTTACTACCTTTGTCTTTTAACTTTTATACTAGCTTTGTAAGTGATTAATCTACTACCTTTTTTATTTATTTACCCTTATCAGTTTGATTTATAGTTTCATATTTTTGTTGTTGTTGTTGTTGTTACTACTTAGCATCTTTTCTTTTCAGCTTAAAGAGGCCCCTTTAACATATCTTGTAAAATGAGTTTAGTGGTGATTAACTCCTTTAGCTTTTGCTTCTCTGGAATGATACCTGCTGCATAGGGTATTTTGGTTTGAAGTATATTTTTCCTTAATGCTTTGAATATACTACATCACTCCCTTCTGGCCTGCAAACTTTCTGCTGAAAAATCTGCTTATACTCTTATGGGAACTCCCTTGTATATAATAAGATTTATTTTTTTGTTTGTTTTCTCTTGCTGCTTTAAAAATATTTTATTTATTTATTTATTTATTTATTTATTTATTTATTTATTTAT
>NW_024423319.1:67494760-67497326 GCF_017311325.1 Ursus maritimus
TTCCATTGATCTTCTATATTGGTTTTCTAGTTTCTATTTTTTTTTTAAATTTCTCTTCTGATCTTTGTTATTGTTATCTTTGACTTTTGTTTGTTCTTTTTTCTAGTTTCTTAGGATGTAAAGTTACATTGTTTATTTGTGGTTTTTCTTGTTTCTTGAAGTACCCATTTATCACTATAAACTTCCCTCATACAACTGTTTTTGCTGCATCCCCTAAGTTTTGGTGAGCTGTATTTTCTTTTTCATTTGTCTGGTGGTATTATTTTCCAATTTCTCTTTTATTATTATTATTTTTTATTGAACCCTTGGTTGCCCAGTAGCATGTTGTTAAGCCCTACACATTTGTGAATTTTCCAATTTTCTTCTTGTAATTATTTTCTAGTTTTATAGTATTGTGGCTAGAAAAGATGTTTAATATGATTCCAATCATTTTAAACCTTTTAAAACCCCTTTTGTGGCTTAGCATATGATCTAACTTGCAGAGCGTTTCATGTGTATTCTGTAAAGATGAATGTGTATTCTTTTGTTTTGGGATGGGATTTTCTATATAAATCCATCAGGTTTAACAGCTTAGTTATAGCCAATGTTTCCTTATTGATTTTCTGTTTGGATGATTTTCTCTATTGATGTAAGTGGGGTATTAAAATTCCTTATTATGATTGTATTGCTGTCTAGCTCTTCCTTTAGGGTTGTTAATATTTGTTTTATATATTTTGGTGCTCCTTTGTTAAGTACATATATGTTTACACATATTATATTTTCTTGTTGGATTAACTCCTTTATTATTATGTAATGCCCTTCTTTGTCTCTCATTACAGTCTTTGTTTTAATGCCTATTTTGTTAAACACAAGTATAGTTATTTCAACTTTCTTTTGATTTCTGTTTGCATGGAATACTTTCCACCCCTTCATTTTCAGTCTGTATGTGTGCATACATCTGAAGTGTGTTTCTTGTGCACAGCATATAGATGTGTCTGTTTTTATTTTTTTTATTTTTTATTTTTTTAAAGATTTTATTTATTTATTTGACAGAGATAGAGACAGCCAGTGAGAGAGGGAATGCAAGCAGGGGGAGTGGGAGAGGAAGAAGCAGGCCCATAGTGGAAGAGCCTGATGTGGGGCTCGATCCCATAACGCCGGGATCACGCCCTGAGCCGAAGGCAGACGCTCAACCGCTGTGCCACCCAGGCGCCCCTAGATGTGTCTTTTTTTAAATCCATTTAACTACTAGTTGTCTTTTGATTGGAGAATTAAGTCCATATACATTTAGAGTAATTATTGAAAAGTATGTACATACTGTCATTTTGTTAACTTTTCCTGCTTGTTTTGTACTTCCTTTGTTTCTTTTTTCTTCGTTTTTTCTTTTCCTTTTTGGTTTGAGGATTTTTCTTAGTGGTATGCTTAGATTCCTTTTTCATTACCTTTTGTGTATATACTATTGCTTTGTGGCTATCATAAGACTTACATCCTTATATTTATATACTTACATTTATAAGTCAATCTTATGTTGATAACAACTTACATTTGAATGCATACATTTTATGCCCCTCCATGTTTAATGTTTCTTATGTCATATTTTACATCTTTTTATATTCTGTACCCCATAACTAATTATTGTAATTACAGTTATTTTTACTACCTTTGTCTTTTAACTTTTATACTAGCTTTGTAAGTGATTAATCTACTACCTTTTTTATTTATTTACCCTTATCAGTTTGATTTATAGTTTCATATTTTTGTTGTTGTTGTTGTTGTTACTACTTAGCATCTTTTCTTTTCAGCTTAAAGAGGCCCCTTTAACATATCTTGTAAAATGAGTTTAGTGGTGATTAACTCCTTTAGCTTTTGCTTCTCTGGAATGATACCTGCTGCATAGGGTATTTTGGTTTGAAGTATATTTTTCCTTAATGCTTTGAATATACTACATCACTCCCTTCTGGCCTGCAAACTTTCTGCTGAAAAATCTGCTTATACTCTTATGGGAACTCCCTTGTATATAATAAGATTTATTTTTTTGTTTGTTTTCTCTTGCTGCTTTAAAAATATTTTATTTATTTATTTATTTATTTATTTATTTATTTATTTATTTATGAGAGAAAGAGGTGGGGAAGGGCAGAGGAGAGACTCTCAAGCAGACTCTGCACCAAACATGGAACCAGGTGCAGGGCTTGTTCTAACCACCCTGAGATCATGACCCGAGCAGAAAACAAGAGTCAGACTCTTTTTTTTTTTTCTTGCATAATTGTTTTAATACATGGTCTGTAAAGAGCAGTTTGGTGACATTTCAAACAATTGACCTTGACTCTCTAGCTTGTTAAAACAATTAAAAGAAAACAACATAAGCCTTTCTTACGCTGAACCCTGGCAAGTTAAAATAATACTTTTGATATGTATTCAACATTTATTTATTTATTTATTTATTTATTTGTTTGTTTTTATAATGATTTTTTATTATATTATGTTAGTCACCATACAGTACATCCCCGGTTTTCGATGTAAAGCTCGATGATTCATTAGTTGTGTATAAATCCAGTGCACCATGCAATATGTGCCCTCCTTACTACCC
>NW_024423319.1:67497336-67505792 GCF_017311325.1 Ursus maritimus
TAAACCTTTTAAAACCCCTTTTGTGGCTTAGCATATGATCTAACTTGCAGAGCGTTTCATGTGTATTCTGTAAAGATGAATGTGTATTCTTTTGTTTTGGGATGGGATTTTCTATATAAATCCATCAGGTTTAACAGCTTAGTTATAGCCAATGTTTCCTTATTGATTTTCTGTTTGGATGATTTTCTCTATTGATGTAAGTGGGGTATTAAAATTCCTTATTATGATTGTATTGCTGTCTAGCTCTTCCTTTAGGGTTGTTAATATTTGTTTTATATATTTTGGTGCTCCTTTGTTAAGTACATATATGTTTACACATATTATATTTTCTTGTTGGATTAACTCCTTTATTATTATGTAATGCCCTTCTTTGTCTCTCATTACAGTCTTTGTTTTAATGCCTATTTTGTTAAACACAAGTATAGTTATTTCAACTTTCTTTTGATTTCTGTTTGCATGGAATACTTTCCACCCCTTCATTTTCAGTCTGTATGTGTGCATACATCTGAAGTGTGTTTCTTGTGCACAGCATATAGATGTGTCTGTTTTTATTTTTTTTATTTTTTATTTTTTTAAAGATTTTATTTATTTATTTGACAGAGATAGAGACAGCCAGTGAGAGAGGGAATGCAAGCAGGGGGAGTGGGAGAGGAAGAAGCAGGCCCATAGTGGAAGAGCCTGATGTGGGGCTCGATCCCATAACGCCGGGATCACGCCCTGAGCCGAAGGCAGACGCTCAACCGCTGTGCCACCCAGGCGCCCCTAGATGTGTCTTTTTTTAAATCCATTTAACTACTAGTTGTCTTTTGATTGGAGAATTAAGTCCATATACATTTAGAGTAATTATTGAAAAGTATGTACATACTGTCATTTTGTTAACTTTTCCTGCTTGTTTTGTACTTCCTTTGTTTCTTTTTTCTTCGTTTTTTCTTTTCCTTTTTGGTTTGAGGATTTTTCTTAGTGGTATGCTTAGATTCCTTTTTCATTACCTTTTGTGTATATACTATTGCTTTGTGGCTATCATAAGACTTACATCCTTATATTTATATACTTACATTTATAAGTCAATCTTATGTTGATAACAACTTACATTTGAATGCATACATTTTATGCCCCTCCATGTTTAATGTTTCTTATGTCATATTTTACATCTTTTTATATTCTGTACCCCATAACTAATTATTGTAATTACAGTTATTTTTACTACCTTTGTCTTTTAACTTTTATACTAGCTTTGTAAGTGATTAATCTACTACCTTTTTTATTTATTTACCCTTATCAGTTTGATTTATAGTTTCATATTTTTGTTGTTGTTGTTGTTGTTACTACTTAGCATCTTTTCTTTTCAGCTTAAAGAGGCCCCTTTAACATATCTTGTAAAATGAGTTTAGTGGTGATTAACTCCTTTAGCTTTTGCTTCTCTGGAATGATACCTGCTGCATAGGGTATTTTGGTTTGAAGTATATTTTTCCTTAATGCTTTGAATATACTACATCACTCCCTTCTGGCCTGCAAACTTTCTGCTGAAAAATCTGCTTATACTCTTATGGGAACTCCCTTGTATATAATAAGATTTATTTTTTTGTTTGTTTTCTCTTGCTGCTTTAAAAATATTTTATTTATTTATTTATTTATTTATTTATTTATTTATTTATTTATGAGAGAAAGAGGTGGGGAAGGGCAGAGGAGAGACTCTCAAGCAGACTCTGCACCAAACATGGAACCAGGTGCAGGGCTTGTTCTAACCACCCTGAGATCATGACCCGAGCAGAAAACAAGAGTCAGACTCTTTTTTTTTTTTCTTGCATAATTGTTTTAATACATGGTCTGTAAAGAGCAGTTTGGTGACATTTCAAACAATTGACCTTGACTCTCTAGCTTGTTAAAACAATTAAAAGAAAACAACATAAGCCTTTCTTACGCTGAACCCTGGCAAGTTAAAATAATACTTTTGATATGTATTCAACATTTATTTATTTATTTATTTATTTATTTGTTTGTTTTTATAATGATTTTTTATTATATTATGTTAGTCACCATACAGTACATCCCCGGTTTTCGATGTAAAGCTCGATGATTCATTAGTTGTGTATAAATCCAGTGCACCATGCAATATGTGCCCTCCTTACTACCCATCACCGGCCTGTCCCATTCCCCCACCCCCCTCCCCTCTGTAGCCCTCAGTTTGTTTCTCATAGTCCATAGTCTCTCATGTTTCATTCCCCCTTCTGATTACCCCCCCTTTCTTTATCCCTTTCTTCCCCTACTGATCATTCTAGTTCTTATGTTCCATAGATGAGAGAAATCATATGATAGTTGTCTTTCTCTGCTTGACTTATTTCACTTAGCATTATCTCCTCCAGTGCCGTCCATGTTGCAGCAAATGTTGAGAACTCGTTCTTTCTGATAGCTGAGTAATATTCCATTGTATATATGGACCACAACTTCTTAATCCAGTCATCTGTTGAAGGGCATCTCAGCTCCTTCCACGATTTAGCTATTGTGGACATTGCTGCTATGAACATTGGGGTGCATATGGCCCTTCTCTTCACTACGTCTGTATCTTTGGGGTAAACACCCAGTAGTGCAATGGCTGGATCATAGGGTAGCTCAATTTTTAACTTTTTAAGGGACCTCCACACTGTTTTCCAGAGTGGCTGTACCAACTTGCATTCCCACCAACAATGTAGGAGGGATCCCCTTTCTCCACATCCTCTCCAACAATTGTTGTTTCTTGCCTTGTCTATTTTTGCCATTCTAACTGGCGTAAGGTGGTATCTCAGTGTGGTTTTGATTTGAATTTCCTTGATGGCTAATGATTTTGAACATTTTTTCATGTGTCTGTTAGCCATTTGTATGTCTTCATTGGAAAAGTGTCTGTTCATATCTTCTGCCCATTTTTTGATTTGTTTATTTGTTTCTCGTGTATTGAGTTTGAGAAGTTCTTTGTAGATCTTGGATACCAGTCCTTTATCTGTAGTGTCATTTGCAAATATATTCTCCCATTCCGTGGGCTGCCTCTTAGTTTTTCTGACTGTTTCCTTGGCTGTGCAGAAACTTTTAATCTTGATGAAGTCCCATAAATTCATTTTATCTTTTGTTTCTCTTGCCTTTGGGGATGTGTCATGAAAAAGGTTGCTTTGGCCGATGTCGTAGAGGTTGCTGCCTATGTTCTCCTCTAGAATTTTGATGGATTCCTGTCTCACATCGAGGTCTTTCATCCATTTGGAGTTTATTTTTGTGTATGGTGTGAGAGAGTGGTCAAGTTTCATTCTTTTGCATGTAGCTGTCCAATTTTCCCAGCACCATTTATTGAAGAGACTGTCTTTTTCCCACCGGATGTTTTTTCCTGCTTTATCAAATATTAGTTGCCCAAAGAGCCGAGGGTCCATTTCTGGGCTCTCTATTCTGTTCCATTGGTCTATGTGTCTGTTTTTGTGCCAGTACCATGCTGTCTTTGTGATCACAGCTTTGTAGTACAGCTCGAAATCCGGCATTGTGATGCCCCCAGCTTTGTTTTTCCTTTTCAACAGTTCCTTGGAGATTCGGGGCCTTTTCTGTTTCCATACAAATTTAAGGACTATTTGTTCCAGTTCTTTGAAAAATGTCCTCGGTATTTTGATCGGGATAGCATTGAAAGTGTAGATTGCTCTGGGTAGCATGGACATTTTAACTATGTTAATTCTTCCAATCCATGAGCATGGAATATCTTTCCATCTTTTTATGTCTTCCTCAATGTCTTTCAAGAGTGATTTATAGTTTCTAGAATATAGGTCCTTTACGTCTCTGGTTAAGTTAATTCCAAGGTAACGTATGGTTTTTGGTGCTATTGTAAATGGGATGGATTCCCTAATTTCTCTTTCTTCGGTCTCGTTATTCGTGTATAGAAATGCAACTGATTTCTGAGCATTGATTTTGTATCCCGCCACGTTACTGAATTGCTCTATAACTTCTAATAGTTTGGGAGTGGCTTCTTTTGGGTTTTCCATATAGAGTATCATGTCATCTGCAAAGAGAGACATTTTGACTTCTTCTTTGCCAATTTGAATACCTTTGATCCCTTTTTGTCGTCTGATTGCTGTTGCAAGGACTTCTAGTACTATGTTGAATAATAGTGGCGAGAGTGGGCATCCTTGTCGAGTTCCTGATCTTAAGGGAAAGGCTTCCAGCTTTTCCCCATTGAGAATAATATTTGCAGTAGGCTTTTCATAGATGGCTTTTATGAGATTGAGAAATGTACCTTCTATTCCTACACTCTGAAGGGTTTTAATCAGGAAAGGATGCTGTATTTTGTCAAATGCTTTTTCGGCATCGATTGAGAGGATCATATGGTTCCTGAGTCTTTTCTTGTTGATATGATGTATCACGCTGATTGATTTGCGAATATTGAACCACGCTTGCATCCCAGGTATGAATCCCACTTGATCGTGATGGATAATCCTTTTAATGTACTGTTGGATTCTATTAGCAAGTATCTTGTTGAGGATTTTGGCGTCCATATTCATTAGGGAAATCGGTCTGTAATTCTCCTTTTTGAGGGGGTCTTTGCCTGGTTTGGGGATCAAGGTAATATTGGCCTCATAGAATGAGTTTGGTAGCTTTCCTTCTGTTTCTATTTTTTGAAATAGCTTTAGGAGAATAGGTATTATTTCTTCTTTGAATGTTTGGTAGAATTCCCCAGGAAAACCGTCCGGGCCTGGAGTTTTGTTATTTGGAAGGTTGTTTATCACTGACTCAATTTCTTCATAATTAATTGGCCTGTTTAAGGAATCAATTTCTTCCGGTTTCAATCTTGGTAGTTTATAGGTTTCCAGGAAGGATTCCATCTCTTCCAGATTGCTTAGTTTATTGGCATATAGCTGTTGATAAAAATTTCTAATAATCCTTCCAATTTCAATGGTGTTCGTCGTGACCTCTCCTTTTTCATTCATAATTTTAATAATCTGGGTCCTTTCTCTTTTCTTTTGGATAAGTCTTGCCAGTGGTCTGTCAATTTTATTGATTCTCTCAAAGAACCAGCTTCTAGTCCTGTTGATCTGCTCTACTGTACTTCTGGTTTCTGCTTGATTGATTTCAGCTCTAATTTTGGTCAACTGCTTCCTCGTGCGTGGATTAGGCCTGTCCCTCTGTTGCTGTTCCAGCTTCTTGAGGTGAGAATATAAAAACTGCATTTTAGATTTTTCTATTCTTTTGAGTGAGGCTTGGATGGCTATGTATTTCCCCCTTAGGACTGCCTTTGCAGTATCCCATAGGTTTTGGACTGTTGTATTTTCATTCTCATTGGTCTCCATAAATTGTTTAATTTGATTTTTGATTTCCTGGTTTATCGAGTCATTCCTGAGCAGGATGGTTCTTAGTCTCCAAGTGTTTGAGTTTCTTCCAAATTTTTCCTTGTGGTTGAGTTCCAATTTCAGAGCGTTGTGGTCTGAGAATATGCAGGGGATAATTTCAATCTTTTGGTATCGGTTGAGACCTGTTTTGTGTCCCAGAACATGGTCTATTCTTGAGAATGTTCCATGGGCATTAGAATAGAATGAGTATTCTTTGGTTCTGGGGTGTAGTGTTCTATATATATCTATGAGGTCCAACTCGTCGAGTATGGCATTCAAAGCCTTTGATTCTTTGCTTAGTTTTTGCCAGGGTGTTCTGTCTATTTCTGAGAGTGGAGTGTTGAGGTCCCCTACTATTAATGTATTTTTATTTATATGTCTCTTTATTCTGGTTAAGAGTTGGCTTGTGTATCTTGCTGCTCCCCTGTTGGGGGCATATATATTTATAATTGTCATATCCACTTGTTGAATACTTCCCTTAAGAATAATATAGTGCCCTTCTGCATCTCTAACTATAGTCTGTAGTTTAAAATCCAATTTATCTGATATGAGAATTGCTACCCCAGCTTTCTTTTGAGGTCCATTTGCGTGAAAGATGGTACTCCATCCCCTTACTCTCAGTCTGAATGCATCTTTGGGTTCGAAATGAGTCTCTTGTAGACAGCAAATGGATGGGTCATTTCTTTTTATCCAATCTGCAACCCTGTGGCGTTTTATGGGATGGTTCAAACCATTTACATTAAGACTGATTACTGAGAGATATGATTTTAATGTTGCCATGTTGCCAGTAAAGTCTTTGTTTGTATTGGCTGTGACTTTCTGTTCTGTATCACTCTTGGGGCCTTTTTACTTTTATAGAACCCCCCGTAATATCTCCTGTAGGGCTGGTTTCGTGGTTACAAAATTGGTTAGTGACTGGCGATTCTGAAATGTCTTTATTTCTCCATCAATTCTGAATGACAGCCTTGCTGGATAAAGGATCCTTGGCTGCATGTTTTTCTCTGAAAGAGCTTTAAATATGCTCCCCCAACCCTTTCTCTCATTCCAGGTCTGTGTAGACAGGTCTGACGTAATTCTGATGCTTTTGCCTTGGTACGTGAGAAATTTCTTTGCCCTGGCCGCTTTCAATACTGTATCCTTGCATCTAATATTTGCGAATTGCACTATGACGTGACGTGGCGTAGGTTTGTCGTGGTTGAGCTTGGGAGGGGTCCTCTCTGCCTCTTGGACACGAATGTTTGTTTCCCTTGCTAGATTAGGGAAGTTTTCAGCTACAATTTGTTCAAATATCTCTTCTAGACCTCTGTTTTTCTCCACCCCCTCGGGGATGCCGATGATTCTAACATTGGATCGTTTCATTGAGTCAGTAATCTCCCGTAACCTACATTCGTGGGCGTGGATTTTTTTAAGACCATCTTCTATTTTCATTTTTTCCTCTATTAACCCATCCTCCAATTCACTAACCCGTTCCTCTGCTTCTGCGACCCTGGCCGTCAGAGCCTCTAGTTTTGCCTGCATTTGGCTCATAGAATTTTTAATTTCTGTCAGATTCGCTCTCATTTCTGTCCTTAGGGATTCTATATTCTCAGTAACCTTTTCGTTAATAGTTTTTTCAATTCTACTCATCATTTTGACCATCGTTACTCTGAATTCCATTTCTGATACTTTGGTTACATCCATATCCATTATTTCTGTGGCAGAGGCCACAGAATCACTGTCTTTTCTTTGCTGGGGGGGGCTTCTCCTTCTTGTCATTCTGATGAAGAGAGGTTGCGGGGTTTCCAGAGCCCAAATTATTGACTGGGTCCCAGGCCGTGCCCCTTGTTTTATAGGGATCTTAGGGATGTGGGCTTCTTCTTTAAAGATTTTATTTATTTATTTATGTGGCAGCCAACCAGCGAGAGAGGGAACAGAAGCAGGGGAGTGGGAGAGGAAGAAGCAGGCTCCCAGCGGAGGAGCCCGATGAGGGACTCCTTTCCGGAACGCCGGGATCACGCCCTAAGCCGAAGGCAGGCGCTCAATGACCAGAACAGAGGGATTGCGGCCCGTTCTCCACTGATGTTCTGGCCACTTTAACTCTGTTACTGTTGGTGCTGCTCAACCCTGCAGCATCCCGGGATGTGCGCCCCACACCCAGCGTCCCAGCCCTCACTTCCAGGGCCGGCACGGTCTCTGTCGTTTGTGTTTCTAACGCCGCCAGCTGCCAGCCGCCCCGCATGCTCCCGGATCTCCCGGTCTCAGTCTATGCCCGGTGAGCACACCGGGATTCCGGAGTTCCGTGAGGAGCCTGGTGGCGCGCGCTCCCGGATCACCGGTCTCAGTCCGCTCTCTCATGGGAGCCGTCCATGAGTCCCCCCGCTCCCCCGTGCAGGTGGCTGCCACTTCCCGGCACCCAAACGCGGTGGCTCCCTCCCCCTTCCGTTTATCTTCCGATATCTGTGCACGGTTTCATGGCTCCCCTCTTCGTACCTCAATACTCAGCGCTGGAGATGTTCATTTGTAGAGATCCAGATGTATCTTCCTGCGACTCAGGCTGATTCTGTGGTTATTTAGGCTGGTCTGTTACCTATCCAGCTCGACTCAGGGGACCTGCTGAAAAATGGGTCCTCTACTCCTTTGCCATCTTAACTCTTCTCCAAATATCCCATGTTTATGAATCAAAAGACACAACATCGTTAAGATGGCAAAACTTCCTAAATTGATCTACAGGTTCAATGCAATCCCTACCGATATCCCAACTGCTTTCTTTTTAGAAACAAAAGAGCCATATATTCTGTAATCCATATAAAACTGAGTATACCAGAAGACCTCATACTTCTTGATTTCAGAACTCATAATAATCAAGTAGCAACAATAATCAAGACTATGTTATTCAGTATGGACTTTGCTGAAGAAGATAAAAATAGAACTATCTTACAATCCACCAATTGCACTATTAGATATTCACCCAAAGAATAAAAAAATACTAATTTAAAGAGATACATGCACCCTGATGTTTATAGCAACATTATCAACAATAGCCAAATTATGGAGAGAGACCAAATGTCCATTTAATAGTAAATGGATAGAGAAGATGTGGTATACACACACACACACACACACACACACACACACACACACACACAC
>NW_024423319.1:67505802-67520335 GCF_017311325.1 Ursus maritimus
AGCCGGAGACAGGCGCTCAATGACTGCGCCACCCTGGCGCCCTGGGTTGTGGGCTTCTTGATTTTTCAGCCTGCCTTCTGTGTTCTGGGGGAGGGGCCTGCCGCGCCGATACTCAGGCAACCCTGTTTGGGTAGAGTCTCCATGTCCCCTGCGAGGGGGGATGGGGATGGCACGCTGTGAGCCAGTACTTCCAGGCTTTTGTTCTCTGGCGGCAATCCTGGCGGTTGGCTATGCCTCTTCTGAGAGTCAGAGCAGCAGAGGCTGAATTGTCACAGAACAGAGGGATTGCGGCCCGTTCTCCACTGATGTTCTGGCCACTTTAACTCTGTTACTGTTGGTGCTGCTCAACCCTGCAGCATCCCGGGATGTGCGCCCCACACCCAGCGTCCCAGCCCTCACTTCCAGGGCCGGCACGGTCTCTGTCGTTTGTGTTTCTAACGCCGCCAGCTGCCAGCCGCCCCGCATGCTCCCGGATCTCCCGGTCTCAGTCTATGCCCGGTGAGCACACCGGGATTCCGGAGTTCCGTGAGGAGCCTGGTGGCGCGCGCTCCCGGATCACCGGTCTCAGTCCGCTCTCTCATGGGAGCCGTCCATGAGTCCCCCCGCTCCCCCGTGCAGGTGGCTGCCACTTCCCGGCACCCAAACGCGGTGGCTCCCTCCCCCTTCCGTTTATCTTCCGATATCTGTGCACGGTTTCATGGCTCCCCTCTTCGTACCTCAATACTCAGCGCTGGAGATGTTCATTTGTAGAGATCCAGATGTATCTTCCTGCGACTCAGGCTGATTCTGTGGTTATTTAGGCTGGTCTGTTACCTATCCAGCTCGACTCAGGGGACCTGCTGAAAAATGGGTCCTCTACTCCTTTGCCATCTTAACTCTTCTCCAAATATCCCATGTTTATGAATCAAAAGACACAACATCGTTAAGATGGCAAAACTTCCTAAATTGATCTACAGGTTCAATGCAATCCCTACCGATATCCCAACTGCTTTCTTTTTAGAAACAAAAGAGCCATATATTCTGTAATCCATATAAAACTGAGTATACCAGAAGACCTCATACTTCTTGATTTCAGAACTCATAATAATCAAGTAGCAACAATAATCAAGACTATGTTATTCAGTATGGACTTTGCTGAAGAAGATAAAAATAGAACTATCTTACAATCCACCAATTGCACTATTAGATATTCACCCAAAGAATAAAAAAATACTAATTTAAAGAGATACATGCACCCTGATGTTTATAGCAACATTATCAACAATAGCCAAATTATGGAGAGAGACCAAATGTCCATTTAATAGTAAATGGATAGAGAAGATGTGGTATACACACACACACACACACACACACACACACACACACACACACACTTGTACGTGCATGAATGCACTCACACATGATGGAATATTACTCAGCTGTAAAAAAGAATGAAATCCTGCCATTTGCAATGACATGGATGCAGCTAAAGAGTATTATGCTAAGCTAAATATCACTCAGAGAAAGAAAAATACCATACAATTTCACTCACATGTGGAATTTAAAAACAACACAAATCAACATAGGGGAAAAAAGAGGCAAAATAAGAAACAGACTCTTTAACTATAGAGAACAAACTGATGGCTACCAGAGGAGAGGTGGGTGGGGGATGGGTTAAATATGTGATAGGGAATAAGAAGTGCACTTGTTGTGACGAGTACCAGGTGTTATATAGAAGTGTTGAATCATGATATTGGACACCTGAAACTAATATTGCACTGTATGTTAGATAATTGAAATTTAAATTAAAAGTTTTAAAAAACTGGCAAAAGGATAGACATATAGATAAATGTAATAGAATACACCATCCAGAGGTAAGTCCATACATTTATGAAGAACTGATATGTGACAAAGGCAACAAGACCATTCAATGAAGGAAATAATAATCTTTTCAAAAAAACAGTACAATTGGATAATCATATATATGAGAATGAAGTTGGACCAGTGCCTCACAGAAAATACAAAGAAACCACTCAAAATGGATTAAAAACATATACGTAAGAGGAAAAACTAAAAGAAAAACTTTAGAATAAAATAGGGGTAAATCTTCATGACATGGGATTTTTGTTTGTTTGTTTTATTTAAATTCAAGTTAGTTAACATATACTGCATTGTTAGTTTCAGGGGTAGAATTTAGTGATTTATCGGTTGCATACAACATCTAGTGCTCATTACATCAAGTGTCCTCCTTAATGCCCATTACCCAACTACCCCATCCCCCCACCCACCTCCCCTCCAGCAACCCTGTTTATTCCCTATAATTAAGAGTCTCTTATGGTTGCCCCTCTCTCTGTTTTTATCTTGCTTTATTTTCCTTCCCTTTCCCTATGTTCATCAGCTTTGTTTCTTAAATGCCACATATGAGAGAAATCATATGGTATTCATCTTTCTCTGACTTATTTTGCTTAGCATAAATACTCTCTAGTTCCATCCACATCATGGCAAATGGAAAACTTTCATTCTTTTTGATAGCTGAATAGTATTCTATTGCATATGCATACCACATCTCCATTATCCATTCATCAGTCAATGGACATCTGGGATCTTTCCATATTTTGGAAATTGGGGATTGCTGATATAAACATTGGGGGTGCATGTGACCCTTTGAAACACTATCTGTGTATCCTTTGGATAAATACACATAGAGCAATTGCTGGGTCATAGGGTAGCTCTATATTTAACTTTTTGATGAACCTCCATTCTCTTTCCTGACTAGTTGTATCAGTTTGCATTCCCACCAACAGTGTAAGAGGGTTCCCCTTTCTTGGCATCCTCGTCAACATCTGTTGTTTCCTGATTTGTTAATTTTAGCCATTCTGACTGGTGTAAGGTGGTATCTCATTGTGGTTTTGATTTGTATTTACCTGATGCTGAGCGATGTGGAGCATTTTTCATGTGTCTTTTGGTCATTTATATGTCTTCATTGGAGAAATGTCTGTTCATGCCTTCTACCCATTTCTTGACTGGATTTTTTGTTCTTTGGGTGTTGAGTTTAAGTTCTTTATAGATTTTGGATACCAGCCCTTTATCTGATAAGACATTGGCAAATATCTTCTCCCATTTCATAGGTTGCCTTTTAGTTTTGTTGACTGAAGTTTTTTATCTTGATGAAGTCCCAATAGTTCATTTTTGCTTTTGTTTCCCTTGCTATCGGAGACATGTCTAGCAAGAAATTGTTGTGGTAGAAGTCAAAGAGGTTGCCACTTGTGTTCTCCTCTAGCATTTTCATGGATTCCTGTCTCACCTTTAGGTATTTCATCTATTTTGCGTTTATTTTTGCGTACAGTGTAAGAGAGTGGTCCAGGGGTGCGTGGGTGACTCAATCAGTTAAGCATCTGCCTTTGGCTCTGGTCATGATCCCAGGGTCCTGGGATGGAGCCCCACATTGGTCTCCCTGCTCAGTGGGGAGTCTGCTTCTCCCTCTGCCTCTCACCCCTGGCTTGTGCTCACTCTCGTGTGCTCACTCTCTCTCTCCTTCTCAAATAAATAATCAATAAAATCTAAACAAAATAAAGTGGCCCAGTTTCATTTTTCTACATGTGACTGTCCAATTTTCCCAACACCATTGTTGAAGAGACTTTTTTCCATTGGATATTCTTTACTGCTTTGTTGAAGATTAGTTGATTACAGAGTTGAGGGTCCATTTCAGGGTTTTCTTTTGGGTTCCACTGATCTGTGTATCTGTTTTTGTGCCAGTACCATACTGTCTTTATGATTACAGTTTTGAAATAGAGCTTGAAGTCTGGAATTGTGATGCTCCCAGATCTGGTTTTCTTTTCTTTTTTTTTTTTTTTTAAAGATTTTATTTATTTATTTGACAGAGATAGAGACAGCTAGCGAGAGAGGGAACACAAGCAGGGGGAGTGGGAGAGGAAGAAGCAGGCTCATAGCAGAAGAGCCTGATGTGGGGCTCGATCCCATAATGCCAGGATCACGCCCTGAGCCGAAAGCAGACGCTCAACCGCTGTGCCACCCAGGCGCCCCCCAGATCTGGTTTTCTTTTTCAACATTCCTTTGACTATTTGGGGTCTTCTCTGGTTCCATAAAAATTTTACAATCATTTGTTCCACCTCTATGAAAAATGCTGATAGTATTTTGATAGGGATTGCATTGACTGTGTAGAGTGCTTTGGATAACATGGACATTTTAACAATATTTGTTCTTCCAATCCATGAGCATGGAAAGTTTTTCCATTTCTTTGTGTCTTCTTCAATTTCTTTCGTAAGCGTTCTGTAGTTTTCAGAGTACAGATCTTTTACCTCTTTGGTTAGGTTTATTCCAAGGTATCATATGGTTTTTGGTCAATTGTAAATGGGATCGATTCCTTGATTTTCCTTTCTGCTGTTTCATTATTGCTGTAGAGAAATGCAACAGAATTCTATGCATTTATTTTATGTCCTGTGACTTTGCTGAATTCTTGTATCAGTTCTGGCAATATTTTGGTGGAGTCTTTCAGGTTTTCTACATAGAGTATCATGTCATCTTCAAATAGGAAAAGTTGACTTCTTTGCTCATGTGGATGCGTTTTATTTATTTTTTGTTGTATGATTGCTGTGGCTAGGATTTCCAGTACTGTGGTGAACAACAGCAGTGAGAATGGACATTACTGTGGTGTTCCTGACCTTAGGGGAAAATCTCTTAGTTTTTCCCCATTGAGGATGATATCGGCTGTGTGTTATTCATATGTGGTTTTTATGATATTGAGCTTTGTTCCCTCTATCCCTACAGGGTGGAGAGTTTTTTTATCAAGAAAGGATGTTCTATTTTGCCAAATGATTTTATGCATCAATGGAGAGGATAATATGGTTCTTGACATATATTTGCTCATAATATTCTCTTATAATTATGTGTATTTCATTGGGGTTGGTTGTGATGTCTCCTCTTTCATTCATGATTTTATTAACTTGGGTACTTTCTATTTTCTTTTTGATAAGTCTGGCTAGGGGTTTATCAATCTTATTAACTCTTTCAAAGAACCAGCTCCTAGTTTCATTGATCTAATCTGTTGTTGTTGTTGTTGTTGTTGTTGCTTATTTCTATGTCTTTGATCTGCTGTAATCTTTATTATTTCTGTTCTCATTCTGGATTTAGGCTTTATTTGCCATTCTTTTTACAGCTCCTTTAGGTGTAAGTTTAGCTTGTGTATTTGAGACTTTTTTGTTTTGTTTTCTTTCTTGAGAAAGGCCTGTATTGCTGTATATGTCCCTCTTAGGACTGCCTTTAAAGCATCCCCAAGATTTTGACTGTCGTGTTTTCATTTTCATTTGTTTCCATGTATTTGTAAAATTCTTATTTTACTTTCTGGTTGACCCATTTATTCATTAGTAGGATGCTCTTTAATCTCCATGTATTAGTGTGCCTTCCTAATTTTTTAATCTAGTTGACTTCAAATTTTAAAGCACTGTGGTCTGAAAATATGCATGGAATAATCTCTCTTTTTGTACCAGTTGATCCCTGCTTTGTGACCCAGGATGTCATCTATTCTGGAGAATTTTCCATAATGCTCATCACCCAGTTACCCCATCCTCCCACCCATCTCCCCTTCTGCAACCCTCAGTTTGTTTCCCAGAGTAAAGAGTCTCTGATGGTTTGTCTCCTTCTCTGATTTCTTCCCATTCAATTTTCCCTCCCTTCTCAGATGATGCTCTGCACTACTTCTTATATTCCACATATGAGTAAAATCTTATGATAATTGTCTTTCTCTGGTTGACTTATTTCATTTAGCATAATACCCTTCAGTTCTACCCATGTTGATATAAATGGTAGGTATTCATCCTTTCTGATGGCTGAGTAATGTCCCATTGTATATATAAACCACATCTTCTTTATCTATGGAAGGACATCTTGGCTCCTTCAACAGTTTGGCTGTTGTGGACATTACTGTCCTGATGCAGGACTTGATCCCAAGACCCTGGGATCATGACCTGAGCTGAAGACAGCCACTTAATCGTCTGAGCCCCCAGGTGTCCCTATTTTTAACTCCTTGAGGAAACTCCATACCGTTTTTCAGAATGGTTCTAGCAGCTTCCATTCCAAACAACAGTGTAGGAGGGTTCCCTATTCTCCACATCCTTGTCAACATTTGTTGTTTCCTGTCTTGTTAATTTTAGCCATTCTGACTGGTGTAAGGTGGTATCTCATTGTGGGTTTGATGAAGTCCAACTAGTTCATTTTTGCATTTGTTTCCCTTTGCCTTTAGAGAGGTGTCTTGCAAGAAGTTGCTGTGGCTGAGGTTGAAGAGTTTGATTCCTGTGTTCTTCTCTAGGATTTTGACGGATTTCTGCCTTCCATTTAGGTCTTTCATCCATTGAGAGTTTATCTTTGTGTACGGTGTAAGAGACTGGTCCAGTTTCATTATTCTACATATGGCTGTCCAATTTTCCCAGCACCATTTATTGAAGAGAATACGTTCCATAGGATGTTCTTTTTTTAATGTTTTTTATTATATTATGTGGGTCACCATACAGTACATCCCTGGTTTCTGATGTAAAGTTCGATGATTCATTAGTTGCGTATAACACACAGTGCACCATGCAATATGTGCCCTCCTTACTACCCATCACCAGTCTATCCCATTCCCCCAACCCCCTCCCCTCTGAAGCCCTCAATTTGTTTCTCAGAGTCCATAGTCTCCCATCCTTCACTCCCCCTTCTGATTACCCCCTTTCTTTATCCCTTTCTTCCCCTACTGATCTTGCTAGGTCTTATGTTCCATAGATGAGAGAAATCATATGATAATTGTCTTTCTCTGCTTGACTTATTTCACTTAGCATTATCTCCTCCATTGCCGTCCATGTTGCAGCAAATGTTGAGAACTCATTCTTTCTGACAGTGTGGTTTTCATTTGAATTTCCCTGATGGCTAATGATTTTGAACATTTTTTCATGTGTCTGTTAGCCATTTGTATGTCATCACTGGAAACGTGTCTGTTCATATCTTCTGCCGATTATATGATATGTTTATTTGTTTCTCGCGTATTGAGTTTGAGAAGTTCTTTGTAGATCTTGGATACCAGGCTTTCATCTGTAGCATCATTTGCAAATATCTTCTCCCATTCCATGGGCTGCCTCTTAGTTTTTTTGACTGTTTCCTTGGCTGTGCAGAAGCTTTTTACCTTGATGAAGTCCCACAAGTTCATTATCTCTTTTGTTTCTCTTGCCTTTGGAGCTGTGTCATGAAAAAGGTTACTTTGGCTGATGTCGTAGAGGTTGTGCCTATGTTCTCCTCTAAGATTTTGATGGATTCCTCTCACATCGAGGTCTTTCGTCCATTTGGAGTTTATCTTTGTGTATGGTGTGAGAGAGTGGTCAAGTTTCATTCTTTTGCATGTAGCAGTACAATTTTCCTGCACCATTTATTGAAGAGACTGTCTTTTTTCCACCAGATGTTTTTTCCTGCTTTGTCAAAGATTAGTTGCCCAAAGAGTCGAGGGTCCATTTCTGGATTCTCTATTCTGTTCCATTGGTCTATGTGTCTGTTTTTGTGCCATTTCCATGCTGTCTTTGTGATCACAGCTTTGTAGTACAGCAGTACAGCTTGAAATCCGGCATTGTGATGCCCCCAGCTTTGTTTTTCTTTTTCAACAGTTCCTTGGCAATTCAGGGCCTTTTCTGCTTCCATACCAATTTAAGGACTATTTATTCCAGTTCTTTGAAAATGTCATTGGTATTTTGATCGGGATAGCATTGAAAGTGCAGATTGCTCTGGGTAGCATGGACATTTTAACTATGTTAATTATGCCCCCAGCTTTGTTTTTCCTTTTCAACAGTTCCTTGGAGATTCGGGGCCTTTTCTGTTTCCATACAAATTTAAGGACTGTTTGTTCCAGTTCTTTGAAAAATGTCCTTGGTATTTTGATCGGGATAGCATTGAAAGTGTAGATTGCTCTGGGTAGCATGGACATTTTAACTATGTTAATTCTTCCGATCCATGAGCATGGAATATCTTTCCATCTTTTTATGTCTTCCTCAATGTCTTTCAAGAGTGATTTATAGTTTCTAGAATATAGGTCCTTTACGTCTCTGGTTAAGTTAATTCCAAGGTAACGTATGGTTTTTGGTGCTATTGTAAATGGGATGGATTCCCTAATTTCTCTTTCTTCGGTCTCGTTATTCGTGTATAGAAATGCAACTGATTTCTGAGCATTGATTTTGTATCCCGCCACGTTACTGAATTGCTCTATAACTTCTAATAGTTTGGGAGTGGCTTCTTTTGGGTTTTCCATATAGAGTATCATGTCATCTGCAAAGAGAGACATTTTGACTTCTTCTTTGCCAATTTGAATACCTTTGATCCCTTTTTGTCGTCTGATTGCTGTTGCAAGGACTTCTAGTACTATGTTGAATAATAGTGGCGAGAGTGGGCATCCTTGTCGAGTTCCTGATCTTAAGGGAAAGGCTTCCAGCTTTTCCCCATTGAGAATAATATTTGCAGTAGGCTTTTCATAGATGGCTTTTATGAGATTGAGAAATGTACCTTCTATTCCTACACTCTGAAGGGTTTTAATCAGGAAAGGATGCTGTATTTTGTCAAATGCTTTTTCGGCATCGATTGAGAGGATCATATGGTTCCTGAGTCTTTTCTTGTTGATATGATGTATCACGCTGATTGATTTGCGAATATTGAACCACGCTTGCATCCCAGGTATGAATCCCACTTGATCGTGATGGATAATCCTTTTAATGTACTGTTGGATTCTATTAGCAAGTATCTTGTTGAGGATTTTGGCGTCCATATTCATTAGGGAAATCGGTCTGTAATTCTCCTTTTTGAGGGGGTCTTTGCCTGGTTTGGGGATCAAGGTAATATTGGCCTCATAGAATGAGTTTGGTAGCTTTCCTTCTGTTTCTATTTTTTGAAATAGCTTTATGAGAATAGGTATTATTTCTTTGAATGTTTGGTAGAATTCCCCAGGAAAACCCTCTAGGCCTGGAGTTTTGTTTTTTGGAAGGTTGTTTATCACTGACTCAATCTCTTCATAATTAATTGGCCTGTTTAAAAAATCAATTTCTTCCTGTTTCAGTCTTGGTAGTTTGTAGATTTCCAGGAAGGCCTCCATCTCTTCCAGATTGCTTAATTTATTGGCATAAACCTGTTGATAAAAGTTTCTAATAATCCTTCCAATTTCATTGGTGTTGCATGTGACCTCTCCCTTTTCATTCATAATTTTATTAATTTTGGTCCTTTCTCTATTCTTTGTATAAGTCTTGCCAGTGGTCTGTCAATTTTATTAATTCTCTCAAAGAACCAGCTTCTAGTTCTGTTGATCTGCTCTACTGTACTCCTGGTTTCTAATTCATTCATTTCTGCTCTATTCTTGGTCAACTGCTTTCTCGTGTGTGGATTAGGCCTTTCCCTCTGTTGCTGTTGCAGCTTTGAGGTGAGAATATAAAAACTGCATTTTAGATTTTTCT
Organism: Ursus maritimus; assembly: GCF_017311325.1. NCBI lineage: Eukaryota > Metazoa > Chordata > Mammalia > Carnivora > Ursidae > Ursus > Ursus maritimus. Next base: position 67,515,255 of record NW_024423319.1, read on the forward strand.
ATTCTTTTGAGTGGGTCTTGGATGGCTATGTATTTCCCCAATAGGACTGCATTTGCAGTATCACATAGGTTTTCGACCATTGTGTTTTGATTCTCGTTGGTGTCCATAAATTTTTTAAATTGATTTTTGATTTCCTGGTTTATCAAATTATTCCTGAGCAGGATGGTTCTTAGTCTCCAAGTGTTTGAGTTTCTTCCAAATTTTTCCTTGTGGTTGACTTCCAATTCAAAGTGTTGTAGTCTGAGAGTATGCAGGGAATAATTTCAGTCTTTTGGTATCGGTTGAGACCTGTTTGGTGACCCAGAACATGGTCTATTCTTGAGAATGTTCCATGGACACTGGCATAGAGTGAGTATTCTTTGTTCTGGGGTGTAGTGTTCTATATATATCTATGAGGTCCAACTCGTCGAGTATGGCATTCAAAGCCCTTGTTTCTTTGTCGATTTTTTGCATGGGTGTTCTGTCTATATCTGATAGTGGAGTGCTGAGGTCCCCTACTATTAACGTATTTTTATCTATATGTCTCTTTATTGCGGTTAAGATTTGGTTGTGTATCTTGCTGCTCCCCTGTTGGGGGCATAGGTATTTATAATTGTCATATCCACTTGTTGGATACATCCTTTAAGAATAATATAGTGCCCTTCTGTGTCTCTAACTATAGTCTTAATTTAAATCCAATCTTTCTGATATGAGAATTGCAACCCCAGCTTTCTTTTGAGGTCCATTGGCGTGAAAGATGTTATTCCATCCCTTTACTTTCAGTCTGAAGGTATCTTTAGGCTCAAAATGAGTCTCTTGTAGATAGCAAATGCATGGGTCATATCTTTTTATCCAATCTGCAACCCTGTGACGTTTATGGGAGCATTTAGGCCATTTGCATTGAGACTGAATATTGAGAGATATGATTTTAATGATGCCATGTTGCCAGTAAAGTCTTTGTTTCTATCGATTGTGACTTTCTTTTCTGTATCACTCTTGTGGCCTTTTTACCTTTATAGAACCCCCCTTAATATCCCCTTAGGGCTGGTTTAGTGGTTACAGAATTCGTCAATGACTGGCGATTCTGGAACGTCTTTATTTCTCTATCGAATCTGAATGACAGCCTTGCTGGATAAAGGATCCTTGGCTGCATGTTTGTCTCTAAAAGAGCTTTAAAAATGCCCGCCCCCCACCCTTTCTCTCATTCCAGGTCTGTGTAGACAGGTTGACATAATTCTGATACCTTTGCCTTGGTACGTGAGAAATTTCTTTGCCCTGGCCGATTTCAATAATGTATCCTTGGATCTAATATTTGCGAAATGCACTATGACGTGACATGTCATAGGTTTGTCGTGGTTGAGCTTGGGAGGGGTCCTCTCTGCCTCTTGGACACGAATGTTTGTTTCCCTTGTTAGATTAGGGAAGTTTTCAGCTACAATTTGATCAAATATCTCTTCTAGACCTCTGTTTTTCTCCACCCCCTCGGGGATGCTGATGATTCTGACATTGGAACATTTCATTGAGTCAGTAACCTCCCATAACCTACATTCTTGAGCAGGATTTTTTTAAGTCCAGATGCTATTTTAGCTTTCTCTTCTACTAACACATCCTCCAATTCGCTGATACAGTCTTCTGCCTCATTCACCCTGGCCCTCAGAGCCTTTAGTTTTGACTGCATTTGGCTCATAGAATTTTTAATTTCTGCCAGATTCGCTCTCATTTCCACCCTTAGAGATTGTATATTCTCATTAATGTTTTCGTTATTACTTTTCAAAGTCTACACATCATCTTGACCATTGTTACTCTGAATTCCATTTCTGATAATATGGTTATATCCATATCCATTAGTTCTGTGGCAGAGGCCTCAGACTCATTGTCTTTTCTTTGCTGGGGGGGATTTCTCCTTCTTGTCATTCTGATGAGGAGAAGTTGCAGGCTTGTCCAGAGCCCAAATATTGACCGGGAACAAGGCCGTGCACCCTTGTTTTATATGGGTTTAAGGAATGTGGGCTTCTTTATTTTTCAGCCTGCCTTCTGGGGGAGGGGCCTGCCGTGCCAATACTAAGGCAACGCCATTTGAGTAGAGTCTCCGTGTCCCCTGAGAGGGGTGATGGGGATGGGCACCCTGTGAGGCGGTATTTCCAGGCTGTTGTTCTCTGGCGGCTTTCCCTGGCAATTCTCTGTGCCTCTTCTGAGAGTCAGAGCAGCAGTAGCCAAATCTCAGCCTCTGTCTCAGAACAGAGGGATTGCGGACTGTTCTCCACTGATGTTCTGGCCACTTTAACTCTGTTTCTGTTGGTGCTACTCAACCCTGCAGAGTCCTGGGATGTGTGCCCCACACACGGCGTCCCCGCCATCACTTCCAGGGCCAGTATGTCTCTGTCCTTTGTGTTTCTACACTGGCAGCCACCAGCCACCAGCTGCCACCTGCCAGCCACCCCTGTGCGCTCCGGAGCTCCCGGTCTCAGTCTGGTTCCAGTGAGCACACCGGAGCTCCGGTTCATTCTGTTCACACGTTCCCCGGCTCACGGTCTCAGTCTGCTCTCTCGCGGGTGCGAGTCCCCGAGTCCACCAGCTCCCCCGTGCAGGTGGTTACTGCTTCCGGGCGCCGGAACACGGCGGCTTCCTCCCTCTTCCATTTATCTTCCGATATCTGTGCGCGGTTTCATGGCGCCCCGCTTTGTACCTCAATACTGCTGAGTGAGTCTTTCTACAAACCGTCCATTTGTAGAGATCCAGATGTATCTTCCTGTGTCTCTGGCTGATTCCATGGATGTTCAGGCTGGTCTGTACCTATCCAACTCGACTCAGGGGACCGGCTGAAATAGGGGTACCCTACTTCTCCGCCGTCGTAACTCCAAGAACCCTAATTAGTATATTCTTTTCTGCTTTGTTGACGATTAGTTGACCATAGAGTTGAGGGTCCTTTTCTGGGTTGTCTATTCTGATCCCATTGATTTTTGTCTCCTTGTTTGCCAGTACCATGCTGTCTAAATGATTGTGACTTTGTAATATAGCTTAAAGCCAAGCATTGTGATGCCCCCAGCTTTGGTATTCTATTTTATTTTATTTTATTTTATTTTATTTTATTTTATTTTATTTTTTAAATGTTTTTATTATATTATATCAGACACCATACAGTACATCCCTGGTTTTTAATGTAAAGTTTGATGATTCATTAGTTGCATTTAACACCCGGTGCACAATGCAATATGTGCCCTCCTTACTACCCATCACCAGTCTATCCCATTCCCCCACGTCCCTCCACTATGAAGCCCGCAGTTTGTTTCTCAGAGTCCATAGTCTCTCGTGCTTCATTCCCCCTTCTGATTACCCCCTCTTTCTTTATCCCTTTCTTCCCCTACATATCTTCCTAGTTCTTATGCTCCATACATGAGAGAAATAATATGATAATTGTCTTTCTCTGCTTGACTTATTTCACTTAGCATTATCTCCTCCAGTGCCGTCCATGTTGCAGCAAATGTTGAGAATTCGTTCTTTCTGATAGCTGAGTAATATTCCATTTGATATATGGACCACAACTTCTTAATCCAGTCACCTGTTGAAGGTCATCTCGGTTCCTCCCACAATGTAGCTATTGTAGACAATGCTGCTGTGAACATTGGGGTGCATATGGCCCTTCTCTTCATTATGTCTATATCTTTAGGGTAAATACCCAGTAGTGCAATGGCTGGGTCATAGGGTAGCTCAATTTTAACATTTAAGGGACCTCCACACTGTCTTCCAGAGTGGCTGTTCCAACTTGCATTCCCACCAACAATGTAGGTGGGATCCCCTTTCTCCACATCGTCTCCAACAATTGTTGTTTCTTGCCTTGTCTATTTTTGCCATTCTAACTGGCATAGGGTGGTATCTTAATGTGGTTTTGATTTGAATTTCCCTGATGGCTAATGATTTTGAACATTTTTTCATGTGTCTGTTAGCCATTTGTATGTCATCATTGGAAAAGTGTCTGTTCATATCTTCTGCCCATTTTATGATTTGTTTATTTGTTTCTCACATATTGAGTTTGAGAAGTTCTCTGTAGATCTTGGACACCAGTCTTTTATCTGTAGTGTCCTTTGCAAATATCTTCTCCCATTCTGTGGGCTGCCTCTTAGTTTTTTTGACTGTTTCCTTGGCTGTGCAGAAGCTTTTTACCTTGATGAAGTCCCATAATTTCATTTTCTTTTTTGTTTCTCTTGCCTTTGGAGATGTGTCATGAAAAAGGTTGCTTTGACCGATGTCGTAGAGGTTGCTGCCTATGTTCTCCCCTAGGATTTTGATGGATTTCTGTCTCTCATCGAGGTCTTTCTTCCATTTGGAGTTTATCTTTGTGTATGGTGTGAGAGAGTGGTCAAATTTCATTCTTTGGTTTGTAGCTGTCCAATTTTCCCAGCACGATTTATTGAAGAGACTGCCTTTTATCCACTGGATGTTTTTACCTGCTTTGTCAAAGATTAGTTGCCCATAGAGCCAGGGTTCTCTATTCTGTTCCATTTCTCTATGTGTCTGTTTTTGTGCTAGTACCATGCTGTCTTTGTGATCACAGCTTTGTAGTACAGCTTGAAATCCAGCATTGTGATGCCCCCACCTTTGTTTTTCCTTTTCAATAGTTCCTTGGCGATTCAGGGCCTTCTCTTGCTCCATGCAAATTTAAGGACTATTTCTTTCAGATCATTGAAAAATATCATTGGTATTTTGATGGGATAGCATTGAAAGTGTAGAATGCTCTGGATAGCATGGACATTTTAACTATGTTAATTCTTCTGATCCATATTTTTTCATCTTTTTGTGTCTTCCTCAATGTCTTTCAAGAGTGATTTGTTTGGGCACCAGGGTGGTGCATTCGTTAAGTGTCTGCCTTTGGCTCAGGGCGTGATCCTGGCATTCTGGGATCGAGCCCCACATCAGGCTTCTCCACTAGGAACCTGCTTCTTCCTCTCACACTCCCCCTGTTGTGTTCCCTCTCTCACTGGCTGTCTCTCTGTCAAATAAATAAATAAAATCTTAAAAAAAAAGAATGATTTTTTGTTTCTAAAATATAGGTCCTTTACGTCTCTGGTTAAGTTAATTCCAAGGTAACGTATGGTTTTGGTGCT
>NW_024423319.1:67520345-67523749 GCF_017311325.1 Ursus maritimus
TATTTTATTTTATTTTATTTTATTTTATTTTATTTTATTTTATTTTTTAAATGTTTTTATTATATTATATCAGACACCATACAGTACATCCCTGGTTTTTAATGTAAAGTTTGATGATTCATTAGTTGCATTTAACACCCGGTGCACAATGCAATATGTGCCCTCCTTACTACCCATCACCAGTCTATCCCATTCCCCCACGTCCCTCCACTATGAAGCCCGCAGTTTGTTTCTCAGAGTCCATAGTCTCTCGTGCTTCATTCCCCCTTCTGATTACCCCCTCTTTCTTTATCCCTTTCTTCCCCTACATATCTTCCTAGTTCTTATGCTCCATACATGAGAGAAATAATATGATAATTGTCTTTCTCTGCTTGACTTATTTCACTTAGCATTATCTCCTCCAGTGCCGTCCATGTTGCAGCAAATGTTGAGAATTCGTTCTTTCTGATAGCTGAGTAATATTCCATTTGATATATGGACCACAACTTCTTAATCCAGTCACCTGTTGAAGGTCATCTCGGTTCCTCCCACAATGTAGCTATTGTAGACAATGCTGCTGTGAACATTGGGGTGCATATGGCCCTTCTCTTCATTATGTCTATATCTTTAGGGTAAATACCCAGTAGTGCAATGGCTGGGTCATAGGGTAGCTCAATTTTAACATTTAAGGGACCTCCACACTGTCTTCCAGAGTGGCTGTTCCAACTTGCATTCCCACCAACAATGTAGGTGGGATCCCCTTTCTCCACATCGTCTCCAACAATTGTTGTTTCTTGCCTTGTCTATTTTTGCCATTCTAACTGGCATAGGGTGGTATCTTAATGTGGTTTTGATTTGAATTTCCCTGATGGCTAATGATTTTGAACATTTTTTCATGTGTCTGTTAGCCATTTGTATGTCATCATTGGAAAAGTGTCTGTTCATATCTTCTGCCCATTTTATGATTTGTTTATTTGTTTCTCACATATTGAGTTTGAGAAGTTCTCTGTAGATCTTGGACACCAGTCTTTTATCTGTAGTGTCCTTTGCAAATATCTTCTCCCATTCTGTGGGCTGCCTCTTAGTTTTTTTGACTGTTTCCTTGGCTGTGCAGAAGCTTTTTACCTTGATGAAGTCCCATAATTTCATTTTCTTTTTTGTTTCTCTTGCCTTTGGAGATGTGTCATGAAAAAGGTTGCTTTGACCGATGTCGTAGAGGTTGCTGCCTATGTTCTCCCCTAGGATTTTGATGGATTTCTGTCTCTCATCGAGGTCTTTCTTCCATTTGGAGTTTATCTTTGTGTATGGTGTGAGAGAGTGGTCAAATTTCATTCTTTGGTTTGTAGCTGTCCAATTTTCCCAGCACGATTTATTGAAGAGACTGCCTTTTATCCACTGGATGTTTTTACCTGCTTTGTCAAAGATTAGTTGCCCATAGAGCCAGGGTTCTCTATTCTGTTCCATTTCTCTATGTGTCTGTTTTTGTGCTAGTACCATGCTGTCTTTGTGATCACAGCTTTGTAGTACAGCTTGAAATCCAGCATTGTGATGCCCCCACCTTTGTTTTTCCTTTTCAATAGTTCCTTGGCGATTCAGGGCCTTCTCTTGCTCCATGCAAATTTAAGGACTATTTCTTTCAGATCATTGAAAAATATCATTGGTATTTTGATGGGATAGCATTGAAAGTGTAGAATGCTCTGGATAGCATGGACATTTTAACTATGTTAATTCTTCTGATCCATATTTTTTCATCTTTTTGTGTCTTCCTCAATGTCTTTCAAGAGTGATTTGTTTGGGCACCAGGGTGGTGCATTCGTTAAGTGTCTGCCTTTGGCTCAGGGCGTGATCCTGGCATTCTGGGATCGAGCCCCACATCAGGCTTCTCCACTAGGAACCTGCTTCTTCCTCTCACACTCCCCCTGTTGTGTTCCCTCTCTCACTGGCTGTCTCTCTGTCAAATAAATAAATAAAATCTTAAAAAAAAAGAATGATTTTTTGTTTCTAAAATATAGGTCCTTTACGTCTCTGGTTAAGTTAATTCCAAGGTAACGTATGGTTTTGGTGCTATTGTAAATGGGATAGATTCCCAAATTTCTCTTTCTTCAGTCTCATTATTCGAGTATAGAAATGCAACTGATTTCTGAGCATTGATTTTGTATCCTGCAACATTACTGAGTTGCTCTATAACTTCTAATAGTTTGGGAGTGGATTCTTTTGGGTTTTCCATATAGAGTATCATGTCATCTGCAAAGAGAGACAGTTTGACATCTTTTTTGTTGATTTGGATACCTTTTATCCCTTTTTGTTGTCTGATTGCAGTTGCAAGGACGTCTAGTACTATGTTGAATAATAGTGGCGAGCGTGGGCATCCTTGTCGTGTTCCTGATCTTAAGGAAAAGGCTTCCAGCTTTTCCCCATTGAGAATGATATTTGCTGTAGGCTTTTCATAGATGGTTTTTATGAAATTGAGGAATGTATCCTCTCTCCTTACACTCTGAAGGGTTTTAATCAGGAAAGGATGCTGTATTTTGTCAAATGTTTTTTCTGCATCTATTGAGAGGATCATATGATTTTTGAATTTTTCTTTCTGGATAAAATCTAAGACACTGTAGATTTGCGAATGTTGAACCACCCTTGCATCCCAGGGATGAATCCCACTTGGTCATGATGGATAATCCTTTTAATGTACTGTTGGATTCTATTAGCCAGGATCTTGTTGAGGATTTTGTCGTCCATATTCATTGGGGAAATCGGTTTGTAATTCTCCTTTTTGATGGGGTCCTTGCCTAGTTTGGGATCAAGGTAATATTGGCCTCATAGAATGAGTTTGGTAGCTTTCCTTGTTTCTATTTTTTGAAATAGGTTTAGGAGAATAGGTATTATTTCTTCCTTGAAGGTTTGGTAGAGTTCCCCAGGAAAACCCTCCAGGCCTGGAGTTTTGCTTTTTGGAAGGTTGTTTATCACTGACTCAATCTCTTTATAATTAATTGGTCTGTTTAAAAAATCGATTTTTTCATCTTTCAGTCTTGGTAGTTTGTAGATTTCCAGGAAGGCCTCCATCTCTTCCAGATCGCTTATTTTACTGGTATAAAGCTCATGATAAAAGTTTCTCATAATCCTTCTAATTTCATTGGTGTTGGTTGTGACCTCTCCTTTTTCACTCATAATTTTATTAATTTGGGTCCTTTCTCTATTTTTTTGGATAAGTCTTGCCAGTGGTCTGTCAATTTTATTAATTCTTTCAAAGAACCAGCTTCTAGTTCTCTTGATCTGCTCTACTGTACTCCTGGTTTCTAATTCATTCATTTCTGCTCTAATCTTGGTCAACTGCTTTCTCGTGCATGGATTAGGCCTGTCCCTCTGTTGCTTTTCCAGCTTCTTGAGGTTGAGAATATAAAAACTGCATTTTAGATTTTTCTATTCTT
>NW_024423319.1:67523759-67552222 GCF_017311325.1 Ursus maritimus
TGTGCAGAAGCTTTTTACCTTGATGAAGTCCCATAATTTCATTTTCTTTTTTGTTTCTCTTGCCTTTGGAGATGTGTCATGAAAAAGGTTGCTTTGACCGATGTCGTAGAGGTTGCTGCCTATGTTCTCCCCTAGGATTTTGATGGATTTCTGTCTCTCATCGAGGTCTTTCTTCCATTTGGAGTTTATCTTTGTGTATGGTGTGAGAGAGTGGTCAAATTTCATTCTTTGGTTTGTAGCTGTCCAATTTTCCCAGCACGATTTATTGAAGAGACTGCCTTTTATCCACTGGATGTTTTTACCTGCTTTGTCAAAGATTAGTTGCCCATAGAGCCAGGGTTCTCTATTCTGTTCCATTTCTCTATGTGTCTGTTTTTGTGCTAGTACCATGCTGTCTTTGTGATCACAGCTTTGTAGTACAGCTTGAAATCCAGCATTGTGATGCCCCCACCTTTGTTTTTCCTTTTCAATAGTTCCTTGGCGATTCAGGGCCTTCTCTTGCTCCATGCAAATTTAAGGACTATTTCTTTCAGATCATTGAAAAATATCATTGGTATTTTGATGGGATAGCATTGAAAGTGTAGAATGCTCTGGATAGCATGGACATTTTAACTATGTTAATTCTTCTGATCCATATTTTTTCATCTTTTTGTGTCTTCCTCAATGTCTTTCAAGAGTGATTTGTTTGGGCACCAGGGTGGTGCATTCGTTAAGTGTCTGCCTTTGGCTCAGGGCGTGATCCTGGCATTCTGGGATCGAGCCCCACATCAGGCTTCTCCACTAGGAACCTGCTTCTTCCTCTCACACTCCCCCTGTTGTGTTCCCTCTCTCACTGGCTGTCTCTCTGTCAAATAAATAAATAAAATCTTAAAAAAAAAGAATGATTTTTTGTTTCTAAAATATAGGTCCTTTACGTCTCTGGTTAAGTTAATTCCAAGGTAACGTATGGTTTTGGTGCTATTGTAAATGGGATAGATTCCCAAATTTCTCTTTCTTCAGTCTCATTATTCGAGTATAGAAATGCAACTGATTTCTGAGCATTGATTTTGTATCCTGCAACATTACTGAGTTGCTCTATAACTTCTAATAGTTTGGGAGTGGATTCTTTTGGGTTTTCCATATAGAGTATCATGTCATCTGCAAAGAGAGACAGTTTGACATCTTTTTTGTTGATTTGGATACCTTTTATCCCTTTTTGTTGTCTGATTGCAGTTGCAAGGACGTCTAGTACTATGTTGAATAATAGTGGCGAGCGTGGGCATCCTTGTCGTGTTCCTGATCTTAAGGAAAAGGCTTCCAGCTTTTCCCCATTGAGAATGATATTTGCTGTAGGCTTTTCATAGATGGTTTTTATGAAATTGAGGAATGTATCCTCTCTCCTTACACTCTGAAGGGTTTTAATCAGGAAAGGATGCTGTATTTTGTCAAATGTTTTTTCTGCATCTATTGAGAGGATCATATGATTTTTGAATTTTTCTTTCTGGATAAAATCTAAGACACTGTAGATTTGCGAATGTTGAACCACCCTTGCATCCCAGGGATGAATCCCACTTGGTCATGATGGATAATCCTTTTAATGTACTGTTGGATTCTATTAGCCAGGATCTTGTTGAGGATTTTGTCGTCCATATTCATTGGGGAAATCGGTTTGTAATTCTCCTTTTTGATGGGGTCCTTGCCTAGTTTGGGATCAAGGTAATATTGGCCTCATAGAATGAGTTTGGTAGCTTTCCTTGTTTCTATTTTTTGAAATAGGTTTAGGAGAATAGGTATTATTTCTTCCTTGAAGGTTTGGTAGAGTTCCCCAGGAAAACCCTCCAGGCCTGGAGTTTTGCTTTTTGGAAGGTTGTTTATCACTGACTCAATCTCTTTATAATTAATTGGTCTGTTTAAAAAATCGATTTTTTCATCTTTCAGTCTTGGTAGTTTGTAGATTTCCAGGAAGGCCTCCATCTCTTCCAGATCGCTTATTTTACTGGTATAAAGCTCATGATAAAAGTTTCTCATAATCCTTCTAATTTCATTGGTGTTGGTTGTGACCTCTCCTTTTTCACTCATAATTTTATTAATTTGGGTCCTTTCTCTATTTTTTTGGATAAGTCTTGCCAGTGGTCTGTCAATTTTATTAATTCTTTCAAAGAACCAGCTTCTAGTTCTCTTGATCTGCTCTACTGTACTCCTGGTTTCTAATTCATTCATTTCTGCTCTAATCTTGGTCAACTGCTTTCTCGTGCATGGATTAGGCCTGTCCCTCTGTTGCTTTTCCAGCTTCTTGAGGTTGAGAATATAAAAACTGCATTTTAGATTTTTCTATTCTTTTGAGTGAGGCTTGGTAGGCTATGTATTTTCCCCTTAGGACTGCCTTTGCAGTATCCTATAGTTTTTGGGCCATTGTGTTTTCATTCTCTTTGGTCTCCATAAATAGTTTAAATATGATTTTTGGTTTCCTGGTTTATCGAATCATTCTTGAGCAGGATGGTTCTTAATCTCCAAGTGTTTGAGTTTCTTCCAAATTTTTCCTTGTGGTTGAGTTCCAATTTTAAAACGTTGTGGTCTGAGAATATGCAGGGAATAATTTCAGTCTTTTGGTATCGGTTGAGACCTGTTTTGTGACCCAGAACATAGTCTATTCTTTTTTTTTTATAATGATTTTTTATTATATTATGTTAGTCACCATACAGTACATCCCTGGTTTTAGATGCAAGGCTCGATGATTCATTAGTTGTGTATAACACCCAGTGCACCATGCAATATGTGCCCTCCTTACTACCCATCACCGGCCTATCCCATTCCCCCACCCCCCTCCCCTCTGTAGCCCTCAGTTTGTTTCTCAGAGTCCATAGTCTCTCATGTTTCATTCCCCCTTCTGATTACCCCCCCTTTCTTTACCCCTTTCTTCCCCTACTGATCAATCTAGTTCTTATGTTCCATAGATGAGAGAAATCATATGATAGTTGTCTTTCTCTGCTTGACTTATTTCACTTAGCATTATCTCCTCCAGTGCCGTCCATGTTGCAGCAAATATTGAGAACTCGTTCTTCCAGAACATAGTCTATTCTTGAGAATGTTCCATGGACATTAGAATAGAATGAGTATTCTTTGGTTCTGGGGTTTAGTATTCTATATATATCTAGGAGGTCCATCTCGTCGAGTATGGCATTCAAAGCTCTTGTTTCTATGTTCGTTTTCTGCTCCGGTGCTCTGTCTATTGCTAATAGTGGAGTGTTGAGGTCCCCTACTATTAACATATTTTTATCTATATGTCTGTTTATTCTGGTTAAGAGTTGGGTTGTGTATCTTGCTGCAACCCTGTTAGGGGCATAGATATTTATAATTGTCATATCCACTTGTTGGATACATCCTTTAAGAATAATATAGTGCCCTTCTGTGTTTCCAACTATAGTCTTTAGTTAAAAATCCAATCTGTCTGATATGAGAATTGCTACCCCAGCTTTCTTTTGAGGTCCATTGGTGTGAATGTTGGTATTCCATCCCTTTACTTTCAGTCTGAATGTATCTTTAGATTCAAAATGATTCTCTTGTGGACAGCAAATGCATGGGTTATGTCTTTTTATCCAATCTGCAACCCTGTGGCTTTTTATGGCAGAATTTATGCCATTTACACTGAGACTGAATATCGAGAGATATGATTTTAATGATGCCATGTTGCCAGTAAAGTCTTTGTTTCTATCGATTGTGACTTTCTTTTCTGTATCACTCTTGGGGCCTTTTTACTTTTATAGAACCCCCTTTAATATCTCCTGTAGGGCTGGTTTTATGGTTATGAAATTGGTCAACGACTGGTGATTCTGGAAGGTCTTTATCTCTTCATTAATTCTGAATGAAAGCTTTGCTGGATAAAGGATCCTTGGCTGCATTTTTTTTTCTGAGAGAGCTTTATAAATGTCCCCCCCTGGTGTTCTTTTTAACATTCCTCTGGCTATTTGAGGTCGTTTCTGGTTCCATCCAAATTTTAGTATTGTTTGTTCTAGCTCTTTGAAAAAAATTGATGGATTGTTGATAGCGTTTGCATTGAATGTTTAGATTGCTTTGGTTAACATGGACATTTGAACAATATTTATTCTTCCAAACCGTGAGCATGGAATGTTTTTCTTTCTTTTTGTGTCTTTCTCAATTTCTTTCATAAGTAAGTGTTCTGTAATTTTTAGAGTCCAGATCCTTTATCCCTTTGGTTAGGTTTATTATAAGGTATCTTATGTTTTTTGGTGCAATTGTAGATGGGATCGATTCCTTAATTTCTCTTTCTTCTGCTTCATTTTTAGTGTATAGAAATGCAACTGATTTCTGTGCATTGATTTTATATCCTGCCATGTTGCTCAATTCCTGTATGAGTTCTAGCAATTTTGGGTTGGGGTCTTTTGGGTTTTCCACCTAAAGTACTATGTCATCTGTGAAGACTGACAGTTTTACTTCTTCTTTGCCAATTTGAATGCATTTTATCTCTTTTTTTGTCTGATTGCTGAGGCTAGGACTTCTAGTACTGTGTTGAACAACAGTGGTGAGAGTCTTCCTGACTTTAGGGGAAAACCTCTCAGGTTTCCCCCATTGAGAATATTTGCTGTGGGCTCTTCATAGATAGCTGTTATGGTATTGAGGTAATTTATCTCTATCCCTACACTGTGGAGAATTTTAATCAAGAAGGGGCGCTGTATTTTGCTAAATGCTTTTTCTGCATCAATTGAGAGGATCATATGGTTTTTGTCTTTTCTTTTATTAACGTGAAGTATCCTGTTGATTGATTTGCAAATGTTGAACCACCCTTGTAGCTCAGGGATAAATCTCACTTGGTCATGGTGAATAATCCTTTTAATGTACTGTTGGATTCTACTGGCTAGTATCTTGGTGAGAATTTTTGCATCCATGTTCATCAGGGATGTTGTTTTGTAATTCTTCTTTTTGATGGGATCTTTGTCTGGTTTTGGGATCGAGGTAATGCTGGCCTCATAGAACGATGTTGGAAGTTTTCCTTCCATTTCTATATTTTGAATCTGCTTCAATAGAATAGGTATTAGTTCTTCTTTAAATATTTGGTAGAATTCCCCTGGGAGGCCATCTGGCCATGGACTCTTGTTTTTTGGGAAGTTTTTGATTAGTGCTTCAATTTCTTTGCTGGTTATTGGTCTTTTCAGATTTTCCATTTCTTCTTGTTTCAGTTTTGGTAGTTTATAAGTTTCCAGGAATGCATTCATTTTTTTTTTTTAGATTGCCTAATTTGTTGGCATATAATTGCTTGTAATATGTTCTTAAAATTGTATTTCCTTGGCATTGGTCGTGTTCTCTCCTCTTTCATTCATGATTCTATTAATCTGGGTCCCTTCTCTTTTCTTTTTGAAAAGTCTGGCTAGAGATCTATCAATCTTCTAATTCTTTTAAGGAAACAGCTTCTGGTTTCATTGATCTGTTCTACTGTTCTGGTTTCTAGTTCATTGATCTTTGCTTTAGTCTTTGTTATTTCTCTTCTCCTGCTTGGTTTAGGCTTTATTTGCTGTTCCTTCTCCAGCTCCTTTAAGTGTAAGGTTAGCTTGTGTATTTGAGTTTTTTCTAATTTTTTTGAGCGAGGATTGTATTGCAATATACTTCCTTCCTAGGACCGCCTTTGCTGTATCCCAAAGGTTTTGAAGAGATGTGTTTTCATTCACATTAGTTTCCATGAATTTTTAAAATTCTTTAATTTCCTGGTTGACCTATTCATTCTTTAGTAGGATGCTCCTTAACCTCCAAGCGTTTGAGTTCCTTCCAATTTCCTCTTGTGATTGAGTCCAAGTTTCAAAGCATTTTGGTCTGAAATATAATCCCAATCTTTTGGTACCAGATGAGACCTGATTTGTGACCCAGTATGTGATCTATTCTGGAGAAAGTTCCATGTGCACTGGAGAAGAATGAGTATTCTTTTGTTTTAGGTTGGAATGCTCTGTAATTATCTGTGAAGTCCGTCTGTACAGTGTGTCATTCGATGCCCTGTTTCCTTATTGATCCTCTGCTTAGATGATCTGCCCATTGCTGTGAGTGGAGTGTTAAAGTCCCTTACTATTATTATATTCTTATCATTGAGTTTCTTTAATTTTGTTATTAACTGGTTTATATATTTGGTACTCCCAAGTTAGGGGAATAAATATTTACAATTGTTAGATCTTCTTGTTGAATAGACCCTTTATTATTATATAGAGTCCTCCATCTTTTATTACAATCTCTGGTTTAAAATATAGTTTGTCTGATATAAGGATGGGTATTCCTCCTCTTTTTTTTGAGTTGATTCACATGATAAATTGTTCTCCACATCCTCACTTTCAATTCACAGATGGCTTTAGATCTAAAATGAGTCTTTTGTAGGCAGCATATAAATCAGTCTTGTTTTTTTCATCCATTAAGACACCACATGTCTTTTGATTGGAGTGTTTAGTCCATTTACATTCAAGGTAATTGTTGGTAGATATGTATTTATTGCCATTATACTACTTGTTTTGTCATAGTTTCTGGAGATTTTCTTTGATCCTTTCTTGTCTTTGGCTCTTTTGGTCTCTCCTTTGCACTCAAAGAATCCCCTTTCATATTTCTTGTAGGGCTGGTTTAGTGTTTTTGAACTCCTTTAGTTTTTGTTTGTCTGGGAAAGTCTTTATCTCTCCCACTTAGGAATGATATCCTTCCTGGATAGAGTCTTCTTGAATGCAGATTTTCCCCATTCAGGACATTGAATATATCAATCCCGTCCTTTTTATATTGCCAAATTTCTTTTGAGAAATCTCCTAACCTTATGTGTTTTCCCTTGTAATTTTAAGACTTCTTTTGTCTTTCTTCTTTTAAGAATTTTTCTTTATCACTATATTTTGAAAATTTAATTACAATATTTTTTTTGGTGTTAGCCTGCTTTTGTTGATGAAAATTCTCTGTTCCTCGTGGATCTGGGTGTTTTTTCCTTCCCCAGATTAGAGAAGGTTTCAGGTATTATTTCTTCAAATAAATTTTCTGCCCCCTTTACTCTTTCTTCATATTGTGGGAATTCTATAATATTAATGTCATTACATTTGATGGAGTCAGTTCCCTACATCTATTCTTGTCTTGCATATTTCTTCCTACTCTTTTTTGTTCAGCTTCATTGGTTTCCATTACTTTAATGTCTAGGTCATTAATTCATTCCCCTACTTTTCAGTCTGTTGCTCATTGCTTTGATCCTGTTTCCAATCTTCTTTACTGTATTTTTCACCTGTGATTCTTTTTTAACTCTTTTATCTTTGGTAATGATCTCACTTGGTTGTCTTCCGTTCTTTTCTCAAGTCCAGTGAGTATCCTTAAGATTTTTGCTTCAAATTCTTCACCAGGTGTGTTACTTATATTTCCTTCATTTAGATCTCTGGTCATGGCCTTATCTTATTCTTTCATTTGAGATAAATCCCTCCATCTTCACATTTTCTCTAAATCTCTGTCTTCTTCTCTGTGTTAGAAAAGCCAATTATGTCTCCTGTTCCTGAAAGTAACAATCTTATGATGAAGAGGTTACATAGTACCCAGAGCCTGGTGTTTCAGGGATTAACTCTGGTGTGTGCCGCGTGCACTCTGCTCTTGTGTTTTGGCTGCTCTATCCTTCAGGCCAGTCATCCACAGAGGCTCTCCTTGGCTGATGTGTGACCTGAGTGTGGTGAATTTTAACTAGGTGTGCTTTGGTCTGCTTGTGAAATGAGAGCTGACACAACCTGCTCCAGAACAGAGGCCTGTAGAACTCTCTGGTCTGGAGACATGGTGTGGGTGGGGTTTGTGTTGGTCCTCTGGGGGAGGGTCCTGCAGTGTTCGGACTGATGGAAACTTGTGTGAGAATGGCACCCTGCCATTGCTCATGGGTTTTGGGCTTGGTGTATGCAAGTTAGACAACAAGAGTCTGTGCTGCACTGCTTCCTATAAGTGGTTCTGTGTTAATGTTGCTGGGCAGGGGAGGAAAATGGTGCCAGACAGCAACTTTGTTCCCAGAGGGGCATCTGTTTTCAATGTCTTTAAGAGTTCTCCCCACTGTGAACCCCAAACATTCTTCAGGTCGCTGTTTCTAGGCTATCTACCCCTGGGTTGTTTTCCTGCCTTCTCTCAAGGAGCAGTGTAGTGCTTTCTGTGCTCTTTCCCACTGAAGCCCACTGACCTTTAAAACTGCAGGCTTTAAGCCCCACTGGTTGTAAGAACTTACAAAATTCATCCACTCTTGTTTTCCAAGCAAATGGCTTTGAGAAAACTTTCTCCTTTTGGATTCTTCTGTGCACTCCTCTTTCTTTCCCTTCTCTGCAACCACAGCTCTCTTTCCTTGCAGCACCCCTGACTCATTTCTCCCCAAAATCCCATTTCCACACTTCTACTTTTTTCAATGTCTCCTCTTCTTTCCCTTTAGTTGTGGAGGTTTTTTTGAGAGTCTTCAGGACTATTTCTGAAGTATTTAGGATGATTTGATAGTTATCTAATTGTATTAGGTGAGACTGGGGTCCTCCTACTTCGCTGCCACCTTCCTCTCCTTATAAATGGGATTTTCTTTATTTCATCCTGAAGTTGTTCATTGCTAGTGTATGGAAATACAATTAATTTTTGTATACAGTTCTTGTATCATACAATATTGCTGATTTGTTTATTAATTCTATTAATTAATTTATTAATTCTAATAAGTTATTTGTAGGTTCCCTAGTATTTTCTAAAGATTTATTAATGTATTTGAGAGAGAGAGAGACCACAAGTAGAGGGAGGTGCAGAGGGAGAGGGAGAGAGAGAATCCTCAAGCAGACTCTTCCACTGAGCATGGAGTCTGAGGACCCTGAGATCATGACCTGAGCCCAAACCAAGAGGAGTTGGATCCTTAACTGGCTGAACCACTCTTGTGCCCCAAGTTCTCTAGTATTTTTTACATAAAATATACCATCTGTAAATGGTAAACATCCTTTGCAATTTGTTTGATTTTTTTTTGTTTGTTTCTTCTCTTTGACTAATTGGCCTGCTTTAACTTTAATAATAATGTTGATTGGAATTATTAAGAGTATGCAGAGGCTGGAGTTTGCAGAGAAATTGGGGGACCTGGAACTTTCCTCATCCTTTCAACAAGGCTGTTTTGAGGTCAGATCACATGGAAGACCCAGGGAATCAATCTGAGGATTGGAAGAAGGATTTCCACAGTTGGAAGGAGACAGTATGACAGGTGCAGGGGCATGGAAGTGAATTGGGGGGAGAATCTTTTCCATGGGGAGATAAAAGGGAGAGAAGGGTTGAGAGAATGCAGTGTCCATTGGGTTCGCACAAGAAGAAAACCTCTAGGACCACAGGCTGGGGAGCTGGAGGAACTGAGTGGACAGGGTTTTTTGCAGACAGTGAGTGTAGCTCAAACTTTTGGAAGTGCACAACTTTCATCAGAGCTGAGCTGTAGTGTGCACTCCTAGGGAGAAAGACAGCTCTGGGTGCACAAGGTAGTGTAGGGATCTCTTGGGTCACGCTGGGAGAGACCATTCTTCTTCCTGGAGTACATTTGGAAGAAGGTATATTGCTTCTTCAAGGACAAAGCACGCTGCAGGCACCAGCAAATTCGTTTTCATTGATAGTGAGCAAAAGTTTGGGAGAGGCTAGATAATCTGGTAGCTGTTTTTTGCTCTCTATGCCATAGATTCTGTGCACCATACAGGCCTGGGACTGTTTTGGGGAAACAAAGGGCACTAGTCAGAGCACAGAGAGGCTCTATTCTGGAGGAGGGAACAGATCCAAGTGGTGTCAGCTCCCTTAAGATTGGAATTTTGAATCTCTGCCAGAGCTAAAGATAAAACGCAGGAAAGCTGTCATGCTGGGGATGCTGATTGCCCTTGCCTTTCAGTGAGGGCCTTCTGAACAGTGGGGGGGGGGTGAGATTCCCCTGTCCCTGGGGGTAATGCCATTTTTCCATTACTACCAACACAGTTGAATTCAGAGAGCAACACAGCAGCCCCCAGTGGAGGTGGAAGCTACTTACATCAAACCACACACCCCTGTGCCAGGCAAGTGTCTTTTTTTTTTTTTTAACTGGGGCAGGACGGACTGAGCCAGCACAGCAGGAACAACACAGGCAGCATACCACAAGCACCAAATCTACAGATCATACAGTGTGTCCCCTTCAGTTCTGGTGGAAATAGGACCAGGCTGTATTTTTTTTCTCATTTTTTTTTTCTTTAGAATAAGGCTGGCAGTTTTTTGTTTGTTTGTTAGATTGTTGTCGTTGTTGTTTTCATTTGCTTCTTTCTCTCTCTCTTGCACCAGGTTTCCTTTTTTTCCCTTTCTTTTTCTTTATTTACTTGTCCTTTTCTTTTTCTTTGGAATCAGGTTTATAGGTTTTTTTTTTATCTGTTTGGTTTATTTGTTGTTCCTTTTCCTTTTCTTTTCTTTCTTTTTTTTTGGCGGGGGGGGGGGGGAACAGGCCCTTTTTCTCTTTTTCCTCTTTCCTTTTTTTCAGGATTTTTTCAACAAAATCAAAGCAAACCTAGATAAAGGCCCAAACACTCCCCACTGCAAGCAAGGAAGAACTCTGCAGAGGATGGACCAGTTGGAAAGAGCAGCCAAAACACAACAGTGGGGTACACATAGCATAAACCAGAAACACTTCTCTAAGTGGCAGGCCCTAGACACTGCATGACCTTTTTAATATAGCATTACTCTGAGATGCAGGATATATAACAAACTTTCATAACAGGCAAAAGAGAGAAACTTAGATAAATGACAGGAAGAGGAATTCTCCCCAAAAGAAAGGTCAAGAAGATGTCACAGGCAAGAACTTGCTCAAAGTAGATATAAACAATATATCTGAACAAGAATTTAGTTCGACAGTCATAAGACTACTAGCTGGACTTGAAAAAAGCATAGAAGATACCAGAGAAACCTCACAGCATAGATTAAAGACCTAAACGTTAGTCAGGCTGAGATAAAAAATGCTATAACTGAGATAGAAAATAGACAATATAATAACTACAAGGAATGAAGAAACAGAGGAGAGGATAGGTGACATAGAAGATGAAATTATAGAAAACAATAAAGCCAAAAAGAAGATGGAAAAAAACTCTTTTAGATCACAAGGTAGATTTAGAGAACTCAGTGATTCCTTAAAGTGAAATAATATCTGTATCATAGGAGTTCCAGAACAAGAAGAGCAGGAAAAAAGGGCAGAAGATTTATTTGAAAAAAATTATATCTGAGAACACCCCTAATCTGAGGAAGGAAATAGGCATTCAAGTCCAGGAGGCACAGAGAAACCTTCCCCCAAAAATCAACAAAAACAGAACACCATGACATATCATAGTGAAACCTTCAATATACAAAGATTAAGAGAGAAATCTAAAAACCAACTCTGAAGAAAAGATCCTTACCCTACAATGGAAGACACATAAGTCTGGCAGCAGACCTGTCTACATAGACCTGGCAGGACAGAAAAGATTGGAATGATATATTTAACATGCTAAATAGGAAGAATATGGAACCAAGAATATTTTATCCAGAAAGGCTGTCATTCAGAATAGGAAGAGAGATAGAGATTCCAAGACAAACAAAAACTAAAGGAAAGACTAAACCAGCCCTGCAAGGAATATTAAAAAGGAATCCATTTAGCAGAAAGAGAGCCCAAAAGTAAAAAAAAGACCAGAAAGGAACAGAGACAACCTACAGGAACATCAAATTTACAGGTAATACAATGGTACTAGATTCAGGTCTTTCATTAATTACTCTGAATGTGAGTGGACTAAATGCGCCAAAAAAGAGACATGGAGCATCAGAATGGATTTAAAAAAAAAAAAAAACAAGAAGTTCCATCTATATGCTGCTTACAAGAGATTAATTTTAGATTCAAAGGAACCTCCAGATTGAAAGTGAGGGGGTGCAGAACCATTTATCATGTCAATGGACATCAAAAGAAAGCTGAAGTAGCCATCCTTATATCAACCTAGATTTTAATTTATTCTTTATAATAATATTTTCTTATTATATTATGTTAGTCACCATACAGTACATCCCTTGTTTTTGATGTAAAGTTCGATGATTCATTAGTTTGGAATAACACCCAGTGCACCATGCAATACGTGCCCTCCTTACTACCCACCACCAGTCTATCCCATTCCCGCACCCCCCTCCCCTCTGAAGCCCTCAGTTTGTTTATCATAGCCCATAGTCTCTCATGATTCACTCCCCCTTCTGATTACCCCCCCTTCTTTATCCTTTTCTTCTTAGTACTTATGTTCCATAGATGAGAGAAACCATATAATTGTCTTTCTCTGCTTGACTTATTTCACTTAACATTATCTCCTCCAGTGCCACCCAAGATGCAGCGTATGTTGAGAAATCGTTCTTTTTGATGGCTGAGTAATATTCCATTGTATATATGGACCACATCTTCTTAATCCAGTCATCTGTTGAAGGGCATCTTGGCACCTTCCATGATTTAGCTATTGTGGACAATGCTGCCATGAACATTGGGGTGCATATGGCCCTTCTCTTCACTACGTCTGTATCTTTGGGGTAAATACCCAGTAGTGCAATGGCTGGGTCATAGGGTAACTCAATTTTTAACTTTTTAAGGGACCTCCACACTGTTTTTTTTTTTTAAAGATTTTATTTATTTATTTGACAGACATAGAGACAGCCAGTGAGAGAGGGAACACAAGCAGGGGGAGTGGGAGAGGAAGAAGCAGGCTCATAGCAGAGGAGCCTGATGCGGGGCTCGATCCCATAACTCCGGGATACGCCCTGAGCCGAAGGCAGACGCTTAACCGCTGTGCCACCCAGGCGCCCCAAATATTTTATTTATTCATTTGACACAGAGAGAGAGAGCACAAGCAGGGAGGGGGAGTGGCAGGCTGAGGGAGAAGCAGCCTCAGCAAGCCTGATGTGGGGCTCGATCCCAGGACTCCAGGATCATGACCTGAGCCGAAGGCAGATGCCTAGCGGACTGAACCACCCAGGCTCCCCTCACACTGAGAGTGGCTGTACCAACTTGCATTCCCACCAACAATGTAGGAGGGATCCCCTTTCTCCACATCGTCTCCAACAATTGTTGTTTCTTGCTTTGTCAATTTTTACCATTCTAACTGGTGTAAGGTGGTATCTCAGTGTGGTTTTGATTTGAATTTCCCTGATGGCTAATGATTTTGAACATTTTTTCATGTGTCTGTTAGCCATTTGTATGTCATCATTGGAAAACTGTCTGTTCATATCTTCTGCCTATTTTATGATTTGTTTATTTGTTTCTCATGTATTGAGTGTGAGAAGTTCTTGGATACCAGTCTTTTATCTGTAGTATCATTTGCAAATATATTCTCCCATTCCGTGGGCTGCCTCTTAGTTTTTTTGACTGTTTCCTTGGCTGTTCAGAAGTTTTTATCTTGATGAAGTTCCACAAGTTCATTTTCTTTTTTGTTTCTCTTGCCTTTGGAGATGTGTATTCAAAAAGGTTGCTGTGGCCAATGTCGTAGAGGATGCTGCCTATGCTCTCCTCTAGAATTTTGATGGATTCCTGTCTCACATCGAGGTCTTTCATCCATTTGGAGTTTATCTTTGTGTATGGTGTGAGAGAGTGGTCAAGTTTCATTCTTTTGCATGTAGCTGTCCAATTTCCCCAGCAATATTTATTGAAGGGACTGTCTTTATTCCACTGGATGTTTTTCCTGCTTTGTCAAAGATTAGTTGCCCAAAGAGCCAAGGATCCATGTCTGGGTTCTCTATTCTGTCCTATTGGTCTATGTGTCTGTTTTTGTGCCAGTACCATGCTGTCTTTGTGATCACAGCTTTGTAGTACGGCTTGAAATCTAGCATTGTGATGCCCCCAGCTTTGTTTTTCCTTTTCAACAATTCCTTGGCAATTCGGGGCCTTTTCTGGTTGCACACAAATTTAAGGGCAGTTTGTTCCAGTTCTTTGAAAAATGTCATTGGGATTTTGATTGAGATAGCATTGAAAGTGTAGATTGCTCTGGGTAGCATGGACGTTTTAACTATGTTAATTCTTCCGATTCATGAGCATGGAATATTTTTCCATCTTTTTGTGTCTTCTTCAATGTCTTTCAAGAGTGATTTGTAGTCTAGAATATAGATAGTTTACATCTCAACTTAATTCCAAGATAACGTATGATTTTTGGTGCTATTGTAAATGGGATGGATTCCCTAATTTCTCTTTCTTCAGTCATTGTTCGTGTATAGAAATGCAACTGATTTCTGAGCATTGATTTTGTATCCCGCCACATTAGTGAATTGCTCTATAAATTCTAATAGTTTGGGAGTGGATTCTTTTGGGTTTTCCATTTAGAGTATCATGTCATCTGCGAAGGGAGACATTTTGACTTCTTTGCTGATTTGGATACTTTTATCCCTTTTTGTTGTCTGATTGCAGTTGCAAGGACTTCTAGTACTATGTTGAATAATAATGGCAAGAATGGGCATCCTTGTCGTGTTCCTGATCTTAAAGGAAAGGCTTTCAGGTTTCCCCATTGAGAATGATATTTGCTGTAGGCTTTTCATAGATGGTTTTTATGAGATTGAGGAATGTACACTCTATTCCTACACTCTGAAGGTTTTTAATCAGGAAAGGATGCTGTATTTTGTCAAATGCTTTTTCTGCATCTATTGAGAGAATCATATGATTTTTGGCTTTTTTCTTGCTGATAAAATCTAAGACACTGATAGATTTGCGAATGTTGAACCACCCTTGCATCCCAGGGATGAATCCCACTTGGTCATGATGGATAATCCTTTTAATGTACTGTTGGATTCTATTAACAAGGATGTTTTTGAGAATTTTGGTGTCCATATTCTTTAGGGAAATCAGTCTGTAATTCTCCTTTTTGATGGGGTCTTTGCCTGATTTGGGGTTCAAGGTAATACTGGTCACGTAGAATGAGTGTAGTAGTTTCCCTTCTGTTTCTATGTTTTGAAATAGCTTCAGGAGAATAGGTATTATTTCTTCTTTGAATGTTTGGTAGAATTACCCAGGGAATCCGTTAGGCCCTGGAGTCTTGTTTTTCAGAAGGTTGTGGATCATTGCTTCAATCTCTTCATAATTAATTGGTCTGCTTAAAATATCAATTTCTTCCTGGCTCAGTCTTGGTAGTTTGTAGGTTTCCAGGAAGGCATCCATTTCATCCATGTTGTTTAATTTATTGGCATAAAGCTGTTGATAAAAGTTTCTAATGATCCTTCCTATTTCATTGGTGTTGGCTGTGACCTCTCCCTTTTCATTCATAATTTTATTAATTTGGTTCCTTTTTCTATTCTTTTGAATATGTCTTCCCAGGGGCTTATTGATCTTATTTATTGTTTCAAGGAACCAGCTTCTAGTTCTGTTGATCTGCTCTACTGTGCTCCTGGATTCTAATTCATTGTTTTCTGCTCTAATCTTGATCAACTGCTTTCTCATGCGTGTATTAAGCCTGTTCTTCTATTGCTCTTCCAGCTTCTTGAGGTGAGAATATAAAAACTGCATTTTAGATTTTTCTATTCTTTTGAGTGAGGCTTGGATGGCTATTTATATTCCCCTTAGGAATGCCTTTTCAGTGTCCCATAGGTTTTGGACCATTGTGTTTTCCTTCTTGTTGGTCTCCATAAATTGTTTAAATTGATTTTTGAAATCCTGGTTTATCGACTCCTTCTTGAGCAGGATGGTTCTTAGTTTCCAAGTGTTTGAGTTTCTTCCAAATTTTTCCTTGAGATTGAGTTCCAATTTCAAAGCATTGTGGTCTGAGAATATGCAGGGAATAATTTCAGTGTTTTTGTATTGGTTGAGAACTGTTTTGTGACCCTGTATATGGTCTATTCTGGAGAATATTCCATGTGCATTCGAAAAGAATGTGTATTCTGTTGTTCTGGGGTGTAGTGTTCTATATATATCTATGAGGTCCATCTGGGCTAGTCTGACATTCAAAGCTCCTGTTTCTTTGTTGATTTTCTGCTTAGGTGATCTGTCTATTGCTAATAGTGGAGTGTTGAAGTCCCCTACTATTAACATATTTTTTATCTATATGACTCTTTATTCTGGTTACGATTTGGCTTGTGTATCTTGCTGCTTGCCTGTTGGGGGCATATATATTTATAATTGTCATATCCACTTGTTGGATACATCCTTTAAGAATAATATAGTGCCCTTCTGTATCTCTAACTAGAGTCTTTAGTTAAAATCCAATCTCTGATATGAGAATTGCTACCCCAGCTTTCTTTTAAGGTCCATTGGCATGAAAGATAGTATTCCATCTCTTTACTTTCAGTCTGGATGTATCTTTAGGTTCAAAATGAGTCTCTTGTAGACAGCAAATGGATGGGTCATGTCTTTTATCCAATCTGCAACCCTGTGGCGTTTATGGGAGCATTTAGGCCATTTACATTGACACTGATTATTGAGAGATATGATTTAATGATGCCATGTTTCCTGTATAGTCTTTGTTTCCATAGATTGTAACTTTCTATTCTGTATCACTCTTGGGTCCTTTTTACTTTTATAGAACCCCCCTTAGTATCTCCTGTAGGGCTGGTTTCGTGGTTACGAAGTTGGTCAGTGACTGGCTATTCGGGAAGGTATTTATCTCTCCATCAATTCTGAATGACAGCCTTGCTGGATAAAGGATCCTTGGCTGCATGTTTTTCTCTGAAAGAGTTTTAAAAATGCCCCCCCAACCCTTTCTCTCATTCCAGGTCGGTGTAGACAGGTTTGACCTAATTCTGCTCCCTTTGCCTTTGTACGTGAGAAATTTCTTTGCCCTGGCCGCTTTCAATGCCTTATCCTTGGATCTAATATTTGCGAATTGCACTATGACATTACGTGGTGTAGGTTTGTTGTGGTTGAGCTTGGGAGGGGTCCTCTCTGCCTCTTGGACACGAATGTTTGTTTCCCTTGCTAGATTAGGGAAGTTTTCAGCTACAATTTGATCAAATATCTCTTCTAGACCTCTGTTTTTCTCCACCCCCTTGGGAATGCCAATGATTCTTACATTGGAACGTTTCATTGAGTCAGTAATCTCCCGTAACCTACATTCTTGAGATTAGATTTTTTTGAGCAAAGTTTCTATTTTAGCTTTCTCTTCTCCTAACCCATCCTCCAATTTGCCGATACGTTCTTCTGCCTCATTCACAATGGCCGTCAGAGCATCTACTTTTAACTGCATTTGATACATAGCATTTTTAATTTCTGCCAGATTCACTCTCATTTCCGCCCTTAGAGATTCTATATTCTCATTAATGTTTTCGTTAATACTTTTTTTTCAAGTCTATACATCATCTTGACCATTGTTACCCTGAACTCCATTTCTGATAATTTGGTTATATCCATATCCATTAGTTCTGTGGCAGAGCCCACAGACTCATTGTCTTTTCTTTGCTGGGGGGGATTTGTCCTTCTCGTCATTCTGTTGAGGAGAGGTTGCAGGGTTGTTCAGAGCCCAAATTATTGACTGGGACCCATGCAGTGTGCTCTTGTTTTATAGGGACCATAGGGATGTGGGCTTCTTGATTTTTCAGCCTGCCTTCTGGGGGAGGGGCCTACCGCACTGATACTCAGGCAACCCTGTTTGGGTAGAGTCTCCTTATCTCCTGCGACGGGGGTTGGGGATGGGCACACTGTGAGCCGATCTTTCCAGACTTTTGTTCTCTGGCGACTCTCCCTGGCAGTTTGCTGTGCCTCTTCTGAGAGTCAGAGCAGCAGTAGCCAAATCTCAGCCTCTGTCTCAGAACAGAGGCATCACTGATGGTTTTTCCACTGGGCCCCTCTGGCCACTTTAACTCTGTTTCTGTTGGTGCTGCTCAACCGTGCAGCGTCCCGGGATGTGCGCCCCACAGCTGGTGTCCCAGCCCTCACTTCCAGGGCTGGCACATCTCTGTCCTTTATGTTTCTAACACTGCCAGCTGCCAGCCGCCAACCGCACCTGCATGCTCCAGAGCTCCATTTCAGTGTGGTTTGCGCACTCCGGAGCTCCGGTTTTCAGACTGGTTGCACGCATTCCACAGCTCACGGTCTCAGTCTGCTCTCTCACGGGTGCATGAGTCTGCCCGCTCCCCAGTGCAGGTGGCTACTGCTTCCTGGCACCTGAACATGGCAGCTCCCTCCTCCTTCCATTTATCTTCTGATATCTGTGTGTGGCTTCACAGCTCCCTGTTTCATACCTCAATACTCATCACTGGAGGTGTTAATTTGTAGAGATCCAGATGTATCTTCCTGCATCTCAGGCTGATTCCGTGGATGTTCAGGATGGTCTGGTACCTATCCAGCTCAACTCAGTGGACCAGCTGAAAAAGGGGACCCCTACTCCTCCACCATCTTAACTCCTTCTCCCCAAACTAGCTTTTAAAGCAGAGATTATCATAAAAGATGAAGAAGGACACTATATCACAGTAAAGAGATCTATCTGACAGGAAGATCTAACAATTATATTTATGCCCCTAACTTGGGAGTAGCCAAATACATAAACCAATTAATAACAAAACTAAAGAAGCTCATTGATAAGAATATAATCATTTGATCAATTTAACACCCCACTCACAGCAATGGACAGATCATCTAAGTAGAAGATCAACAAGGAAACAAAGCCTTTGAATGACACACTGCACCAGATGGACTTCACAGATATATTCAGAGCATTTCACCCTAAAGCAGCAGAATATACATGCTTTTTGAGTACACATGTATTATTGTCCAGAACAAATCACATAGTGGGTCACAAACCAGTACTCAACCAGTACAAAAAGATTGACATTATACCATGCATATTTTCAGATGGCAATGCTATGAAACTCGAAGTCAACCACAAGAAAACATTTGGAAAGACCACAAATACATGGAAGTTAAAGAGCATACTATTAACAAATAAGTGGGTCAACCATGAAATTAAAAAAAATTTTTAAATACATAGAAGAAAATGAAAATGAAAACAAGTCCATTCAAATTTTTGGGATTCAGCAAAGGCTATCCTAAGAGGGATGTATAAAGCAGTATAGGCCTTCCTTAAGAAGAAATAAAAATCTCAAATACACAACCTAACATTACACCTGAAGGACTTGGGAAAAGAACAGAAGTAAAGCCTAAATCCCACAGGAGAATGGGAAATAATAAAGATTAGAGGAGAAATCAATGATATAGAAATTAGAAAAAAAGTAGAACAGATCAACAAAACAAGGAGCTAATTCATTAAAAGAATTAACAAAATGGATAAACCTCTACCCAGACTTACCAAAAAGAAAAGAGAAAGGATCCAAATAAATAAAATCATGAATGAAAGGGGAGAGATCACAACCAATATGCAGAAATATAAACAATTATAAGAGACTATTATGAGTAATTGTATGTCAACAAATTAGGTAATCTGGAAGAAATGGATAAATTGAATCAGTAATCAAAATTCTCCCAACAAACAAGAGTCCAGGGCTGAATGGATTCCCAGCGGATTTCTACAAAACATTTAAAGAAGGATTAATACCTATTCTTCTGAAACTGTCCCAAAAAATAGAAGTGGAATGAAAACTTCCAAATTCATTCTAAGGAGAGCATTACCTTGAACCCCAAATCAGAAAAAGACCCCTCTAAAATGGGTAATTACAGACCAATATCCCTGATGAACATGGATGCAAAAATTTTCAGGAAGGTAGTAGCAAATCAAATACAACAGTACATTAAAAAAGTTATTCACCACAATCAAGTGGGATTTATTCCTGGGCTGAAGGAAGGGTTCAACATCCCTAAACCAATCAACATGATTTACAACATTAATAAAAGTAAGGATAAGAGCCATATGATCCTCTCAATAGATGCAGAGGAAGCATTTGACAAAATACAGCATAATTTCTTGATAAAAACCCTGAATAAAGTAGAGATAGGGGAACATACCTCAACATCATAAAGGCCATATAGAAAGACCCACAGCTAATATCATCCTCAATGGGGAAAAACTGAGAGCTTTCCTCCTAAGGTTAGAAACATGACAGTGATGTCCACTTTCATCACTGTTTTTCAACACAGTATTGGAAGTCTTAGTCTCAGCAATCAGAAAACTGAAAGAAATAAAAAGCATCCAAATTGGCAAGGAAGAAGTCAAACTTTCACTCTTCACAGAGGACATGATTCTCTATGTAAAAAACCTACAGATTGCACCAAAAATTACTAGAACTGATACAGGAATTCAACAAAGTCACAAGATATAAAATCAATGCACATAAGTCAGTTGCATATCTATACACCAACAATGAAGGAAAATCAAGGAATTGATCCTCTTTACAATTGCACCAAAAACCATAAGATAACTAGGAATATACCTAACTAAAGAGGTTAAAGACCTATACACTGAAAAGTATAGAACACTTACGGAAGAAATTGAGGAAGACACAAAGACATGGAAATATTCCATGCTCATGGATTGGAAGAAAAAATACTGTTAAAATGTCTCTGCTTCCTAAAAGAATCTACACATTCAATGCAATCTCTATCAAAGTAACAGCAGCATTTTCATAGAACTAGAACAAATAATCCTAAAATTTTCATGGAACCAGAACCTGAATAGTCAAGACTTCAAGTTGTATTAGAAAGCTGTAATCATCAAGACGGTATGGTACTGGCACAAAAACAGACACATAGATCAATGGAACAGAATAAAAGCCCCCCAAAAGGACCCTTAACTCTATGGTCAACTAATTTTTGACAAAGCCAGAAAGAATATCCAATGGAAAAAAAAAGACAGCATTTTCAACAAATGGTACTGAGAAAATTGTACAGCAGCCTGCTGAAGAATGAAACCAGACCGCTTTCATATACCATGCACAAAAATAAATTCAAAATGGGTGAAAGACCTAAATGTGAGACAGGAATCCATCAAAATCCTAGAGGGGAACACAGGCAGCAAACTCTTTGACCTAGGCCACAATAAATTTTACTAGACATGTCTTCAGAGGCAAGGGAACAAAATAAAAAAAATGAACTATTGGGACTTCATCAAGATAAAAAGCTTCTGCACAGCAAAGGAAACAGTCAACAAAACTAAAAGACAACACATGGAATGGGAGAAGATATTTGCAAATGACACTACAGGTAAAGGGATGGTGTCCAAGATCTATAAAGAACTTCTCAAACTCAGCACCCAAAAAAACAAATAATCCAGTCAAAAAATGGGCAGAAGACATGAACCGACGTTTCTCCAAGGAAGACATACAAATGACCAACAGACACATGAAAAAAAATGCTCCACATCACTTGTCATTAGGAAAGTGAAAATCAAAACCACAATGAGATACCACCTTACACCAGTTAGAATGGCAAAAATCAACAAGACTGGGAAAACAAATGTTGAGAAGGATGTGGAGAAAGGGGAACCCTCTTATACTGTTGGTGGGAATGGAAGCTGGTACAGCCACTCTTGAAAGTAATATGGAGGTTCCTCAAGACATTAAAAACAGAGCTACCTTATGACCCAGGAATTGCACTACTGGGTATTTACCCCAAAGATACAGGTGTAGTGAAAATAAGGGGCACATGCATCCCAGTGTTCATAGGAGCAATGCTCCCAATAGCCAAATTGGAGGGAGCCTAGATGTCCTTCAGTGGACGAATGGATAAAGAAGATGTGGTTCACATACACAATGGAATATTACTCAGCCATCAGGAAGGATGAAAACTTACCATTTACATCGACATGGATAGAACTGGAGAGTATTATCCTAAGTGAAACAAGCAGAGAGGACAATTATCATATGCTTTCATTCATATGTGGAATATAAGGAATAGTGCAGAGGACGACAGGGGAAGAGGGAAAACTGAATGGGAAAGAATCAGAGAGGGAGACAAACCATGAGAGACTGTGGACTCTGGGAAACAAAATGAGAGTTGCAGAAGTAAGGGGGGTAGGGAGATGATGTAACTAGGTGATGCGCATTAAGGAGAGCACATGATCCAATGAACACTGGATGTTATACAGAACTAATGAATCATTGAACACTAAATCAAAAACTAATAGATGTACTATACGTTGGCTAAATGAATTTAAGAAAAAAAAGATATAAGCCTTCTGCACAGCAAAGGAAACAGTCAACAAAACTAAAAGGCAACCCATGGAATGGGAATGACCTATTAGATAAAGGGCTAATACCCGAAATCTATAAAGAACTTATCAAACTCAACACCTAAAGAACAAATAATCCAGTCAAGAAATGGGTAGAAGACATGAACAGACATTTCTCCAATGAAGACATACAAATGGCCAAAAGACACATGAAAAAATGCTCAACATCACTCATCATCAGGGGTATACAAATCAAAACCATGATGAGATACCACCTCACACCTGTCAAAATACCTAAAATGAACACCTCAGGTAACAACAGATGTTGGCAAGGACACAGAGAAAGTGGAACCCTCTTACTTTGTTGGTGGGAATTCAAACTGGTGAAAAGAGTATGGGGTTCCTCAGAAAGTTCAAAATAGAGCCACCCTATGACTCTGCAATTGAACTAACAGGTATTTACCCAAAGGATACAAAAATACAGATTCAAAGGGATACATGCGCCTCAATGTTTATAGCAGCATTACCAACAATAGCCAAAATATGGAAAGAGCCCAAATGTCAATCAATGGATGAATGGATAAATGGATGAATGGATAAAGAAGGTGTGGCATGGGATATTATATTATAATAGAATATTTACTCCGCCACCAAAAATGAATGAAATCTTGCCATTTGCAATGAATGGACAGAACTAGAGTTTATTATGCTACCCAAAATAAGTCAGGGAAAGACAAATACCATGATTCCACTCATATGTGGAATTTAATTTAAAAAAACTCATGATGAAGGAAAAATAAAATAAGATACAAATAGAGAGGAAGGCAAACCATAAGAGACTCTTAACTATAGGGAACAAACTGAGGGTTGCTGAAGGGGAGGTTGTGGGTGGATGTAGTAATTGGATGATGGGTATTAAGGAGAGCACTTCATGTGGTGAGCACTGGATGTTGTATGCAGCTGATGAATCACTGAATTCTACCCCTGAAACTAACAATACACTGTATGTTAACTAACTTGAATTTAAATTAAAAATAAAAAGAGTATTTGTACTTGCTGTTTACCTGGTCTTGGAGGAAAGTTTTCAGTTTATCATCCTTACTTACATTATTAGCATGGGTTTTTCTCAGATCCCCTTTATGAAGTTGAGGAAGTTTTCTCCTATTCTTAGATTGTTGTTTGATTTTATCATGAAAGATTTTATCAAATTATTTTTATATATCAAAATTATCCTGTGAGTTTTGTCCTTTATTTGATCAAATGATATATTACACTGAATTTCATATGTTGAACCAACCTTACATTCCTCAGATGGTTCAAATTTGATCATGGTGTGTAATTATTTATTTTTATGTTCTTGGATTCATTTTGCCAGTAGATTGTTAAGGATGTATTCATAAAGGACAGTGATCTGTGATTTTCTTTTCTTGTGATATATTTGCCTGATTTTGGTTTCGTGGTAATACTTCTCCCATATTTGGGAAGTATTTCCTCCTATTCTACCTTTGGAAGAGGTCTTAGACATTTGATAGTATTTATCAGTGAAATCATATGGGCTTTTTTTTAAAAAATGAGAAGTTTAGTATTGTTATTGTTATCATTATTACTATTTTACTTATTGTAATATATTTCAGGTTTTCTATTGCTTCATGAGTTAGTCTTAATAGTTTTGTTTTTTATGAATTTGTTAATTTCATCTAAGTTATCTGATTTGTTGCCATACAATTATTTACAACACTTCTTTTTAAATTAATTCTAATTCTAATTCTTGTACAGTTAGCATAGTATGTTATATTCATTCAGGGTGTACAATATAGTGATTCAGCAATTCCATATATCATCCTGTGTTCATCACAATATGTACACTCCTTAATCCCCATCAACTCTTTCACCCATTCCCCCACCCACCTCCCCTCTGGTAACCATCAGTTTGTTTTCAATAGTTAGTCTATTTATTGGCTTGTTTGTCCCTCTTTCATTTTTTCCTTTGCTCATTTGTTTTGTTTCTTAAATTCTACATGTGAGTGAAATTATATGGTACTTGTCTTGCTCTGACAGACTTATTTCACTTAGCATTATAGTCTCTAGTTCTACCTATGTCATTGTATATCACAAGATTTCTTTCTTTCTTATGTCTGAATAATATTCAATTCTCTCTATATACCACATCTTCTTTATTCATTAATCAGTTGATGGACTTGGGTTGCTTCCATAATTTGGCTACTGTAGATAACAATTCAATTAACATATGGGTGCATGTATCTCTTTGAATTAGTGTTTTTGTGACTTTGAGTAAATACCCAGCAGTTCAATTTCTCAATCATAAGGTAGGTCTATTTGGAAGTTTTTGAGGAACCTCCATACTGTTTTCCTGAGTGGTTGCACAAGTTTGCATTCCCACTTACAGTGCAAGGAGGATTCCTTTTTCCTCCACATTCACACCAACACTTGTTGTATCTTGTGTTTCCTACTTTAGCCATTCTCACAGGTGTGAGGTGACATCTCATTGTAGTTTTGATTTGCATTTCCCTAATGATGAGTATCTTTTCATATATCTGTTGGTCAACTGCGTGTCCTCTTTGGAGAAATGTCTCTTCATGTTTTCTGCCCATTGTATAATTGGATTATTTGTTTTTGTATATCAAATTGTATAACTTCTTTATATATTTTGGATATTAATCCTTCATCAGATATGTCATTTGTACACTATCATTTCCCATTCAGTAGGTTGCCTTTTAGATTTTTTGATGGTTTCCTTCATTGTGCAGAAACTTTTTAATTTGATGTAGTTCCAAGTTTATTTTTGCTTTTATTTCCCTTGTGTCAGGAGACATATCTTGTAAAATATTGCTATGACTAGTATCAGAGACCTTACTGCCTGTGTTCTCTTCTAGGATTTTTATGGTTGCAGGTCTCACACTTAGGTCTTTCATTCATTTTGAGTTTATTTTTGTGCATGGCTTAAGAAAGTGGCCATTTCATTCTTTTGCACAGGCCTGAGCAGTTTTCCCAATACATTTTCTCAAAGAGACTGTTTTTTTCCCATAGTATATTTTTTCCTCATTTGTTGAAGATTAATTGACCTTATAGTTGTGGGTTTTTTTCTGGGTTTTATATTCTGTACCATTGATCTATGTGTCTATTTTTGTGCCAGTACCATACTGTCTTGATTACAACAGCTTTGTAATATAACACTAGGTTGGAAATTATGATACCTCCATCTATGCTTTTCTTCTTCAAGATTGCTTTGTCTATTTGGGGTCTTTTATGTTTCCATATAAACTTTATAATTGTCGTAGTTCTGTTGATAGGGATTGCATTAAATGTGTAGATTGTTTTGGGTAATATAGACATTTTAACAATTTTGTTCTTCCAATCCATGAGCATGGAATGTCTTTCCAATTCATGGTTTCATCTTCAATGTCTTTCATTAGTGTTTTCTATTTTTTCAGAGTACAAGTCTTTCACTTATTTGGTTAGGTTTATCCCTTGGTATTTATTGTTTTTGATGTTCTTGTAAATGTGATTATATTCTTGATTTCTCTTTCTGCTGCTTCATTATTAGTGTATAGAAATGCAACAGACTTCTGAACATTGATTTTTTTATGCTGCGTCTTTACTGAATTCTTTTATCAGTTCTAGTAGTATTTTGGTGGAGTTTTTTAGGGTTTTCATGTTATCTGCAAATAATAAAAGATTTACCTCTTCCTTACCAATTTGAATGCCATTTCTTTCTTTTAAAAAAAATCTAGTTACTGTGGCTAGGACTTCCAGTACTGTGATGAATAAAAGTGTTTAGAATGGCCATCCTTGTTTTATTCCTCACCTTAGGGAGAAGCGCTCAGTTTTTCCATGTTGAATATGATGTTTGCTGTGTGTTTTTCATCTATGACCTTTATTATGTTGTGGTATGTTCCCTCTAAGCCTACTTTGAGGAGGGATTTATCATGAATGGATGCTGTACTTTGCCAAATGCTTTTTCTGCATCTATTGAAAGGACCATATTGTTTTTATACTTTGTCTTATTGATGTGATGTATCACATTGATTGATTTGTAAATATTGAACCACTCTGCATACTGCAAATAATTCCCACTTGATCATGGTGAATGATTTTTTTTAACGTGCTGTTGGATTCTGTTTGTTAGTATTTTGTTGAGGATTTTTGCATCTATGTTCTCAAATATGCTGGTGTGTACTTCTATTTTTAGTGGTGTCTTTATCTGGTTTTGGTATCAAAGTAAGGCTAGCCTTATAAAATGAATTTGGAAATTTTCCTTGTTCTTTTATTTTTTGGAATAGTTTGAGACAAATAGGTACTAACTCTTCTTTAAGTATTTGGAGGAATTTGCCTGTGAAGCCGTTTGGTCCTGGACTTTTGTTCGTTGTGAGTTTTTGATTACTGATTCAATCTCTTTGTTGCTAGTCAGTCTATTCAAATTTTCTATTTCTTCATGTTTCAGTTTTGGTAGGTTATATGTTTCCAGGAATTTATGCATTTATTCTAGGTTGTCCAGCCTGTTGTCATAGTGTTTTTCATATTATTCTATTTTTTAATTCCTGTGGTGTTGGTTATTTCTCCTCTTCCATTTCTAATTTTATTGTGTCCTTTCTCTTTGTTTTTTTTTTGATGAGTTTAGCTACAAATTTGCTTATCTTTTCAATGAACCAACTCCTGGTGTCATTGATCTGTTCTACTGTTCTGTTGTTGTTGTTGTTGTTACTTTGTTTCCATATCATTTACTTCTAGTCTAATCTTTATTATTTCAATTATTTACAAAATTTTTAATTCATTTCTATTTCTGAAAAATTGGCAATAATATCCCCTTTCATTCCTGATCTTCATAATTTGAGTCTTCTCTCTCTCTCTTTCTTGGTCAACCTAGGCACAGTTTCTCGATTTTTAGAAACCTCCTTAGGGGCACCTGGGCGGTTCAGTTGCTTAAGTGTCTGACTCTTGATTTTGACTGAGGTCATGATCTCAGGTTCATGAGATCAAGCCAAGTGTTGGGCTCCATGCTCAGTGCAGAGTCTGCTTGAGATTCTTCCTATACCTCTTCCTCGGCCCCTCCCCTCACTCACTCTCTCTCTTTCTCTATCTCTCAAATAAACACATAAATAAAATCTTAAAAAAATATTTTGAAGACATGACTTTTCATTTTATTGATTTTCTCTATTGTATTCTATTCATTTATTTATCTTCTAATCTTTATTATTTCCTTCCTTCTCCTTACTCAGGTTTTAAGTTTTCTTTTTTTTTAAATTATGATATGTTAGTCACCATACAGTACATCCTTAGTTTTTGATGTAGTGTTCCATGATTCATTGTTTGTGTATAACACCCAGTGCTCCATGCAATATGTGCTCTCCTTTTACTCATTTCTTTAGGTGGAAGGTGTGGTTATTGATCTGAAATCCTACTTATCTTTTAATGTAGGTTTTTATGGGTAAAATTTTCCTCTAAAACCTGCTTTTGTTGCATCCCTTGAGTTTTGGTAGGCCCCAGATTTGTTTTGATTCATATCAAAGTATTTTCTTTCTCTTTTTTTTTGTAGTTTCTAATTTAAATGATTAGTTACTTAGGAGAATTTTGTTAATTTCTGCATACTTTTCAATTGTCTATGTTTCTTTTAGTTACTGATTTTTATTTTATTTCATTTTACAGAGGACATGTATGATTTTAATATAAATTTAGTGAGACCCATATATGGTTTAACATACGGCCTATCCTGGAGATGTTTCATATACACTTGAGAGGAATGTATACATTAAGGCTGTTGGGTACAATACTCTGTTTCTGTTATGTTTAATTTATAGTGATGTTGAAAACATCTATTTCCTTGCTGATCATCTGTTGATTTGGTCTTTTCATTATTGAAAGTGGGGTATTAAACTTCAAATACTGGTTCTGAATTCTCTGCTTCTCTCCTCAATTCTGTCTGGCTTTACTTCATATATCTGGGGACTCTGTTATTAAGTATGTGTTTATAATTATTTTCTATTCTAGATGATTGACCAATTAGCATTATAAAATGTCAGTCTGTAATAACAATTTTTTTAATAAGGTCAATTTTGTCTGATATTAGTATTACCATTTCAGTTTTTTTTGGCTACAATTTGTATGGGATAGCTTTTTCCATTTTTTACTTCAAAACTATTTGTCTATTTAACCTATAGTGTGTTTCCTATAGTTAGCTTATACTTGGACCATGTTTTTAAATCCATCTTGCCAATCTGTATCTTTTAAGAGGTGATTTTAATCCATTTACATTTACCTTACATTTACATTTAACCTAATTACTGATTTTGAAAGACTTCTGCCATTTTTTCCTTATTTTTATATGTGCTATTATTTTTTTTGTTGTCCTTGTTACTCACTCCATACTGAAGTCTTTTGTGTTAGTTGCTTTCTAGTGTATCATTTTAATTCCTTTGTTCTCTCCTTTACTATATATATATATATATA